>NC_044994.1:55071506-55724353 GCF_008728515.1 Papio anubis
CGCTTGGAAATGATTCACGGGGACATTTCGGCCAGGGTAAGTGGTGAGGGAGGAACCCTGAGCGCCAGCCACACACTTGATCCCTCCTAGGACGTTCACATCCCACACCCATTAAGTGAGTCTGTCTTAAAGGTCAACATGGGGTAAGTCCAGGATTAGGACCTGAAAGGAGCCACGAGCCCTGTGCTGGGCGGAATTGCATTCTCCCAAAACTCCACGTCCACCCAGAACCTCAGAATACAGCCTCATTTGGAAACAGGGTCTCTGCAGATGTAATTAACAGTGGCGATGAGATCACGCTGGATTAGGGTAGGCCCTCAATCCAATGAGAGTGTCCTCCTAAGAGACGGAAAGGGACGCACGGAGACATGGAGAAGGCCATGTGGCGATGGAGGCAGAGACCGGAGGGATGCCACTCCAAGCCCAGGCGCGCCAAGGAAGAGGCAGGGGACGATTCTCCCCCGGGACCTTCAGAAAGAGTGTGGCTCTGCCAACACTTTGATGTTGGACGTCTGACCTCCAGGACTCTGAGACACACATTTCTGTTATTTCAAGCCGCCCAGTTTGTGGTCATCGGTTCCGGCAGCGTTAGCAAACGGACACATTTTCCAAATAATATGCCTGCTCCCAAGTCTTCACTCAGGTTCTGCTCCTGGGAGAGAGGAAACCCAAACTAAGACAGTAGGTATAAATACCCTCCTATTACAGATGAGGAAACTGAGTCACGGCTTCACTCACAAAGCAGCTGTGGGACCCAAGCACCCAGCAGCTACGTTGTGGCTCAAATGAGGTTGAGCCTATTCTCTATGCGGTCTGCTGTGGCACATCAGTGATTCTGAATGTAAACTGAAGGCCCACAGCAGCTTTGTCAGCTCAGCAGCCAAGCAAATGACCCGAGAAAAATGGGGGCAACCACGGGCTACTTGGTGCTGGAAATGGAGTCAGTAAAACATAAAATTATCGGACCCTTTTTGTAAGCAATGGTTGCCATGAGAAAGCTCATGAGGCAGTAGGGGGTGGGGAACTCATCTCTTTCTTTACACCTTGGGGAAGCAGACCTTCAACAGGCTTAGTCACCAGGTACTTTGTTACATGCGTGGTCATTGGTTGGGAAGATTCAGGTAATCAGGGCCTTTTGCCTGAGAAACTTGCTTTAACAATTAATAGGTAGGAAAAAAAGCAGGAAGGGACTTTTTCCCATCGTTTGACATATTTTTCAACATAATATTTCTTACTATTTTTTGAGAGCTTCTGAATACAACCCATATTTCATCTTCAGGAATAAATGTCCTCAAATCTTCTTGCCTTTTCCTTAGTTTATAATTATTACTGAAAATAACAGAAAAGCATCAGCAACCCAGCCGGGTGAGGTGGCTCATGCCTATAATCCTAGCACTTTGGGAGGCCAAGGCGGGCGGATCACAAGGTCGAGAGATCGAGAACATCCTGGCCAACATGGTGAAACACCATCTCTACTAAAAATACAAAAATTAGCTAGGCATGGTGGTGCGTGCCTATAATCTCAGCTACTTGGGAGGCTGAGGCAGGAGAATTGCTTAAACATAGAAGGCGGAGGTTGCAGTGAGCCAAGATTGTGCCACTGCACTCTAGCCTGGAGACAGAGCAAGAATCTGTCTCAAATAAATAAATAAATAAATAAATAAAGCATTAGCAACCCATGTTGTATGTTTACACAGACTTAAATTACTAATCAATAGTTCTTTACCCTCTTGGTAAAGAAAAATACCTTTCCCAGCTGGGCGCAGTGGCTCACGCCTATAATCCCAGCACTTTGGGAGGCCAAGGCGGGTGGATCACCTGAGGTCAGGAGTTCGAAAGCAGCCTGGCCAACATGGTGAAACCCCATCTCTACTAAAAATACAAAATTAGCCGGGCATGGTGGCAGATGCCTATAATCCCAGCTACTTGGGAGGCTGAGGCAGGAGAATCACTTGAACCTAGGAGGCAGAGGTTGCAGTGAGTGGAGATCACGCCAGTGCACTCCAGCCTGAGCAACAAGAGTGAAACTCCATCTCTAAAAAGTGAAAAAGGAAAAAAAAAGGAAAATACCTTTCCCAATTAACCGGTGTCCTTGTTGATGATGATTTCAATCTCCATGGCATTGTTCACTCCCCTTTGGTGGCCAGGGAAGAAGCCATTTTCAGAGGACTGATAGATTCGAGGCACAGCAATCACCTGGTCCCCTGGGCTTCCCAGCTGGCAGGGCTGGCATTTGGGAAGATGGGGAATGGTGTGATCCACAGGAGCAGGCTGAGAAGGTGGCCAGGCAGAGCATCTGATCCCAGCGTCTGACACCAGCGGCCCGTTCTCTCCACCTTCTCTGGGACAAAGCCCACTTGTGCCTTGTGCATTTGCCTCTTGGTTCCTAGTCCTCTCTAAGAACCACTCAGAGGCACTGCTGAGCTGAGGAATCTCTGCACAGGATGCCATGGGAGTCATTCAACTTGCAGAGGATAAAACGCACATAGAGGAAGGTGGTCTCTGAGTTGGAAGAGAGGGCACTGAGTCCTCCAGATGCAGGTTTTGAAGAAAGGCAGTATATTAATACTTCATACCATGTCACAAAAAGGGTCTGCTGACCCGGGTAGATTGAAGTCTTGTGACTGCCTGGTAGGCTCTACTACCTATCTCATAAACAGAAGGTGCTAAACAGAGGCACAGAACCTGGCTGAATTGTTGCTACCAGCTAAAATGGGTTCTATATCGCCGAGACCGCGTCTGCCCGGCGAGCACAGAGCCTTGCCCCTTGCCACTCCGCTGCCCATCCACACCTGCTGCCAGCTCACCATGGATGATGATACCATTGCCCTCATCATCGATAATGGCTCTGGCATGTGCAAGGCTGGCTTCACAGGCGACGATGCTCTCCAGGCCGTCTTCCTCTCCATCATGGGGTGCCCCAGCCACCAGGGCGTGATGGTGGGCATGGGTCAGAAGGACTCCTACGTGGGCAACGAGGGCCCAGAGCAAGAGAGGCATTCTGACCCTGAAGTACCCCATCGAGCATGGCATCGTCACCAACTGGGAGGACATGGAGAAGATTTGGCACCACCCCTTGTACAATGAGCTGCATGTGGCTCCTGAGGAGCACCCCCTGCTGCTGACCGAGGCCTCCCTGAACCCCAAGGCCAACCACAAGAAGGTGAACCAGATCATGTTTGAGACCCTCAACACCCCAGCCATGTACATGGCCATCCAGGCCTTGCTGTCCCTGTACGCCTCTGGCCGTACCACTGGCATCATGATGGACTCTGGTGATGGGGTCACCTACACTGTGTCCATCTACGAGGGGTATGCCCTCCCCCACACCATCCTGCCTCTGGACCTGGCTGGCCCAGACCTGACTGACCACCTCATGAAGATCCTCACCGAGAGCAGCTACAGCTTCACCACCATGGCCAAGTGAGAAATCATGTGTGACATCAAGAAGAAGCTGTGCTATATCGCCCTGGATTTTGAGCAAGAGATGGCCATGGGGGCCTCCAACTTCTCCCTGGAGAAGAGCTAGGAGCTGGCCGGTGGCCAGATCATCTGCAACGAGCAGTTCCACTGCCCTGAGGGGCTCTTCCAGCTTTCCTTCCTGGGCATGGAATCCTGTGGCATCCACAAAACTACCTTCAACTCCATCAGGAAGTATGACATGGGCGTCTGCAAAGACCAGTACATCAACACAGTGCTGTCTGGTGGCACCACCATGTACCCTGGCATCACCGACAGGATGCAGAAGGAGATCACTGGCCTGGCTCCAAGCACGATGAAGATCAAGATCATTGCTCCTTCCCAGCGCATTTACCCCATGTGGTTTGGCAGCTCCACCCTGGCCTCGCTGTCACCTCCCAGCAGATGTGGATCCGCAAGCAGGAGTATGACAAGTCTAGCCCCTCCATTGTCTACTGCAAATGCTTCTAGGCAGACTGTTACTTAGTTGCATTACACCCTCTTGACAAAACCTAACTTGACCAGAAAACAAGATGAAATTGGCATGGCTTTATTTGTTTCATTTTGTGTGTTGAATCTGTGTGTGTGTGTGTGTGTGTGTGTGTGTGTGTGTGGTTTTTCTTTTTTTTTTTTTTGGCTTGACTCAGGATTTAAAAACTGGAACGGTGAAGGTGACAGCAGTCGGTTGGAGTGAGCATCTCCCAAAGTTCTACAATGTGGCCAAGCCTTTGATTGTACATTGTTCTTTTTTTTTTTTTTTTTTTAAATAATCATTCCAAATATCGTGAGATGCATTGTTACAGGAAGTCCCTTGCCCTCCTAAAAGCCACCCTGCTTCTTTTTAAGGAGAATGGCCCAGTCCTCTCCCAAGTCTACGTGGGAGGTGATAGCATTGCTTCATGTAAATTATGTAATGCAAAAATTTTTTAGTATTCGCCTTCATACTTTTTAATTTTGTTTTATTTTGAATGATCAGCCTTCATGGTGCCCCTTTTTTATCCCCCAACTTGATATGTATGAAGGTTTTTAGTCTCCCTGGGAGTGGGTGGAGGCAGCCAGGGTTTACCTGTACACTGACTTGAGACCAGCTGAATAAAAGTGCACACCTTAAAACAATAAATTAAAATAAAATAATAAAATAAAACGGGTTCTAAGAAGTACCATTTTGTATTCCCATGACATGCACCACACTTATACTTTATTTTCATGATTCCAGAACCATATTTTGATCAACTACAGTGATTTATGGAATATATTCGAAATAGAGGTTAACTTGTTCCCTGGGTGCCACATTTCCCAGGATGCTCTGTGGAAATTCAGTCGCCCCAGAAGGATGGTCCATTCCTAAATCAGAAGAGACCCATGAAGCTGCCTGGGAAAGGGCCATATGCAGGGTAGGACACTGTGCAGGAGCCCCCGGGGAGGTGCCCATTACACGGTCTGGGTCTCGGCCTGTTCTAGGTAGTTAGACAGGATGAGCCAGGCAGGACAGGGCTCTCCCCCAACCCACTAGGAATGTCAAGTGATGGCTCAGCAGTTGCCACGCTGCTGCTCTAACAATGACAACTGGGCAGCCAGGGAGAGACGGGCTCTGGATGGTCCACACCTGTTAACATTTAAAGTGTTAATTGCCAAAACCCAGGATGGAACCAGGAACCTTTAGATCTTCAGTCTAACGCTCTCCTGAGGTGGGCACATCACAAGGCCAAGAGATCAAGACCATCGTGGCCAACATGATGAAACCCCGTGTCTGCTAAAAATACAAAAATTAGATGGGCATGGTGGCATGTGCCTGTAATCCCAGCTACTCAGGAGGCTGAGGCAGGAGAATCGCTTGAACCGGGAGATGGAGGTTGCAGTGAGCTGAGATCGCACCGATGCACTCCAGCCTGGCGACAGAGCGAGACTCCGTCTCAAAAAAAAAAGTGTTAATTGAATGCAGACCTCAGGCGGAAGCAGCTTCTTCTGCATGCACGTTAAGTGACAAAATGGCTATGATGTTGGGGGACACACGCCACCAGAAAAAGGAAAAAGCCTCAGATGGGCAGGCATGTAACTCCCTGAACACACTGCACGTGCTCAATTCCAAAGGGTAAGGAAAGCACTGCGCATGTGGAAAGCGCGCCCTAGGGAAAGAATCATGGGAAAGAGGCAAGTCTGTGAAGTCCCAGGATCAAGGTTAAAGGGGCTCTTTTTCTCCCTTTGACCTTCAGGCGCTCACTTGGGTCTCTTCCAAGGGTTCTTTCCTTTCTTTTCTGTTCTAAAGCCTTTTTAATAAACTTCCACTCCTGCTCTGAAACTTGCCTCTGTCTCTCTTTCTGCTTTATGGCCCTCCATTTAATTACTTCTTCTGAGGAGGCAAGGACTGAAGTAGCTACAGACCCGTATGGATACACTGCCAGTAACGGGGTAACTCTGTCACCACTAACAGATCCAGCCCTCCTGTGGACCAGCTCTCAGCTGATTAGCTCACCCCCGTGATGGGCGGGCTGTGTTCTGTGATCACCCAGGTCTCATCTATTCCTAATGTTCCCTGATCCTGTTACCCTCTGACTATTGGGCAGATGCCCAGTGGTTCACTTGGATGGTTCAGACTGTTCCTAGCCCTTAAAAGCTGGTAAATTAAAAAGAAGATAACTTACAGATGCTCAGCTTCTTCTCGCCTAAGTAGCAAGCCTGTAAACCAGCCCCTTTTCCTGGGGATAGTGAACATGGATCAGTTAGAAATAAGGGATAGACATTCAGGTTGGGAGAGGGCTTAGAAGCACCTACAGGGAGGCTGCTGAAGATGAGGCCCTGTGGAGTTCCCCTCTTAATTTTTCACAAAACTATAGAAGCAAACTAACAATCATGTTGTCTAATATACGACCATGTCACCTACAGCTGGGAGGGGGCGGGGAGAGAAAATGACTACCCTCGACTTCCAATTATGCTATGATAACAGTTTAAATTTTATTGAGTAAATAATTATCTCTGTGGGTTTAACAAAAAACAAAACAAAACACAGCACAACACCATTTAGTCATCTGTCTGAGGTAAAGGTGAAATATATATTTACCACATGCCTTTCTTATTCAGTGCCCTGATTCAGGGCAAGCGTGAGCCATTCATCCCTCCAGGGGGTAAATGACTAGCTCTTTTGGTAAATTAGGTTTTTGTTTTCATTTCCCTTTAGATTCTTTGTCTTCAGTTTTTAATTTATTTTGAACCAAAGGCAAGAATGAAGTGGGGTATGTGGGTTTCTCATCATGATCTATGCAAGAATTTGGCATGTGTCCAGTGGGGTTTGTGCAGGAGGAAACAGAGGTACATTAGTGTTACTTGGAAGAAGTAGGGAGGCAGGCAATAGGGCTTTGGACACACTGATTTATCCTTAAAAGCAGCAGCTAGTAAGCCCTCTTCTAATGTGTGCTGGGTCAGAAGCAAAGGCTTTGAGGACAGTATTAGGAGATAAAATCCTGAGATAAAATTGAGAGGTGAGCGATATTTTCCCTATTGATTCTAAGAAGTCAAATCGAAGCCTCATGTGTGTGGCTGGTATCAATTTCATGGTCTGCTTGCCCAATGATGACAGTTTTCTCTCTCTCTCTCTTTTTTTTAACTTTCTTTTTAGAAGATATTTATCTTTTTTCGGGGGTGGACAGGGTCTTGCTCTGTTGCCCATGCTGAGTGCAGTGGCACGATCATGACTCACTGCAGCCTCGTCCCCCAGGCCCAGATGATCCTCCCACCTCAGCCTCCCAGCTAGCTGGGACCACAGGTGTGCACCACCATGCCTAACTAATTTGTTATTTTTTGTAGAGAGGGGGTCTTGCTATGTTGCCAAGGCTGGTCTCAAACCCCTGGATTCAAGAGATCCTCCCACCTCATCCTCCCAAAATGTTGGGATTATAGGCATGAACCACTGTGCCAGGCAATAGTTCTCTCTAACTAGATAACATAAGGGATGGGGTATTTCCAGGGCGCTCGCCCCTTGTATAGGCTTTCCTATCATGGGTCTCTCTTGGCTCATGACAACATCTGGATTCTCTTGCCTGTGTTGTACAGGTTTAGGCAGCTGAGATTGCCTTGGCAAGAAACAAAGGTGATTATGAGGACATCACTCCATAAAGAACCCTTTTGTCTTGGTTGGCTGCTAAGTTAGTCTAGCTCCTCATGGGAGAAGAAGGAAAAGTATGTCGATTTGGAACTTCCTTCAGCTTTATTGGCCAAGCCATCTTGCTCTAGCTTGAATCTCCTGGGGGTGTGAATTGATTGCTGAGGGTCTGCTGTGAATGTTGGCTGCTAGGGGCTTAGAGCCGCTCCACTGAACTGTCCTGGCATAGGGGGATTATCTTGCCTGGGGGGCTACTCCTGACACACATTAACAGCCTGCTCCTGCAGGTAGCAATTTGTGAGCAGAGGATAACTTTTGTTTGGGTACAATGACAGGGCACAAAAGGCCACTCCCCTTGTGTCAAGATGGGACAACTATGAGGTGCAGTCTGTGTTCTGGAACGCCCCATGGGACTAGGCTGGAGCCAGTCTCCATTGCGGACCACACCCTTGCTTAACTTGCTTCCCTTGCGCTATCCTGTTCTCTCACTGTCCTTCACAGGGCAACGCTCCCCCAATCAATAAGGTTCGCAAGAATTCCCATCTGAGCTCTGGTTCCAGGAAACTGACCTAGGACGGTGATACAGTTTGACTCTGTGTCCCCATCCAAATCTCATCGCGAATTATAATCCCCATGTGTTGAGGGAGGGACCTGGTGGGAGGTGATTGGATCATGGAGACAGTTTCCCCCGTACTGTTCTCATGATAGTGAGTGAGTTCTCACGAGATCTGATGGTTTTATAAATGGCAGTTCCCTGAGCTGTTCGCTCTCACCTGCCGCCATGGAAGGCACACCTGCTTCCCCTTCTGCCATGATTGTAAATTTCCTGAGGCCTCTTCAGTCATACAGAACTGTGAGTAAATTAAAACTTTCCTTTATAAATTACCCAGTCTCAGGGAAGTTCTTTATAGCGTGTGAAAACAGACTAATAGAAACAGGGTGCTTGGCAGAAGGCAAGATTCCTTGACTCCACCCACAAGAGGAACGAGTGGGACTGAGCGAGGCTTTGGAGGCTGCAGTTTTATTAAGCACACAGGTGATTCTGATGAACATGACCCCAGGCCCACACCTGGGGAAGCAGAAGGGCCACACCTGATGATGTGAGTCAGGGATTAGACTACTGAGGGTTAGAGTCTGTGCCAGCCCGCAGGAGGGGCTGCAGGTATTATTACTTGGGGCAGGCACTCTGACTTCAGCTCTGGGTTTACTTGTGATGCCCTTTGTGATGGTTAATATTGAATGTCAGCTTGATTGGATGGAAGGATGCAAAGTATTGTTCCTAGGTGTGTCTGTGAGGGTGTCACCAAAACAGATTAACATTTGAGTTAGTGGACTGGGAGAGGCAGATGCACCCTCAATCTGGGTGGGCACCATCTAATCAGCCTCCAGTGCAGGCAGGAGAAGATAGAAGAGCAGACTTGCGGAGTCTTCCGGGCTTCATCTTTCTCCAGTGCTGGATGCTTCCTCCCCTCAAACATCAGACTCCAAGTTCTTCGGCTTTTGGACTCTTGGTCTTACACCAGTGATTTGCCAGGGGCTCTCGGGCCTTTGGCCGCAGACTGGAGGCTGCACTGTCAGCTTCCCTACTTTGGAGGTTTTGGGACTTGGACTGATCCACCGCTGGCTTCCTGGCTCCTCAGCTTGCAGACAGCCTAGCACGGGATTTTACCTTTTGATAGTGCGAGTCAATTCTCCTTGGTAAACTCCCTTTCAAATATGCATCTATCCTCTGTACCTGAAGAGAACCCGGACTAATGCACCTTGATCTTGAAGGAAGCAGAATTTTCTTTGAGTTGAGTGACTGTAGCCCCCAAAGTTCCTAGGAGAGTTTTGTGCAATAAGTCATGAGGGCCTGGACAAAATCTCACAGCCTCTGGCTAGAATTCTGCATTTAGGGACGGAGGCCTTATTTTCCCACTGGGAAGAAAGGTGCTGAAGCTCGACCTTAGCCATGTTGGGAGGTAGTGTCTGCCCTTCTTAACAAGATGTTTCCGACTAACTGCAACATGCAGATTTGTATGAGAATGGTGCCGAGCTCTGACTGAGGCAGCTGACACCAGGAAAACAGCACGGTATCCAAGAAGAGGCTTGTTACCAAAGCCAAAGCTTAAGGCAGCAATAACAACTCTGATTTATAACGGGGACTATTTGTACATAATTACTAAATATTGATCGCACATTCAGCAGTGTGGCTAAATGAAAGACAAACCAAATCTCGTAACAGCACCAAAAGAATCTTATTGCAAACCGTCATCATGTAGCCCTTTTCTGCATAATTTAATGGGCTTTTATGGAACTCTCGAGTGTACTCAAAGTGTGCTTGCTTCCTAGCACCATCCTCTATGGCCCTGCAAAGACCCTAGGACCTGCCCTCCATCACCTCTAAGACCACCCCCACCTCACCTAATTTGCTGTTTACCCACCCATTGACTTGTTTTGTTTTTTAATTTTTGCAATTCTATTTTTTTTTTTTTTTTTTTTTTTTTGGGACAGAGTCTCACTCTGTCACCCAGGCAGGAGTGCAGTGACATGATCTCAGCTCACTACAACCTCCACCGCCCTGGTTAAATGATTCTCCCTGCCTCAGCCTCCCAAGTAACGGGGATTACAGGCACCCAACACCACGCCCAGCTAATTTTTGTATTTTTAGTAGAGATGGGGTTTTGTCATGTTGGCCAGGCTGGTCTTGAACGCCTGACCTCAGATGATCCACCCACCTCAGCCTCCCAAAGTGCTGGGATTACAGGCGTGAGCCATGACGCTCAGCCAATTCTATTTTCAAATTTCAATTTTGTCTTTTTCAAAATCTAGGTAATTATTGTTATCTCATATTGCTTGATTATTTTTGAGATTTTTTTTTTTTCAGCTTTTAAACATTCTATCCATTGTTATTTTGTATTTTGAGTTTGATAATTTCATTACCCAAAGGAAGGGGGTTTAATTCTGTTGTTCATTGTTTTTGCTGATTCTCACTCATGGTAACCTGTTTGCTTGTGTTTTTCATGTTATTTGATTCTGAACTCATTTTGTTGATCTTAATGTATGGGAGCCCTGAAGACCAAGGTGGGGATGTTTTTATCCAAGGAGGACTTGGGTTTGCTTCTCCTGAGAGCCGGGGGCACTGTCCCAGCAGAACGAGAGTTTCCCTTTCTTTTCCCCACTCCATTTCACTGCAGCCTATGGCTTAGCCTAATCAATGCACAGCTAATCCTGGCATCCCAGCTCTAGGCAACTCTGTCTTTTATATTTGCTTGTTCCCCACCAATCTAAATAACAAACAAAGAGAGCCTCTCTAAAAGAAAAGATGTTTATTTGGGAACAGAGCATTGAAATGCGAATACATGTGCCACACGTAAACCATGTGCATATTCAGGGAGGTAAAGGAAGAGAAAGATTTTTAAAGGAAAAAATGAAAAGGATTACATAATTGTTTTGAAATACTTATCCCTGGCTAAAAGATCCATAACAAGGTGACACCCGTCCAAGGTTGGAGAGGCAGTTGCTGGGCAGATGTCCTTACAGAAGCATTTGTTGTATAAGGCTGTGACCGTCTTGGTACAAAGTTGTGGTTTCTGCAGTCTTTCATGGTCAGGCATACAAGTGTGAGAATCCTCTCTTCATGGCCTTCCTTGGATCTGTTTTTCAGAGTTTTCTTAGCCTTAGTGACTCCATTTTGCTACTGACAACTTTCACATCCCCAGTGTTCCCATTTTGGAATCATCTCACTTTTTCCTCCCATACTTAATATCACCCCAACAATGCAACAAGGAGTCTGTTTTACCCAGGAGTTAGCTATTGTATGCAGCACCGCTAGACTTGCTTTCCCTCTGTTTCCATCGAGTTGTTGCTCTGTGTTGGGGGTGGGGTGGTGCTACCACTGTGTCATCCCTCTCTGTTATCTCTGAAACGCAGAGCTTAGTAAGTAGGAAGGGTCCTTTATGTAACTACTGATTTGCTGGTTAATAGCTAAACATCAAGTCAGGCAAATTAACATGCTTCCCAGTTATGCCCTTTCTAGTCCTATGTGGTGTGGCCTTTACTAATTATTTGCGCTTCCATTATTCTGGAGCGCTTCTTCCCTTCACTCACAAGTGATTAATGCAATGTTGCCGATACAGCTTCGCCCACCACCACCTCCAAGCCTGTTGCCAACTGTGGTTTGGAGAGGCTGGGCCGGCATCCCGGAGGCCTGTTTGTTTGTCCTAGTATTCATTACTATTTGGCTCTCCTCCCATCTGCTGCCAGTGCAGAGTTATTTATATCAAATTGGAGAAGCCTTGGTGAGCTCCGCTGTGATAACTCACATCCTTAGAATGCCTTTCATCCTAAAGGACTTTACACGTGGTATCCTCGCAGGAAACCCTTTCCCGCTGACCCAGGGGGAACTCCTGGCTTCCCTGGGAAGCGGCAGCTGCTGGTCCATCTGCTTGGCTGATAAGGCCTTTGCACTCAGATTAAGAGCCCTGGCCCACAAAATATGCGATGGAACTTGCCCAAAGAGGTCGTGACAGCTGAGTCACAGGGAATAGCACTGAAACTGCAAACCTGGGGCATGGAGAATGTCTATGAGGGGTGAGCCAGGGCGCTGAGTCATGTCTCTCAGCCTGGCATTGACTTGCTGAGTGTCAGAGCTTCCAGAAGGTGACACTGCTTAGAAGTCACCAGCCTTCCCACTGCCAGCCTGGTCCGTGAGCTCTGCACTTCTGAGGCCGACATGCCATCCGCCTCCAAAGGATTTACTGTCATCAGTGTCACATTTGGGCGATAATTCATCAGCTCTCCCATTTTTTCAACCAATATAGGTTCATTACATCCAGCGTTTCACTGTTTGACACAGGATAGAGCTCCAGTGAAGGCTTGTGATGTTCTGGCAGCAGTCTAACTCAATCAACAAATTAACATGAGTCCACAGGCACAGGTCTCTAAAGAAATTAGATCGCTCCGAAAGAAATCGGGCTAGGGGTGGGAAGGTCAATCATCATTTTAAATGAAACTGAGCAAATTGTTGACAAATTTGTGCTCCTGTTGAGGCTTCCAGCAAGTCGTATCAGAGGGATGGCTTCGGGAAAAGAGCCAAAGAGAAAAATATATGGCCTTGCAAAATTTTTTGTGGAGAAAATATTTTTTAAATTTCATTTTTTTTTCTATTTTTGGAAATTTTCTTTTTCTTTTTTTTCTCTTTTTTCTTTTGTTTTCTTTTCTTTTTTTTTTTCCTTTTTCGAGACAGTGTCTCACTCTCTTACCCAGGCTGGAGTGCAGTGGCACAATCAGACAGAGTTCACTGTTACCTCAACCTCCTGGGTTCAACCAATCCTTCTGCCTCAGTCTCCCGAGGAGCTGGGACCACAGATACATACCACCATGCCTGGCTAACTTTTTTCTTAATTTTTAAATTTTGTGTAGAGATGGGGTCTTGTTATATTACCCAGGCCAGTCTTGAATTCCTGGTCTCAAGCAATCCTTCCACCTCGGCCTCCCAAAGTGCTGGGATTACAGACATGAGCCACTGTGCTCAGCCAGAGAATAAATTTTTTAATCAAATGTATTGACAGGTTGGCCATACACTATCTAATCAGTGCAGGGAGGTGATTATGCAGTTGAGGGAAACTGCTAACAAGAAGCCTACCCCATCCCATAGCCTCCAGTAAGGAGTTTTTGCCAGGGGAATATCAATATTGCACCACCAGACCAGTGTTGAAATTCAGTGGGTGCAAGGAGGTGGCAGGTGTGGGCGGTAAATTTCAAAACATTTATTTTGAAACGCCCACGGTGCCTAGATCACAGATCCCGTGGCTGGCAGGATAACCAGTGCTGTTTACACATCCGTGGAGGGTGGATCTTCTCCGGCTATCAGAAGAGCATCGCATGCTCTGTAAGAGCAAAAACTGGCTGCTTGGACTTTGTCTCTTTGTCTCTCAAATGCAGCACTTGCCACAGTATATTCTCACTGGTTAAAGTTTTCCCCCTGCTTTCACAGATTCCTTTCTCACTCTCTGAAGTTTAGTCAGAATCAATATCACAAGTTGGACTTTTAACTCAGGACAAGTAGATGCTAACTGTTCTGTCACTTTCGTTTCTGGAGAAAGGGAAACAGATAGGGGTTCGTAGAATCTCCAGGACTGGCTGAGCTCTTTAGTAGAAAAACTGGTTTTGTAGCCGAACAGTTGATGCCCCAAGATAAAACAATACACATCGTTTATATCCCACTTTTATTTGTTTTGGACATTTTAAGAGATTTCTTTTTCATTTGATTTTTATCATAGGATATTACAAAATCAGAAATAAAAAATTAAAACCTTTGAAATTTGATTGTTATTTCTGTTTCTTTCTTGTTCTCAAGTGTTTTGATGCCCTTTTGACCTTCTTAATTATCATATATATAACATATATATATATATATAAAACATATATATATATACAGAGAGAGATACAGGGCCTCACTTCATCACCCAGGCTGGAGTACAGTGGTATGATGATCTTGGCTCACTACAGCCTTGACCTCCCAGGTTCAAGTGATCCTCCTGCCTCAGCCCCTTAAGTAGCTGGACCTACAGGCACATGTCCCCATGCCCAGCTAATATTTTAATTTTTTGTAGACCTGAGGTTTCACCATGTTGCCCACGCTGATCTCTAACTCTTGAGCTCAAGTGATCCATCTGCCTCCCAAAGTGCTAGGATTATAGGTGTTACCTACCTCGCCTGACTGCCTTCTTAATAATCTGCAGTTGACCTTGCTTCTTCTTTCACCAAGAAAATAGATGGCATCCTAAAAGAACTTGCCTGTCCCACCTCCCCATTTACTATCCTCCTGTGTCTGTCCCAAAATACTGTGTTTACTCCATTACTCTAGTGAACTGTTCCTCCTCCATGTACAAATGGCGCATCCCTTCCCACTTATCAAAAATGTTGCTCCTGTGAAAATCTAATCTGCTCTTTTTTCTGCACTAGATTATTCCCATGGGTACACAAACGTGCTGTCAGTGTTCTCATCTTAAAAAACCCTCTAGGCCAGGCACAGTAGCTCACACCTGTAATCCTAGCACACTTCGGGAGGCTGAGGCAGGTGGATCACTTGAGGTCAGAAGTTCGAGACCAGCCTGGCCAATATGGCGAAACCCTGTCTCCACTAAAAGTACAAAAATTAGCCAAGCATGGTGGCGGGTTCCTGTAATCGCAGCTACTTGGGAGGCTGAGCCAGGAGAATTGCTTGAACCTGGGATGCAGAGGTTGCAATGAGCTGAGATCGCACCACTGCACTCCAGCCTGGGTGACAGAGCGAGACTCTGTCACAAAACAAAACCCAAAACTCTTGACCTCAGGCCTTCCTCTAGGTACAGACCCATTTCTCAGCTTCCCTTTACAGGGACTTCTCTGTTGCCACCTCCTTTCCTCCCGTTCTCTCTGAAACCCTCTCAAACAGGGTTTTGTTCGCACAACAGTGAAACCACCAGTGCCAATGTTGATGTTGATGGTGATGTCCAGTGTCTGGGTTGAGGAAGGCCGCAGCATCTGTGGCCAGTGGTGTCTCCACCAGGTCAGTTCTGCAAAATGCCTTGGGTCATTTTTCCTGTCTCAAGAACTCTTGTCCAAACCTGGTTCTTCAAGCTTCTGTGTCACTGGCACCCTTTCAATAAGTTCTATTTTGGTGTAAATGAACTAGAGTTGCTTTCTGAGGCTTGTAGTAAAGAGTGCTGAACTAATAAATTGGGGAAACCAACTGACTTGGTTCTGTACATGGAGTCATTTCTAAACTAGACAATTTGGGAGATTTCCCTGGGCCCTTCACCACCAGGAGTCGGGGAAGTGCTGTGGTTCCATTTGTCAATGGTTGAAGAATGGTCTATCACCACCATCCAGACCAATCAGCTTCTCCTCCTGATGCTGCCCTTAGTGACAGCTTTCTCCCTTTTAGGGTTGACTATCATGTTCATTCTGTCCGGATGTGTTCATTCAAAAACTTAAGAAGCCGAGTGGGTGCGGTGGCTCACACCTATAATCCCAGCACTTTGGGAGGCTGAACCCTTGAGCCTAGGAGTTCAAGACCAGCCTGGGCAGCATAGTGAGACCCCATCTCAATTAAAAAATATAAAAATCAGCCAGGTGTGGTGGCTTGTGCCTGCAGTTCCCAGCTACTCAGGAGGTTGAGGAGGGAAGATTGCTGAAGCCTGGGAAGTCGAGGCTGCAGTGAGCCTCAGTCATGCCTCTGCACTCTAGCTGTGAGACAAAGTGAGACTCTGTCTCAATAAATAAAGTGTACATACAAAGGAATATTATGCAGCAGCAAGAATGAGTGAACCTGAGCTACATGTTCAACATAAGTTTCATAGATATCATGTGGGACAAAAAAGTAGTCTGCAGAAGGATGTATACTATATCCTTACAAAAGTTAAAAATCAGGGGAAGCAATGCTACATTGTACCCAGGAATGCATGCATCTGTTCCAAAGTATAAAGAAATACATGTCAATGGTGAGCACTAAACTATGAATAATTAGTATTTCTGGGAACAGGGGTGTGAAGGTGAAATGTAATAAGAAACGGGCACAAAGCCTCACTTTATTTGTAAGGTTTTATTTAACAAGCTGGGTTGTGGGTACACCTTTTCACATATTTAAATATTTTGTAGTAAAAAATTAATGAAACAAAGGGATTAGGAAAGAGGGGTCAGCCAGAGAGGTTTCCCAGGTCACTTAGGGGCGCCTGTCGGTCTTTCATGCACTGTTTTTTTTTTTTTTTCCAAAAGTGGCCTTGAGATCAATTGCGGCGCTGATTTGGCCAACATTTCCACCAGCATTGCTGGTGGAAATTTCCTTGTTCATGAAATAATGATATTGTTGATACTAAATATCTGCCTCCTGCAGCTTATATGGCATGATTTGTTGCAAGGAAATGTGAGCAGTTAACAATCAGCTTGGTTCATTTCATCTCTTCCTTTCTCATCTCCTTCCTGTTATGGGTTTATTTAGGGAAAAAAATAGGTAACTGATTTCTGGCAATGCTTTCTTCTCTCTGGGTTCTTGACCACGTACTCACTAACCTTCTCTAGTAGAAGTAGGAAAAGAAACCCTCCCCCCCAAGACATTTGAATAAAAGGGCATGCAGCTATTGTCAGCTCAGTGACATAGAAATATTGGGAAAGTTAGTTCTATATCGTCTTCATACCAGGACATTGGTTGTTGACCTCTCACTCCATGAAGAACTGTCTGCCCAGAGGTTGGGCAGCTGTAATACAAGAGAAAGACTTCACTAGGATGTGGAAGGGAGACAGTAATAAATTAGCAGTATTTATCAAGATCCCTCCAAATGCTCACGCCTTTTAACCCAGCACTTCCACTTTTAAGGCACTAACCAAAGGTAATAATCAAATATTATCAAATATTTATATCTCCCAAACTGCAAAACAAACCTAAAGTTCTCAAACAATGGGATAGCTAATAAAAGTATAAAATAGCCAAACAACATACCATTATGTAGCCATTGAATATGACATGTATAAGCATTTTAAATGACATGTAGAAATATTCCTAGTAGCACTTGGAAGAAACAGGATATGAAAGTGTAATCTACAATATCAGCCCTATTCTGTACATTTCTCTACCATCTATCAATCTACACAGATATATAGAAGGAAAACAGGAATGACATATACAGAAACATTAGCAGTAGGGATTTCTGGGTAAAGGGATTACAGCAATTAAAAAATACACACTCTAATGATTTTTCCAAAGTGTCATATATTGAATATATATTCCTTTTTAAGAAAACAGGGGGAAGTTATTAAAAGAAAAGGACTCTGAGCTTCCCAGAGCAGGATCTCAGTGTACTTACCCTTCCGACATACCTGAGGGATGAAACTTACTCAGCGGATGCTGTGATAACCTCAGGGGCAGAATGTGTTGAACCTGTGTGTGTATGTGACAGGGGTCACCCCATGTCAGCTCTCAGGTGATTGTGGAGCCTCACCCCCTCAAAAAGGGGGTGCCCTCACCCACCCACCCTCCCACTCTTCTTCAGAACCTTGGCCTCCAAGGAAGATGCTATTTGGATCCAAGGTATGAAAACCCAGGCACACTTTTCAGGGTAGAAACAGGTGGCTTCATGGTTGTGACTTTAGAACTCTGCTAATCAACCCTTCCTTCCCATCACTTTCCCAGAAAACCATCCTACTTAATCACCAGGGCCCAGAATTCCACCGGGGACACTCATTCATTGAAGCTTTGGTACCTGGGAATAATCTAGGACATTGTGGAAAGGATTTAGACTAGGTGACCTCTGAGAATGCTTGTTAAGATTCTATGGTATGCTTCTTTCTTTTAATGTGAATAAATTCCAAATCATTTCTTGAAAACTGATTTGGGATGGGCACAGTGACTCACACCTGTAGTCCCAGCACTTTGGGAGGCTGAGGCGGGCGGATCAATTGATGTCAGGAGTTCAAGACCAGCCTGGCCAACATGGCAAAACCTTGTCTCTACTAAAAATACAACAATTAACCAGGTGTGGTCGCACATTTGCACATGCCTGTAATCCCAGCTACTCAAGAGGCTGAGGCAGGAGAATTACTGGAACCTGGGAGACGGAGGTTGCGGTGAGCCGAGATTATGCCACTGCACTCCAGCCTGGGCGACAGAGTGAGAGTCCGTCTCAAAAAAAAAAAAAAAAAGGAATAATGATTTAGATAGAGAGTGAATTGGAGCATCTGTAATGTGAGGAAGGAGGAACAGAAACAATAGAACTGTAAGGAAAATGCAATCTAAGTGTGGGTGCCTCACCTAAGCATGGGCCTCCCTGCAGGCTGGCTTTTCTCCTCTTCCAGGAGTAAGCAGCAGGGATGAGAAGCAGTCTCAAGGTTTCAGTTGGAAAGCGAGGCAGATATAGCCACTTACCTGCAGCTTCTGAATGGAGGGTGAAGCTTCAAGATTCACCAGGGTGAGCAGTCTGGGTTGAAGTTTGTCTCCCCATCATTCCTGTGTTGACATCCTAATCTCCAGTACCTTAGAATGTGACTTTATTTGGAGACAGCGTTGTTGCAGATACAACTAGTTAAGACGAGGTTATACTGGAGTATTATGGGCCCCGCATCCAATATGATTGATGTTGTTATCAAAACTGGAAATTTGGAGACATACACACACAGGGAGAGCACCATGTGAAGACTGGAATTTCGCTGCCACAAGCCCAGGAACTCCAGAACCTAGCTGAGAGCCTCCAACCCATCTTTCCCTGGTGCCTTCGGAGACAGCAGGGCCCTGCCAGCATCTTCATCTTAGACTATGGCTTCCAGAGCTGCGTGATCATTCATTTCTGTTGCTCTAAGCCACCCAGTTTGTCATTCCGTTACAGTAGCTGTAGGAAACTAACACAGTGAGCCTGCAGGAGACGCTGGTGAGGGGTGGTTCATCAAATCCCACCCAGTTTGAGCCAGCCTTTGGAACTGGCTCCCAGCTGCCTGCAGCCCCACCACCCCAGACTCTGATTCCATGTAAACCCCCATTCGAGAGAAAGGGTTAAGAGAATCTCACATCGCCCAGGAGCCTTCTGCTGGAGCACAGTTTATTCAAACTGTCTGGTCTATCTTTATTACTACTGACACACCCTCATACAAGTGACTCATAAAACCGGGTATAAAAGGAAGGCAGAATCATTTTTAATCCCTCTAATGTAATATAATGGGAAAATTAATCATTTATTATAGCAGACAATTGAAAACCACTCAGAAAGAGCGTTCTCTTCATCCTGAAACTTGGCAGTGGAAGGTTCGTTTCCCATAGTATTCTGAACTCTGTGCATCTTTTAAATCTTTGGTAAAGGAAACATCAGATCATTTAAATAAGCTTTTTCCCCCCGCTAAGCTTCTTCATTAAAGAAGCAAACCAACAATCAGGCATGCAGGTGAGGCTGGCATCCTGCAGATGTCAGCGTTCTAGGATCTCTTTGCGGTGTGAAAAGAGAAAAAATCACCTGCCTATTCCTTACTTCTAGGGAGTAGGGAGTGGCTGGAGTCTAATTCATTACTCATATTTTAACAATTACTCTCCAGTTTCTCCTAGAGAAATATTTTGCAAAGGGAATTGAAACTGCACAATGACCCAAGGGATAAACATATTTTAGCTAAATATGCAACAAAGTAGGGCAAAAGAAGACACAGAGACAAAGCCCCGGGGGCTCCCCAGACTGGCTGGGCCCCTGATCCTGTGGGATCCCTTAGCAGGGTGGCCTGAACAGTGACACTGCAGCTGCTCACTGCAAGTGCCCATGTCTAACAGTCAAGCATCATTTCCCCGGGAATATGCTAATTATCTCTTTAAGACTTGTTCCCATCTTTCCTTCAACAAGGACTTCCTGGTCACTGGTAAACCCACACTGGTCTCTTCACTGCTCGGGCACAGCCCAGAAAAGCAGCCAAAACAGATGCCACTGTCACCAGCCACCGTGCTGTCTGTAGGACCCCAGCCAAGGTGACGAGGTGGCACATGGCCACTGGCTGCTGAGATTGATGTCATTCGAGCTATTTAGAAGGTTCCTGCAGTGCTGTGCCAGTCACCAAGCTTATGAAGGAGAAATTGGGATCTGCTCCAGGCAAAACCAAAACACCAAAACTAATGTCATCAACAAAAAGAGTTGTTAAAGCTACTAAGGAAAAAGAAAAGTCTCTGGCCTTGGTGGCGTATTACGGATTCAAATGGCAGAGCACAGTAATGTTTCCAACGAGTTTTTGATTCAAGGATAAATGTTGGTTCCAAGAGTCTGTTCTTACAGCATCAGAGTCCAAGAGAGCTTCCAGTAAAGAATGCAATTGGCTGACACGAGGTTCAGGAACCCAGCAGCTCCTTGGTAGTTTTCAGCCGTCCCTTTTTCCACTTTAGTTGACAGGGTGTGAAAATTGGTTAGAATGCCCCAGAACCATCAACCCACCAACGTTGGGGCTGCTCTTGCTCATACCTCCTCCAGGATCTCTGTGGGGCTGGGGCGGTGGAGAGAGTGCTCCCTGCAGGGGCTGCTGGGCCGCGTCCCGTGGTCCTTCCTGCCTCCCATGTTGAATGTCTGCTGATCTGGAGGGCACAGACAGCCTCACCTCCTTTTCATTCCATCAACAATTTATTGGGTGTCTGCTGTGTGCCCACTCAATGCAAAATGAAAGACTTGATTAGAGTCAGTTCTGAAAAATGTCTTCTGTCACCTAGATCCTCAGATTTCATACAGAAGCATGCCTTGGCATTCAAAACTGTTCATTTTCTGAGTTTTGGAAACTGATATCAAGAGATAGCAACGGATATTCTTTTCTCCAAACAGCTCTATTTCAAAACATTTTATCTCAATGATTCAGTCCACGGGTGATGAGGAAGAAGGGCCTACCAGACAAAGGGGGAGCTGATCAGATGTTTCCAGAAGAGCTACCAAACCAACATCCCAACACAGTGTTAGCAATCTACCTAAGTCTTTACTTCCAACTTTTAAAAACATTGGTTGAGCATAGAGTTCCTCCCAGGAATGCATTTTATTGTATTTTTTAAAAAGGTTTTATTGCTTTGAATGTTAAAAATAGAAGAAATACAAATCTTTAAAAACAATGCAGAAGTTCTGTCCTGTAACAAATCAACCATTTTATGTTTCCTACTAGTTTTTAAAAAAGGTATTCGTGTTATATAATTGCACAACATAGATGAAATTTTATTTTCCATTTTATTTAAATCACAAACATTTGTGTTTCTACATACATTTCATACTTTTATCAATGTTTACTGATTCATTGTATTCCATCTAGTAAACATACTACAATTTACCTACAATCCTTTGCTATTACAAATATCTACAACAAGGATTTTCATGTGTATATGTTTTTTTCCTTTGTTGGAATATTTCCTTAGAAAAATTCATAGGATGAAGATTATTGGTCTAATGGATATTTTTTCTTGTATTTGTTTTTCATGAATTGAAATGTGTTTTGTTTGGAAAGTTTCACAACAGCATTTGCGATCACACGGAACACTTGTGAGTTGCAAAACCAAGGCTGGGGATCCCAGGGCCTGGCATTGAGTTTATCAAGCTTTGTCACTGGTCTAGAGACACACCAGGCTGGCCTTGAAGCATAAAGGAGTGCTTTTTAGAGGCAGACAGAAAAAGAGAGTCATATCTGAAATGATACAGACATGGCATACAAATGACTACACTAGAAAAATGATCTTTTGCCTTATTGATTTTTGTTCTGCTGTCATACAGCATGTTATAAAAATGAAGTTCCCAGTTTTCATTTTATCTGTGACTCATCAGAAAATCTTTTCAACTGCATTCAGAGCTAGCAGTGGGCCTTGTTAATAACAGGCCCTTGACACATATTTGTTGAATCGAATTGCAGGGAACTGAATTTTTATAGGACTTTATTCCATTATTCTGTTTTTGCAGTGGACATATAGCATGAACAAGAAATAAACCATTGTTGTCATAGCACGGAGATTTGAGGGTTTGTTACTGTAGCATTACCTAGACGCTCTGGGCCGATATGCCACCTGTCAAGTGCTCTATTTGAAAAATGGCTAAATGCACAAAGGCATTTGTAGTATTATTTATAATTACAAAAGAAAAGAAACTATACTTTTGTCTACCAGATTGGGCAAAAAGGAAAAAAAAAAAAAGAAACTACTGTGGAAATTAGGTAAATAATGGAATTCCACTTAGTTTATTATATAATCATTAAAATTAATGTCTACAACGACCTTGAAATTACATGGAAAATTTTTATACTATAAGATTAATTTTAAGAGGAAGACAAAATTGTAAATGTACATAGTTAACATTACATTTCAAAAGCTAGGCATATGGAAAAAGAATGAAAGCAGTGCAACAGAATAATGATGATGATAGCTTTATTTTTACTTTCATTTTAGACAGGGTCTTGCTCTGTCATTGAGGCTGGACTGTAGCTCACTGCAGTTTTGACTTCCCAAGCTCAAGCAGTCCTCCCACCTCAGTCTCCCGAGTAGCTGGGACTACAAGTACCTGCCACTATACCCAGCGAAATTTTTTCTTTTTTTTTTTTTTGGTAGAGATGGGGGTCTCCCTATGTTGCCCAGACTGGTCTTGAACTTTCTGGGCTCAAGGGATCCTCCTACCTCAGTCTCCCAGAGTGTGTCCAGACTCATAGGTTTAAATTTGAGATAATGGATTTGATTTTTTTCTCTTTTTCCTAATTTTCAGTGTTTCTAAGAGTACACATTGTTCTTAATAGAATATTTTGTAAAAGATAAGTTTCCCTGAGTATTGCTTTTTTCCTTTTTTAAATTTTTTTATTTTTTTCTGAGATGGAGTCTTGCTCTGTTGCTAGGGTGGAGTGCAGTGGCACGATCTCAGCTCACTGCAACCTCCGTCTCCTGGGTTCAAGTGATTCTCCTGCCTCAGCCTCCCAAGCAGTTGGGATTATAGGCGTGCACCACCACGCCCATCTAATTTTTGTATTTTTATGAGAGACGGGGTTTCACCATGTTGGCCAGGCTGGTCTTGAACTTCTGACCTCAGGAGATCCGCCCACCTCAGCCTCCCAAAGTGTTGGGATTACAGGCTGGAGCTGCCACGCCTGGCCTCCTGTTTCTTTTATAGTAATTCATTTATTAATTTAACCAATATTTGTTAAGCACGCATTCTGTACTCCTTATGCTGGGGACACAGCCATGAATGAAAATCTGGCAAATTCATTTTCTGTTTTAATTAAAGTCATTTGCTACCACTCTTTAAAAAAATCTGCAATCACTGTGAAAGTTGTGTGTCTACACTTTGCAGCTTTAGTTAATAATTGTTAATAAACTCTAGAAAATAGGTTCCAGTCAGAATACTGCTAGATGTTAAGTGTTCCATAAAGCTGCTGATTATGGACATGTATATTATGTGACAGCTGCACATATAATGCAATCCAAGTTTTATAGAAACACTCAGCTTGATTCTGTGAACCTAGAATTGGAAGCCAGACTCCAACTAGCAGAAAAGCACAGTCCCACTGGGGCAGGAAATGGGGGAATTTCCTCTGTTGCTCTTAGAGTTGTCTCGCTATGCCCTCCAAAGCCAGCAAAGCAAAGAGCTCTGATTCACAGGATTTTCCCTTTAAAAAGTGTAAAACACTTAGAAGTTCAAAACTAAAAAGAATTAGTGGGGCACTCAATCTGTTTTTAAATAACCTTTATTGTTTTACTGATTATAAAAATAATGTTCTTCATAGAAAATATGAATAATGCAGAAAATTAAGAAGAATATAGAGCCCATCTCTTATCCTGCCACACAAAGATAACCACTGTAATTATTACGGTGAACCTCCATGCAGTCTTTCTTTTAGGGCAGGGCTTTGCAAACCTTGTCTGTATAGGGCCAGATAGTAAATATTTCAGGTTTTGCAGGCCCCCCTCTCTCTCACCATTGCAACTCCTCAACTCTGTCATTGCAGAGTGAGGGCAGCCATAAACAACACATAAATGAATGAATGTGGCTCTGTTCCAATAAAACTGCATTTACAAAAACAGGCAGCTGGCCAGATTTGGACCCACTCACAGTTTGCTGACCCCTATTCTAGACCATTCCATTTGGAGAGAGGCAAGCATGGACTTTCAGATTCTTATTCCTCCATCCCCTCCTTGTTATTTCCATTGCCATCATCCTAATCGAAGGATCCCGTCACTGTCCACCATGTCCATCAGTCAATAAGTATTTATTGACAGCCAACTACTTAGTACCCAAAGAGTGGTGTATGCTGGCCGGGTGTGGTGGCTCATGCCTGTAATCCCAGCACTTTGGGAGGCCGAGGTGGGCAGATCATGAGGTCAAGAGATCGAAACTATCCTGGCCAAAATGGTGAAACCCCATCTCTACTAAAAATTAGCTGGGTGTGGTGGTGGCGCGCGCCTGTAGTCCCAGCTACTCAGGAGGCTGAGGCAGGAAAATCGCTTGAATGCAGGACATGGAGGTTGCAGTGAACCAAGATCCCGCCATTGCACTCCAGCCTGGGCGCACAGCCAGATTCTGTCTCAAAAAGAAAAAAAAAAAAAAGTGGTGTATGCTGAGTTCCTGCCCTCCTAGAGTTATAGGCAGTAAGAAAATGATTACAAATATGCAAATAGTAACAAGTGCGCATAGGAGAACCCTAGGATGCTCTGGGAGTAACGGGAAAACCTCATCCAATTAGAGACTCCAGGAAAACTTCCCTTAGAGGGTCAGTTAAGCTAACATCTGAATGATGAGTAGGGTTTACCAGGGCCACATGGTAGGAGGAGAACATGCCAGGGAGAGGGAAGAGCGAACATGAAGGCCAAGATATGGGAGAGTCCCAACAGCCCAAGGGGCTGAAGAAAGGCCTTGTGACCAGAGCCCAGAAACATCAAGTGGGAGGAGTAGGCGGGAGCCAAAACATGCAGGTCTTTTAGACCAGCTAAAGCACTCTGGACCTGATCCTCTGGGTAGCTGGAAGCCATTAAAGAGTCTTAAGCAGGAGAGTAATGAAATCAGCATTATGGCAACAGATCCTGAACTCAGTGTCCTCCCTCCCCAAGCCACTAGGAAATCTCCATCTCATTCCTTTCTGGGCATTGCTGCAGAATACTCTTTTGTACATCCTCATCTTTCATGGCCCTGCTAAAATACCTTTAATAGCACCCCCATGGATGTGAAATCAAGCCCAGATCCTTAGACCCAGCACTTAGAGTCACGCCATCTCCTGACTCTCCTCCTGCCTCTTTCTCACCTTCAAACAAGGTCATGTGCTATTCCCTATATGTATTCCCTATTTTTCCCATCATGGAGAAAAGTCTTCAAGCTGTTTTTGCCACTTAGAATGCCCTTAGTTGTCTTAGTCCACTTGGGCTGCTATAACAAAAATACCATAGTTTGGGTGGTTTGTGAACAACAGAAATTTCTCATAGTTCTGGAGGAGAGGAAGTCCAAGATCAAGGCACTGGCAGATTTGGTGTCTGGTGAGGGTCCACTTCCTGGCTCACAGATGGCCATCTTCTTACTGTGACTTAATATGGCAGAAGAGGCATGAGAGTTCTCTGGAGCCTCTTTCGTAAGGGCACTAACTCCATTCAAGAGGACTTCATCCTCAGGACCTAATCACCTCCCAAAGTTCTCACCTCTAAATTCCAACACCTTTGGGATTTGGTTTCAACATATGAATTTTGGAGGGACATAAGCAGTCTATGGCATTACTCTAAATTGCACATCAAATGTAGCCCATAGTGTGTCTGTGCATGGTTCTAGTTCGATTACTATGTGTTGAGTGAACACCTGATTGCAAGAATCAAAGGGTAGATGACTTCTCCTCTGAAGTTCTATAATATAATACCTTCCCTATTTCCACCAACATCATTGTATGCCTCGTATTATAGTCATTGTGCATTTATTTTATGTCCTTTCCTTAATGGTATAAAAGAAAGGGACCATGTATTGATAGTAACAATAAGAAGAACTGCCATTTGGGCCAAGTGCGGTGGCTCACACCTGTAATCCCAGCACTTTCGGAGGCCAAGGTGGGAGGATCACTTGAGCCCGGGAGTTTGAGACCAGCTTGGCCAACATGGCAAAGCCCCATCTCTACAAAACAATTAGCTGGGCATAATGGTATGCACCTGTAGTCCCAGCTACTCAGGAGGCTGAGGTGGGAGGATCACTTGAGCCTGGGGAGGTCAAGACTTCAATGAGCTGAGATCGTGCCACTGCACTCCAGCCTCAGCAACAGAGTGAGACCTTGTCTCAAATAAAGAAAAAAAGTGAACTGCTATTTGTTGAGAACTTTAATTTATGGCAGCTGTCGTGCTAAGTTATTACATATATTGTTTTATTTAAGGTTTATGGCAATGTGGAAGGCTTTTAATAATAGTATTACTATTTCACAGATGAAGATTGAGTTACTTGCCCAAGGTCACAAAGCTAATAAAAGATGATGCTAGGATTTGAGCTTAGGTATAACTAACTCTAAAGCCTGTGCTCTTCTCTATGGAAGTTTCTGTCATTGCTTATTACTTATAGTAAGTTATGGTTGTTAAAAAAAACAAGAAAGACTCGTTAGATACACCTACAGAATAATTCTGTCTAAAGCTGGACCTTCTTCACATTTCCTGCCTGCCAATTTCCTATTTAGCAAGAGTTAATCAATCTCTTTTTTGTGAAAATGGTGACCCACAGAAAAAAGATCCATCAAAGTTTAGCAAATAAAAATACAAGATGCTCGATTAAACTGAATTTCAGGCCAGGCGCAGTGGCTCATGCCTGTAATCCCAGCACTTTGGTAGGTAAAGGAGGGCAGATCATTTGAGGTCAGGAGTCTGAGACCAGCCTGGCCAACATGGTGAAGCACCGTCTCTACTAAAAATACAAAAATTAGCAGGGTGTGGTGACGTGCACCTGTAATTCCAGCTACTCAGGAGACTGAGATAGGAAAATCGCTTGAACCTGGGAAGCAGAGGTTGCAGTGAGCTGAGATCACGCCATTACACTCCAGTCTAGGCAACAGAGTGAGACTCCATCTCAAAAAAATGATAATAATAATTTCAGATAAACAATGAACTTTTTATTGTGTCTCCTAAATTTGTTGTTTATCTAAACTTCACACTTAACTGGCAACTTTAATCAACAATTGAGGAAAAAGTAAAAAGAACCTCATTATTTTATTACGTTCCATTACACCAGAAAGGAAAAATAAAACAGGTTAAAATTGTTATTTTTTCTAAAAAGTTTAATTTTTAAAACTGAAAATGTTTAAAACCTAAAAGAATAAGCTCAGGCTGCTATAACAAAATACCAAGACTTGGTGGCTTAAACACCAGAAATGTGTTTCTCATAGTTCTGGAGGCTGGAAAGTTCATGAACATGGTGCCAGTAGATTTAGAATCTGGTGAGGTCTTTTTCCCACCTTTAGATGACGCCCTTCTTACTGTGTCCTCACATGACCGAGAGACAGATCTAAGAATTTACCTGGACATTATTTATTTTTATCTTTTAAATTTTATAGCTATGGGGTTTCACTTGTTGACCAGGCTGGTCTTGAACTCCTGGGCTCAAGCAATCCTCCTGCCTCAGCCTCCCAAAGTGTTAGGATTACAGGTGCGAGCCACTGCAGCCAGCCTGTCTATACATTCTTTCAGATTTTATAAATGTACAGAATCACATTACCTGAAAACAATTTTATCACAATTTAATTTTCCTTTTTTGAGACAGAGTCTCTCCTTATCATCCAGGCTGGAGTGCAATGGTGTGATCTCTTGTCAGGGGGCAGAAACAAAGCCTCACAATCCTCAGTGCAACTATCTAACAATGGCATGTTTAGAGTGAATCCCAAATGAAACTCTGATTATAAGCAATGTGAGTCCTAGTGGGAAGGCCAAAGCCTTATGCCAATTGCTAAATTCTTTATTGTTGATTGTAGGATAGGTCTTTCAATGAGACAATGGTTGCCCTTAAAACACCTTGCAACTCCATTATTGACTGAATTTTTAGAAATTTTGTCATTCGAACATCTACTCCAACAGTGCATAGCCTTGGTCATGTGAGGGAAGAAACTTGGAAGTCCTGTGTGTGTGTTTACTCATGTAACTCTCATAACCTGCTATCATCATCCACATTTTATTTTATTATTTTATTTTATTTGGAAAGACAGTCATGCTTTGTCACCCCCAGGCTGGAGTGCAGTGGCGCCATCTCAGTTCACTGCAACCTCCGCCTCCTGGGTTCAAGTGATTCTCCCACTTCAGCCTCCTGAGTAGCTAGGATTACAGGTGCCCATCACCATGCCTGGCTATAAATTTCCCTCTTAGTACTGCTTTTGCTATATCCCATAGGTTTGGGTATGTTGTGTTTCCATTATAATTTGTTTCAAGACATTTTTCAGTTTCCTTCTTAATTTCTTCATGTTGACCCACTGGTCATTCAGGAGCATATTGTTTAACTTCCATGTGTTTGTATGGTTTACAAAATACCTCTTGTTATTAATTTCTAGTTTTATTCCACTGTGGTCAGAGAACATGGATGATATTATTTCGGGGTTTTTTTTTTATGTTTTAAGATTGTTTTGTCACCTAATATGTGGTCTATCCTTAAAAATAATGTGCTGAGGGAAAGAATGTGTATTTTGCAGCCATTGGATGAAATGTTTTGTAAATATCTGTTAGGTCCATTTGTTCTACAGTGCAGATTAAGTCCAATGTTTCTCTGTTGATTTTCTGTCTGGACGATCTGTCCAATGCTGGAAGTGGGGTGTTAAAGTCTCCAGCTATTATTGTATTGGGGCCTATCTGTCTCTCTCTTTAGCTCTAATAATATTTGCATTATGTATCTGGGTGCTCCAGCATTGGGTTCATATATATTTACAATTGTTAATATCCTCTTGCTAAATTGACCCCTTTATTACTACATAATGACTTTCATCTCTTCTTACAGATTTTATCTTGAAATCTATTTTGTATGATATAGGTATAGCTACTCCTGCTCTTTTTTGGTTTCTATTTGCATGGAATATCTTTTTCCATCTCTTATATTCAGTCTATATATCTTTATAGGTGAAATGTGTTTCTTCTAGGCAACAGATCATTGGGTCTTGCTTTTTAATCCATTCAGCTATTCTATGTCTTTTGATTGAAGAGTTTATCCCATTGCATTCACTATATCCTTGACATTGAAAAACAATTAATACAAGTTAGCATATCAAAAGAATAAAGAAGAAAAATCATTTGCAATAGATCTCTGGGTCTTGCTTGTTAATCCATACATATCCTTTATGTTTGAAGGACATTTTGGTTAGATATACTATTCTAGGGTAAAGTTTTGTTTTTGTTTTTTTCCTTCAGCACTTTAAATAATGTCATGCCACTCTCTCCTGGCCTGTAAAGTTTCCACTGAAAAGTCTGCTGACAGATGTATTGAAGCTCCATTGTATGTTATTTGTTTCTTTTCTCTTGGTGCTTTTAGGATCCTTTCTTTACTCTTGACCTTTGGGAGTTTGATTATTAAATGCCTTAATGTAGTCATCTTTGGGTTAAATCCGTTTGGTGTTCTATAACCTTCTTGTACTTGAATGTTGATATCTTTCTTTAGGTTTGGGAATTTCTCTATTATCCCTTTGAATAAAGTTTTTACCATTATCTTTTTCTCTACCTCCCCTATAAGGCCAATAACTCTGTGATTTGACCTTTTGAGGATATTTTCTAGGTCTTGTGGGCATGCGCCATTCTTTTTTATTCTCTTCTTTTGTCTCCTCCGACTGTGTATTTTCAAATAGCCTATCTTCAAGTTCACTAATTCTTTCTTCTACGTGATCAATTCTGTTAAGAGACTCATGCATTCTTTATGATGTCAGTTGCATTTTTCAGCTCTGGAAATTCTGCTTGATTCTTTTTAATTATTTCAATCTATTTGTTAAATTTATCTGATAGAACTCTGAATTTCTTCTCTGTGTTATCTTAAATTTCTTTGAGTTTCCTCAGAACAGCTATTTTGAATTCTCTGTCTGAAGGGTCACATATCTCTATTTCTCCACAATTGGTCCCTGGTGCCCAATTTAGTTCATTTGGTAAGGTCATGTTTTTCTGGATGGTCTTGATGCTTGTGAATGTTCTTCAGTGTCTGGGTTAGGTGTTTTTTTGTAGTCTTTGAAGTCTGGGCTTGTTTGTGCCCCTCTTTCTTGGGAAGACTTTAAGCATTCAAAGCGATTGGGCCCCAAGTGCAATAATTGTGGTTCTTGCTAACTTGTAGAGGTACCACTTTGGTGGTCTTGAATAAGATCAGGAAAAAGATCCCTTGATTATGAGGCAGAGATGCTTGTTCTCTTTCCTTACTTTCTCCCACACAAATGGAGTCTCTTTCTCTCTGTGATGAGCTGCCTGAAGCTGGGAGTGGGATGGTGCAAGCACTCCTGTGGCCACCACCACTAGGACTGTGCTACATTAGACTTGAAGCCAGCACAGCACTAGGTCTTGCCCAGGGCCCACCATAACCACTACCTGGCTATCACCTATATTCACTCAAGGTCCTAGGGTTCTGCAACCAGCAGGTGGAGAAGCCAGCCAGGTTTGTGTCCTTCCCTTCAGGGTGGCGAGATCCACCAGGCTCTAGGCAGGTTCAAAGATGTTATCTGGGAGCCAGGAATTATAGTCAAAAAATATTAAAAGTCTACCTGGTATTCTATTGTACTGCAGCTAAGCTGGTCCTCAGATCACAAGACAAAGTCCTTCCAGCTCTTCCCTCCTCTTTACACAGGCAGATGAGCCTCTCCCAGTGGCCACCACCACCACTAGCCCACAGGGAGTTCTGCCAGGTCACCACCAATGTTCACTTAAAGCCCAAGGTCTCTTCAGTCAGCTTGTGGTGAATGCTGCCCAGCTTGACACTCACCTTTCAGGATAATGGGCTCCCCTCTGGCCCAGGGCAGGTCCAGAAGTGCTGTCCAAGAGCCTATACCTGGATTCAGTAACCTCAAGAGTCTACCTGGTGCTCTGCCCCACTGTGGCCAAGCTGGTTGGTACCTAGGGTGCAAGACAAAATCCCCTTTACTTTTCCCTCTGCTTTTCTCAAGCAGAAGGAGTCTTTCACCATAGCATCACAGCTTGTAATGTCCTGGGTCTCACCTGAAGTCAGCACAGCTCAGAGCCCAAGGCCCACAGTGTACAATCTGGGTATTGCTACTGGTTATTCAGGGCCCAAGGGCTCTTTAGTTAGCAGGTAATCCTTCCATTCCTGGGTTCTTTCCTTCAAGGCAACAGGTTCCCTTCTGGCCCAGGGCATGTCTAGAAATGTCATTTGGGAGCTAAGGCCTGGGAAGGGGGCTTCACAACTCTGCTCACTGCCCTATTTTTTTTTGAGACAGTCTCACTCTGTCACCCAGGCTGGAGTGCAGTGGCATGATCTCAGCTCACTGCAACCTCTGCTTCCCAGGTTCAAGCGATTCTCCTGCTTCAGCTTCCTGAGTAGCTGGGACTACAGGCACAGCCACCACACCCAGCTAATTTTTTTAAAAAATTTTTAGTAGAGATGGGGTTTCACTGTGTTGGCCAGGCTGGTCTCAAACTCCTGAATTCAACTGATTCATGTGCCTTGGCCTCCCAAAGTGCTGGGATTACAGGTATGAGCCACCACGCCCAGCCCCAGTGCCCTATTCTATTGTGGCTAAGCTGGTATCCAAGATGCAAGACAAAGTCCTTTTTACTCTTTGCTTTCTCTCCTCAAGCAGAAGGAAAGAGTCACTTTCTTTGCTGCAAGCTGTGCTGCCTGGCGTTGGGGAAGGGGTGGCACGAGAAATCCTTTAGCCATTCCAGCTGGTGTCTCACTAGGTCACATGCCACCCTAGTTCACTGGCTTTAACCCCCACCCAGCACTAGGACTCTCCTAGGAATTGCAGTCCTTGTGTCCTAGACTGCCTTTCAAGTTTACCTCAGAGCACGTTAGTCTGCAGTGGTGAGTCTTGCCAAGAAATTCAAGTTCCAACTGCTGGGATGGGCAATTCCCCTCTGGCTAAGGTGTCAATGCTCTGTCCATGGGTAGGTGCTGGCTGAACCAGCATGGCTTTGCTGTCTGCTGTGACAGGAAAGCATGGAGTTCAATGCCAAGTCTTCTAGTCACGGTGCTCTCCCTCCCTCAGATGCACAGATTCTCTCTTAGAGATCTAGGCAAGAGATGCTAGGACAAGAGGGAGGGTGATGTAGATGATTCAAGCCTGTTTTTCCTACCCTCTTCAGTGCCTCTTTCAGCAATAAAATGGCAAAACCAGGTACTGTGATTTCTCACCTGATTTTTGGTTCTTATAATGGTGTTTTCTTGTGTGTGTAGTTGTTAAAATTTGGTGTTCTTGCAAGGGGGATGATCGGTGGAGGCTTTTATTCAGCCATGTTGCTCCATCAACTCTTTTTTTTTCAAAATGCCATCACATTCACAGTTCTGGGAGTTATGATTTGGACATATCCTTTGGGGAGCCACAATTCAATCCACTATATTATCTTTAAGAAAACTGCCTTCCATTCCTAGTTTGCTAAGAAGTTTAAATAAATGGGAGCTGCATCTTATCAATTTTTTTCTCTCCATTTATCAGTCATCCATCATATGATTTTCTCTTCTTTATTCTGTTGATGTGCTGAATTATATTAATTGGTTTTCAAATGTCAAGTCAATATTGCATTCCTAGAATAAGCCCAACTTGGTTATGATGTATTATACTTTCTATGTGGGATTTAATTCCCTATTTTTAAAGGATTTTTGCATTTATGTTTTTGAAAAAGATTAATCTGTAATATTCCTTTCTTATGCTCCCTTTGTTGGTATCAAGATTATGCTGTCTTCATAAAATAAGTTGGGAAATGCTTCCTCTTTTTTCCATTTTTGGGAATAATTTGTGTAAGATTGGTATTATTTTTTCTTAGAGATATGGAAGACTTCATCAGTAGGGCCGTCCCCACTAGGATTTCTAGTAGTGGAATCCTAGTTTTTTTTGAATGAAAGTCATAAATTCAGTTTCCTTAATAGATATTCAATTTAGATGAAATTCATTTCTCACAGTTCTGGAGACTGGGAAGTCCAAGCTCAAGTTGTCAATAGGTTGCGTGTCTGGAGAGGGCTGCTCTCTGCTTCCAAGGTAGTGCCTTGTTACTGCAGCCTCTGGAGGGGAGGAATGCTGTGTCCTCACATGGCTGGAGAGCAGAAGGTAACGAACCACCCTCTCAAGGACCCTTTTATAAGGGTCCTATTTCATCTTGCATCAGTTTTCATAAGTTGTGTTTATATAGAAATTTGTACATTTAATCTAAATGTTCAAATTTATTGGTGCAGAGGTACTGATGACACCCTTGTTATTACCTTTTTCAAGTCTTAGATCTTTAGCAATGTCCCTTTATAGTCCTGATATTAGCAGCTTGTGCCTCTTTTTTTCTTTTTCAGTCTTGCTAAGGATTTATTTGATTATTAGTCTTACCAAAGAACAAACTTTTGGCTTTATTGTCTCTCTCTGTTTTATATTTTTGTGCTTTATTAATTAATTCATAAATGATCTTTTTTTTTTTCCTTCTGTCTTAGGATTTAATTTGCTCTTCTTTTTGAACTTCTGAAGATAGTTAGTTAGGTTAGCAAATTTTCATCGTCTTCTTCCTCTCCAATATATTTAGGGCTACAATTATTTTCTAAGCACATCTTTAACTACATCTCATAAGTTTTGAGTTGCCATGTTTTTGTTTTCTCTCAATTCAATGTTTTTGTTTGTTGGTTTGTTTGTTTTGCTTCTGCTGTGGTCTGAATATGTCCCCCCAATCATATGTTGAAACAATCACCAAAGTGATAGTATTAAGAGGTGAGGCCTTGAAGATGTGATTAAATCATGAGGAGGAGCCATAAGGAATGGGGTCGGACCCTTACAGAAGGGCTTGGAAAGGTGAGTTCATTCCCTTCTGCTCTTCAGTCATGTGAGGACAGAGCATTCCTTCCTTCCAGAGGCTGAAGCAACAAGGCACTATCTTGGAAGCAGAGGGCAGCCTCTCCAGATATGCAACCTATTGGCACCTTCATCTTGGACTTCCCAGCCTCCAGAACTGTGAGAAATGAATTTCAAGTGTTTATAAATAACCCAGTCTATGGTATTTTGTTATAGCAGCACAAACAAACTAAGACATCTTCCATTAAGATTCCTTTTTCCTTCTATAATTCTCAAAAATTTTATCTGTACTGGATAATAAATTGCTAGCGGTGTAGGTAAAGTAGGCTTGACCATAAGTTGATAATTTTTTAAGCTGCAATAGTGGGAATATGGAAATCTGGAGTAAACATATTTCATGGCAAATGCTCTGGTCTCATTCTCTATCAAAATCCATTTATGCCTAGTGTTCTATTATTGGAACACAAATATGTGGGAGTTATTTATATCCTACTGCTCAGTTATCACCAAGGTCTGATTGCAAAAATTCAAAAAATTGTATCCTCAGGCATAAATGGGTTAACTTGAACCAAAGTAAGTTTTTCTGCTAAATATTCTCTTTGAGGATACTATTAGCTGATTAAACTTATTAGCCCAGCTTATAATTTGTTCTCTATGTAAATCTTAGCTTTGAATTTTTCCTGACTAAAAACAGAGTAAACATTTTAGTTAAAATAAATCAAACTAAAATTAATTGCTTTGACAATAAATTATTTAATCTCAGAAAGCTTTGCTTAAGAAGTAGAAAAAGGATATTTTCCCAGAGATAATACAAAGATAAGTAAGGTTGTCTTTATATCTTAAAACACATTGCTCTATACAAGATGATTATTTTTCAAATGCTAAATAGACAGACAAAAGTAATATAGGTAATTTGGACATACTAAATTCAGCATTTAATTTTAGAAAAAGTTTATTGTTACAAAAAGTTTTTGCCTTTTAAAGTTTTTCAAGCCTTTGCTTTTTTGGAAGAATTTATTAAGTTTGATGCTTAGTGAAATAACTTTAGTACCCAAGTTATTGAAGTTAATCAACACAGCATATCAAGGATTTTAGTTAATCAATATAGCACATTAATACTTGAAGTTCATCAATATAGTATATCAAAGATCTACTAGGTGCTGTAGAAATAAGTATCTCAGTTACTATTTTTCAAAAGTATTTTTATGGAAAATATCAAACATATTAAACAACATAATATAAAATCCCTCCACATTCATCACTCAGCTCCAACAATTTTGAGCACATGTCCAGTCTTGTTTAATCTCTACTGTCCTACTGTCTCCAATGGAGTATTTGGTATCAAATCCCAAATATCATATTATTTCATCCATAAACACTTTGCTATGTAACTCTAAAATATAAGGACTTATTTTTTAAAGTTAACCAAAATACCATTATCACAGCTAAAAAGTTAATTTTTAAGATAATCAAATATCCAGTCATTGTTAAAATGTCCTCACCTGCCCCATAATGATTTAAATTGAGATAAAAACTAAGATGTCTATATTGCATTTGGTTGTTGTATCTCTTAAATTGCTTTTAGTCTATGAGTTCCCCTATTCCTCCCCATGCCCACCCATTTTCCTTTCCTTGTCATTTATTTGCTGGAGGAACTGAACTGTTTGTCCTGTAGCATTTCTCATACTCCAGAATTTGCTGATTGTATCCTTGTGGTATCACTTAATATGCTCCTGTGTTCCTTTATATAATGCAATAGGAAATGCACAATGCACAATCCCACTTGTGAAGCATTCTAGTCAAAAATTTAAATAGGCGCTTAAATAGATTTGATTTAAATACTTGATAAGAATGCTTCACAAGTAGGATTGTGCACTGTGTATTTCTTATTGCATCATATGAAGAAGAAAATGTCTGAGATCTATAAGTCTGTGACATTTAGTCACTGAGGTTCTCTAGAGGCACACCTAATGAAACTCCAGTCTCAGGTTTGTAAGTTGCATCTTTATGACACTTTCTTTTTAGTATCTATGGGCTCCTTGGCCACCCCTCACACATTCTTACATTAGATGCCTTCACCTTGGTGTCTGGCTAGAAATATTGCAGAAGACATAATGCAAAGCTAGATAACACTTCTCATTTCCTCTTTTAGATTATAAAATGTTTCAAATATAAAAGAATGTATGACAGAGTGATGTCAGCAAAAATGGGAGGGTAAGGAATTCCAAGGGCCCATCCCTCCAAAGAAACATCAAATAAACAAGCAAAAACTGTCACAATCAACTTTGTCAGAAGTCTGGAAAATAGTCAACAGCATTAGTCTACAGTGCTGGTCTCCAAAAACCAAGTGAACGTTGAATGAAGAAAAAGATGACTTAAACATGGTAGAATAGCTTTGTGGTGTTTTAACTTAGCTTTGTCCTACTCCTCTCCCTGTCCTAGCATGCTAGCAGTTTTAAGATGCCACCCGTATTCCTGATGCGGGTGCCTAGTTCCAGAGGGAGCAGAGCAGACCTAATTCCTAAGGAATTGTGTTTGTCTGGGGATTCCTTGAAGGACTGACACAGGGTGCTTGCTTTGGTTTTATCTAACTTAAAACTCAGTGCAGAAAAGTTGCTAAGCAGAGGGGTTCCTTGAAAACACTGATAGGCAAATGAAAGAGCTGTTGCTGCCTTGGGTAAAGGATTACAGTTGGGTCAAACAATAAACATGCTACAACCTTGGAGAAAAAGCCAGAGAAAAAGTTACTCTGGGGAATAGGGATTTGGTAATCTCCTGCACATAACAGGAAATCTAGAAGTCAAGTGCATGCCCAGGGCAGGGTGCATACCCAGAAAAGACCTGAAAAGACCCTTAGCTCTCACTTCTGGCTGACTTTTAGGCTCAGTGTGAGCAGGAAGTGAAGGCTAAGGCAGAGCTGTAGATGGCCTGGCTAAGTGTGGAAGGAGTATCTCTAACACAGAGCCAATCTGCAAAGACCAGGAGACTATTATTTTTTTTTCTTTTAAGAAAATATCTGTGAAACCACTAGCTGACCAAAAGCTAAAGAAACAACAAAATTCAGAGACCACCCACAGCAAACAACAACAACAAACCTTGAGGAAGGTGAAGAATCTTATATCCAGAGTTACCACATTTAAAAATATAAAATGCCCAGTTTTTAACCAAAAAATCATGTGGTACACAAAGATACAAGAAAGTATGGTCCATTTGCAGGAAAAAAAAAAAGCCAAATGAACACAAATTATCCCTGAGGAAGCACAGACATTGTCTTACTAGGCAAAGCTTTAAATCAACTGCCTTAAATATGCTCAAATAGATAAAGGCAATCATGGACAAAGAATTAAAAGAAACCAGACAAATAATGCCACAAAAATATCAATAAGGAAATTGAATTATATGAAGGAAGCAAATAGGAATTCTGGAGCTGAAAAATACAATAACTGAAATGAAAATTTTACTAGAGCTTCAACAGCAGATTTATGCAGGCAGAAGAAAGAATCAGTAAACTTGATGAGCTCATTGAAATTATCCAGTTTGAGGAACAGAAAGAAAAAAAAATGAAGACATGTGAACAGAGCATAAAGAACTGTGGGATAATTTGGGGTATACTAACATATGCATTATGAAAGTCCCAGAGAAAGAAAGGGATGGAAATAATATTTGAAGAAAGAGTAGCCTCAAACTCCCCAAATTTGATTTTAAAGAAGCTCTAAGAACTCCAGACACATAATCAAACTGTCAAAAGACAAAGATGAAGAAAATCTTGAAAGCAGGAAGAAAAAAAAAATCTTAAAAGTAGGAACAGAGAAGAGACATTCCTAGATAAACAAAAAAGTTGAGGGAGTTTTCTGCCTATAGACCTGCCCTACAAGAAAAGCTCAAGAGTCCTTCAAACTATAACGAAAGTCATTTCAGTACCTAGACAGTACCTCAAAGCTATATGAAAAAATAAAGAGCAATAATAATAAAAAGAAAGAACAATGGTAAAGATAACTATGTAGGTATTATTTTAGTGTATGAATGTATTTTTGATTTGTTATACTTCATTATTTTTGTTTAAGGGTAGACACACAGACTAATAAAACAGAATGAATAATACAAACCCATACATCTGTGGTCAACTGATTTTTTACTAGGATGCCAAGACCACTTGGTAGGAAAAGAATAGTCTTCAACAAATGGTGCGGGGACAACTAGATATTCACACACAAAATAATATTAATAAAATTGGATTCTACCTCACATCATAGACAAAAATTACTTAACATTGATCAGAAGTCTAAATTAAGAGCTAAAACTATAACACTCTTAGAAGAAAACATATAGGTAAATCTTCATGACCTTACATTTGTCCATGAATTCTTAGAAATGGCACCCAAGCCACAAACAACAATTAGGCTTCATCAAAATTTAAAACTTCTGTGCTCTAAATAATACTATCAAGAAAGTGAAAATACAATCCATAGAATAAGAGACAGTATTTGTAAATTATATGTTTGAAAGGGTCTAGCATTCAGAATATATAAAGAACTCTCACAACTTAGCAACTAAAAGACAACTCAATTTTAAAATGGGCAAAAGACTTGAATAGACATTTCTCCAAAGAAAATACACAAATTGTCAACAAGCACATGAAAAGATGTTCAACATCATTAGTCATTATGGAAATGCAAATCAAAACCATAATGAGATAACACTTCATGCCCACTAGAATGGCTATTTTTAAAAATGGAAAATAACAAGTATTGGTGAGGATGTGGAGAAATTGGAACCCTTGTACAATGCTGGTGGAAAGGAACGAAAACTAGTGCAGCCCTGTGGAAAACAGTTTGGCAGTTCATCAAAAAGATAAACTTAGAATTACCATATCATCCAGCCAGTCCACTCCTAGGTATATACATAAAACAATTGAAAACAGGTATTCAAACAAATATTTATACACAAATATTCATTGCAGTACTATTTATAGTAGTTGGAAACAATTGGAGGTTCCTCAAGAGCTAAACATAGAATTACAATCTGACTTCTGGTTATAGACTTAAAATAATTGAAAACAAGGACTCAAACAGAAATGTGTGTGCCATTGTTCATTATAGCACTATTCACTGTAGCCAAAAGGTAGAAAAAACACAAGTGTCCATGAACACATGAAATAATCAACAAAATGTGACATCCATACAATGGAATATTATTCAGCCATTAAAAGAGTTATGGTTGCACAACTCTATGAATGTAATAGAAACATTTGTATGCCTAAAAACCTTATACTCAGGACCAAAATTGAAGCTCATTCATTAACCCCTGAATGACCAATATACAGCTTTCTTTGACTATTATCTCTGGGGGAGTGCTAATGAAAAAAAATGGTATATAGGGAAGGTGCCTTCTCACAAGAAGTAGACTTAGGGTACTGAAGTTCTGGGTAAATTTCTAGCATCAGCCCATGGATCTGATGTGAGACTGGGGTCTCCTGGAATAGCTCTGGTTGCTCCTGAAGGGAAGGTTCGTGGGCTTTGCTTAAAGCCATTCTAATTTGCTTTCAAACCTGTTTGAATTCAGCTAGGAAAGTGTTGCAGTTAACAATCCTGATTGTGACATTTATAAGCCCGAATATGGCATTTACTCATGGTGGTAGTGTTGGGACTAGCTCAGGGCAACACTGCAACATAAGGATGGTGAGAAATGCAATACCTATAAGGCTGTTCTCTTCTCACTCTCAACTGTTCCTTCCATGTTTTAAATTAAATATTTTCCCCTTTTCTATTCTTCCCTTCCTTCCATTCCACAGCTTCTCTCCTTGGCGCTGTTTCCCATCTACCAGCTCAAGATCATTCCAGTGTATCTGATGAGATCTCAGACTTTCAGAAAAGCGATTCTTGGAATGCCATCTGGCTAACCATTAGATATGTCCAGACAGACACTTTGTGGATTATCTTCAGGAAGGAAGAAAAATAGAAGGGAGTCTCAGAACTATTTATACAATTATCCTGCAGGCTTTGGCCTGGAAAACAAGAAACTAGGACTTTCAGGTTTTTGATTGCGTTTCTTCTTTCCTGTATTTCATAAAGTTTAAATTATAACCATCTGTTTCAGAAGATATAAAAATCCTGATTCCATCTTATTCCACGTTAACAGAATACTAACCCTGTGTAAGGTTCTGATATAACAGAACCTTATATCAGTGGAGGCACTCAATGACTATAGTAAAATCACAGGGAAAAACAAGCACCAAGCTGCAGTTCATTGCCTGCCCTGCCTACCTCATTGACCTCCTGCACCTGCTGATAAAAGGGTCATCTCTCTCTAGAAGGCATCTCATCAAGCGAATGTTTCCCTGTGTAGATGTGTTGACACTGACACTATGATTTCTGCTTATTTGATGATGGTGTTGAGGGGGAAGAGGATGGCAATGATGGTAAAAGCTCTTTTCTTCCAACTCTCATTAGACCATTATTCTTTTGCTCATCTTTAATTCTTAAAATATCCCCAAATCATTCCTGGTGAATTCATAGGCATTTCACACTTGGTGATTAATTTAATTTGCTTGCAGTCTTACAGCCTATAGGACAGCATGGGTGTGAAAAACACCACTCTAGAATTCACCATCTGCAATGAGTCTTACCCTATTCCCCACTCCGTCACTTCTCCCCTCTCAATTCTGTATGTAATCCTCGGTATCTTTCCAATAAGCTCGAGGCAAGACATGACATTAGGGCCACATAAAATCGCCTTTTCTTGTGGTCCAGGGAAGCTTTGTGCTGTTTTTGGTTAACGTGTTAGACTCCAATCTTCTCTCTCAATAGGCTTTCTCTCTTCTCTAGGAAACAGTTTATTTTTCTTTTCTTACCATTAAAAACCTTTATTGAGCACCAACACAGCAACACAGTTGAGCCCCAAACCAGCAACATGGTTTTCAAAGCACTGTGCTGGATACTGGAGATTTGGAGGCAAACAAAACCCGGTTTTTACCCTACAGCAACCAAAACCCAAAGGAGAACAAATCACGTAAAGAAATACCTAAAATACAATGAAACAAGAGTTCACAAGTGAAGAGTTCGGTGGTGTGGAGGAGGAATGATTCACAAACTATAGCATCTTTATTTTTTCTTCTCTCACATATGATTTTCTAGTATTTGATGGTGAATTTTTTCTTATTTTACTATTTCATATTCCTTTAAATTCTCTATGTTTTTAAGGTGTGTGTTTTTCATTTTTTATAACACTCTATCTATATTTGGGGGTCTCACAGGTAAATATAACCTTTATTCTGTCTGTTGGATCTGTGTGGGATATAGAAATCGGGTAAAAAGAAAGATTTGCAGTGAGTAGAAACGCAGCCTCTTGCTGGCTTACAAAACCTTGCAGGTGCCGCCAAGTGCTGGGATAAAATATGCAGTTGAGTCACACACCATGGTCCAGGCAGATATGCCGCAGGCTCTTAGCAGGAAGAGACAACAAAATGAGTCAGAATGAATGAGAGGAAAACCTCCCCCTCCAGCCAGAAAGAGAAAGCCTGGAAGACTAGACAAGTTTTATTAACACGTCTTTCAAGAGAATAGCAGAGGCACGCTCTGACGTTGTTCAATGTCAGCCTCACTGTCAAGGTGAAGCGTGTTTAAGAAAACATGCTTTTGGAAACAAGTCGGATCCACTCTAAACATCGTCCCCTCCTATTAGGACCCTAAGACCATCAGGGGGCTAACACAAATGTCTTAGAACAAAAAGCAAACATTTTGAAGAGGTTTGCTGAGGGCTGGGGGATGGAGAGGAGCGAGGAAATAGAGAAGTATATTACCTGAGAAAGATCAGAGAACATAAAATCTCTTTTTATCTTGAAAAAGGAAGCATGTGTTTTATAAGAGGAGTAATTAACTGCTTATTAATGAACTGAATGAAAACAGTATTAGAAAGAATGTTCTGGAAAACATTTAAGGCCTTGGCTGAACTAACAAAATGACCCACCCTTGGGGGTCACCCCTTGACTGAACTAACAAGATGACCCACCCACCACACCTGAGGGGGGTGCGTCTTGAGAAGGATTCCTTGCACTGACTGGGTATTTCAGGCGGACTAGCAACTCACCTCTGGGAAAAGAGCCAAGAAGCTTAACTGCTTTTTTAAAGGTAGTGTCAGAGGCAAAGGTGAGTCAACACAGCAAGCGCTCTGTCCCTTGGGGCCAACGTACATAATGCTATTGTAGTAACTGAAGTGAAACCCCAGCCTATAATTCCACCACTTTGGGAGGCCAAGGCAAGAGGATTGCTTGAGGTCAGGAGTTTGAGATCAGCCTGGGCAACATAGCGAGAGCTTGTCTCTAAAATAAGTAAAAATTCAAAAATTAGCTGGACACGGTAGTGCATGCCTGTAGTCCCTTAAGGATCCCTTAAGCTCAGGAGGCTGCAGTGAGCCATAATGGCACCACTGCATTCCATCCTGGATGACAGAGCGAAACCCTATCTTAAAAAAACAAAACAAAAAAAGATTCTGCTGTGTTCCTCCCACTTTTCCTCCCAAAGATACTCTTTGTTCCCCAGGGAAATTTGTGATTTTGTGAATCAACGGTAATATTTTCACTTTTTGTCTTTTATAAATTCATTTATTAATGTTATAGATATTCTCTGTGTTAAAAACAATTTTAGTTGCTAGGGATATAGCAATGAACTAACCAAAATGGTGTCATCATGGAACTTACTGTCTAGTGAATGAATTGTGACTTCTCAAACTACTTTGGTATAAAATTCAAGGGTATATCTTTTGTCTCTTGATTATGTGTTCTGAAATTCTCTTCTTGAATCTTTAGCAGTAAGCTTGTTATTGGCAAAGATAACATTTTGGTACAATGTTAAGTAGATGCCAAGGACTTACTTTTATGCCCAGGTAATTTTTAATTTTTTTTTTGAGACAGGGTCTTGCTTTGCTGCCCAGGCTGGAATGCAGTGGCACTGTCATGGTTCCTGACCTCTTGGGCTCAAGTAATCCTCCTGCTTCAGCTTCCTGAGTGGCTGGGACTGCAAGCATGCAGCACCACACCTGGCTAATTTTTGTAATTTTTATAGAGACTAAGGCTCACTATGTTGCCCAGGCTGGTGTTGAATTCCTGGCCTCAAGCAATCCTCCCACCTCAGGCTCCCAAAGTACTGGGATTACAGGTGTGAGCCACCACACCTGCCCATAATTTTTTTTAAGAAAGAATAAAACTGAAGTCTTAATGGGAAATGAAGTTTTTAGTTTTCTTTCAAACGACACCCAAGGCAAGTGTAACTGTGACTCAATATTTGATATATACTTTAGGAGGGTTAATGTACTTTTATAATGTGATAATGTTTTAAGTTGTTAAAACAGCATCCAAACTAATATTACATAGCAAGCTGTGGCCACGGGCCAGGAGGTCCTGGACACAAATCTATCAGAGCAGAGTGTGCTTTGCCTCAGAGCTGCCGAACACAAGGAAAAGATAGATGGCAACCGCTATGCCACACAAATTTATCCACACATTTAACATCCACGCATTTATCCATGCACTGAGCCTTGCATTGGGCACTGAGGACATGAAGAGGCAAATGAATTGGTCCTCAAATTCAAAAATTTCACAGCTAAGCAAAGAAGCAGGTTGGTGTGTAGATAAATGCCTGGGCTAGAGCCATAATGAAAAGGTGGAACAAAGGCAAAATCAGCACCACACAGGGCTGGCTGGCTCTGTCTGAGGGAGGGTGGGACGCAGGTACACCAGTGTTGGAGCTGATCTGCCAGGTAGAGGAGAGGAAATGTCTATTCAAGACAATAGGTGCAGAGGCCATCTGGCATGGGGGGTAGGTATGAGAAAGACTCTATATTCATTTACCAGGGCTGCCATAACAAAATAGCACAGGTCAGCTTAAACAGCACACTTGTTTTCTCACAATGCTGGAGGCTGGAAGTCCATGATCACGGTGCTGGCAGCGTAGTTTCCCTTAAGCCTCTCTCCTTGGGTCCCAGCTGGCCTCCCTCTTGCAGCCTCTGCCCATGGTCCTTCCTCTGTGCACAGGCATCCCTAGTGCCTCTCTTGGTGTCCTAATCTCTTTTCCTTATAAGGACACCAGTCAAATTGGACTGGTGCCTGCCCTAATGGCCTCATTTTAATTTAATCAGCTCTTTAAAGGACCTACCTCCAACCACAGTCATGTTCTGGGTATTATTGAAGGCTAGAGCTTCAAGATATAAATTTAGGGGGGACATAATTCAGCCCCTAACAGATTCTAAAGCAGTAGTTCTCAAAGTGTGATGCTGTGGACCCCTGGGGGTCTCCAAGGCCCTTTCAGAGGGTCTGCAAAGTCAAGATTATGATCACAAAAATACTAAGATGTTATTTGCCTTTTTCGCTGTTGCCATTTGTACTGATGTTTCCATAGCAATGGGGGATACAACTGCAGCTGCCTTAGCTTGAATCGGGACAGCAGTGTCCGATGGTTACCAGTAGTCATGGTATTCTTCGCTGCCATCCATGATGGGTTTTGTCCTAAGCAAGTTTTACATTAAAATGTCCTCGGTAAAGAAATATAAGCTTTTTTTTTTTGGAGAGGGAGTCTCGCTCTGTTGCCCAGGCTGGAGTGCAGTGGCACGATCTGGGCTCACTGAAAGCTCTGCCTCCCGGGTTCACGCCATTCTTCTGCCTCAGCCTCCCGAGTAGCTGGGACTACAGGCGCCCACCACCACACCAGGCTAATTTTTTGTATTTTTAGTAGAGATGGGGTTTCACTGTGTTAGCCAGGATGGTCTTGATCTCCTGACCTTGTGATCCACCGGCCTCAGCATCCCAAAGTGCTGGGATTACAAGCATGAGCCACTGCGCCCAGCCTTTTTTTTTTTTTTTTGAGATGGAGTCTTGCTCTGCTGCCCAGACTGGAGTGCAGTGGAGCGATCTCAGCTCACTACAGCCTCTGCCTCCTGGGTTCAAGCAATTTTCCTGTCTCAGTTTCCCAGGTACCTAGGATTACAGGCATGCACCACCACAACCAGCTAATTTTTGTATTTTTAATAGAGACAGGGTTTTGCCATGTTCGTCAGGCTGGTCTCAAACTCCTGACCTCAGGTGATCCGCCCTCCTCAGCCTCCCAAAGTGCTGGGATTACAGGTATGAGCCACTGCGCCTGGCCAAGCTATTAATTTTATTAAGTCTTGACCTTTCAGCACATGTCCTTGAGTGTTCTGTGTGATTAAACAGGAAGCACACATACAGTACTTCAGCTGGGTATCCAACTACCATGGTTAATCTCAAGGAAGAGCACTCGTAGTTTGACTTGCAAGGTGAACTACTGCTTTCTATAGGGAACATGCTTTTTACTTGAAAGAATGACTGGCAACTAGGGTTATTCAGACTTGGCTGTTTGGTAGACATTTTCTGGAAATGAGCCAAGTAAGTTTGTCACTCTAAGGAAAAACAACTGATAGGATTTGCTTCTTTTAAGATTTTAAGCAAAAATTAGATTTTTGAAAGTTTTGTATCAGGTATCATGAGTTTGAGAGCTTCCCAATACTTGAAGATTTTGCAGATGAGATCAGTGGTGATATGAATGAATGTGGTTTGATATTGTATAATAAAATGAATCGATATTTAGAAGATCTCCACAACTCAGTGAATGAATATTTTCCAAACAGTCCATGCATGATGTTATAAAATAATGCATGAACATGAATAAAAGAACCTTTCAAATTGCAAAATACATGGATTAACGTAACTAATTGGGGAAATTTCACTCATACAGTTTTAGATTCCACATTGCAACTAAACTTAAGAAACTACTACTAGTCTACTTTTGGTGAGGTTTCAAAGAATATCTACAACTATAAGAAAGGCTATGACAATTCTCCCCTCTTTTCCAAACTCATGTCTTTACAAGGTCAGATTTGTTTTTCACATAATTAAACTAAAACCCAGCTACTTGGGAGGCTGAGGTAGGAGAATTGCTTGAACCTGGGAGGCAGAGGTTACGACTGAGCCAAGATCACACCACTGCACTCCAGCCTGAGTGACAGAGTGAGACTCTGTCTCCATTTAAAAAAAAAAAAATTAAAACAACACATGATAACAAATCCAACACAGAATATGTGAGAATCCAGCTGTCAAATAGATGCTAAGCCTCATATTAAAGAGACCTATAAAAATGTAAAATAATGCCAGTTTTCTCACCAAATGTGTTTTGTTTTGGAAAGCAGAACAAGAAATGAAAAAGCCATTTTTCATAAAAATATGTAATTTACGTTAACATACATAAATGGATGGGTCTTTTACTCATGTTCACGCATGATTTAGCATTGCTTTGAAATGATTTAATCAACACTTTCAAAAGTTTTGGATAAGGTAACTCTACAGCTATAATTCACACAAACCAAACCTCTTTGGATTTCCAATAATAATTTTTAAGAGTATTACAGAGAGGTCCTGAGGCCAAAAAGTATGAGAACTACTGTTGTAAAGATACAATTTCCACTGATAAGGCACACTATAGCATGTGGAGAAATAACAGCAAATGATTAACTGAAATTACAAAAAAATTTTAATTCACTAAAGGCATCTGCCAGGCTGCCAGCAGGACACGGCTGCCCACTGCAGTGGACCTCCATCACTGGGGACCTTGTGCATGGGCCTGTTCAGAGGCATCCACACAGCTTTACAATAGCAGCACGGCATGTAGATTCTAAAGACATTGCATAACCTGGGAACAATATAAACAATATACATTTACATTATACATTACAATATACATTTCTGGCCTCAAAAGGACAGGAAAAAGTGACCCTGAATGTGGGCTTCAGATGGGCAGGAGAGATGGTGTGTCTTGTTCACAAATGTCCCCTTATGCCTATGACAATGCCTGGCTCATAATTGGTTTTCAATAGACTTTTATTGTGTAAAAAAATGAATGTCATGCTAGCTTTTATACATTATGTGATGGTTAATATTAGGTGTCAATTTGAGTGGATTGAGGGATGCCTAGATGGCTAGTATTGTTTCTGGGTATGTCTGTGAGAGTGTTGCCAGAGGAGATTGACATTACGGTGGATGGACTAGGAGAGGAGGGCCCACCCTCAAAGAGGGTGGATGCCATCCAATTAGCTGCCAGCACAGCTAGAACAAAGCAGGGGGAGGAAGCGGGGGATACATTTGCTTGCTGCATCTTCTGGCTCTCTTTCTTTCTGTACCAGACCCTTGCTTCCACTCCTCCTGCCCTTGGACATTAGACTCAAGGTTCTTCCGCCTTTGGATTCTGGTACTTGCACTAGTGGCATCCCAGGGGCTCTCGGGCCTTCAGCCACAGACTGAAGGCTGCACTGTTGACTTCCCTGGTTCTTAAACTTTCAAACTTGGATTGAGCCACTACCAGCTTCTCTCTTTCCCCAGCTTGCAGATGGCCTGTTGTGGGACTTTGCCTTGTAATCATGTGAGCCAATTCTCCCTAATAAACTCCCTCTGGAGAACCCTGACTAGTATACACTGTAATTAACAATCAGCCATCAAGTATTCACTGGGCAGCTCTTCCCAGTAATAAAAATTGGGCTAGAAACTGTAAAACCATATGGCCAAATAATAAAATACGATATCTGTTATCAAGGTGTTTACTGTAAGTTGGGAACAGAGACAATTACACAGGGAGAATCACCATGAGCAGGAGTGGCAAAGGAGCTGTGATTTCAGCTAGGATGAGAAAAGGAAGCAAAGACAGGTCTGAAAATCTATATACTGAGGAGAAATGGGAGATACTTCTGATTAGAGAGAACAGGATGAAACAAAGACCTTAAAAATTAGGTCATTGCCCTGAAAATAATTTTAAAATCAAAGCTGGAAGAGAACTTAAAAAACAATTCAGTCTCATCTCATATTTTAGAGATGAGCAAACTGAGGCCTGGGAAGCAGGTGACTTGCCTCAGTGAACAGGTCAGTTTGCAGTACACCCTTGATTCACAAGAAAGACAACCTTCCATTTGTTCTGACCTCACAGTGTGCAGATCAAACTGGGGCCTGTTGCAATGAGCAATGGAAGCCATGATGGTCCCTGGGCCAGAAGGGTGACATGCACTCCACATCTGCTTATTGTGGAGCAAATGAGCAAAGCGTTGTTTCAGGAACATTCCCCTGTAGCAGAAATGCTGGCAGATGTTTGAGCTTCCAAGACAGAATATCTATAATCCAAAATCAAAGTCCTCAATTCTGGAGGTAGCAGTGAGATTGGAGATGAAGAATTAAACCCGAAATACAGGAATTAGTGACAGTTTGCAAACTGAAATAAAACATCCAAAATGCTCAGAGGTGACCTCCGAGGCATTCAGATTCCCAGAAGGGAGATCTGACAACACATGTTTGAAGGTAGTGATGGGAAAATAGCCAAACCATTTCCTGATCTCACTTTTCTTTTTTTCTTTTCTTTTCTTTTCTTTTCTTTTCTTTCCCTTTCTTTCTCTTTCTTTCTTTCTTTCTTTCTTTCTTTCTTTCTTTCTTTCTTTCTTTTCTTTCTTTCTTTCTTTCTTTCTTTCTTTCTTTCTCTTTCTCTCTCTCTTTTTCTTTCTTTCTTCTTTTCTTTTCTTTCTCTTTCTCTTTCTTTCTTTGGACAGGATTCACTCTCTTTTTTTTTTCTTAAGCAGATTTTTTGATGGCCTGATCATGGCTCCACTGCGGCCGATCGGGTCCGCCTCAGCCTCCCAAGTAGATAGGACTGCAGGCCCGTGCCACCACCCCCGGCTGTGATTGCACCTTTCTAACAACAGGTTATAGTTCTTTTTATTTATTTATTTATTTATTTATTTATTTATTTATTTATTTATTTATTGAGCTGATGATCTGTTTAATCTCAAGTTGGCAACATGACCCCCACCCCATGCCCCAGCACCTGGATCACACTCTTTCAACAGAATACAGGGAAAACATGTGAGAAACAAGAAGGTAAACGGATGAAGGCGAATAGCGTCAGAGATCACACAAGGGGATGGAGAAGCAGGTGGTGGTGATATTTGATGGACAGTGTTTTGTGTCGTCTGTGCCCCAGCTTCCTGTTCATGTGTGTGAAAAGTCAAGCACCATTCACACACTCTCCGTGTTGACTGGGCACTTGTCTGTGTGTATCACTGTGTTCCCGGCGTCCAGAGCAGGGAGTAGGGCATTGCGACCTTAGGGCACATCCCCGTCACCCAAGGTGGGGCGTTCGAGACATTTATGAACTGTGGTGACAGTGGGCCAGAGACTCAGAGATCCTGGCCCTTCCGGGAACAGCGGAAGAGCCTCCTCCTACATCAGCCCCCATGGGTGCCTCCATGCAGCACGCCCTGGAGACAGCACGTCTGTAGGTGCCCACCCACTGGGTGCACGGCTGTGCCCTGTCCCCACCAGCACCGGGAGTTCCTTCTTTGGCCGGCCTGCTGTTCTTGGAAGTGATTTTGGTCTCCCCGCCCCCACCTCATCGTTATAATGCTTAATACATTTAAAAACAAAAATATATTCATTTTAACTGCATTTGCCTCCATTTTTGCCTTTCTCCTTAATTGCAGTGTGTTCTTTCACCTGTGGCAGCATCTAAGTCACTACAAATGGCATAGGACAGTTATACGGTATTCCACGCTTACCTGTGGTCTCACTTTCTGAGGTCGTCCTTATCCCCAGTCAGCCGCAATCTGAAAATATTCCATTTTCAGAGAAACACTTCATGAGTTTTAAATTGTACACCGTTCTGAGTAGCAGGATGAAATCTCATCCTACTCCGTCCCGCCCAGGACATGAATTGCTCCTGCTGGTGTATCTGCACTATCTTTGCTACCTGCCGGTTCGCTGGCTAGTCATCAGCACTACTGTCTGCTCCTGCCTGGATGTCGTGACTGAACACCACCCATATTGTCATGGCTGCATGATCCAGGATCACCCAATGCAGATGATCCTCCTGAAGTGTCGTCCGCAGGTCAATGGTAGTCTCACCCTAGGTCACAATGCCTGTGCCATTCACCTCAGTTCATCTCATTACATAGGCATTTTCTCATCTCCCATCATTCCAAAAAGAAGCATGAGGACTGGTACAGTAAAATACTTAGAGAGAGAAACCACATTCACGTAACCTTTATTACAGTGTGTTGTTATACTCGTTCTATTATTGGTTATTGTTAATCTCTCACTGTGCCTAATTTGTAAATTAAATTTTATCATAGGTATGTAGGCATAGGAAAAAACATATCTAGGATTTGATACTAGCTATGGTTTCAGGCATCCACTGGGGGTTTTGGAACGTATCACCCAAGGGTAAGGGGGGGATTACTGTACATCAATAAGATGAAGAATTAAGATAAATCCTCAGTTAATTTCAAGGAGAACACATTACATGTTTATACAGTTATTTATATTTTATTTTATTTTTACTTATTTATTTTTGAGACAAGGTCTCATTCTGTTGTCCAGACTGGAGTGCAGTGGCATAAATGCAGCTCACTGCAGCCTTGACCCCCACGGTCAAGAAATCCTCCTACCTCAGTCCCCCATGTGGTTGGGATCACAGGTGCGTGCCACCATGCTCAGTTAAGTTTTGGAGTTTTTGTAGAGATGGGGTCTCACTTTGTTGCCCGTGCTGGTCTCAAACTCCTGGCTCAAGTGATCCTCCTGCCTTGGCCTCTTAAATTGCTGATAGGCATGAGCCACCATGCCCGGCCTCTGAAGGTTTTTGAAGAAGGTAGCAGGGTGGCTCTTCTGAATGGTTGGCTTAGTTTTGCATTCACTTAATTCCTCAATGCTGTTATCTGCTTTAGAGATAACAACATCAAGGTGATGTTTAAGCAAAAACAAACAAAAACTTTTATTTATAACTAACATTATAAGGGCAGTATTGTACAATAGTCAACTAATAAAAAGGGCACCCTAGAATAACAATAATACTTTTCATGCAAATTGCACTTTTCATTCTGATGCTGACAGCATGCACTACAGATAATTGCTTTGGATTTGCAACTTTTATAAACCTTATTTTTGGATACAAATAAGTCTGTGGAATGTCGAGAGTTTAGCAGGACTACTGGAGATTAGGAAGGCTGTGTGGTAAAGAAATTGTTTTAATCTATGACATCACTCTGCTGCCATGCATCCGAAGCATATAAAAGTCTTGGACTTATTTCCATCTCTTTCTCTCAGTACAAGATTCAGTCTAGATTGTACCCATGGTTTCATGCTTACATACAGTATCTTGGTAAGCATATGCTATCTACCTTTTCATATAAACCAAGAGAAGTTTGATCTAAAACTGCACGGATACAGTAGCCACTAGCTGCATATTCAAGTTTAAATTTAAATTAATTAAAATTAAATAAAATGTAGAAACCAGCTCCTCATTCTCACCAGCCACATTTCAGCTGCTCAGTAGCCTCATGTGGCTAATGGCTATCGTATCAGACAGTGCAGATGTAGAATATTTCTATTGTTAGAGAAAGCGCTGTTGACCGGTGGTTATCTAGAACACAATGCGGAGTTCTCATTTTTAAACTGTATGGCCATACAAACATCATACTTGATTTTTAAAGAATGTTAATAATTTGAAAAAATTAATTACATGACAAAATGAGTTTTAGTTTTGGAATTCTGTTTCCAAACTCATGTTTTTGAAGTAATTAGCATGAACACAGCAAAAGCATTTATTTGCATAGCAGCTGTCTTCCAAGTTGCTTATTTTACTCTGCCAACATTAATTTATTCATTCAAAAAATATTTATTGAGTGCCTGCTGTGTGCCAACCACTCTTCTGGGATCTAGAACAAAAGAAGCAAAAATGCCTGGCTGTGGGGAGCTCACGTTGTGCCCAGTGGGGTGAGAGGCAAATATTTCAGTTTGTAAGGCCAGGGAACAGCATGAGGATATTCCAATTCCTACGTTATTCCTCACTAAGAAGTCATAGAAAGAGGCCAATATTAAGAACCTAATTTCCAATTTTTAAAGACGTTCTCAGGCCAGGCACACGTGTGATCCCAGCACTTTGAGAGGCCGAGGTGGGAGGATTGTATAAGACCAGGAGTTCAAGACCAGCCTGGGCAACACAGCAAGACCCTCATCTCTATAAAAAATAAAAAAGTTAGCCAGGCATCGTGGCAGCTGTTGTTCCATCTACTCGGAAGGCTGAGGTGGAAGGATCACTTGAGCCCAGGAGGAGGCTCAAGGCTACAGTGAACTAAGAACATGTCGCTGCACTCCAGCCTGGGATTCAGAGCGAGACCCTGTCTCAAAAAATTATAATACAAAAGACATCTTCATCAACAACAAAAAAGCCTTGCAAATAATTACCTTATCTGCCAGACAAACTGTGTGAGGATCTGCGGCACATTTTCCAGTGTCACCTTCTTCCTTCATGGATCATAGCATCTATAGTTGGAAGTGGCTTTAAATTCCTCTCTTCAAACTTTCCTCTACAACATCCAACCAAGTAACCATCTGGCCCCTGGCTGAGCACATTGGGTAGAAGAAAGCTCACCATTTCAGTGGGGTACATATTCATCAGTCCTAATTCTTTATGAGGATGATGATGATTATTACATAATAATATCACATATCTATAGTTGAAAATTTAGAAATAATGGATACAAATTAAAAATGTGAAATCTGTTGTATTCCCAACACCCAGAAAGATAATCACCAATAACAATAGCATTTTGATATATAAGCTTCAAGACTTTCTCTATGTCTGTCTCTCCGTCTCTCTCCCTCTATCTCCGTGTGTGTGTATAAAATGGAACCATTTATATCCTACTTGTTTCTATTTCCCCAGAGTACAAATATATTGTCATTCAAATAAACATAGTTCCAAATCACCATTTTAATAGTGTATGGCATTCCATTCAATGAATATATCATGATTTATTTAAGCCATTCTTGTCAGTTTACATGGCTCTACTGGTTACACTATCATAACCAGTACTGTGTTGAACATCCTTGTACATATATCTTTGTGCAGCTGATCAAACTTCTATAACCAAAATCTAGAAGTGGAATTCCTGGGTCAAAATTTCTGCATATATTTAAGGTTTTTTGTACATATTGCCAAATTCCATTCCAGAAAAATAGAACAGAATTTTTATTTTTGTGGAACCAAATTTGGCGATATATTGCATTTTCGATAATGAGAATGCCCCTTACCCCAAGCCCTCACCCATGATATTGTTCTTGGGAGAACTGTATCTTTTCTGTATTTTTCACCCATTGGTTCTTAGCTTGCCCCTGGGACAAGCTTCCAAGTGTTTGAAAACACTGTCATGTCCCTCCAAAGACTTCTTCCTTTTTAGACTTAACATACCTCCAATATGAATTAATAAATTATTGTCAGCCTGGCACCTGGAGGATCAATAGTTCCGTCCTTGATCTTTTATTGCTCAACATTCTAACAGATGACTTGGAGGAAGCTATAAAAAGCATGCTTGTAAATTATGCTCAACGTTTATTCAGCACCTACCAGATGTGAGGCATGATGAGTTGGTCTAAGGACATAAATACAAATGGGCTGTCTGTCCTGCCCTCAAGGAGCTCATGGGAAGGTCCAGAGTGAGAACTGGAGATGGGGCTGGAGATGCACGTGGTGATTTCCAACACAGCTTGCACAGCAAATAATATTTGTCTCAGAAGCCAGCACCCTGCCAGAGGACAGCAGCCACTCCTAGCCTGTCACAGGCCTGAGGCACACTGCTCAGGAGATTCGGCTCTACTTCTCAAGAATCTCTGTGTGGCAGGCCCCGTTCTCCAAAACGATCCCTTATAAATGACTTTTTAAATGTTTCGAAAATTAGCCGGCGTAGTGGTGCACACCTCTTGTAGTCCCAGCTACTTGGGAGGTGGAGGTAGGATTGCTTGAGCCTGGGAGGTCAAGGCTGAAGTGAGCTGAGATCACACCACTGTACTCCAGCCTGGGTGACAGAGTGAGACCCTGTCTCAAATTAAAAAAAAAAAAAAAAAAAAGTATATATTTATAATATAATACTATATTATGCAATATATAATATATATAATTATATATAATAATATATAATAAAATATAAATATATATATTTAAAGTGTTTGCCCTTTCCCCCAGCACAGCTACCGGCAGAAATATGTTTTCAGGGCACACAAACACAAGAGCCCTAGTGTGGCTATGCCTCGCTCTGCTCAGTTATTTCTCCGACAATTTCCCAAGAGAAATTTTGGCTAACTAGTAGAAAACCAAATGCATTTGGAAGAGTTTTAGGGACCAAAGACATTAACCTTAGAGAGAGAGAAGCTGCTTCAAATCCTTCTGGAAGCGTAACTAGGCAGCGCCTAAGGAAATACCTAAGATGGTAATTCCAAAAGTTTGCTTTGACATAGAAATTAGACTGGAATAGAAAAAGAAATGCTCAAAACTTGAAAATATTCAACACTTGGTGATTGATAAGTAATTCCATTACTAATATTAAACATCCAGAAATGTCTTCTAAATGGCACCCTAAGGCCAGCTACCTGCTATATCCTATTTCCTCCCGTCCCATAACAGCTCAGGTCTCGATTCACTTTATCCTCAGAGAATGGGGTTGTTGCTCACACCAGGACACCCCTATACCTGACGGCACTTGAAACAAGACACCGTTTCTCTCCCCTGTGGCTTCCTGGTCAGATATCCTGTACTTTGAACTGTTGGGTGGTGGCTGCCAAAATCAATGGCCTTTCTTTGCAGAGAGGGACAAACAGCTCATGGTTTAAAGAGTGAAATAATGAAGCATATCTTGCTTTATTTCAGATTTATACAATTTAATCTTTGGAATGGCATCTGACGTTTTGTTTGATGTCACAATTGCATGCAGTTAATTGGAGCAGAGCGATTGATCTTTGCCTCTAATGTATTTCATGAGCCATGCCCCAATCGCTAGAGTTCAGGGACTGTACCAGGGGGTGGCTCTGCCTTCCTCTGGCTCTCTTTTCCAGAACCCTATGGCTAAAAGAAATAGAAGCAGTGTTCCTCTCCTCCTTCCCCAATGGGATCACTGCCATGCAGGGTTACCGACATTCTAGGTAACCAGATCAAGTTCTGTTCATGATCCCGACAAACAGCTACCTGCTGGCCTTCTTGGTTCCAGAGGTGCACACACCGGCAGTGCAGCAAGACCCACTCGGGAGTTGGACACAAGAAGAAGGTCCTCGCAGGCCCTAGAAGTGTGCTGGAGGCCATTTCGGCAAGACTGTGGACTGGGCGAGTGCTTGGCAAAAGCCACTGGCCTGTGGGCTCCTTGCTCTGTGAGGAGGGGCTGGGCTGAGGGGGACCCGGCCAGGCTCTCAAACAAAGAGCCCATCGGGCACAGTGACTTTGGGTCTATAGGTCACACTGCACAGCTACCCTCTCTCTCTTTCTCACTCTCTCTGTCTCGCCCTCCCCCTTCCCCCTTCTTCCCTCCTCTTAATTTAAACTTTCCCTGGGATAAATGTAGATTCACATGCAGTTGCAAGAAATAATACAAAACCCGGCCCTGGGGGCTGGAGGGTCTGCACACAAAGGCTCCACATGGAGTAAGGCAAGAAAGGTGGGGGGCAGGGGGCAGGCTGCAGGTGGGACAGGGAACTCTCAGTTGGAACCTGCTCTCTGTGTCAGGATGAAGTTGTATTTAGCAAGGACGTGCTATTTAATGGTTTGTTAGCTTGATGTATAACTTTTAAATATTTAGACAGATGGTATCTGGGCATCCCTTTGTACTTTTGCCCCAAGTCCCTGCAAAGGTTAGGGTAAGCCTGGGGCTGGCAGTGCTTGTTTTCATCAGTGATTTACCCCTAGAGAAAGTCTCAAGGTTCTGGAACCTAACTACAATAGCCCATTAGGTCCCTGCAAAGGTGTTATCCCTCCCTTGCAGAGCCTCCTAACAGTCAGCAGCCAAAGAAAGGAGTGTTCCAGGAGCGTTGACAGCAGTGTGTGGAAGGCTGAGGCTTAGGGAATGGTTTTCGTGGTAGTACTGAAATGAGGAACTCTTGTTCCCTTGGCATAAATCATCTGTACTCGGTAAACTTACCTATTTCTCGGCTCTGGTGTTTTCTTCTTTTGTGATTTCCCTTAGCATCCTAGTAAAATTTCATATGAAAAGCTCCTGTATGTCTTGGCTGAACTGGGAGGCTAAGGAGAATGTAGGTTTGTGGGCTTGGCCAGCTGGGGAGTCCAGAGCCCAGGGACTCAGGACAGAGCCAACAGAACCATGGCAGGTGGAGCCACAGGGATATTTTGTAACCTCTGCTACCTAGCCCTTATACAAGGTCGATGAAGGACCCAGCAGCTTCAGGAAGGCAGAAACTGTATCTGTCATTACCCTAGTGCCCAGGACGTGTGTGTGGCAGACAGAGGACATGTGTTATAATTACCTAAATAATAAATGCATACATAAATATATAATTATGGATAATTAATAATTAATGGTTAATTTAAAATATTACATTATTAAACAATTTTATTGAATTTATTTGCACTAAATTTACTCCAAGAAAGTTTGGCCACATTGTCTAAAGAGAGATCAAAGCAAATTGTTTGCTGGGTGCACTGGCTCATGCCTGTAATCTCAGCACTTTGGGAAGCTGAGGTGGGTGGATCACTTGAGCTTAGGAGTTTGAGACCAGCCTGGCCAACATGATGAAACCACATCTCTACTAAAAATAAAAAAATTAGCCAGGTGTGGTGGCATGCATCTGTAATCCCAGCTACTTGAGAAGCTGAGGCGGGAGAATCACTTGATCCTGGGAGGTGGAGGTTGCAGTAAGCTGAGATCGTGCCACCATACTTCAGCCTGGGTGACAGAGAGAGACTCCATCTTAAAAAAAAAAAAAAAAAAAAAAAAAAAGCAAATTGTTATATTGCAAAAACTGAAAACAGAAAGATGATTTGAAATGGCTTCAAGCAAGTGCATTCTAATTTCTTCCTGGTTTTAGCATATGGAGCACCATGTTCTGAACTGTTTACAGTGTACTTGGCGGATCTGCCCTTCCTCAAAATGTTTAACTTGTATTTGTAGAAGGAATTCATCCACCAAGATAATACAAATCATTGCTGCTAGGACAGGTCTGGCAAGTAAGGTTGCATAGGCTGTCTCTCTTTATGTATTTATTTTGAGTTCCTAAAAATGTCTCTGGACTGTTGTCTCAGTATATATAATATGTTTGCAGTTTTTGTGCTTAACGTTCACAGCTCCACTCTTCTTATCAAATTTACCAAACCCTATGTATCTGACCTTTGGCCAGAATATACTGACATGCTACTCACCATGCCTCTGTGCAAGGTAGACTACAGCCCATCGTGACACATTCCTATCCACACTGATTCAAAAATCATAAGGTATATAGATTAATGGAATAGAAGTTGGAGCCCAGAAATAAACCCATATACCTACAGCTAGTTAACAAGGGTACCCAGACAATAAAATCAGGAAAAATAGTCATTCAACAATTGTGCTGGGACAACTGGATATTCACATGCAAAAGAATGAAGGTGGACCCCTATTTTACGGCTTACACAAAAATTAACTCAGAATGGATCAAAGACCTATATTTAGAAGCTAAAACTATACAACTCTTGTAAGAAAACATAGGGGTAAATCTTCATGACCTTGGATTTGGCAATGAATTATTAGAAATAACACAAAGGTACAAGTGACAAAAGAAAAAATAAATGGGACTCATCAAAATTTAAAACAGCATCAAAGGATATTGTCAACAAAAGATGACCTAAAACAATGGGAGAAAATATTTGCAAATCATATATCTGATAAGGGACTTGTAACCAGAATATATAAAGAACTCTTAGAACTCAATGATAAAGGCCGGGTGTGGTGGCTCACACCTGTATGTAATCTCAGCACTTTGGGAGGTCGAGGCAGGCAGATCACCTGAGGTCAGGAGTTTGAGACCAGCCTGACCAACATAGAGAACCCCATCTCTACTAAAAATACAAAATTAGCTGGGCGTGGTGGTGCATGCCTGTAATTCCAACTACTCGGGAGGCTGAGGCAGGAGAATCACTTGAAACTGGGAGGCGGAGGTTGCAGTGAGCCAAGATCGTGCCATTGCACTACTCCAGCCTGGGCAACAAGAGTGAAACTCCATCTAAGAAAAAAAAAACAACTCAATGATAAAAAACACAAACAATCAAATTCAAAACTAAGCAAAGGACTTGAATGGACATTTCTCCAAAGGAGATATATAAATGACCAACAAGCACATGAAAAGATACAACACCATTATCCATTAGGGAAATGCAAACAAAACCACAATAAAATACACTTCATACACATGAGGAGGATGGCTACAGTTGGGGGAGGGGGGAGGGGAAAGCCGGGCGCGGTGGTCCACGCCTGTAATCCCAGAACTTTGGGAGGCCAAGGCAGGTGGATCACGAGGTCAGGAGATTGAAACCATCCTGGCTAAAATGGTGAAACCCCGTCTCTACTAAAAATACAAAAAATTAGCCGGGTGTGGTGGCGGCGCCTGTAGTCCCAGCTATTCCGGAGGCTGAGGCAGGAGAATGGCGTGAACCCGGGAGGCGGAGCTTGCAGTGAGCCGAGATCGCGCCATTGCACTCCAGTCTGGGCGACAGAAGGGAGAAGGAAGAAGGAAGAAGAGGAAAGAAGAACGAGGAAGAAGTACAAGCCACAAAAGACTTTGTGCTCCCGGGGAAGGAGTTTGATCTTCAACATCCAGTGAACACATTTGTCCTACTTGAGAGAGGGTCAGAAACTCACTCAGGATAACAAAACTACTCAGTGTCAGGGACGCGATTCTTTTTTTTGAGACAGAGTTTCGCTTTTTCGCCCAGGCTGGAGTGCAGTGGCGGCATCTCGGTTCACTGCAAGCTCCGCCTCCCGGGTTCACTCCATTTTCCTGCCTCAGCCTCCGGAGTAGCTGAGACTACAGGCGCCGCCACCTCGCCCGGCTAATTTTTGTATTTTTAGTAGAGACGGGGTTTCACCATGTTGGCCAGGCTGGTCTCAAATTCCTGACCTTGTGATTCGCCCCCCTCGGCCTCCCAAAGTGCTCGGATTACAGGAGTGAGCCACCACATATGGCCCTTAAAAAAAAGAAAAATTATAGAGAAAAGAGATTTATTTGGCTCACAGTTCTGTAGTGTATACAAGAAGCCCGGTGCCCTGCTTCTGATGAGGACCTCAGGACGCTTATGATCATGGAGCAAGGGGAAGGAGATAAGGCATCACTTGGCTAGAGTGGGAGGAGGAGGGAGGGAAAGAGGTGTCAGGCTCTTTTTAACAGTCAAATGTTGCAAGAGGCCAGGCGTGGTGGCTCACGCCTGTAATCCCAGCACTTTGGGAGGCTGAAGCGGGCGGATCACGAGGTCAGGAGTTCAAGACCAGCTTGGCAAACATGGTGAAACCCCGTCTCTACTAAAAATACAAAAATTAGCCGGGCGTGGTGGTACGCGCCTGTAATCCCAGCTACTCGGGAGGCGGAGGCAGGAGAATCGCTTGAAACCGGAAGTCGGAGGTTGCAGTGAGCCGAGATTGCCCACCGCATTCCAGCCTGGGCGACAAGAGTGAAACTCCGTCTCCTTGCAGAAACCTGTAGAAAAGGAACTCAGTCATTACTGTGAGGACAAGGACAGCACCAAGCCATTCATTAGGGACCCACCTCCCCGACCCAAACACTTCTCACCAGGCCCCACCTCCACCCAAACGCCTCTCACCAGGCCCTGCCTCCAACACAGGATCAAATTTCTTTTTTTTTTTTTATTATAATTATTTTTTTGAGACAAGTCTCACTCTGTTCCCAGGCTGGAGTGCTGCAACCTCCGCCTCCCAGGTTCAAGCAATTCTCCTGCCTCAGCCTCCTGAGTAGCTGGGATTACAGGAGCATGCCACCATGCCCAGCTAATTTTTGTATTTTTAGTAGAGACGAGGGTTCACCATGTTGGCCAGGCTGGTCTCGAACTCCTGACCTCGTGATCCGCCCGCCTCGGCTTCCCAAAGTGCTAGGATTACAGGCATGAGTGACTGTGCCCGGCCAATTTCAACATGAGGTTTGGAAAGGACAAATATCCAAACTACATCAACTGTGTTACAGAAGATTCTGTCCATCTGTAGACTAATGTAAATGTCCTTAGGATGGTTTAAGGTAGGCTAGGCTAAGCTCTGATACTTGGTAGGTTAGGTGTATTAAATGCATTTTCGACTCATGATCAAAATCTGAAACTTTTGGAATGCTGACATGATGCCACAAGTGGTAAATTCCACACAAAAATACTTAGCAAAAACTGTGTCATGCACAAAACTATTTAAAATATTGTACAAAGCTACCTTCGGGTTTTAGTTAATTTTATGTTGAGTAAACTTTACATCAATAAAATAGAATAAATTTTAAAATGACAACAATAACCACTTTTGACCCTCTCCCAGGTACCACGCTTGAGCCCAGGAACTCTGTGGAACTGCCTCCATGGGAATCAACCACAGTCCCCAAAAACATCCAAGTTAGTCCTTCAGGGCTAAGCCAGTCCTGAGGGGCCAGGAAGCAGTCTATTCCCATTCTACCATTTATTGAGGCTTGTGAAGTGTCACACATCCCAGGGCAGTTCCTGATCACCCTGTGTCACGACCCCTCTCCTCCCCTCCCTCCAGCCCTGTGTTCAGCAGATCTTGGATGTTGTACCCTGCACTGGCTACATAATTTGCAGAGCCTGTATGAAATGAAATTGTGGGGATCTCCCTTAACAAAATTAAGAATTTCAACATGAGGTCCAGACAGTGGCTCACATCTGTAATCCCAGCATATTGGGAGGCCAGGGTGGGAGGTTCCCTTGAGCTCAGAAGTTTGAGACCAGCCTGGGCAACATAGTGAGACCCTATCTCTACACAGAAGAGAAAAAACAACTTAGCCAGGTGTGGTGGGGCACACCTGTGATCCTAGCTACTAAAGAAGCTGAGGTGGGAGGACTACTTGAGGTTGAGGTGGCAATGAGCTGTGTTTGCACCATTGTACTCCAGCCTGGGCATCAGAGTGAAACCTTTTCTCAAAAAAAAAAAAAATAAATAAATAAATCAAGGTGTTGGCAGAACATTTAGGGCCCTTCTGAACCTGTCTGCATGAGTCCCCTGCCCTGATGGTACCCTGTCCCTGTCTCCTGTCCCTGCTCTATGGCTGCCTTATCACGCTATGGAGTCCCATTCTGAGGATGATGATTGCTTGTACTCTGAGCCACCTTGGGCCACTCAGCTGTCCTCAAGGAGCCTCCTTCTGAAGCCAGAACGGTTGAGTATCCTCCTGTCTTCTCTCACGGCCTCTTGCACATGACCTGGGAGTCAGTTTGCCTGCACCCACGGTGGGCTCTGCAGTACGTCTGGCTGCTGCAAGAGCTTACTTATACCAACAAGGTGAGCATGGTAGCCCCAAGGCCCTGGTCCAGTGGAGGAGCCAAGATCTGATGGCCTCCAAGATCTGATGGCCTCCAAGACCCCTCAAGCCCTGAAGTTCTATATTTAATTGAGGCTGGCATGCACTGTTACACCTATTTTCACAGATGAGTAAACTGAGACTCAGAGAATGTCAGTGGCTGCAGCAAGGTCATGCAGCTCACACTGCTGGTTAAGTGCAACGTAGGAAAATGTACGACATTTATTGGTTTTACTTTTGATAATACTGGCTCATATACAGTTACCTGCTAGGGCTCCGTTAAGATCAGGACTTTTTTTTTTTAATAGCTTTGCTGGCTAAGTTTCAGTTTCGTTTCATTTTCCTCCTAAGTTTCAGTTCTGTTTCTCAGGATATTGTCTTCCCCTTTTTACTAGTATTATCTGATTCTGTTCGTTAGAATTGTTCCTTGGTGCCCTTTAACTTGATTAAAATGAACAGTGATTCTAAGGCAGGTATTCCCAAGCAGGAATTTTAAAGAGGTAAACTTAGTACCTTGCCAATTTATTCCAGCATTGGCAAAATGTATCTGCTTCAGTAGAGCATAAATTTGTCCAATAGCTGCCTGAGTACCTATGTGTTCGTGGCTTGATTTACCTTCTCTGTAATTCCTGGATGTTAAAAGGACACCAAGAATCTCTGACACACTGATTAGCCTACCTTGAAGGACCCAAGCCCAGTATTTCTGCCTTTGCCTGGAAAAAGGACTGATTCAGAACTTCCTCAGCTAACTAGTATTCTGGCCATAAAGTGGAGGAAAGGAATCTATAATCCCATTTTCTTCTTTTTCATTCATAGCTTATTCTCAGTTCTGCAAAAATCCAAACTGCCCCAGGGCTCATGGGACAACATATACTAGAAAATTTGTGGGAAAGATTTAAACTAGTCACCAAGTGGTTAGACACTTACCAGACCTCACAGCACTTGGTGGGTGGGGGGCAGGGGCGGGGGTGGGGAAGATCCAACAATTTGGACAATCACATACTTCAGACACGAAATCACTAAAATGTTTAAATTCTAAAAAATGTCTACTTGAAACTTAAATCCTTGATGCCTCCTCCATATTTGAAATTATATTCTTTTTTCTTCAGAAATTATGCCCAATTTTGATGATTTAGAAAACAGAAAAAAAGTAGAAAGAAAAAAATATAAATGGCAATCCAGTCACTAAAACTCATCTTAGCATTTTGATATATTCCCTCTCATTTCTTCTTTCTACTCATATTTTTGTGTATCATTTTGACCATGTCCTTTATACAATTTTATATGCTGATTGTTTCCACTTACCGTATTTCCCTGTGTTGATACAAATTTTACCAACTACATTTTTACTAGATACATAATATTCTCTCATACATATATAAAAATATATATTATATAATTATATATAATAAATTATAAATTTATATATTTAAATTTAAATTCTGTTATATATAAAATATATGTAATTTTATATATGTATGAGAATATTATATATCTAGTGAAAATGTAGTTGGTAAAATTTGTATCAACACAGGGAACGATAAGTGAAAACAATCAGCATGTAAAATATTGTATGTGTGTATATATACATAATGTATTTGCTTATTCTATTTTTTGGGAACAACAACATTACTGATATCCTATTATTAACATGTTGGCATACAAAGCTTTTTACATTTTTTTTTCTGCTTTAGGATTGTTTCCTTAAGTTAAACTCCCCAAAATAGGTGCACTAAAAGGTACGAAAAGTTTTAAGATTCTTGATGCATATTGTCAGCTTAGTTTACAAAATGGTTACAACAGTTTACTTTCTAAAGAAGCCTGTTTAATGTAAACATTTCTGGTAAAACCACTACTTAAAGTTGTGTGAAGCCAATAAGCTGTTAAAAGCAGCCTGTCACACATATAATTTGTACCAAAAAAGTCCTTTATTTTACCAATGCCTCTGCAAAGTTTATAGCAGTTCACTAATATGACCACATTTGGACTTTAAAACCAAGCTTTAATCAGTAATTTATTAGATACAAAGACATAAAGAGAAGTATATATATAATGTGGTCCATATCCCGTAGAATAAACGAGAATTCCACATAGAAATAGTTGTTGGGGAAATCTGGTTGCTGAACTAGGCGGTAAGTGCTGCAATAGCTCAGAGGGAGATGGCACCTATGTGGACTGAAATGGTTGGGGAAGACAGGTTATTGTCTTCTGGAAGTGGTGGAACCTGACAATGAAGAATGGTGGGACTTAGATACACAGAATAACTGAGAAGAGCCTTCTAGACCTGGAGAACAGCATTCATAAGGATGTTTATCACAGCACTGGAAAATGATGAGACTGGCCCAAAATTTCCAAGTATTATAGACTATATTTGTAAGCTAAATTCTGATGTGATGAGCATCACTTGAAGGCAGGAGTTGAGGCCAGCCTGGGCAACATAGAGAGACCCCCATCTCCTGAAAATCATAAAATAAAATAAAATAAATAATAAATTCCGATGTGCCATTTCCTGATTTGCATTCAAATAAGTCAGTCCTAGGCAGGGAGTGATGGCTTACGCCTGCAATCCCAGCACTTTGGGAGGCCAAGGTGGCCAGGAGTTTGAGACCAGCCTGGCCAACATGGTGAAACCCCGTATCTACTAAAAATACAAAAGTTAGTTGGGAATGGTGGTGCATGCCTGTAATCCCAACTACTTGGGAGGCTGGGGCAGGAGAATTGCTTGAACCAGTGAGCCAAGAGTGTGCCACTGTACTCCAGCCTGGGCAACAGAGTGAGACCCTGTCTCAAAAGAAAAAAAAAAAGAATTGTTTGTGTCTTGCATATCTAAGTATATTTAAAGAAAATTTACAAATATAATAATCATATAAATTCTTTTCTTGAACCCTTACTAGGTAGAAGTCACCCTGCTAAATTTTATAAGGAATACAAGAAACAATAAGGAGAAGGATGTACCCCCAAGTAAATCACAATTTAACTGAGAAAATATGATATATTTGTGCATCTCTGCACAATGGGAATATGTTCTGAGAAATACATCATTACATGACTTCACTGTTGTGCAAACATCATAGAGTATACTTATACAAACCTAGGTAATATAGCCTGTACACATAACAGTACATGTTACTGTACTGAATACTGTAGGCTACTGTAACACAATGGTAAGTATGTGTCTATATAAATATATCTAAACAGAGACAAAGTAATATAATCTTATGGGACCACCATCATATAAGCAGTGGTCATTAACCGAAACATTGTTATACAGTGCATGACTGCATAGAAACACGTATCTACCAGTGCAAAATTATTTGGCACAACTTTTACATAGCTTCTATTATCTAATCAGTGTCTTACAAAGAGTGGGCGTTCAATATTTATTTGGGAAATGAATGAAGGAAGGAGGAAAAGACCATTTCCAGGTGGAAGAGCCAGGGGACAGTCCCAGAACCAGTGGTGATTCAAGCTGGGTTCTCAAGCGTGGTTAAGATTTAGAAGAATTGGGAAGAGATGAGAAACACTGCAGACAAGAAATGCAACAGAAACGTAAAGTATCTATTCTTGGCAAGTGAGATAAACATGTTCTCTGATTGCTAAAAATTAACTTTCCAAAATAGATAAATGTGTTATAACCAGGCACATAGCATAAAATAGCATACACATAGCATAACATGAGCCTACACACACACATAGCAAAAAGTTAACAGTGCCCTCCACCAAGAGATAATTTTAGGACAAGACAAAAAATATATTCTAAAAGATAGCATTGAAAAGTAAATAAATTATATTCCAAAGGAAAAAAAAAAACAAAGAAAGATGTAAAAGATTTTCCCCAATCTTAATGCTTTAAACTAGAATAGTAAGGGATGGAAAATATACCATTTCCTGAAATTTCTAAGAGATTTTAGTGATTGGGATAAATAGTAGCAAAACATTGGTGGATGCCAATTCTCTCCTGTGTAAAAGGTATGTGAGTTCAGTTCTGTGTGATTGCACAACAGTAAAGGTATTGCAAGCGTTCACAGATCACTCACTCTGCACATAATACCTTTGCCCCAAATAACCCTCTGCACCATTTTTTTTTTTTTTCACTGAAAACTTTTTATTGGTCTTTTGGATAGAAACGGGAATTTATTTGCCAGGAAGGATGATCCCATCATACTTCTGCTGGAACCAGCGCATGGCCTCCTCTTTGCTGATTCTGTGTTTGGCGTCAATGCAGCCTGTCCTGCGCTTCTTGTCTGCGATGCTGAAACCTGGCCTACCCAGCACCACATAGAAGTCCAGGCCGTAGATACCAATGCTTGGGTCATACTTGATGCCCAGATCGATGTGTTCCTGGATCCCAAAACCAAAGTTTCCAGTATCTGAGAAGTTGTTTTTTCTTAACTCATACTCCCGCACCTTTAGACCCTTCTCCAAGATTTCTTCTGCCTTGGCCCCTCGAACTGTGCAGTGGACAGCAATCTTTTCATTTCTCCGGATGCCAAAGGATCTGACAGTGTATTTAGCTTTGGAAAACACAGGGGTCTGCCCTGTGAGCTGCTCCAAAACCTTGGCTGCTCGGGTCAATCTGTCTCCACTCTCCCCAACACAGATGTTGAGACAGAGCTTGCAAGGATGCAAAGTTCCCGCATGGAGTTCTCCTTTTCACCTTGATCCTGTGCCATGATGGAGTACAGGAAGAGAACCTCTGCACCATTTATACAGTAAAAGAATTACAGCCATTATTTTAGTAACTAGTCCCTAAAACATAAAGGCTTTCTTTCCTCTTTCAAGAATTCTAAACCATGAGATATGTACTATACATGTTGAACACATATAAAGAGATGAGAACACATGTGAAGATGCAGAACATATGTAGAGTTTTGTTATAATTTTTTCTCTCTTCAAAGCATTTGTATTTTTCGAATGAAAGAGGGCCCAATCATTACTTAATCCAAATCCTGAAACCTGTAGGTAGATATACAATAACTAAGGCATAAAGAATAGCAGATCTATTCACTGATTGGGAGTTGAAAACAAAAAAAGAAAAGAACAGGAGACAGGGAAAGTGTTTACCATGAGTTGTGGTAAATGAATCTATATATTATATTACAAGGTTTCTACATTTTGCATAAAGTGGAAACAACATTAACTAAAGTTATTGTGAAAAGTTAAGAATGTCTATTGCATCCCTATAGAAACCACTTATAAAAAAAAAAAAATACAGGGGAAAGATTGCCAGAATGACTGAGGAAGAAGCATGGCAAATCCTTTCCCCAAAAAGCAATGATAAAATTCGACAAAATTATCAAAAACAACCATTTCAGTACACTATAAATTGACCAAAGTCATACAACAACTTGAAAGGAAATTATTTTTTAAAAAATTACTAAACTTTAGTGAGCTCAGTGGAGGTCTGTGGTGTTTTACCCTGGGGCTGTTCCTATCCACCCTTTTCTCATAGCTCCATAGGGTGGTAGTTCTACCAGGGCAGAGCAAACCCTGAGAGGTAGCTGACAGAAGGGGCTGAGTTCCTTTGGACCAGAGCTTGAAATAAACCTATGCCCAGGAACATTGTCAAAAACAATAGGGATCTCAGTGGTAAACAATCAGGGAAGTCCAGTATTGCAGCTAGCCTGAGGTTGCAACACTGTTTGGGGTAAACAACATACCAGCAGACCAACCAGAACTTTAACAGTGTGATCTGGAGACTGAGACAGCCACAGTAGGCACTGAAAAGCTCTCACATATCCCTGGGGGTCTGGAAGACTGCCTGCGTATGCATAATTGTGCATATGCTCAAGAGAGGCCAGAGATGGCTTTAGCTAGCTATGTAGCTGACTGAATATGAGGCTTTATGACACAGATACTAAAATCAGCGCAGACTTGGCCCGGCATGGTGGCTCATGCCTGTAATTCCAGCATTTAGGGAGGCCAAGGCAGGAGGATCATTTGAAGTCAGGAGTTTGAGACCAGCCTGGCCAACACGGTGACACCCCGTTTCTACTAAAAATACAAAATAATAATAATAATAATAATAATAATAATAAGAGCTCAGGCGTGGTGGCATGCACCTGTAATCCCAGCTACTCAGGAGACTTAGGCAGGAGGATCACTTGAATCCAGGAGGTGAAGGTTGCAGTGAGCCAAGACCATGCCACTGCACTTCAGCCTGGGCGACAGAGTGAGACTCTGTCTCAAAAAAATAACAAAATAAAAAAAATAAATAAAAGCAGGGTAGACTTGTAAACTGCCTGTACACGGCATGTGATCTTCACCTAAACACAAAATATGTCAGTTAAAAAGTAGAAGCTTTATTACATCAAGGTGTTTAAGCACAACTTCTGACCACTCACTGGGTGACCAGTAAGCTATGATGGCCCAGGGTAACCCCTAGGAAATTAGGCATAAAGTGACAACAACGGTAACAACAATAATAATAATAATAACCGAGCAGAAACATAAGCTGCTGCATGTTGTGAGGGAGCCAGATTCCACAGAATTAGTTCATGCAAATCGCTAAACAAACAAGCAAAACAGAAACCAGAACAACCTGCAGTTGAGGGGGACCAGAATTCAAACTTGGTATAGTACATTATCTAAAATGTTCAGTTTTCAACAACAATTATGACATATGCAACGAAACAGTAAGTATAACTCATACACAGTGGAAGGGGATGGAAGCAGTCAATAGAGACCATCTCTGAGTGGGGCCAGATGTTAGATTTAGTAGACAAAGACTAAATACATTCAAAGAACTAAAGAAAATCATGTTGAAATAATTAAATGAAAGGATGACGGCAATATTTCATCAAATAGAGAATACTGACGAAAAGAGAGAAATTATTAAAAAGAACCAAATTGAAATTCTGAAGTGAAAAGTACAATATAATTGGAATGAAAAATTTATTAGAAGGGTTCAATAGGTTTGAGATAGCAGAAGAAGAATCTATGAACTTGGAAGTAGATTCAATCTAAATAAAGAAAAGAAGAAAAAGAACAACAAAATCAACAGAGCTTCACAGACCTGAAGGACACCATGTATATAATGAGAGTACCAGGATGAGAAGAAAGGTGCAGAGAAAATATTTGAAGAAATAATGCCCCAAACTTATCAATTTGTGAAGACCCTAATCTACATATTCAAGCAGTTTAACTAATTCCAAACAGACTAACCACTGACATATCATGGATAAGTCATAGTGAAATTGTTGAAAGCCAAAGATCAGGACTGCCTTTGCCATCACTACTTTGAAACTCGAAATTTCTGAACAACGGACCTCACATCTTCAACTTCACTGGGTTCTGCCAAAGACAAAGAGAACATCATGAAAGCATCAAGACAAAAATAACTCATTATATACAAGGGAACCCACAATTATGTTAACAACTGAATTTTCATCAGAGTAAAGGCCAGAAGACAGTGGGATGACATATTGTAAGAACTAAAGGAAAAAAGAAAAAACCTGTCAACCTAGAATTCTATATTGAGCAAAACTCTTCTTTGGCAATAAAGGCCAAATAAAGATATTCCAAAAAACTAAACAAAAAAACAAACAAACAAACAAACAAAAAGACTGAGATAATGTGTTCCTAGCTGACTTGCCTTATGAGAAATACTAGAGTCCTTGAGGATGAAGGAAAATGACAGCAGATGATAACTCAAGTTCACATAAAGAAACAGGGCAGTCTCAAAGTTAGTTTATGTAAGTATTAAATATATGTAACAATAAAAGACAGTATAAATATCTCTTTCTTTTTTCTTTTTCTTTTAGATATAGATCTCATTCTGTCACCCAGGCTGTAGTGCAGTGGTGTGATCATAGCTCACTTGCAACCTCAAACTCCTGGCCTCAAACCATCCTCCCACTTCAATCTCCTGAGTAGGTAGGCATGCACCACCCCACCTAGCTAACTTTTTAAAAAATTTCTGTAGAGACAATGTCTCATCATGTTGCCCAGGATGGTCTCAAATTCCTGGCCTCAAGTGATCCTCCTCCTCTGGCTTCCCAAAGTGGTAAGATTAAGCATGTGAGTCCTTGGGCCCAGAGTGGTTTTTTTCTTAATTGAAAATGCAACCATATGAAGTAATTATAAAGCTGTATTATTGAGCTTATAAAATATAAAGATGTGATACGGATAACTATAATAACACAAAAAAGGAAGGAGAGAATTAAGCTATAGAACAAGGAAATGTTCCAAAGAGTAACTCTAATCTACAAGAAGAAATGAAGAGCAACAAAAATGGTAAATAGTTACAGATTTCAATATTTCAGTCTCAATATTTGATAAAAACAACTAGACAGAAAAACAGCAGGGATATAGAAGACTAGAGCAACACTAGCAACCAACTTGATCTAACTGATACCTATAGAACACTCCACCCAACAACAGCAGAATTCTTTTTAAGCACATATGGAACATTCTACAGGACACACCATAAGCTAGGCCATAAAGCAAGTCCAAATGCATTTTTAAAAACAGATGACTGAAATATTACAAAGTTTATTTTCTGACCACAGTGGAATTAAATGAGAAATCAACAACATAAGAAAATTTAGGGAATTTACAAATATTTTAAAATTAAACAGCACAGTTCTAAATAAGCCAAGGAAAAAAGCACAAGGAAAATTGGAAAATATTTTTAATGGAATAGAGAAAAAAACTATCAAAATATATGGGATGCAGCTAAAGCAGGATATATAGGAAAAATGTATACCTCTAATCACACCTTCAATAGAAAAGAATAATCTCAAATCAATAACCTAAACTTCCACCTTAATAAACTAGAAAAAAGTAAACAAACTCAAGGCAATCAGAAAGAAGAAAATCATAAAGATCAGAGAAGAAATCAATGAAATAGGAAACAGAAAAGCAATACGAAAAATCAATTTAATTAAAAGTTGATTCTTTGAAATGATCAAAATATTGGCAAAACTTTAGGCTGATGAAGAAAAAACTAAGAAGACACAAATTACCAAAAATGATGAAAGCGGAGACATCACTATTGACCTTACAGAAACAAAAAGAGTTGTAAGAGAATGCTATGAAGAACTTTATGCTAACCAATTAGACAACTTAGATGAAACGGACAAATTCCTATAAATGTAAGAGTTGCCAATACTGATTCAACAAGATATATAAATTCTGAATAGACCTATACCAAGTAAAGAAATTGAATTTGTAATTTTAAGTCTTCCCACATGAAAAGAATCCCAGGTCCAGTTGTTTTCACTGGAGGATCCTATAAATCATTAAAATAATACTTAATACTATCCTTCATAAACTCATAAAACAGGGATGGAAGGAATATTTCCCAACTCATACTATGAGACCAGTAATAACCTGATACCAAAATCAAAGACATCAAAAGAAAATTGCAGACCAATGTTCCTCATGAGGTTAGATGCAAAAATTCTCAGTAAAATATTAGCAAACTGAATCTAGCAAATATACAAAAAAAAAAAAAAAATGCTATATTATTACCATGTGGAACTTATCCCAGGAATGCAAGGTTGGTTTAACATCTGAATTATCAGTTAACATAATACACCATATATTAAAGCTCAGAGCCAGAAAAAGCATCATCTCAACATCTCAACAGACCCAGAAAAAGCATTGCACAAAATTCAATACTCATTCATGATTTTAAAAAAACAAATTCTCAGCAAACTAGGAATACTTCGCTGTTTTAAAACAGCAAGATGTTTGAGACTTATGATGAAAACTTTAAAAGTTGTAAATGTTGATGGCACATTTGAAATACAAATACTGCATTCAAGAAAAATAAACTTTGACCTGAGGATTAATAGCAAAATAAATGTTTGTGAATATTTCAAGTACAGTCAGACTATAAAACTAGTGTTCTGATATGTGGATAAGCTCTGAGGTTAATGTGGTAAGAGTGTGGTTTAATTTGCTTAGAATGGATCCACATAACTCCATTATAACTAGTTTAAAAAAATGAAAAAGAATATAAATATATTTCTACATTATAAACCAATTGGTTTCTAGTTGAATAGTTTTAAATGAACTAAAGAAATTCACCATTTATTTGATCATAATTTAAACATAATTTTTGTATTAAAAGTACATTTTTTAAAAAGCAATCAGCTGTTCATAGGATTTAAGTAAGAGTCTCTAATATGTATTTACTTTTTTACATAAGGTTTGTAGCCAGCCCTCTAAGGTTCCTAAGTAATATTTAAAATTCTAAAGTCTTGCTTTGTCACCCAGGCTGGAGTGCAGTGGTGTGATCTCAGCTCACTGCAACCTCTGCCTCCCTGGGTTAAAGCGATTCTCGTGCCTTAGCCTCCCAAGTGGCTGGGACTACAGGCATGTGCCACCATGCCCAGCTAATTTTTGTATTTTTAGTAGAGATGGGGTTTCACTATGTTGGCCAGGCTGGTCTCGGACTTATGGCCTCAAGTGATCCACCTGCCTTGGCCTCCCAAACTACTGGGATTATAGGTGTGAGTCATCGCACCTGGCCTAGAATTTTTTTCTATAATTCCTCCAAGCTTTTTTTTTTTTTTTTAAGTAAGGAAGAAGAGTATCCTTGAAATGGTAGTTTGGGATCTAAGTAGTTATTTAAGTTTAAACAATGCACAAATTAAAATGATGTGAAAATATAAGAACAACAGGCTGTTTAAGTCATCATACATAGGCAATCTTGTTTATTCCAAATTGATAAAATTCGGGTGTTGGGGGGGTGACCCCTCTGACTAAATTTGCAAGGGACTGATACGACAGAATGTCAATGGTTTTATTTACCAAGTGGAACATCTTCCTGCAAGTGGGTTACATATCTCTATTCCCCTAGAGTATTCTGTTTCCCAGCATTAAGACACTGGGAAAGTGAGTTGCTAATCAAAACGTTATTTGGCTCTGAATCAGAATCACAGAGAGAAAGTTTGATGATCTTAGAGATTTTTCCCGAGCGTAAGGGAAAAGCCCAAAGAACTAACTCTTCTCCAGGACAGAGTAGGTCTTTCTGGTGATGAAAGGCCACGATCACCAGATACAGTAGCTGTTAACATTGAAAAGTGCTGCATCAACCTTAACAAATGTGTATACTGTCAACTGTCCCTACTTAAGATTCCAAGCATTCATTTAAATAAGAGAATTCACTTAGAAGGAACTCCACTGTGATTTCACATCATTCAGTTTTGTGACTGCTTTGCAGCCTTTTTAGGAGCATTCCTCTCTGAGGATGACCTTGCTTGGACTTGACTGTCTCAGGTTTCCTTCAGAACACACTGTTGCACTAACTCTTGGAACACTGACTCTCCAAGCCATTACAAGTTGATTGTAACCAGTTTCACTCTCTAATTTTTTGAAATATCAATATATGGAGGTAACACATTCAGAAAACCAGTTCTCCATTAAGCTTTTAAGTTCTCTTCATAAATCTTATTCTATTTTAGGAATAGTTCTCAAGGGACTTTGATTAATATTTTATCCCATTTACAAAACCAGTTAAACAACTTTAAATGTTAAATAGCGTTCATATAATTAATATAGTTTTATTTTTTATTCATGCTGTTTTATCATTTCTTTTTTACTTTTTCTACTTTTATAAAAATCACACCTACAGAAACGTAAAATAGTAGAATGTTCACACATACACCCTTCACCTAGATTTGTCCATTATCAACATTTTGCCACATTTGCTTTATTTCTCTATAAATTTTTTTTTCTGAGCCATTGGAAAATAAGATGTAGATACCATGACATTTCATCCTTCAGTGTTTCAGCATGCATTTATGGGAAACAAAGACATTTTCCACCAAGATAACCACCAAGTTATTATCTCATCTAAGAAAGTTAACATTGATACAATAACAGTGTGTAATAAGAAATCTATATTAAACTTTACTTAATTTACCTAATTATTCCTGAAATGTCTTTGAGTTTTTTTTTTTTTTAATACTTTAAGTTCTAGGGTACGCGTGCATAACGTGCAGGTTTGTTACATATGTATACTTGTGCCATGTTGGTGTGCTGCACCCATCAACTCGTCAGCACCCATCAACTCGTCTTTTATATCAAGTATAACTCCCAATGCAATCCCTCCCCCCTCCTCCCTCCCCGTGATAGGCCCCGGTGTGTGATGTTCCCCTTCCCGAGTCCAAGTGATCTCATTGTTCAGTTCCCACCTATGAGTGAGAACATGCGGTGTTTGGTTTTCTGTTCTTGCGATAGTTTGCTGAGAATGATGGTTTCCAGCTGCATCCATGTCCCTACAAAGGACACAAACTCATCCTTTTTTATGGCTGCATAGTATTCCATGGTGTATATGTGCCACATTTTCTTAATCCAGTCTATCACTGAAGGACATTTGGGTTGATTCCAAGTCTTTGCTATTGTGAATAGTGCCGCAATAAACATATGTGTGCATGTGTTTTTATAGCAGCATGATTTATAATCCTTTGGGTATATACCCAGTAATGGGATGGCTGGGTCATATGGTACTTCTAGTTCTAGATTTTTTTTTTTTTTTTTTTTGAGACGGAGTCTCGCTCTGCTGCCCAGGCTGGAGTGCAGTGGCCGGATCTCAGCTCACTGCAAGCTCCGCCTCCCGGGTTTACGCCATTCTCCTGCCTCAGCCTCCCGAGTAGCTGGGACTACAGGCGCCCGCCACGTTGCCCAGCTAGTTTTTTGTATTTTTTTAGTAGAGACGGGGTTTCACCGTGTTAGCCAGGATGGTCTCGATCTCCCGACCTCGTGATCCGCCCGTCTCGGCCTCCTAAAGTGCTGGGATTACAGGCTTGAGCCACCGCGCCCGGCCCTAGATTTTTTTTTTTTAATCTGGTATCTAATCACAGATTATGAATTGCATTTGGTAGTCCTGTCTGAACAATCAGTCTTCTGCTTGTGCTTGCTTTCATGACTTTTTTTTTTCCCCAGATGAGACAGGGTCTCGCTCAGTTGCCTACACTAAAGTGCAAGTGGTACAACCCCAGGCTTAATCAATCATCCCAGCTCAGCCTCCTGAGTAGCTGGGACCACATGCATGTGCCACCCCATCCAGCTAATTATTTTATTTTTTGTAGAGATAGGGCCTTGCTGCTCAGGCTGGTCTCAAATTCCTGGGCTCAAACCATCCTCAAGCCTTGGCCTCCCAAGGTGCTGGGATTACAGGTGTGAATCATTACACCTGGCCATGCCTTTTTTTGAGACAGTTTCACTCTTGTTGCCCAGGCTGGAGTGCAATGGTGCGATCTTGGCTCACTGCAACGCAGGAGAATCACTCCTGCGTTCAAGTAATTCTCCTGCTTCAGCCTCCTGAGTAGCTGGGATTACAGGCGCCCGCCACCATGCCTGGCTAATTTTATGTATTTTTAGTGGAGATAGGCTTTCACCATGTTGGCCAGGCTAGGTCTCGAACTCCTGACCTCAGGTGATCCACCCACCTCAGCCTCCCAAAGTGCTGGGATTACAGGTGTGAGCCACCATGCCTGGCCGACATTAGTATTTTTGAAGATTCAGACCAGTTGTCTAATAAAATGTTCCACAGTCCGATTTGTCTTACTTCCCCATGATTAGATTCAGCATAAACATTTTGGCAAGACTATTACAAGCAGTGTGCACTTCCAGTGGCATCCAGGACATGAGGAAGAATATATTAGATTTTCCCATTATTGCTGACACTAATTACGACCACATGGTTGGGGTCGTATTCATCAGATTTATCCACGTAAAAGTACCTCTTCTCCTTTTTAAATGAGGTGGTACTTTGAGAATACGTGTTTCATTTCTTAACTTCCCACTCAATGGTGAAAATGCCTTAATCAATAATTACATTTGGTGGTTGCAAAATGATACTTTCCTCATTCTCTCTTTCTGCATTTTTTTTTTAGCTGGCATTCTTCTATAAAGATTTTTTGTTTTGTTTTGTTTTTCTCTGCACCCTCCTCAACCTCTTTTTCTTTGCTAATCCTTATGGAGTTCGATTCTCTTTCTATTCAATGGTACCATCTTACCTATTTGATACTCAAATTTTGCCAGATGTGGCCAACGAGAGCCCTTCCAAATTGCCTGGCATGTCCTTTGTCATGTACAAATCATTCCAAACCAATTGCAAAAGTATAGGATTTCCTAATTGTTTTACTGATCAAGATTTGTCCTATCTATGGCTCCACCAAAGGTATCCTTCAAGTCACACAGGGTGTTTGGGAGAAGGCTAGATACCTGAACAAAATCAGGCTTCTCTTTTATGAAAGCTGAAGGGTAAGAGCCGGTGGGTTTAGGCTTGGTTGATAATCAACAGCTCAGCAAATTTGATGTGATCATGTATTTTAAGAAACATGAATCAGCAAATTCCAATCCAGAGAACACTGATGGAGCACTGGTTATTTTCCTACCTAGCAAGCCAGTCTTTGGGAACTTCCATCTCTCCATGGGTCTCTAGAAGTCAGTGTTGTTTTTTGAGGGTGGGACAGCCCTTGCCTTTTTGAACAGTTTAGCAGAAGATCTATTTGCAGAGGTCCCACAGAACCCCAGGGACTTAGTTAAGGTTGTCTACCCTGGCAAGTACCTAACATCAGCCAGTTCATTTCTAAGAGATGAGGTTTCATTATGTTGTCCAGACTGAAGTGCGGTGGTACTCCACAGGTGCAATCATAGAACACTGCAGCCTCGAACTCCTGGGTTCAGGTGATCCTCCTGCCGCAGCCTCCTGAATAGCTGGAACTACAGGCACACACCGCCATGCCCGGCTAGTTCTTTAATTTTTAACACAAGTAGCCTGAGGATTCTCCAAACCAAAACACGTTAGAATCATGTTTCTTTCTGGACAGTCTCCAAAGACTGGTGGGTTTTATGGTTTTTCCAAAAATTTCAAATGTATGAGTGTGAGAACATGACAGCCCGGTCAGTCTAAATCCCTAAGAATCTTTCTGACAAATGCAACCACAACTCCAGGGAGACTGTGAATTCAATCCAAGGCTAGTCTTCCAGAAACTATGCCATATACCACAGTGCTGGGCACGGATTCCCAGGTTACCAGTAGAAATACTTGTCACAGTGACAACACCAAGAATTTCTATTTCAAATCTGTCAGGGTATTTTTGTAGACCTTACAAAAACTTGCATTTTTAATTTTAATATGCAATTAATTTTTTCCTTAAGTTGTATATCGGCAGATAACTTACTGGTGCTTTAGATCAGCTTTGTAAGTGTAATCTTTAAAGATAGTTTAATATTTAACACCTCTTTTAAAATAAATGCTGTATGTGATCTAACTCAACAAAAATTTATTTTTGAGGCACCTTATACCCATGGCAATTTAAATAATCAAACTACAAATTCAAGTACGATGATATCGGACATATGTTGGTGCCTCCCTGCATCCATATTTTTCTTTCCCCTCTCCAACAGCCCTGGGTTTCCTTGCAGGGGACCCATATGGTTCTAAAGAAGTTGATTCACTGCCTTGGCCCCAGTGACTGATCAAGAATGGGCATAGAACCTCAGCCATTTCAGCTGGAGTGAATCTCAGGGCTAGTCTGACAATGCTGAGACATGTTTTCTTTTCCCTGCTAGGTAGGAACAAAGTTTCAGGTGACCCAGGAGCTTCTGGCCTTTACTTTCGGTTACGGGAACATTGTTCACTCACTCATTCATTCATTTATTAAACCAATATGGATGAACATCCACTGTGTGCCAGATGAGAAAACATAACATTGAATAAAACATGGTCAGTGACTTTAAGATATTTATATTTTAATGCAGGAAACAGGGAGGTGTAATGGGAGAGGGGTCTCATAGGGAACAAATTCTTGATATGAATCAGACTGCCTGTTTCAGGATATCTGAAGTAGAAGTGGATGTATCTGGGCACCCTTTTTATAGTCAATATATTTTAGTATATCAGGCTGCCCTGAATCACCCAATTATCTGTGGTTTTGGTGAAATGTCTTGCAGCAACCCAGCTGCAAAAAGGAGGGTTGCAAAGCCTCCTCTGTCACTAGTGCCTTCATCCAAACCTTCACTTGGAATCAGCTTTCTGGTTACATATAAATACTTGGACAATAATACCAACTATATTACAGTATGGCGTGGTATATGAATAATACCACCTTTCATTATTAAAGAGGCAAATAAAACAATATACTGAATGTGCATTAAACATCATCTAGGTACATCAGTGTAATGTGGGAAGTTAAAAATATATATATCATCTGGGGACAAGAGACAATAATCCTTTGTGTCCTGGTTTTTTTTACAGGATATATTTCTTTATAAAAGATTTGGATACAAACCACATACTCACCATTATCACAATAATGTTATCTGGCCCACATGATTTGATTACACAGGGAATATACAAAATATCAGAGAATCTAGAGTAGGTATTCTCAACAGGTAGGCTGGGTAAGGAATCCCTTTCTAGGGAGTCTTATTAGAATCATCAGGATAGTTTTCCCAACTCACATGTCACAGTGGGACTTCCATCTGGGCCCCTCCCTCAAAAGCACTAGCGTTTTTTTCACTGTTACTGAATGTGTTCTCTCACATTATGAGAGGCATAGAAAAAACATTGAGGCCTCCTTGTGAGCTGCAGTGTGCAGAGAGGGAGATAAACAACAAATTGTCCAGCTGATGGATAACCAGAATCATTAAATCATGGTATATGTCACTTATGTGTACGAGCTTTGATCACTATATTGTTTAATGTTGGCCAAAGCTATAAACACACAAATAATCACTATTGGTTACAAATTTGAATTCTGGTGTAAAATTTATGCATCAACTCTTGTGGAGAGTACATATCAAATGGCTTCTTATTGCCAAGGAAAATGCCCCTTTGACTGGGTCACATATAAAACTCAATTTGTCAGCCTGGGCAACACGGTGAGACTGTCTCTACAAAAGAAATACAAACAATTAGCCAGGTGTGGTGTTGCGTGCCTGTGGTCCCAGCTACTTGGGAGGCTGAGGCAGGAGGATCTGCTTGAGCCTGGGAGGCAGAGGTTGCAGTGAGCCACTGCGCTCCAGCCTGCGTGACACAGCAAGACTGTGTCAATCGATCAATAAAACAAAAATCAACTCGGAGGTAAACCATTTATTTGCTCACTAGACATCCATATCTAGACAAGTGGCTCACTATGAACCTGTGAATATCTAGCAACATTAATATTACTAGTTGCCTAAGTATTTCACCCTAAGCTTTAGAAAAGTGGGAGCAGATATGAGTAGAAGATTTCAGGGTAGTTGAGGGTGACAGCAAAAAGAGGCAATGACTGTGAATAAAAGTCCTCATAATAAAGTTTTCTTGGTTGTAAATTACATTTAAAGACTATAAAGAACTAGCAAATTACAGTTAAGAGTGACTTTTACATATTCTGCCAACCTCAAATGTGTTGAAAACAGTTCTCCCTCTCTCCCTTTCATCCCTGAAACTGATTCAGGCTTCAGTTCACCCTTTTACTGAACTGTGAATGAGCCTCTTAGGACATCAACTCGTGAGGTGAAGAGAGTTCAGCATACGCTCTCCCAACAGATGTTCTAGCACCACGGCAAAGAGTTACAATGCGATTCTTATCTTTCTGCATACTCCTACTACATAGCTGTGGTAGGACTTCTAAATTTAAAGCCTTAAGATTTTTTTAACCCACCTTTTAATTAACCCTCAAAAGATCCAGCTGGGTTTTAAAAATTTGGACTATGTTGCTAAAAAAAAAAAAAAAAAAAAAGAAAAAAGCAACAGTGCGAGGTATAAACATCTTGGAAGCCTACATCTGAAAAACGTAACAAAACTTTAAAGCCTGTCAAGTTGGTAGCTTATTAAATTCCTCCATTCACATGAAATTCACACCAGCACAAGGATTCAAAATGGGTTAGGCACCAAAATGTCATTTAGCAAATGAACGATTCCCCAAAAGTTAGAGGTTGAGGGGCGGGGAAGGGAGAGGCTTTTCCTAAACCGTCCAGGAAATAATTTTCACAGAGCCTTATAGACCAGGAGCGTGCCCAGCGGCGCTCACCCTCGGCCGGGTCCCGCTGCGCACCTCCGGGCCGCGCGTCCCCACCTGCGCACGGTGCCTCCAGTCTGGGCGTGGGCGTGGGCGTGGGCGCGGCCCGGGATCGCGGCGCCCTGGTCTCAAACCAGCGCCGCCACCCGCGTCCGGACCCAGTCCCCTGTGCGCCACACAGTCACTCCCGCCGCTCCGGGCAAAGTTTCCCGAGGTGGGAGACAGCCCACTGCCGGCTTTCAGGAAGTGCACTGGGCGGTGAGGATTCGAACGAGCTCGTCCCGGGGCTGGCGTGCTCACTTCGGAGAAACTCCTGCTCCCGGGACGCGTTCACTCCGGCCGCGCAGGCAGCCCGGGCACCGCAGGCGGAGGCGGGGCGGCAGCTGACAAGCAGAGGGGAGTCCAAAGCCGGGCCAGGGCCCTCGGGAAAGGTGAGAGCGGCCGCGTCCCTCCGCTCACGTGGGCCTCGCACGCTCCTCACCGCGCCCGGGCTCCCCTCGCGCCGCCCCACGGCCCCGGCCCACGTCCTCCTCCCGCCGAGCACCAACCTTTAGGATCGCGCGGAAGCCGCCGAGAGGGAGGCGGCCGGCCAGCAGTTGGGCGTGGCTTCTCGGAGAGGCAGCCCCCCAGGGGGCGGGGAGAGCGACGTCACCGTCAGTTCGCGGTGCTGATTGGCGGAGGTGCGGTGCGCGGAGCCCGCAAGCTTCTCCGCCTGGCCCGGCCGCTCCACCTCCTCACCCAGCCGCTCCGTCCTCACCGGCTCGCGAGGTAACCGCTCAGACACCGCCGCCCCGGCTCAGCGCGGACGGCGGAAAGAGGGAGGCAGAAGGACGACAGCTCGCTCGTTTGCTCCCATCCGCACCCGGGCTCCCAGAACCGGCGCGGAGCCCAGGGGGAGGAGCCGCCGCGGGCACGCCCCGCCCCCGGCCCGGGAAGACTACGCCAGCGACCCCGCCGGCCGGCCGCCGCCCCCCTCGCCGGCCGAGACCCGCCCCCGGCCCCGGCCCTCCCCCGGCGGCATGGAGGGGCCCCGCTCCTGACGGCCCGCGCCGCCGCCTCGGCCCGTGCCCCACCTCGCGGCCCCTCCCGCCCGCCCCCGCTCGCATGTCTGCGCCGCCCTAGCCGAGGATGCTGAGGATGAAGCTGCCGCTGAAGCCAACGCACCCCACAGACTACGCCGCCCGAGGCCAGAGGCGAGGCGGACGCGCGGCCGGGCGCGAAGGCGCCTCCGCGCCGCCGCCGCGACTGCCGCCCCGCCGCCGCCGCCCGCCCAGGCCGCCGCGGAGCCCTCTGCGCACCGCCGCCGCGCACCGCCGCCCGGGGGCCTCGGGCCGCCATTGCTGGTGGAGCGGCGGCGGGGGCGGGTATGCCGGGCGGCGGCGGGGGGCCCTCAGCGGCGTTGCGCGAGCAGGAGCGGGTATACGAGTGGTTCGGGCTGGTGCTGGGCTCGGCGCAGCGCCTGGAGTTCATGTGCGGACTGCTGGACCTGTGCAACCCGCTGGAGCTGCGCTTCCTCGGCTCGTGCCTGGAAGACTTGGCGCGCAAGGACTACCACTACCTGCGCGACTCGGAGGCCAAGGCCAACGGCCTCTCGGACCCGGGGCCGCTGGCCGACTTCCGAGAGCCCGCGGTGCGCTCGCGCCTCATCGTCTACCTGGCGCTGCTGGGCTCGGAGAACCGGGAGGCCGCTGGCCGCTTGCACCGCCTGCTACCCCAGGTGGACTCGGTGCTCAAAAGCCTGCGCGCGGCCCGGGGCGAGGGCTCGCGGGGCGGCGCGGAGGACGAGCGCGGCGAGGACGGCGACGGCGAGCAGGACGCCGAGAAGGACGGCTCGGGCCCGGAAGGCGGCATTGCGGAGCCGCGGGCCGGCGGCGGGCTCGGTTCCAGGGCCCAGGAGGAACTGCTGCTGCTTTTCACCATGGCCTCGTTGCACCCGGCTTTCTCCTTTCACCAGCGGGTCACCCTGAGGGAACATTTGGAGAGGCTCCGCGCCGCACTCCGCGGGGGCCCCGAGGACGCGGAGGTGGAGGTGGAGCCGTGCAAGTTTGCCGGCCCCAGGGCCCAGGTAAGGCGTACGGAGCTTCCCTGGACTCGCGGTGCGACCGCTGCCCCGCCGGCCTCGCTCTCGGACGCCCCTTGCCCGAGCCCCAGCCCGGCGCAGGTGGCTCGGAATCCCCACCCGGCAGCTCCCAGCGCCAGAGGGCTGGGCTTCATCTCGCTGGGCCGCTCCGTTCCATTCCCCCACCCCACCCCACACCCCGGCAGACACAGCCACCCGCCATCACAGAATGCTCTAGAAGTCTCTTCCGTGCCACGGTGTTGCCACGGAAGACGTGGAGCTCCCCGCCCGGGGCCCCAGTCGGAGGAAGAGTGTCGGGACGGTTTTGGCTCTGAGCATCTCAGCGCTCGGTGCGGGAGCTGCGGGGCGCTGGAGGAACCTGTGCGAGAGCCAGCCGCAGTGAGCCCTGGGCAGCGCCGTCCTTCCCCGCCTGCCTGGCCGGGGCTCCGCCTCCCATTTCGGGGCTCTGCCGGGCCCTCGGCGGGGTGTCCTGAAGGTGCGCTCCCCGCGAGCTGCCCTTGTCTTTGGCACAGAGGGACTTTTTTTGCTCAATGTGTGTCTGAGTTAAAAGGGGTCGTACGGGTCCTTGTGGCTCCTGCTCTGAGGGCTTGTGTTCCCAGCAGACATCTGACGTAGAGACCTGCGAATGGATCTGAGATGAGTAGTAAGGCAGGTTGTCCGGGTGGAGAAACCTCTCCTAGCGCGGCCTGGGATGCTCTTTCCCTCCGGCAGAAGCGCTTTCTCACGGGCTTGATTCCTGCCTGCAGATTGGGGTTCCGGGATATTTGTTGGGCGTTTACGATAGGCGTTAATGTTGCCCAAAAGAACTACTTAAACACCGAAATGTAGTAGACCAGAATCCAAATGAGCCGCTTGTCGGAAACATTAAAGATGAAATTTTATTATAGCCATGAAAGCAATTTAATGATAATTAGGGTCCAGTGAAGTCTTTGAGGAGGACCTTTCCATGGGAAGCGGGGGGAGGAGTAGGTTTCAGTAAGTGGGAGACTGTAAAGTGAGATTGTGGGATCACAGGCTTTTGAGAGGTGTTGATTTGGATGCCATGTTTTTCAGCTTAGGTGATCTCTAGGAGATAATGGAAAAGGGGATTTTCTCCTCTCCTTGCTTGAACGTTAATTGAGTATATATATCTGCTGTCATTTAGTACCTAGAACTAAAATCGGGCATGGTATTTTACTAGTGGCTTTGTGGACTCAGTACCCGTGGAATCAATGGATTTGGGGCTGGAAGGAATTAGAGATAATCTAGCCTGAACCCCTCTTTTTTAAAACGAGACTTGTGTGAGGTAACTGACTCATGTTTTGGGACGTATTTTATCAAACTCACATGTAATGCTAGTGCCCAGCGTTATCTCGGTGAGTTTGAAATTTTGTCATCTTCCGGTGCCTGTTTACTACTAGCATGCAGTGCGTGTTCTAATGGTAAAAGCCTCTTCCATCGTTCAGCCTATTCGTTAATTTCCCAAAAGTCCTATATGCCGCACAGCCATTAAACTTAGAGACCAAAACATGAATTCAGGAACAGTGCTCATTTCAAATGTTACTGTAATAACATACAATATTGTAAAGATGGCCTTAAATTGCAGGCCTAAATAAAATGTCCCACAGTGGAACCTCTTATGCCGTTCATACTATTCCAACAAGGGTACCTGATTTCTGATGTAACTGCTGGAAGTCTTTTTTTCTTTCCCTTTTCTTTCTTTAAATTTTGCTTTTAATGAGCGTGCTGGAGGGCAAGTAGAGGAAGGGGAGGGATGCGTGCAGACCAGGGTAATGTGATTTTATGTTGACCGCAGTGCGTGACCTTTTTTCTGTAACCAGTGAGTGCTGGGAGGGATGGACAAAGTGAGGTTGGGCATTCTGCTATTAACCTCAGCACATCACTGCTTCTTAGGACGTGTCCTGTGCTGTGGTCATCAACTGAAGTGGGGGAATAAATCTTAGGGGCCGCGTACTACAGGTGACACTGGGCTATTTCTAGACGCTTGGTGGTGTGGTGAACTTCTCCAGCAGTTGTTTAGGGTTACCGTAACACATCATTCGCATCTCATTAAGTTGTTACGACCCTGCATTTTCTGCTGCTTAGAGTGACCTCCGAGTCCCAACTGTGGCTTGTTCTGGCCTTGAGGACCATTTATCTGATGATGTTGCTCTCAGGCTGTCACTCCAGAGGCCGCTGATGCGCGGGTGGGCTGAGTTAAGCCCTCATTCGCGGCAATCCTGCCCAGCTGTTCTCGGCCTCCCGCCGCCGGGAGGGCGGGCGCATCTCTCCGTCGGCAGGGAGGAGCCCGAAGCTCGCGCGCCCCTCGCGTGGAGGCGCCGAGGCCCGCCGGGGGGGCCGGGAGGTCACGCGACGCCCGGGGCCAGCGCACGGCGGTGTGGGGCCAGGGCCGCGGGACTCCTCCCCGCCCCCGCCCTGCAAGATGGCGGCCGCGCGCCGCCCACGTGACCGGCGCACCGGCCCCGCCCCCGGCGCCCTCTTGGCCTGTTCCCGCGGAGGCCAAGTCTTGGGCTAGCGCCGGAGACTTCCAGCGGGACTCGAGAACCACGTGGATGCTGCGCTCGGCAGTGCTGGGCCGTGGCGATAACTCTGGTAAAGGGAAATTTGTGTGGCAGCGTTTTTTCCCCCCGGAAGTAACCTTTTAGACACAAGTATGCTACTTTAATTGGGAGTCATTCTTTTTCTTAACTACTAAGTGAAGATCTTTGGTGTGCCAAACGACGTATTTTCAGCCTTACTGTTGGTTAACATACAGTTAGTGTCCTTTTAATTCTCTTTTTTATTGAAGTAATAGTATACTGGCCCAGAATAGTGCCCCTGGCTCACAAGACTTACTTGTATCCAGTACTGAATCAGCTTGTCTATTAAAAAATTTAAAAACTAATGACATTTACAGATAGAACATGTCTTTAATGCCAATTTTATATTACATGCTTTGAAGTTGACTGGACCCAGCAACTGTTAGTGACATGGCACGGTTACAGTGTTAATAGTTGAGGTCAGGTCCACAGGTTGCCGGTAGAATATACTTTTTAGGTTACATTGGAAATACAGGAAAACTCAACAAGGATGTTTTTACTTTTAAGAGTAACATTTCCAGAGTTTTTCTTTGTTATTTGGATTACTTTATAGTAAATATTACATTGGATTACAACTTAAATGTCAGCATTGTTTTTAGGAGGCTTGTACATAAATCTCACGTTCTTAACACAACTGTGGTGGACTGCCAGTAACTTGTACAAAATTCAGCAATAGTCCAGGGAGCAGTAGTGAAGTCACACTCATTAATAGTGTCTTAGAAACTCTCTGTGATTGCTACAATCCTGTGTTACGGAGTTACAGACACATAGAGTATAGCTGAAACCGCTTGGTTTTTAAAATGGGTGTTTTCCTGTTATTAGGAAGCCAAACTATAAATTGTGTGTTAGCAACCAAAAAATGCATACGTATTTTAAAAGGTACTAGTTTTGTTGCTGTTTCATTGAAAAGACAGGAAGCAAGACAGGCAAGCAATGTTTGCATACTTAAAGACCTTCTTTAACTGTTCAGGAAAATGGGTATTCTTATTTTGGAGGTTTAGTCCCCAACTAGCGACACAAAGGTATAAGAAGCATAAAACGTGTAGACGATCATAGTAGTGGTTATTGATTAATACAGTATGGCGATTCTCTGGAGATTGTGTCATCAAGATCTTCAGAGCTTAATTACTTGGCTAATAGTACTAATGTTTGAATGAAAGATAAAAATGTAAACTTTTGATACTAAGGCACAAAATCATCCTGTGTTTTCGTGTTATTTGAACTGACAAAACATATTTGAGTCCATCATTTGAATCCACAAAAATTAAGTAGCCATGGGTCCTTCACTTACTAAAAAGTAGTGCATTTAGTTAAGAAGAAAACCTTGCGGCCGGGCGCGGTGGCTGACTCCTGTAATTCCGGCACTTTGGGAGGCCGAGTCGGGCGGATCACAAGTTCAAGAGTTTGAGACCAGCCTGGACAATATGGTGAAACCCTGTCTCTACTAAGAAAAATACAAAAAATATTAGCCGGGCATGGTGGCACGTGCCTGTAGTCTCAGCTACTTGGGAGGCTGAGGCAGGAGAATCGCTTGAACCCGGGAGGCGGAGGTTGCAGTGAGCCGAGATGGCGCCACTGCCCTCCAGCCTGGGCGACAGAGTGAGACTTTGTCTCAAAAAAAGAAAGAAAGAAAGAAAACCTTGCAAAATTGTTACTTTTTCATTGCGTAGTTTAGTTAGCTAAATTGTACTTGATAGAGCAAGTGCTTTGATTAACTTTGCAATATAGGAAACATATTGGAAGAAAACTCTTTTTTTTTTTTTTTTGAGACGGAGTCTTGCTCTGTCGCCCAGGCTGGAGTACAGTGGCCGGATCTCAGCTCACTGCAAGCTCTGCCTCCCGGGTTCATGCCATTCTCCTGCCTCAGCCTCCCGAGTAGCTGGGACTACAGGCGCCCGCCACCTCGCCCAGCTAGTTTTTTGTATTTTTTAGTAGAGACGGGGTTTCACCGGGTTAGCCAGGATGGTCTCGATCTCCTGACCTCGTGATCCGTCTCGGCCTCCCAAAGTGCTGGGATTACAGGCTTGAGCAACCGCGCCCGGCCTGGAAGAAAACTCTTAAAAGAATTTTAACGTAATCGATGCTACTTCAAGATAACTTGAATGTGGATGTGGCCGCCAGAATCCTAGTGAGAGAGTAACTGAAAATGAGAGGAAAAAGGTTGATTGTCAGAATTTCAGTTATTGTAGGAGGCACTAAAAAAGATGATTTTTTGGCCAGGCACAGTGGCTCACACCTGTAATTTAGCACTTTGGAAGGCCGAGGCGGGTGGATCGCCTGAGGTCAGGAGTTCGAGACCATCCTGACCAACAAGGTGAAACCCTATCTCTACTAAAAATATAAAAATTAGCTGGGCGTGGTGGCAGGCGCCTGTAGTGCCAGCTACATGGGAGGCTGAGACAGGAGAACTGCTTGAACCTGGGAAGCGGAGGTTGTAGTGAGCCGAGATCACGCCACTGCACTCCAGCCTGGGTGACAGAGTGAGACTCAGGCTCAAAAAAAAAAAAAAAAAAAAAGATGCTCTTTTAAAATGACCAGTTCTAATGCTCATTGGTAATATTAATAAATACCTTTATTTAACTCACTGGCCCCTGCTGCTGGGTTATTTGATATTTTAAAGTGAATAGTGTTGTTGGGGCCATGGGTGCTGCCTGAGGCTTCCCTCCCGCCACTCTGGGAGTGTTAGGATTCAGTGAAGACGTTCTTACTTGTAGAGTAGTGTCTGGTTCATGGTCTTCAATAAATGTTAGCAGTTGCAGGTGAAAGCTCAGCCTTGGGTAGATGGTGGTGGTAGAGAAGTGGGCACAGCATCTCACATACTGAGAGGGGGGGCCAGAAACAGCTGTGTCTTTCATGGGAAATTTTAGGTTGGTTTGGCTACAGCAAAGAATAAAAGCAGTTCAGTTATAAAAGTCATTTGGAAGAGGCTTTTTAGAATATTATTAGAGTTAAATAGTGATTATTTGAGTAGGAAATAATTATTAAAATCCTGAGTTCCTTTACCAGTTACATTTTTCTGTGCAGTCATTTTCCAGGTAAGGAGAACTCAGAAAAAGTCTCATGTATATCATGGTGGGAGGCGGGAGCGGGTGCTGGATGTGGAGAGGAAGTACATTCTTTTTCTCAAGTTGACTAAAATATGTTTGTGTGATTTATTTATACATACCCATGGTGTCTACATCCGGGGATTCAACCAACTATGGATCAAAAATATTAGGGAAAAAATTGCGTGTGTACTGAACACGTACAGACTTTTTTTTGTGTAATCCAAAACAATATCAGTATAACAGCTATTTACACAGCATTTATGTTGTATTAGATATAAGTAATCTGGAGCTATTTAGAGTTACAGGAGGATGTACATAGGTTATATGCAAATACTAGGCCATTTTATATCCAGACTGGAGCACTTTTGGATTTTAGTATTGGGAGGTTCTGGTACCAATTCCTCATGGGTATTGGGGGATAACTGTACATGTACTGTACATACGTGTTGCCTTAATTTTTTTTGTGTGGCGAGGGGGTCAGGAAGAGTGTCGTAGAAGCTATTAGAAGACCTTGAAGAATGACAGCCATGTTTAGTAGAGCCCTAGGCTTGGAGGTTTATGTTTCAGCTCTGCCACTAGCTCTGTAATAGTTGTCAGCCAGGCCACTTAAATCCCGAGTCTTCCCTATAAAATGGGGATAATTTACAGTGTTATCTGTAAAATGGGGATCATAACTTTCGAGGTTGTAGTGATTGTATTAATTTGTAAAATAATTCGCATACTGTCTTGAACATGCATCCTTTCTTGAGATTAGTGCTCACTGCATATTTTCCACTAACACAACCTGCAGTGTTTTCAGGAATAGGTTTTTTTTTGTTTTTTTTTTTTTTTACCTAATAAAAATCCTTATAGTGGAGTATTTTGTATATTTTGTTACCATCCCTGTGAATAGATTGATGTTAGTGAAGGACGGGCAATTGAAAAGGTGGTATTTTAGACACATTTATTTGGAGCAGTTATTTTATTTTTGTTAGTACTTGTAAAGATGTAGTGTTCTACAGATAAACCTGAAGGAAGGAATTCCTTGAATCACAGAACATTAAAATACATATTTTCCTCGTATTGGATTTGGGGATGGGGATGGAGAAAATGCATGTTTTAGATTTAGATGATTATTCTCATGCAGCTGTAATCTACTTAAATCCTTATCCTGTTTTCATATTTAGCTAGAAAACTATTCTATAACTTAAAACTGTTTTTGCAGTTTTGTTAAGTTACATGATTCTTTGTTCAGAGCACAGACTAGAATCCATGGAATAATTAAGAACTTTTTTTTTTTTTTACCTTTTTTATAAAAGCTGTTAAATTGGCTAATTTTTAACTTATTTAATATTTTTCTCTTGAGAAATGTTAAGCTAATTTTATTTTATTTTTTTAAGGGAAGCAAAAAGGCCTGTACTACTTTCAAGGCAGACTGAACTTATTTTATTGACTGTTTCTCGTTATGGAGGACTGTGTGTAACAGTACTTCTTTTACTTACAAAGAATTCTTTGTCACAAAAGCCTCATTCATCCACTGACATTTTGGGGTTCCTTTCTCTGTAAACAGTCAATCTAGAAGGGAAGGGCCTAATCGGGTGTTTATGTTACAGGTGTAGCCTGGCTGGGCCAGGGGCAGTTGGCTTCCTTCTGTTCTTCCTATGCTCTCGGGAACATTTGACCTTTAGTTCCTTTCTAAATGCCTTAGCTCATTAGAAGTGTTTTGTGCTCATTCAAGAAGTCATTTATTTGAGGTCAGATTTATATTTTGAAAAGTTCATTTTGGCAAATTATTTAGTCTTCCCAGATTCCAGATTCTCCAGTACCAAGTAGGGATATCATTCTTAATCTGTTTCATATAATTGTTGTGAGGATGAATGTGTTAATGTAAATGAAAATGCTTGGTAAACAGGAGTGAGATATATGTATTATTCATAGAGTGATTAGCACAATTTGGTTGCAGTGGATGAGTAGAAAAATAGACATTAGGCGAGGTGTGGTGGCTCACGCCTGTAATCTCAACACTTTGGGAGGCCGAGGCAGAGGGATCGCTTGAGCCCAAGAGTTTGAAGCCAACCTTGTCAACTTAGACCCCCATCTCTACAAAAAGTAAAAAAAAAAAAAAAAAAAAAAAATTAGCTGGGTGTGGTGTCATGGTACCTGTAGTCCCAACTACTCAGGAGGCTCCAACTACTCAGGAGGCTGAGGTGGGAGGATCACTTGAGCCTGGGAGGTCAAGGCTGCAGTGAGCTGTGGTGGTTCCACTGCACTCTAGCCTGAGCAACAGAGTGAGACGCTGTCTCAAAAAGGAGAGAAGAAAGTGGAAAAGAAAGACATTTGAAGAGGTAGTAGGATTGGGTTATAGAGGGCCTTGAAGGTCATGTTAAAAGAATAGGTTGTCAGTAGGTTGCAGTGGGAGCCAGTTGAAGGGGGGTGTGTGTGTGTGTGTGCGCGCGCACATACGTGCCTTTATGGTGTGTATCTCGTTGAATGTCAACTGTCACTCTAACGTGAATCTGTATGAAAAGAACACGATTGATTTTTTAAAAATCTTCCAGACTCACTCAGTTCTCTCAATGGTACCATTATGTTTCTAGTCATTCTGAATTGTTTGATGACCTTAATCGTCTTCTCCCATCACATCCTGAATGGACACTTTCCTCATCCTTGCCTGACACCATTCTCTGTTGGGACTTTATGCTGAGACTTTTTTTTTTTTTTTTAATACTTTAAGTTCTAGGATACATGTGCATGACGTGCAGGTTTGTTACATATGTATACATGTGCCATGTTGGTGTGCTGCACCCATTAACTTGTCATTTACATTAGGTGTATCTCCTAATGCTATCCCTCCCCTGTCTCCCCACTCCATGACAGGCCCCAGTGTGTGATGTTCCCTTTCCTGTGTCCAAGTGTTCTCATTGTTCAGTTCCCACCTATGAGTGAGAACATATGCCGAAACTTTTATAGTAGCCTCCTGATTCCCCTGCTTTTTAGCCTTCCCACCTCAATCTTTTGGATATTACTGCCAGATACACTTTTCTAAGGCAACACTTAATCATACTACGTTTTCTTTCAGTGACTGATGGACCCTGACCTCTAATAAGTCTTTAGACTCAAAGTCTCCTCTTCCCACTCTTTTTTCATATATCCTCCCTTTCATTCCAAGCTGGGCTCATGCCATTGTCTCTTGTATGGTGTTTTCTGGAATTGGCCCTATGGCAGTCTTAAAAGATTATTTGCTGCCACTGAATTTTAGATGCACACATATCATTGTAATTTTGGTACTTCTGTGATTCTTTGTCTTTTTAACATTTAAGATTGACCTCTCAGGCCAGGTGTGGTGGCTCATACCTGTAATCCCAGCACCGTGGGAGGCTGAGGCGGGTGAATTGCTTGAGCCCAGGAGTTCAAGACCAGCCTGGGCAACATGGCAAAACCCAGTCTCTACAGAAAAAAACAAAAATTAGCCGGGTGTGGTGGTGCATGTCTGTAGTCCAGCTACTCAGGAAGCTGAGACAGGAGGATCACTTGAGCCCAGGAGGATTGCTTGAGCCCTGGAGGCAGAGGCTGCAGTGAGATGAGATCATGCCACTGCACTCCAGCCTGGGTACTAGAGTGAGACCCTGTCTTAAAAATCAGTAAATCAATAAAATAAAGGTGACCTTTCATACTAGAATTTTAAGTTCCCCAAAGGCTCAGGCATTGTGTCTCTTTTTTTTTTTTTGTCAGCGTTGTGTATGTCATAATTGCTCAGTCATAATTTCCTGTGTTTGGACTTGGAAAATACATAGCTTTGCAAAATACTAGGCTGGGTGCGGTGGCTCATGCCTGTAATCCCAGCACTTTGGGAGGCCGAGGCAGGTAGATCACTTGAGGTCAGGAGTTTGAGACCAGCCTGGCAAATATAGTGAAACCCATCTCTACTAAAAATACAAAAATTAGCCGGGCATGTAGTGGGCACCTGTAAGCCCAGTTACTCCTGAGGCTGAGGCAGCAGAATCGCTTGAATCCGGGAGGCAGACGTTGCAGTGAGCCGAGATTGCGCCACTGCACTCCAGCCAGGGTGACAGAGCGAGACGAAGAAAAATACCAATATGATACACTGCTTTAAGGTTAAGTATATCGAGGCTGGGCACAGTGGCTGAAGCCTATAAACCCCGCACTTTGGGAGGGCGAGGCGGGTGGATCACCTGAGGTCAGGAGTTCGAGACCAGCCTGACCAACGTGGTGAAACCCTGTCTCTGATTTTAAAAAATACAAAAATTAGCCGGGCATGGTGGCGCATGCCTATGATTCCAGTTACTGCAGAGGCTAAGGCAGGAGTATCGCTTGAACCCGGGAGGCAGAGGTTGCAGTGAGCCGAGATGGTGCCATTGCACTCCAGCCTGGACAACAAGAGCAAAACTCTGCCTCAAAAAAAAGACTAAGTACATCAGGTAGTGATTTTGTCTTACTTTGAATTGTACTTACCAGTATTTACTTTATAAAAAATATTTGCAATTATACAGGATAGGCACAATTATTTTGGAAATAAGAGGAATTGTTTCTCTATATAAAAAGCATGGAACAAGTGTAGATTTGAATTGAATCTTCAATGGGTGGTTGCTGACTGGCTGTGCTTATGTAATATGCTTTCCAAATCAGTCTATTTGCAGCCTGGGCAACATAGCAAGACCCCATCTCTAAAAAAAAAAAATTAGCCTGGTATGGTGGTACATGCCTATAGTCCCAGGTACTCAAGAGACTGAGGTGGAAAGATTGCTTGAGCAGAGAAGTCAAGGCTGAAGTGAGCCGTGATTGCATTACTGTATGATCCAGCCTGGGAGACAGAGGGAAATCCTGTCTTTAAAAAAAAAAAAAATCAGATGATTTCTACTCCCTGTGTTAATTGAGCTTTTGTGTGTGGGGTGCATAAACTGGGGCAGATCTAGCAGTGACATTTTGGTAGGATGGAAAAGTAATGTATTAACCTATTTTCTTATTGCCTGCATAGTTGATGGTAGGTAGCCTGCAGTGTTTGACCTCCAGTTTATGATCTACTTGAGGGGTGGTGTGAGTCAGATGTAGAATTGGGGTAGTGCCTTGCTTATGATTGGAAAGAGAATAACTAAACTTTGGTCACTGAAGTGAACACTCTATAACATAAATGTTGGGGAATTTTTATGTTTCTTGTTAGAAGTGTCTCAATTGAGAAGTTTCCCGTAGTACAGTTGATTTTTGTCTTGGGTATCAAATGATTGAAATTCACTGGTGGTCCTAAATGGGAGACGGCGTGGTCACGTGTGAACCAAATACTGTAATGTTTGAGAGTATTTGCTTGAGAAAGAGGTCATCCCTCATACAAAGAGGTTGTGGCATTGAGTGTTGAGTAGTTTTATTAGTTTGGGGAAATTGCCCTTTCCGTAATAACTAGTGGCATGAAACACAAGTCCTAATGCAGTGTTTGGCAACACTATAGTAAATCACTTACGGCCGTAGATTCTTCTTATGCTCCATAAGCTTACGTTTGTACACGGTTCTAAGAATGTTTTTGCACTGGGGGTGAAGCAGTGGCTCTGCTGCAGGTGCTAGAAGGCATGGAAGTTCCTTCCAGCTTCTGAGCCCAGGGTCACATCCTTCCTGAGGACCCCTTGGCCTCCCCCCCTCATCTCTCGTGGGGCAAGGCTGTGACAGCGAAGGCAGAGTCAGATGTGGGCTGGGGAGGAGATGTGCACTTCTCTAGATTCTTGTGCACTCATGCATGCATTCTTTTCACCTCACCCCAAAACACCCTGGTGTGGGGATTTCAAGATGTGGCGGCTGCTGGCCCAGGGATATAGCAATTTCTGGATCATCTTCCTAGTTCTAGGGTTAAAAGATGTTTTCCTTCTGTAGTGAGAGCATGTCGGCAAAGGAAGTACAGATGCTGGTGCTGAAAGAGGAGACCTATGAATCTGGCTATTTAAAGAACAGAATTACCCCCAAACTTAGTGACTGAAAACAATGACCATCTTATTACCGTCTCTCACAGTTTTGTGGGTGAGGGATTTAGACAGATAACTATAGTGAAGAGTTTGTCTCTGTTCTAGGGTGTCTGGAATGCAGCTGGGGCCCAGATGGCATCTCTAGACCCCTCTCCTCTCTCCATGTTGTCCATCAAGTGCAACTGCCAGAAGTGCATGTCTCGTGGTGACTCAGTACTCCAAGCCCAAGTGTCCAGGAGGCCCAGGCTGAGGCTTCCCAAGACCTAACTTTAGAAGAGCATCACCACCAGCACATTCTAAAGCCAGCCTAGATCCACTGAGTGGGGAGTTTGTTCCACTTTTCAGCAGGAGGAGTATTCAATAATTTTTAACTACCTTTAATCTGCCATGGAAGCTTAATAGAATGTTATTAGATACTACTGTTAATTTTCTAAGTCTCATTTGTCAATTGGGAAAACTTCAGAAGAAGTTAGTGAATTTGGTTTTAAAAAATAAACTCTTACTGCTCTGTTATTATATTCGGAATATCTTGGATTTTTAAATTTATAGTCTATGTCAAGGGACTAGAAGAACCGTGTAGAATACTGTTAGGTGAACTAAAACTCCATCTGTGGTTTGACCTTGGTTAACAGCAACAAAAGGCAAATATGACCTTTGTTCTAAAGGTATGTTTTCAGAGAAGAGTTTTTTAGGATGTCCAGCTACTTGGCTGTTTCACAAGGTCCCCACAGTTAAGAAATCTGAAGTATGTAATTGTGATGGGTCTACGTGGGATCTGTGGCAAAACCATCTAGACCGCCTGAACTACGTGCCATGTAGGTTTGTGCTATCAGTAGCTCTTCAGGCAAGCAATAGGACAGAAGCAGCTTTGCCTCAGGCAAGTGAAGAAAGGAGAATGCACTGGTACTGAAGTTCTTTGTATGCTTGTGTGTATTTTCGCAGGCTTAGAATCTTTAAACTCTGCTTTCTTGATTCAAGCAGAGAAAAAATCTCCACTTTTCTCTTGGCCCTGACGCTTTCTTCCAACTAGTCTTCGTAAAATGCTGATTCTGGCATTTCATCTGTTCTGCATTTTCATGGGAATCTGAACTTAACAGATAAAGTGGGTTCTATTCCTCTTTATACGATTCCATTAAAGCGGGAGTTCTCAGATTTTATGCTACCCTTCCCCCTAAGGAAAGTAAAGAGGGAGTGCAGGGCAGACAGCGTCGCCGAGCAGCCACCCACCACTGGGGCTGCCGAACGGCCTAATTCTCATCTCCAGCTCTTGCAGCGTTACATGAATGAGTTTAGTAATAGCTTCTAAACTTAGTCTATGTGATTTTATAGCATTGATACGTGCTGAGACTTGGAGGAGAAAAGAAACATTTAATTAGTAGATATTTCATGGGATGATGAACTTAGGACTTTGGATAGAAACTCAAACTTCATTTTTCTCCCTAGGTTATTAAACAGGAGGCTACTTCTTGGTTGTTACATTGGGTTCATAAAGTTAACTTCAGACTTCAAAAATGAGATTTTGATTGTGAAGCAAACTACTTTCATACAGTTGCTTCAATTTAATGTTTGTGGAGGCAGTGTGATCATTTCTGTTTTTAGTTTTTATTGTTATGTAAAATACATAGCATAAAATTCTCATTTTATCTCCTTTTGAGTGTACAGTTCAGCAGCATTAAGTACATTCCCATTGTCGTGAGTCATCACCGTCTCCAAACATTCTATCATCCCAAACAGAAATTCTGTACTCATTCAAAAAATAACACCCTATTCCCTCCACTACCTGGTAACTACTATTCTACTTGGTTTACTTTAGAGACAGGGTCTTGCCCTATTGCCCGGGCTGAAGTGCAGTGTTGCGATCATGGGTCACTGTAGCCTCGAACTCCTGGGCCCAAGCAGTCCTCCCATCTCAGCCTCCCAAGTAACTGAGAGTACAGAAGACTACAGGCACATACCACCACTTCTGGCTAATTAAAAAATATATATATTTTGTAAAGATAGGATCTTGCAATGTTGCCCAGTCTGGTCTTCAACTACTTGCCTTATGTGATCCTCCCACCTTAGCCTCCCAAAGTGCTGGAATTACAGGTGTGAGCTACCACACCTAGCCACTATTCTACTTTCTTTAAACTATTCTAGGTATCTCATATAAGTAGACTCATGCTGTATTTGTTCTTTTGTGTCTGACTTATTTCACCTAGCATACTCTCTTCAGGATTCATCCAAATTCTGTTATGTATCAGAACTGCATTCCTTTTTAAGGCTGAATCATAGGTAATTGTATGTGTACACCATATTTTGTTTATCTGTTCATCCATTGATGGATTTGGAGTTATTTCCACCTTGTGGCTGTTGTGAATAACTGCTGTGAACACTGGTGTACAGATTATGTTTGCATTTCTGCTTTCGGTTCCTTTGGGTATATCTTAGAAGTGGAATTGCTGGATCATAAAATAATTCTGTGTTTAATATTTTGAGGAACTGACTGACTGTCTTCAGCAGTAGTTGTATTATTTTCGTTTCCACCATCAATGTGTAAGGGTTCCATTTTCTTCACATTCTTGCCAACACTGTCTTTTTAAATAATAGTCATCCTAATGGGTATAAAGTGGTATCTTATTGTGCATCTCACTAATGAAAACATTTTTTTGCATATTTTGCATTAGCTTACATTTGAAAGTATTGCTTTAAATTTGTGAACTACATATGAACAACGTAGAGAAATATTTCGCTTTAAGAAATGGTTGACCAGCCAGGTACAATGACTCACACCGGTAATCCCAGCACTTTGGGATGCTGAGTTGAGAGGATCACTTGAAGCCGGGAATTTGAGGCTGCAGTGAGCTATGATCATGCCACTGTACTTCAGCCTGAGCAATGGAGAGAGACCCTGTCTCAAAAAAAAAAAAAAAAAAAAAAAATGGTTAACCTATTCACCCAAGCTTCTTCCAGTTAACACAACTGTTTGAGAAGATTATATAGCACTTTATTTTCTTTGTTTTTTAAAGTATTTACAGCAATATTAAAATTTTTGAGGAGCAGAATCTCTCGTAGGTAAATGTGGTTTTACACTTTGTAATAAAATATATGGGGTGGGTTAGGATATGTGTGGTTTTGTTATTAAAAGAATTCATATCTGCATTTTTAAAAATGAGTCACAGTGAAAATTGGTAAAGGCCATCAGGCTAAGTGTTTCAGAAGTTGGATGTTGACTTAAGAGGTCTATACTCTCCTTATTAAATGGTTCTAGGTAGACAGTCTTTGTTTCCTTGGGTTTCTAAATAGAGACAAGAAGGCAGAAGTTTAGCTCTCAAAAGTATATAATGTGCTCTATTCTCATAAATACAGCAATTCATACTTACTGTTGGGTCAGGATGTGTAATTACACAGCAGAACAAAATATTTTTAAATTGAGATTTATGGGGAGCCTAGGGTCTTCTATTTGCCTAATTTTTTTACAGAAAAACATATTAATGTATATTTACTACAGATTTGTAAAATCATAATTGATTCTTAAAACTGAGGTGATTTTGATATGAGTAGTGTTTTGAGATTCTGCACATACATAACGGGAGGGAATAAGGTGCCAGTGGTAATAAAAAACTGTCATAAGGCTATTTATTTATTTTTACTTAATCAATATGATGTTGTAACAGTTTGTACCTGACAGTGCTTGATTTCTGGCGAGCTGTGTGTAAGTTTGACATCCGCTTTATTACTCCAAGCAGCAGATCTAAGAGTCAAGGTTACTCCAGTTCACTAGTGACTGGCTGAGCAAACTCAGTTAGGTTTAGAGCACCCAGTTGCTGTTAGATGACTGAACCTTAATGGTAAACTCCCTGTCCATACATATTCTTGTTTAGAAATCCTTGGCATATATTGATGATACCTTTCTTAAGACTTTTTCCTAACAAAGCATCTTTTTAGACTGTTATTAAACCCAAACAATGAATAAAAATGGTGTGGTGAGCCGGGCGCGGTGGCTCAAGCCTGTAATCCCAGCACTTTGGGAGGCCGAGACGGGCGGATCACGAGGTCAGAAGATCGAGACCATCCTGGCTAACCTGGTGAAACCCCATCTCTACTAAAAAATACAAAAAACAACTGGGCGAGGTGGCGGGCGCCTGTAGTCCCAGCTACTCGGGAGGCTGAGGCAGGAGAATGGCGTGAACCCGGGAGGCGGAGCTTGCATTGAGCTGAGATCCGGCCACTGCACTCCATCCTGGGCAACAGAGCAAGATTCCGTCTCAAAAAAAAAAAAAAAAAATGCCCCCAGGTCATGACCAAATCATCATCTTCCAATTTTTACATGAATGTGGTGTACATACAACACCAAACTTAAAAAACGTACCTCCCTTCAGAAGATAAACAGCACTTCCCATCAACCTCATAAATGCACAGAAAAATAAAACCTCATAGGCCTTAACAAAAAGAAATAAGAGAATGTCCCTCAGAGCGAGACTCTGTCTCAAAAAAGAAAAAAAAAAATGGTGTGGTGATTCTTGTAAAAAGTACACATGCCATTCCCTATGGGGGATTAGTGTAAAGGACACCATTTGTTGTTATGTGTTCCTTTGATTCTGGTTCAGAACTGACATCATTGGCAACTCTGTGTAGTGTTAAGCAATTTTCTGTGTCCCAAGAAAGCTAGGACAGTCAATACTTCAATAGAGTGTTCGTCTTCTGCTTGCGGCTCCGACACTGTGCCTTTGTGCCCGTAGTGTGCAGTCGCCTATTGGATCTCTAAAAATTGCCACTGAAATGGTTGTTAGTAAAACGAGAAGACCTAAATCTGTGATTATTACTCTTAGTCCGTGGTGTAAGTTAACATATCTCCCTCTTTCTCATCTAGAACAACTCTGCTCATGGTGATTACATGCAAAATAACGAGAGCAGTTTAATAGAGCAAGCCCCAATACCTCAGGACGGACTTACCGTGGCACCTCACAGAGCTCAGCGAGAAGGTATGCTCTATTTTTTGTAAACTTAAAGCATTAATACATCAAAAAATTACAGGGTGCTCTTTCCGCTGATTAACTCTAAACTTTTTACTCTCCTTTTAGAGGTGGAGAAGTCCTACTGGTCCTAGGCTTCGCTCAAGAGCCAGTCCTCCTAGTTCTGCCATCTGCATGCTGGGTGTCTCCTGCGCCACAGCCCTGCTTGTCCTAGCATGCACGCAGTCATTCTGCTCTGTAGTCCGTTGTCTTGGCTGGATCTTAAACCTGGTTGCATGCTTCTGGGGGGCAGAGACCCCCAGAGTATTTAGTATAGTGCTTTATTTGTAGAATTGAGCTCAGTGTCTACTGAAAAAGTGAATTTTATACAAGTTCTCTGTAAGAGTGAACAAGTTACTTATAAATCCATTCTTCCTGCAATAATGCAGTTTTTAAGAGGGCTGGAATGAATGGGTGGAAGAACATTGCCATCTGAACAGGAATGAATTCAAATATTCTTTTGTCTTTGCATTTGGGGAGCCATTAACCTGTTCTGGGAAAGAAACTGAAATGGAAAATGCAGACTGCCATCTGGGCTTTAAAAGAGCCAAGGATATATGATAAGCTTCACACTCAGTTATAACAATTTTGAATTTATGTCATTATGTCTCCTTTTTTTCCCGGTAATAATCCATTTTGTGTAATACATTTTTCCTCACAGGAAAAATAGGTCTGAATGTTTAATGTTGAGCATAAGTGTTTACATAATGACCACTTCTTTTCAAGACTATCACGGCACTCCTATCTTTCCAGCTAAACTACTTTAATCAGACTACTTCAGCTAAGCTCATTGAACATACAGATAACCTAAAGTGGAGTTGGTTTTACAATGAAGGTCCTTTTTTTTTAATGAAAATATTTTAGAAGAACATAGCGATTATATCAAAATGCTGACAATTAACTGTAAAGGTGGCACCGTAGATGATTTTTCTTGTATTCCTGCTTTTAGAAAGTGTAATACATGATTTTTAGTTTTAATATATGAGGTCTGGGGGTACTTTCACTGTGGCCATTCCTCGCCACATACTCTTGTCTTCTCTTACCTTGATTCTGGTACCCAACAGCAGACAGAACTTGAAATCATCGCTGAAGCTGTGTTCCCATATCCTGTAGTGTCCTAGTGGCTTTTTCTGCCAAGTGAAATTGGGTTCTGACCAGATAAAACCCAAGATCCCCTACCCTTGAGCCCAATGATTTGAAGAAGTAGAGCAGCTGCTTTATTTCTGAATATAAGTTCAGAAGATTTTTATTTAATGGTGTCATCCTTTAACTTAATATAATAGCTTTTGGAAACAGCATACCCTCCCATCACCACTTTGGCTCTTATACTATTGTACAGTTCTAAGGAGTTACAGGCTCTTGCCTGGCTTTTTGAGATTTTTCCGTTGTTTCTGTCCTCAACATTTCTGGCCCACAAAGGGGAAATTGGGCCACAGGCAGGCCACCAAATACTATATATTTGGGAAGCTGACACAAAATACTGGCAATGTTATATCTTTTGTTTATTATAAATGTCTTTTCCCCTGTGTATTTCTGTATCTTACGCTTCATGCCTTCTCATTGCCCACCTTCCATGGTCTTTTAACAGCCTTACTCCTCCTCTATTGTCACTTTGTGTATTCCACTTTGTCTATTTTAACTTCTTCCTCTAAGGCAAAATGAATGAATGCCCCCCTTTTCCTCCATCTGCTGCTCTCCTGAATCCAACAGTGTACCCCCCGATTCTGTTGAGTTACTTTTCTAACCTCTTCTTTGCAATCTTTAGCATATTCATTGTCAGCCTGATATTATCTCCCTCATTATCCTGAAAGTTTGGTTTCTTCTGTTTATATCCTGAACAGCAGTGTCTTCAAGTCCTTAGAGTAGAGTACACTTAGTAGATTGGCTCTTTTGAAATTGATCTGTTTCCTAAGGTGGTACTTTTATTAAAGGGGTTGTAAAATGGATAGCTGGGGGATTTATACGTTTGCTTACTTCATAAATAAACTGATTATCTAGTTCAATTCAGAGTGTTTTAAAGTTTAATATAATTTATGCTTACTATTTCATCTCTGTAATGTGAAAAAATTTTGCCACAATGAACCTTTATTATAATGTTCAGTTTATATTTACCATTATATGATATTGAAGGTTACATTTGAGAAAAATAATTTTTAAATTCCCAATTAGAAATTTTTATCAGCTTGGTATATTACTTTTGAGTAGTTTTTTAAAAAAATTAAATATAAAACTAGATATTTTCTAATTTATACCTACTATGTATTAATAATTGAAAGAACCATATTTAGTTGATATTAAAATGCTGTATTTGTGGTCATCTGTGTAACAATTTGGAAGATTAGCATTTGGAAAAATATCTTAATTGCAGGTACCTTTTATTGTTATCCTTAATATCTTTGGTGTTAGCTGAGTGTTTGAAATTAAACACTCAGCATGTTGTATAGGTATAGAAAAAAATTTTTTTCATGGGTGGATGGCACATCGCTGAGCTTCCAGTTTTTTTCTTTTTTTTTTAAGTTCATGATTTAAGACCAGTCATAAACATGAAAGTGAGTAGCTTAATTGTTAAGCACTTGTCAACTTTTAGGGTTACTTTAGGTAAGTGAAATGTGTCTGTAGTCTTTATAGCACAAGTCAGTGCGTGTTTTTTTCTTTCAGCTGTACACATTGAGAAGATAGTGTTGAAAGGAGTCCAGAGAAAAAGAGCTGACAAATACTGGGAGTACACTTTCAAAGTAAGCCATTTCCCCACAAAAGATACCTGACATGCTGTGCTCAGTGATCTTTGGGAAAACTTGGGGTGGGTTTGCTAATTTAAGGGAAAAGGTATATGTGTTTGTTTTTAATTAAGAGAATGTACTGTTTTTTGTCATATACTACTGAATGGTTTGCCACGTTTTTTTGAAGTTACATCACATTAAAATAACCCTGGCTATTTTATTAAAAAGAAGTAAGAACCTTAGATATAAGGACACAATTAAGATGTAGGATATATCTTTTAAAATGCCATTGTTTTTTAAGTCAAGATCACAGGCATTGTTTTCCCTGGCATTTTTCTCCTCCTCTTTGTTCTCTGCGACGCTTTTATTCCCACTTCATTACCCTGTCTTCTTACTCATGATTGGTTTTGTTGCCTGTCCTTTCCACAGCTGGGATTAGCTCTAGAGCCCAGCTCTGATTCTGTGCTCCCAGGTGAAGACTTTCCATGTCTTTCTGCCCGTCAGCTGTATTGGGAATTCCTTGTTCACATCTTCCTTACTTCTCCCTGCTTGAGCTACAGCCCTTTCTCCTCAGGTTGGACGGCACACACCCTGAAGCCAGGTGGAACCATGCCACATTTTTGTGCATCCTCACTTCAGTTCTTCTCCAAAGGCATTGCTTGCCAAATTTTGGCTGTCCCTCTCTCATGGAGTTTTCTCCTTCATCCGTGGTACTCTGCCCTTGTATCTTTCACAGATCTTTCCAGTAGATATTCTCATGGAGAGCAGGAATCTTTGTCCTCAGCCATCCCACCATGTCTGACTTGCTCGTTGAATGAATTTCAGAACTCCAGCTTTGCTTTGAGGGAGAAAGATCCTCAGTTTGCAAGATTTCAGCCCTAATCTCCTGGTGTCTTACTGTGGCATGCATCTTGCTCTTTGCTCTCCACGCTCAGGTTGGCCACTTTTGCTGCTGGAGCTCACAGCTTACCTTCCTGAAGGCTTCACTGTCCTCTTGCCTGAAATGCTCTTCCCCCATTCCCCCACACCGAGGACAGGCCACCTTCTGGCTCTAAAGCTCCCTCCTCAGAGATCCTTCTTGACACCCCAACTCATGTGCATCTCCCCGTTCTTGTACCATGCCCTATGCGTTTTCTTCAAAGCACTGATGGAAATTCTTATATATTCACTTGGCTTTGATCTGTCTCCTGCACTAGCCTGTGAACTCAGTCAGTGGAGACTTAACTGTCTTGTCCATTTCTGCATCCCCTGATACAAGAGTCAGAACAATGCCCAACACAAGTAGCTGCTCTGCAAACATTTGAATACTTAAAAATCACTTAAGAGATGTGCCAGTTAATAAAGATATTAATTTTAGACTCGTAGATAGAAATTTTTATCTATTTTAAAGTATCTGATTACTTACAAGTTGGTAAGGTCTAGACAGTAGCATAGGGCAAATATTTATTTAGTTCAAATAATTATAGGGTAGAAATTATTAGGGGGCCACAATTGAGTCCACTGGATGAAAAGCATCGAGGAGGTGGTGGGTGGGGTAGCACAAGAGATGTCAATTCTGACTCTTGCACCTACTTAGGGTCACACCTCAGTAACCTAACTTGTTTGAACTTGTTTCTCCATCTCAAAATGGAAGTAATCATACCTGTCCCTAGCATCTTAATAGGATTTTAAAGATTGAGATAAAGATGAAGTCTCTTCTAACCATAAATTCCATAAAAATATGAAATGGTACTACCAAAGAGGGCAGTAAACTCTAGGGTGTATACTTAATAAGGATGTATACATAATAAGTTTCAGGAGATAGAATTTTTACCTTTTGAGTGGCAAAGATTTGTACTGTCGAAAGTGTCATTTTAGAGTTCTGTAAGTTCATAGAAAATAAATATATCCCTTTCTGAAAAATTCCTAAACATCATATTTTCAGATAGGTTTTAAAAAGTGTCATTTTGAAAAGAGTTATTAGAACGTTTTTGAGTAGCATATGTCAACGTGCAGTTAATTTTACTAATTTTGAAATTATGACAATGCCAGATTAACTTTATATTTCTAATTGTTAATCTTAGTAAAATTTAAGTAAGGCCCTTTGTTTTTGCACATGGCTTTTTTCTAGCCAGTTCCCGCCTAAGGAATAACCATATAATATGTGTGTTTTTTTTAAATCAGGTAAATTGGTCTGATCTTTCAGTCACAACAGTAACAAAAACCCACCAAGAACTACAGGAATTTCTACTGAAGGTAAAAGTATAGATTTTGTTGTTAAAATGATTTTTATATAATATACAGAATCCAGAAACCTCAACGTCAAAAAAAAACCAGGAAAATTAAAACATATAAATAAAGGTTGGCTCAGAACTCTAAATGAACATTAGCTGTGGAAAACGTCATCTTATTCTAAACATGTTTTCTTACCTGACATTACCAACATAAGGAAATGATGAAGGGATTTCTACATTAAAAAAAAAAAAAAAATGGAGGCCGGGTACAATGGCATGCACCTGTGATCCCAGCACTTTGGGAGGCCGAAGCTGGAGGATTGTTTGAGGCCAGGAGTTCCAAGACCAGACTGGGCAACTTAGTGAGACCCTGCCTCTACTTGAAAAAAAAAAAAAAATGGAGCCCTGTTCCTAGTTTCCTGCAGAGATGTGCATCATTGGTGGCTGCTTGCAAAGGGACTTCTTAGTAGAGAATGTGTTTGCAGAACCAGATGAGGCTTGCTTCCGCTTGGTGGGAGTTCTCAGATTTCACGACTATTCAGCTATGCACTTCCCTGAAATATTTCTCCATTTCTTCCTTCTTTGAGTTCCAGCTCCTCCCCACCTCACCCCCATATGATAGAATCTCCAAACTACTGGGAATAAGAAGATAATAGAAACATTTTATTACAGACTTTCCAGAGGTGAAAGGTATCTTAGATCATTTTGTTCAAACCGTCACCTGTTTCTTTTATACTAATATGATTTATTGAAAAGTGGATAGAAATAAATATCAAAAAGAGAGAATAGGTATAAATGGTTGATAAATTATTCTTTTTCAGTAAGCAAATATTTTAAAATTTATTGTTAGTAGAGTGATAAAGCAGAAAGTCCAGAAACATTCCCAACTCAGTTACTAAGTTTTGGGTACAAGTGTAGTTATTAAACATATATGATATTTTGAGGCTAGTGCTAGTTTTAGGTTGTCTGTCACCATAAGTATATCCTTTTCAGATCATTCTTAAATCTATGAGAGACCATTTTATTCATCAATTTGTAGAGCTTTGAATAGCACATTAGATGCTGGTTCCTTGAGGAAGACTGTCGAAGTGTGAATTCTGCTGAATTTCTTGTTAGTCCCTGTGAATGAAGTAGCACCCAGGGATGACTTAAATAGTTCCATTTTCCTCTGGTTTATTATAAACTAGGCTCTGTCAGTTAAGGGTTGAGGACTCCTCCCACTCATTAGTGACCTGCCTTGGGTAAGGTTGGGGGATAAGTTTTACTCATTTCCAGATGCCAGAGGCCACTGCCTGTGACATGTCAGCTCTGGACACCTTGGCGAGGGAGATGGCATGGGTCTGTGAGCTTCTGGCTGCTGTGCTCAGTCATGGTAACAGTCGTGAGGATGCCAGGGAAGAGTTGCTCGGGCCGGGGCAGGCTCCATCTGCCAGGCAGTGCACCCCGCTGGAGAAAATGAGTGCCTGGATGAGGTTCTAATTACAGAGGCGGCTAAGCAGGGCTGCCTCCCCCCACCTCCACATACTTTTACAATCTCTTCTAGTTATTTCTGACTTTCCTCTGAACAGAAGAAATTTATCAAAATTTAGACAGGTGATCACGAACAGGCTTCATTTGGGTTAAGGAGCAGCCTGTTTTCATTTCCCTTCTTCTGTCCTTCCCACAACAGAATTGTGGGCAAGTTGCAGGAGTACAGAGCTGAGGCTGAAGAGCCTTGAAAAGGGGGGGGTCCAGACCGAGTGACTTGGTGCCAGTGTGTGTGTGAGGTCCTGCTTCCCTGTCCCTCATGCTGAGAGAGCATGCAGCTGACCGCCAGCTGGGGCCTAGCACATGGAGTCTGCCTTCTACTGGCTTTCCCTCTGGAAGCTTCAGCTGTTTGTGCTTTGACAGATTTCATTGCTTCAGTCGCCCATTTTTTCTAAAAGCTTAGGTGCTTTAAAACAAATACAACTCCAAATAAGTAATTCACTCTTCAGAATCATAGCAATTAATGAACACCCTGCTTAGCCAGTATTTGGATATAATGTTTTTCTCAAATAGTATAAGTGCCTCTCAATTACATGAAATAATCTGCAACATTGTGTACTTCTATAAACATACTGCCTATTGTATGATACTTTTCCTTATAATTTTTTCTCTTTTACCTTCCTTTTAACATCATCTACACAAGTTCAAGAGCGGCGGGGTTCAGTGGCTCTTGCCTGTAATCCCAGTGCTTTGGGAGGCTGAGGCAGGTGGATCATCTGAGGTCAGCAGTTCAAGACCAGCCTGACCAACATGATGAAACCCCATCTCTACTAAAAATACAAAAAATTAGCCAGGTGTGGTGGTGGGCACCTGTAATCCCAGCTACTCTGGAGGCTGAGGCAGGAGAATCACTTGAACCCAGAAGGTGGAGGTTGCAGTGAGCTGAGATTGTGCCATTGCACTCCAGCCTGAGCGACAAGAGCAAAACTCCGTCTTTAAAAAAAAAAAAAAAAGTTCAGGAGCAAAATCTGTCCTTTTGACAACATGTGCAAATGAACACCCTTTTTATTCTGTAGACCCTATTGACCTGTACTTCTAGCTTGCTGTAGTGTGGAAATGGGATTTGGAGGTCAATATTTCAAGTCTTTTTTTCCCATACAAATAGCAGCCTGTGTCCTTTGCATCCTGGCCCCCTTCACCTGTTTTTGTGGGTTGTTGTTTTTTTTTTTATTTCTTTTCTTTTGAGACAGAGTCTTGCTCCATCACCCAGGCTGGGGTGTAAGTGTAGTGACACCATCTCGAGAGGCTCACTGCAACCTCTGCTTCCCCAGTTGAAGCTGTTCTCGTGCCTCAGCCTTCCAATTAGCTGGGATTGCAGGCATGCACCACCACACCCGGATAATTTTTGTATTTTTAGTAGAGATTGAGTTTTGCCATGTTGCCCAGGCTGATCTTGAACTCCTGAGCTCAAGCGGTCCACCCACCTTGGCCAAATGTGCTGGGATTACAGGCGTGAGCCACCATGTCTAGTCCCCTGTTTTGTTTTTCTTCTTAGCAGTTAAGCTGTCGTTTCTCATGATCAGAATGTCTACTCTTATGCAGCCAGGGTTTTTGTTTCTTCCTTCACTGCAGTATCAGGGTTCCTAAAACAGTGCCTGGGGCACAGTGGGAGTTTGAAAATTTGCTGAATGATTGAATGAACAAGGACTACTACAAACATTAGATTATCCATTGGTCTCAGCGTATTTAGAGAGCAACATTTGTAATAGCTCAGTGCAAAAACCTTTCATTCCTCTGAACTTGTTCTGAGGCTGAGCTGGAGCTCTGGAGGTGGGAGGCTGGGTTTGCTAGAACTAGGATTGAAAGGTGAGAAAATTCAAAACACGTGACTAGAATATAAAAGACATGATTTTAAACTGTGTGTGTGTGTGTATATATATATACATATTTTTTTTTAAGCAAATGAGCCTTTCTTTAAGACTGCAAGTAGGCCCTGGAAGTTGAACATAAAAATCACTTGAAAATAAATCAGTTTGCACATGCTGATGACCGCATACCTGCAGTCTGCCCAGCAACGTGAACAGTGTCACTGAACTGTCAATATTTATACGCTGTTGCCTTCAGTGTTCAGTACAACCATCAGTGATTTGGTGGTTGAAATAGACTTTTCACTGACACTGGTTTTCTTTGGCTGTGTACAGATATTCAGTATAAATTGTGTTTAAAATGGGTAGTAGGATATATGCCTGGTGCTGTTAAGTCTGTATTAAAATGCTAATATCAAAATATAAATATTGAAATGAGTGATTTCTTTGTTTGGAAAATGGAGGCCGGGTATGGCGGCTCACGCCTGTAATCCCAGCACTTTGGGAGGCCACAGCTGGTGGATCATCTGAGGTCAGCAGTTCGAGACCAGCCTAACCAACATGGAAATCCCATTCTCTACTAAAAATACAAAAAAAAAATTAGCCAGGCGTGGTGGCGCACCTCTGTAATCCCAGGTACTCAGGAGGCTGAGGCAGGAGAATCACTTGAACCCAGAAGGCGGAGGTTGCAGTGAGCTGAGATCATGCCATTACACTGCAGTCTTGGTGACAGAGCAAAACTCTTATCTCAAAAAAAAAAAGAAGATGGATAGATTCAGACCTTGTTTCTCCTGTTGGTGGTCAGAGGGCATGATTTCCACAGTGGGTGTGTGGAATGCCGACAGAGCCTTCCATCTGACCAGAGGGACTTCATTCTGACAGGGCATCTTGATCTTGCAGTCTCCTGTGCCACAGTGAGGGGTGCTTTATGCTACCTTTGCTAAATTTCTCGTTTCTGAATTGACTAAAAATATTTACTTTTCATAAGAAAATTTGCTTTGGACTTCTCAGAGCTCAATATGTAAATCAACAATCAGTATATATTTTTGTATTCCTGTGGCTTCTCAGATACTGTTAATGGTTCTCTGTATTTTAGTGAAAATGCCAGTAATAGCACAGATTAGTTATGAAAAGTCAGATTTAAAACTTTGAATTTTTCAAAGACTTGAAAAGTTGGCTTATGAATAATCAGTTTACTAGGATTTTTAAAAAGTAAACTGATTACATTTTGTTTAAAATCTAAAATTTTTCTTGGCCAAGTGTTGATTTTTTTTGTGGTTTCTAGCACATTGATCTGATTGCCTCAATCATGTGAGGCACCTCCAGTGCGTGGTTTTTATATAAATAAGTAATATTGAGGGTTTCTTCTCATATTCAGTTCTTTATTTGCTGCATAGCACTGGTGATCTGACATTGCCTGAGAGTAAAACATAAAACAGGAGGCACAAAAGTGCTAAGGGCAAAGGCGCAGATAACACTCCTTGGAATACTATTCCAGGGTAAAAATAGTGCTAGCTATGCTGAACAGAAGAATCTTCACCTTAACTCGAGAACCTTAGCATGGGTGTCATTTCAGTGTGGCATGTGGAGCCGGAGTGTAAGGTCCATGCAGGCGTCCTCCTGTCCCAGGAACATGTTGAATGCTGTGGGTTGCCCTGCACTTGGGGGAGCCCTGAGGTACGATGAGAAGATGGTGCATTTCCCAGTAGGAAAGGTCTGTGCTGCTTCATTATGGGGTCAGGTGTTGTGAAGATTTGGGAAACAAACTGCTTTTGGGAAAATAATGAGCAGGAGGTATTAGTCTTCATTTTATGCATCTGACTTGTAACGTATTTACCAGTAAGTGAGAAACTTAACATTGGATATTGTGGTTTTTCTTTTCTAGCTTCCAAAGGAACTGTCTTCAGAGACTTTTGACAAGACCATCTTAAGAGCCCTGAATCAGGGTTCCTTGAAAAGGGAAGAACGGCGACATCCTGACCTAGAGCCCATCCTAAGGTAATGATTTACCTAACGCCTATTTCAGCAGCATACAGACAGGACAAAGTGCCACTCCAAATGGGGTCTTCAGGTGGGGGAATCATAGAGATCTTTCTCTGGCGTACTTCTTAAAATGGACATGTTATCCTTGTGCTATATAGGTCTAGGCTCATAGTAAAAGATACCAAACTAGTTTTATCATTGTACTCTTTAGTTCTCATATCATAAAAGTTAGTTGCTTCTGAAATATGCAGATACTGAATAAAGCCTCTTATATTCTTTATAAAATACTTATTGAAAGAGGCCTTTGTCCAGGAGCTCCACTTTGAAGAGATGTTTTATTTAAGTTGTCAAGTGCGTGGGCTGGTGGGTGGGAGAGTGAAAGGCAGCCCTGCTTTCCAGCACTTGCTCTTCCTGGCCGTTGCTCTGTTGGAGCTTTGGTGCTGCCAGAGGTCAAGGTTTTGCCTACATGAGGTTGTTGGGCTTGTTGGGAAAGACCCGCTTAGATGAGATGATCTTGGATTAATTCCGGGAGCCTCCCATGTGCTCACAAAGGAAGAAATTGAAGACACAGGCGAGGCGTGTCGTTGGCGGCACAAGGGCCCTGTGGAGGCGGGATGTGTGTGCATGTAGGGAAATGTACTTGTTTCATGATGGGAAGTTGAGGGATCTTTTGCCCAATTAATGGCTTCTCTAAAGTAAGAGGTTTGCTTAAGAATGGGTAGATTGAGGGTGTGGGATCACATGCTTGAGGGTAGAGGGGATGTAAATCATTGTATGGAGATCTGGAGGACAACCTGCTGAAGGAGTCAAGTGAGCTGGGCAAGGTGTGGAGTCCATTTGAGATTGAAGATCAATACGTTATCGTGGTATTGGTCTGTCCTGTTGTGTGAGCTATTTTTTAAATGTTTCCCGGCAGCTCAGGTCCAAGTGTCAGGAAAGCAAGTGGTTGTATGTATCCTGGATAGGGCTTTCTTGGATGTGACAGCAAGACAATGAGGCAAGGAAATTTGGGGGAAAATGTTCAGTTTTTAACAAATGATGGGCAGTTACAAGATCTAAGCTGAACTAGGAAGTGAAAATAGGTGAGTCTGCTAGAGTGGAATGAACTGTGCTTGGAAAACAGGTGCCATGGGAGTAATCGGGTAATTAAGCAGTGAGGGTCTCATTGGGATGAGAGCGAGGCAGCTGGGTGAGTGGATCTAGAGGTGACGGTGGAGGTCAGCGGATGGTTTTGGCAGTCGTGGTGCTCACCTCTCTGAGGGCTTCCCTGTAGGAGGGACATAAATTCAGGAATAATGGCCAAGGAAACATGCTGTTTTACTGGAAACTTGCAGTTATTAATAAATACATTACATAAAAAGCAGTGCTGGAGCCTATATGGCTTAGGTTCAGGGCGTAAGTAAGACAGCCTATCATCTGCCTTCTAAACTTGAGGTGGCCCAGTTTGGGAAGCCGACTTCCCAAGGGAGAGCAGAGGTGTGTGTCATTGACTGTTGCAGCCCCCTCCTGAGCAGGGAATTGGGACCAGTGAGTATTCTCAGGATGTGCGAGGCTGAAAAGAAGGGGGATGTTTGCTCCCCAGTGGAGACAAGCAGAAATCTGGGAGTGGGAGAGTATTTTCATTGTATGGCAAGATCTGGGGTTTGACAGTGGAAGTAAGATACTAGAAGAAGATAGGAATGTGAGGAAATTACTGGGGAAAAGGCGACCAAAGAGCCTAGTGTCAGGTGGGTCACCCATGCAGACACCCATGTGGTCGTGTAGGCTCCCAGCATGACAGAAGATTTGGAATGGAGGAGACAGGCCAGGGCCAAAATTGAATATAAGCATGGAAGAGTGACCTAAAGGTTGGTGCGTGACATAGACTAGGTCCAGTTGATGCAGAGCGGCTGAGTGGCAGGTTGAGTCAAGGTAGTGCAGGCGCATGCATGCTAGGAGGTTGTGGGGAAAGGATCAGCTTCCATGTGAGTGTCAGTGAGCACAGTTGGAGTCCAGGGACTGGGCAGATTGTATCAGAAATAAGGAGATACAGGCTGCCTGCAGAGAATCTGCATATTTGGGGAATCTCAAAGGGCACAGGGGAAAGATTGAGAGAAAGAGAGGGAGAGGGCCAGGTACAGTAGCTCATACCTGTAATCCCAGCACTTTGGGAGGCTGAGGCAGGAGGATCATTTGAGGCCAGGAGTTTGAGACCAGCCTGGGCATTATAATGAGACTCCGTTTCTACAAAAAATTTTACAAATTAGCCAGGTGTAGTGGCGTGTGTAGGTCCAACTACTCAGGAGACTGAGATGAGAGGATCACTTGAGCCCAGGAGTTTGAGGCTGCAGTGAACTGTTAGTGCCACTGCACTCCATACTGGATGACAGAGCCAGACCCTGTCTCGGAAAAACCCTTGATGCCTGTGTGTTCTAGGAGATATGCTGAACTATGTGGTTCAGGTCTTAGTAATACCATTGACTGCATTCTTTGTACGACTATCATGTTTCAAAAGTCATTGCTGGCTCCCGTTCTCTTTTTCCTGTCCCTTCTGACCAGTTAAGTCCTAAAGCCACTCAGTGGGGCAGAGCAAGGTAGACAGCAGCATCAGGATAGGAGGATGTGCCCTGATGGACTGGAGAAGGGGACCTGTGTGGGGTGAGGAAGCCATTCTGTCATGGGCGATGGTGGTGGGAGGCCTGGCCCATGTCACAGAGCTCAAAGAGAGTGAGGAGGGCAGATGCGTGGAGCAATGGCCTAGCAGGCCATTGAAGCCTAGGCAGGGCCAGGAGGGCACCCATCCAGGGTTTGGAAGGGAGCAGCAGCGACAGAGGAGAGAGCCTGTTGTAGGGGATTGGAGCAACTGTGTAAATATATTCAGGACAGTGAGAACCAGGTTTCTTTCTTTTGGAAAAGGGCATTATCCTATGAAAAGCAACAAAACCAGGTTGAACCCTGATCCCTAGAGTGTCTGATTGGAATTGAAGTCATTGGTGTGAACTCATGGTATCTAGTATATGCAGATACAGAAATAGATATGGGTGCATATGTGTGATTCATTGAAAGGGTCTGGAAGTAGCAACATCCCAGTAACAGTGGGCATACCTGTGCCCAGACCTTGACTTCTCTATGTGATTCTCCATTAAAAGGAACTAGAGCTCCTCTAAAAGGAACTAGAGTTCCTTGAAGTTTTGAAAAGCTGATTTCAGGGCTGGGGCAGGAAAAGTACAAGGTGAGCCTGTGGTGCCAGAAAACACGGGTGTGCTCAAAGAATGATCCAGTTTTGTCAAAAGGACAGAGCCAGCTTGACGGGGCTTCTAGTGTCACATCTAGGGTAAATAGAACATCAGGACAAATAATAATAGTACATTGCATAAAATAGGAAACCGTGAGTCCATGTTGAAAGAAATAATAAGTGAATAGGTTGAGTGTTTGAGGAATAGGATATTTACAGTATCGAAGTCCTTTCCCAGAATTTTTTTCACAGAATAATACTTCTTAATCGTAAAGGGAGAAGGAGTAACTTTAGAGTGGAGAAGCCTTGTCGTGCACCATTGTAATCAGCTGAAGTGAACTTATCAATGGTGGGCAGTCAGCATCTCCTCCACGAGACAGGCTGCAGCAGAAGCACACAGCCCCACTGCTCTGTTCTTGCCAGGAATCTAATTGTGGGGAAGCCTCAGACAAACCAGCATGGACAGCATTCCAGAGTATACCTAGCCTGTCCTCTTAGGTGCGACAGCTGAGTGTGGTGCCAGATGTGAACTGGATCTTTGATATGAAACGGGTCAATTGGCAAAACTTAAATGGGATCTGAGGAATAGAAAGTAAAAATTGGTCAGTGTTAATTTCCTGATTTTGATTGTAGGAGAACGTAGGAAATACTGATGTCTTTCCAGGAGTTAGCCATTATATCAGGTATTTATGGTTTAGGAAAAACGCCTTTGTACTGTGTTCGTAAGTTTGGGATTTTCAGAGGGAAAAAATTAACTATTTCTGGAAGGAGCCATTTTCAAAAAATGGCTCTCAGCTAGGACCCCAATTAAAAAGTAAGCGGCTGGGCACAGTGGTTCATGCCTGTAGTCACAGCCCTTTGGGAGGCCAAGACAGGAGGATTGTTTGAGGCCAACAGCCTAGGCAACATAGTGAAACCCCATCTCTACAAAAAAAAAGGTAAAAATTAGCCGGGTGTGGTGGTGCACACCTGTAGTCCCAGCTACTCCAGAGGCTGAGATTGTATGATCACCTGAGCCCAGGAGCTTGAGGCCACAGTGAGCTATGATTGCACCACTGGATTCCAGCCTGGGCAACAGAGTGAGACCCTGTCTCTTAAAAAAAACAAAGTATGTGTGTGACTCCTTGTTAAAGCTTTTAGGATTCTCCTCAGCTTTGATCATACTTGGCCTCTTGTGCATGTCTGTGTCTGTGTGTTTTAAGCGTTTTTACTGTAAAGATGTTATTAAAGCTAATTTTGAAGAATGCAGAGGTGTGGACTGAGAAAATTTCCCGGTTTCCCATTCTCCAACTCTTAACAGCTAAAGTAGTCTAACTTTTCCAAAATTTTCTGTGCACATAAATGCCCTTAGATTTGTGTGTGTATATATATATTTCGTTGACTATCCAAACGGAAGTATTTTATACATATTAGTACTTTTCTGCCACCTTTTTCTTTAAATATATTGGGACATGGTAACACATCAATACATGTAGAAAGGTGGCTGTTTTATTTGCTACGTAATATTCCTTTTTAGCTGAACTGTAATTAATCAGCATATTTTATGTCCATTTTACTTGTTTCTAAATATTTTTAAACTACTACAGTGTACAGGTGTATGATTATTTAATTTTTTACTTTTTATCTTTATTAATTTTTTTTTTTTGAGACAGGACCTCGCTCTGTTGCCCAGGCTTATCTCAAACTCCTAGGCTCAAGCAGTCCTCTCCAGGTATATATTGTTAACACATACGGATACATTTATCTGTAAGATCAATTTATAGAAATATTTTAATTGGTCAAAAGTGACATGTATTTTTAACAAGTAATATTTTCAAACTATTTCTAAAAAGGTAGCAGCACTTTATATCCTCTGAGGCCTCATACTTGTATCTCCCACCTGAGCAGACTCAAAACATTCTCAATTGCTCTTCTTCGCCCATCTCAGAAAGACAGTCTGATTTCAATTTGTGTTTGAGTAGTCTTTGCCGCCTCCCTGTGAATGGCCTTTTCAGCCCTTTCCGTGCTTTATTGGTGTCACTGATTGGAAGAGTTACTTGTTAGATAAAGGAAAGAGCCCTGCTTGCGATTACGTCGTGACCATACAGGTGTTTTAAATTTTTATGTAGTCAGATTTATTGATCTTTTCTCTTGTGGTTTCAGGGTTTTGTGTCATGCCTAGAAAGACCTTTTCAAAGATATGTTTGAAAACATATCTGAAATATGTTTCAAAAAATATTTTTTAAATGTTTTCTTCTGATACTTCCTTTAAAAAAAAAATCTTGGATTCATTTGTAATTTTTTTGATGTAAGGAGTATGGTGGGGATTCGTATCTTTTCCCAAATGGCTCGCCTGTGGCCTCAACACCATTAATAGGATGTCAGGACACTTCCTTCTCAGTTTGTGGGTTTTAAATTAGTAGGTCATCCTTTGTGTCTCAGAAGTGTAGCAATTATAAAGGAGGGAGAAGAAAGGAAACTGAGAAATAGGAAATGTTTATAAGTGATGCAGATCTTGGTTGGTACAGGACACACTGCATTTAGTCTCAAATATGTTGTAGGTTAGGAAAATGAAAATACGGCCTGAAATGTCGATCAGGGGTTGGATGATTTCTGTCATGTCAAAATGTAACCTTGTTTTTCTTATTGATTTGATTTATCAAGTAGTTTATGGCCACTTTGATTTTTTAATAGCAGTATAATTGCCATCTTGTGGTTATTCATTAATGAGCCTTGACTTTAGTTTGTATGCTGATTTCAGTCCCCTGCCTTTATTTCATTTGTGGTTTAAATGTAATACTCAGTGTTCCTGTAGTGGGTGTGTACATAGGATTTGGAGTTATATCTGGGCTGTTCCTTGGGACTCAGGCCTTGAATTGAAGGTGTGCCTGTGCTTTTGACCGGTTGGTTTCTAACATGACTGGGTATGGGTTCCACCACTGCCTTTGGATTTTAAAGTCAGCCTTAGGTAATATGTTCAGACCTGGAAATCTAGATTTGCTCCTGAATTCAGATCTCAGTTCTTTCATCTCTTAATTTCACCCATGTCTTCCTATTGAATGTTTACTTTCACATTAGAATATGAAGAAGCAATCTTGCATGATATACAAGGCAACTTTGGCCCATAAAGGTCATCTGTTGGTATCTGATTTTGTAATTAATCTGAATAATAGGTCAAAAACCTTGGGGGATAAATTAAGAATTAAAATTTAAAATGAGCATTAAAAGTGTTCAAAACTAATAGAATGGGATTTGTACGTTAAGCACCTAAGTAGTAGGTAGGGTGACTGTTTATCTATGTGTACTATTTGATTCTCGTAACCATAAGAAATTGGAAGTTGAAAGGCTAACTGTTTAGGGTGCTTCAGCTTATAAGTGATTGAACTGGTATTCAAATCCAAAGTAAACTTTCTAGTTGATTCTGCTCTAATTGTATGTCCAAGAACCCTTTTACAGGTACCACTGTCGGGAAGACCTCCAGCTGAAGTCTTTTAATTACATAAATAAAATATGAGGAAAGCTGGGTTTCGGAGATAACTTTGACTCATGGCATGATTCATGGCATGATACACATTCAACATGAATCATCAGTCAGTCATGCCTTAGGTTGTACAATGTATGTATAATATATGATAACTACATAATTGACTGTTCCATATTTTCCAGGACTCTTAGCATCCCAAACTTCCCAACTTCCTACTTTGAGAGTGTGGGAATGTCCCTTAATAGTGCAGCCAAGGCCGGGCACGGTGGCTCAAGCCTGTAATCCCAGCACTTTGGGAGGCCGAGACGGGTGGATCACGAGGTCAGGAGATCAAGACGGGGTGAAACCCTGTCTCTACTAAAAAATACAAAAAAACTAGCCGGGCGAGGTGGCGGGCGTCTGTAGTCCCAGCTACTCGGGAGGCTGAGGCAGGAGAATGACGTGAACCCGGGAGGCGGAGCTTGCAGTGAGCCGAGATCTGGCCACTGCACTCCAGCCTGGGCGACAGACCGAGACTCCGTCTCAAAAAAAAAACAACAAAAAAAAACAGTGCAGCCAGAGGCCAGGCTTGGTGGCTCATGCCTATAACCCCAGCACTTTGGGAGGCTGAGGTGGGCAGATCACCAGAAGTCAGGAGTTTGAGACTAACCTGACAGACATAGTGAAACCCCATCTCTACTGAAAATACAAAATTAGCCAGGCATGGTGGTACATACCTGTAATCCCAGCTACTCGGGATGCTGAGACAGGAGAATCGCTTGAACCCGGGGAGGCGGAGGTGGCAGTGAGCTGAGATCGTGCCATTGCACTCCATCCTGTGCAAAAAGAGCAAAACTCAGTCTCAAAAAAAAAAAAATAGTACAGCCAAATGAGGAGAAGAACACCTGTGAAGAAGAGTAAAGAAATTGCAGTTGTTTTTCTGAACAGAAGGGTGGCTGTTGGACCACTTGGGCAAAGGCTGGAATAATACATTTTTGGGCCAGAATTGAAACCTTACCATTAGATTATACAAAATTATAAATGCACCTATTTTGTCAATTCTTGCAAATGAGTTTTGTTAAATGTTACTGATTTCTTGTCATAGGAAATACATTAGAAAATAATACTCTTTTCTACAGGAAAAATATTTTTCCATACCTGAATTAAACTGCCACTTAAGTCTGCTTTATAATTGAAACTGAGCTTCTTGTGGATTAACATTACCTGAAATTAACAAATCTCTCTTCTTTTTATATGCAGGCAGCTATTTTCAAGTTCATCACAAGCTTTTCTACAGAGTCAGAAAGTACACAGCTTCTTTCAGTCCATATCATCAGACTCCCTACACAGTCTCAGTAAGCATCCTCTGTCCCTCTGTGGAAGTCTTTTTTCTTTGTTGGATTTTATTGCTTTACCATGTCATTTTTTGTAGGTTTGTCACTTTAGTTAAAGTTAAGGAATAGTGACATACAATTATTTGTCATTTTTAATGAGTTTTACACTGCAGTTTTAAAGAAAGTCATGTATAAAAGCTAATATAACAGCGCAGACTGATTCCAAGGTAAGGTCTTGAGTCTCTCTAGACTTTGGGGTGTGGCCAGTCCTTCATTTCCTGGGCAGGAACTGTCCCGTCACCGGCTGGAGACCTTACAGTGCCACGTGCTGGTGTATGATCTAGTCTGTCTTCCTCCTGTCACCTGTTTCCAGTTGACCTTTCCAGCCGATCAGACAGAAAACATTAGCCCTATTCTTCTCACTCTGCCTCTTTGTTTTCATCACGGAAAGGACAACCCATGCCAGACAAAGGATGTCTTCCTTTATGTCCCTTCCTTACCATCCCCTTGTTTACAGTTAGGCCTTTCTTTCATGCAAGGACTATTAAAGGTAAACCCTCACTCTTCTCAGTTTCTAGTTTCCCAGTCTAATGTATCCCTGGATTATCACAAGGATAAATGTGTTAAATTCCTGGTTGGTCTGAAATTCAGGCCCCACTGTGACCTTCCAGGAGCTTCCTTCTGCTCCCTGTGCTCTGTCTCCCAGCACGCCCAGCCATTGCCTGTCCTGTGTCTTTGCTCATTTGTACCTTTACTTAAACATCCATCCTTTTGTCATAGTCTGTTAAAATCACACCTGTTTTAAGGCCCAGCTGAAACATCACCTCTTCCATGAAGCTTTGCTAGTTTTTCTTATGTTCCGTATGTTGAGTTTTGCCCTCTTGTTTCAGCTTTCACCACTGTCTGCCTTGTGTTTAATTTTCTACACACCTACTTCAGCCTGCCTTTTACAAATATTTTGTCAGTAACATTGGCGTGTCGTTTAGCAGAATTTCTGCTGAACTTCAGGCATAGCTACTATGGCAGGGAACATTTTTCTTTTTTAAAACTGTCCCTCTGCTTTCAACAGAGTCATATTTTCCTGTATTTAAAGGGGAAAGAAAAACACATATTTCCTCAATTTGAGGTGGGAGAAAAAGAGGTTAAAGAATAGTATGATTGAGTGTTATATAGGCTAACCTTTAAAGTTTCTCTAAGTGTGTTAAATGCTAACGTAATTATCAATCAGAATTAAAAATGTGACTCTTTATGACTAGTTGACCAAGACACAATGCACAACTCCAGGGTTAAATTTATGTCTGAATGATAGCAACAGCATTTATTAAGAGAATCCTGATCATTCTGGAGCTATGTAGATTTAACCATCAGTGAGTGCTTTTCCCTGAGCCAAATGTGAGTGCTTTGTTTTGAACATGTATCAGTAGCATCAGTTTAATTTCAAAAAGGCATTGAATTGAGCACAAAGTTAAACTTTCAGTTCAGATGAACAGGCTGCTCAGGAAAACTCACCCAAGTGAGGAGTTCATATATAAGTAATAAACTCATCTTGAGGGCGTGGTAGTGTTTAAATTACATAAGCAGTGCTAAAGAGGTTGGTGGATTTTGTTTCAAGTTTGTAAAATTAAAACACTGTATAAAAGTACAGAACTTGAGATTGTGGGAAATCTTGTCAGCCTAACGTTCATGCATATCTGAGTTGTTTCACTAGTGAATACACTGTTTTCAAGGCTCATTTGCATACACTGTTGGGTTTTTTTTTTTTTAATTGACAGCTTTACCTTTTTATTCTCTGGGACAGAGAGCATCACTCCATATCCTGAAAACTAGCGCTGTAAACAAAACAATGCTAAAGTCCTGAATGAGTTAAGATGTTGAACTGTGGAGTCCTTCTGGCCTGTGTTTTAATGGGGAAGTAATCCAAAATGTGTTGCATGGGCCAGTGCTGGTCCATAAATTGCTGGTTACTGTTCTGTAACACGAGAACAGAAATTGAGAGTAGGCACTGAGAGATTAACAATTGGACAATGCCACAGTATTTTATTGTATTTTACAAAAGTAACGATCCACAGCAAACTGAAGATTTAAAAAAAATAAAAACTGAATCTTTACCACACCACAGATGTTTAAGAGGCACATTTCTACTTTATTTGCTCATTTTCTCCTGAGCACACTGGGGCTGACAGATATGAAATGACTTGCCCCGGTCAGTCGCTCTTCAGGGAACAGCTGGCTCCTTGATCACGGTTCCCACTCACAGTCTAGTGCTTTGGGCAGTGTCAGCTTGCCTTCTCACTAGTAGCCGTGTTTTCTTCACCACTCACCCCCCATTCATTTTCCTTAGGTAAAAAAAAATTATTATATTTGTTTTCTTAATTTTAATTTTCCTGAAAAGTTAATAGTATTGAATACTTCCTGCAGATAACTTACAATCCTCTCTGAAGACTTCTAAGATATTAGAACACTTAAAAGAAGACAGCTCTGAAGCTTCAAGTCAAGAAGAAGGTAAATGTAGCTTCACTAGAGTAAATCATTCTGCCTGCTGATAGCACATGGATAGAACAGTTAAGGAGTGGAGAAATTGACATATGGGAATTGCAATGTGACAGAGGTTGCATTACAAGCAAGTGGAGAAAGAATAGACCGTGCAATAAATGGTGTTGGCACAGTTGATTTTCCAAATGAAAAAACAGGTATAATTAGATTCCCAATTACATCATGCAGAAGACATTCAAGTGAGTAACAACTTATATGTAAAACGTAAAATTTAAATTTTTAAATGTTAATTTGGGAGGAGAAGCCTTTCTTGAACAAAGTAGAGCATGACCACAGTAGAGATCTTACTAAATTAGAGCTTCCATGTGGCAAAAGGAACCATACAGCCAGGAGACAATCCATAGATTGGGAGATGTTTGCAAGATACTTACAGATAAGACTATATCCGGACTATGGAAGGATCTTCCTAAAAAGTCAGTAAGACAATCAGCCCAACAGAAATATAGGTGAAAGACATAAACAGGTGATTCTGAGATGAGGAAACCTAAACAGCTATTACATAGTGTGCAGCCTCACTGGTATCAGGAAAATGCAGATGGAAACAGGTGTCATCTCACGCTCAGCAGATTGACAAAACATTTTGGAGTCTGACATCAAGCATATGAAGCAGTGGGAACTCTCAGGCACTGCTGATGGGGTTATAAATTGACACAACTATTTTGGACAGAAATTTGGTGCTGTGTAGTGAAGTTGGAGATAATTATATGCTGCTGTCCAGCAATTCTGCATCTATGAAAATTGTTACACACCTGCAAAAGGGGACATGGGCACAGGTCCTTGAAGCAGCATTGTTTGCAAGGGCAAATACCAGCAAATTGCATGAACATTTCAAATGTTAATAAAGTTATAAATAAATATAATGTCTTTGTACTAGGTAGCAATTAAAGGATATTTATAGTACAGTTGGCTCTCCATCTCTGTGTTGGTGGGTTTAACCAACTGTGAGCTGAAAGTATTTGGGGGAAAAAATTCTTTTTCTTGTCATTATTCTCTAAACCATATAGGGTAACAACGATTTGGATAGCATTTACATTGTATTAGGTATTATAAGTAATCTAGAGATGATTTAAAGTATACAGGAGGATGTACATAGATTACATGCAAATACTGAAGGACAGTTGTGTATTGAAACATGTAACAGCTAATGTGTTTATGATCACACATATATGGATAGTTAGAACTTGAACTAGAATGTTTCAACAAGTAAGGTTAGTCTCTAGAGAGATGAGGGGGGAATGGAATGGAGGAAGACTTCAGTCATTCCTGTGATACTCTGTTTCTTAAAAGAGGCAAATATGGAGCAGTCTGGAGGGTGGTGTACCTGGGCATTTGTTATATTAACAAATACAGGTTTGAATGTTTGAAACTTCATTTTTTAATGGTTAAAAAGTTCTATCGGAAATTGGATGTTTTAGTTTTGTAGGGACATGCTCATAATAGACTTTCATAGTTTTGAACAAGATTGATTTGCTCTTAGGTGGAAGACATTTGAGAGGATATAAAAGGTAATTCAGAGTTTACTGTGTTTTTGAAAAATTTGCTTAAGATATCTTCTTTGTTGAGAAATGCTTAGAAGTGCTTCATACAGTCTGTCACCAGTGGTTATGATCATACAGACTAGTAGCATCCTACTGTTGGTTTTTGCTGCAGCATTTAATTTAATAAGTTACTTTTTCCTCTCTCCTAGATGTATTGCAGCACACCATAATCCACAAGAAGCATACTGGGAAAAATCCCATTGTGAAGTAAGTATCCTTTTTCTAAAACAAAAAGTGCTTTGGTACATTTTAATTAAATTTCTGATGTATTTCGCTATAATTCTGTCATTTTGCTATTTGCTTTTTATTTCTCCACTTTTTCTGTTTCCTTTTCTCACTTTTTTTTTTTTTTGCCTCCTTTTGAGTTGTTTTTCGTCTCTACTTTTTTTTTTTTTCTCTATTAGCCTTGATAGTTTTACAATGTTTTTAAATTCTTCTAGTGGTTACCCTAGAGATTATATTATGTATCTTTGACTTATTAAAGTGGGATATTTGTGCTTGTACTGGTCCCAAACAATTTGAGGACCTTAGATTACTGTAACATCATTTATTTCCCCCTAACTTGTAAGCCATGGCTGTCATACATTTTAATTCTCTGTATAATTTTAAACCCCATGAAACCTTTTTGTAGTGTTTGTGTACTCATTCCTTCCTGTGTCTCTGAGCATCCACCTGTGATCATTTTCCTTCCAACTGAAGAACACTTGAGTATTTCCTATAGTCACATCAGCCAGTGATGAATGTACTTACATTTTTATCTGGAAAAAAATGTTTATTTTGCCTTCATTTTTAAAAGATACTCTTGCCACATGTGGGATTCTAATTGGGCAGTTATTTTCCATGAGCTTTTTGAAAGTATAGCTTCCTCATCTTCTGGTTCTCCCTTTATTTCCTTGCATCTTATTCTCTCTGCTAACCTCCAGTTTCTCCTGCAGATCACATAAAGCCATCTGTGTGATTTCTGACTCATACCATGTTAGCACTCTGCTCCTCAAGTAGGAGCCGTGACTTTCCATGTTCCGCCTCAGGGCCTTGGCTGCTCACAGAGGAGGCTGCCTCAATCCTTTTTGGGTCTGTCATTCTGGGAGGGCCCAGAGGCTCGAAGCTGCTGATGCTTCCAGCCTCCACTGTGGACTCTTCATTGCAGTCCTTTGCCATTTCATTCTCTCCACTTCCTTGCTCCTGCTTTTCGGGATTTTTTCACAAATAAACTCTGTTATTCTGGAGTCTTCATTTGAGAGGAACTCACACTTAAGTCATCTGACATCCAGAGTTTCAATCGGTCTTACTGCTGCTCTTTTGAAGATAATATGCATTTCCCTCTGATTGCTTTTAAGGTTTTGTTGTTTTCTGGTTTTCAGCAGTTTTCCTAGCTTCCTTTGCATGAATTCTTGAATCTGTAGCTTGATGTCTTTTGATTTTAGAAAACTAGCTTTTACTTCTTCAAATATTTCTTCTCCGCTTTTCTCTTGTTCCCTCTTCCAAGACTTCAAATCCTTGTATGTTAGATTTTTCACCATGTCCCATTTTTTTGTTTGTTTGTTTGTTTGTTTTTTGAGATGGACTCTTGCTCTGTCATCCAGGCTGGAGTGAAGTGGCACGGTCTCAGCTCAGTGCAACCCTCCGCCTCCCGGGTTCAAGTGATTCTCCTGCTTCAGCCTCCCAAGTACCTGGGACTACAGGTGCCTGTCATCACACCTGGCTAAATTTTTTTGTATTTTTAGTAGAGACCGAGTTTCACTATGTTGGCCAGGATGGTCTCGAACTGCTGACTTCAGGTGATTCACCCGCCTCAGCCTCCCAAAGTGCTGGGATTATAGATGTGAGCCACCGTGCCTTGCCATCTCATGTCTTTTAAGCCTTTTTTGTTTTTCACATTTTTTTCACTCTCAGTGCTTTAATCTGTTTTCTTCTGACCAATGTTTTCTTCATTGGTTTTCTTCATCTGTTTCCTGTTGACTAATTTTCTCCATCTATTTCCCATTTGTTGAGTTTGTAATATTAGTTTATTTTATAGTTCTATAATTTACATTTTTTTTTCTTTTCCAAATTTCTCTTCCAAAATCCTCAGTATTATATTTGTTGACCGTGTTAAGCACTGTTATGTGAAAGTCCATGTCCAATAAGTTTATCATCTGAATTCTGCTGGGGCCTATTTCTCTTGTCTATTTCTTTGGTTTTTTGTTCTCATTATCCTGTCCCTTCATGTACTCAGTTACTTAAGTACTCATGACAGCAGTGCTCTCAAGATGCAGATTGTGTAAGCCTCTCTGTCCCAACTGTAATAAGCAGTGTATGATGATCACCATCACGCAGTGTCTAAAAGCAGAGTGTGCAGCTGTTACTACTCTTTTTAGAGACAGGTATTAATGATAAATAGATGTGTAGTGGTTTATTTCTCATAGTATACTTTTTTTTTCTTAGACCTATCATTAGGCATTCTGTGAAGAAACTAATGTATTGAAAAAAGGGTTACTATAACTTCTTCATTGAAATGAAATAGCAGGTTACTATTGAGGGCAGATTTTCACACTTTCAGAAACTTTTCTTTGGCAGCAATATTGGTACAAGTTGTTCTCCACTGGATGGGCTTACCATGCAATATTCTGAACAGAATGGAATTGTGGATTGGAGGAAGCAAAGCTGTACCACCATTCAGCACCCAGAGCACTGTGTGACCTCAGCTGACCAGGTGTGTGGGGAGTTTGTTTTGGACCTATATAGTTAAAGCATTGCTACTCTACAAGAAAATAATTAAGTTCTGTAAGCTTTCAGTCAGATAGTAATCTGGTAAGAAGAAATGAAGGAATGTTTAAGTTTTAGACTTATATATTTATATATGATCTAAGCTCTTCTGAGACTTGAAAATGTGTATTTAGATAACTTTTATTGCTTGTGTAAGATTAGTACACTTTAATATGACACCTTGCCAGGCACCATGGGTCCCGCTTCTAATCCCAGCACTTTGGGAGGCTAAGGCAGGAGGATTGCTTGAAGCCACACATTTGACCAGCCTCGGCAACATGGTGAAGCCCTATCTGTATAAAAAATTTAAAAATTAGCTGAGTGTGGGGGTGCACACCTGTAATCTCAGCTACTCGGGAGGCTGAGGCAGGAGGATCACCTGAGCCCAGGAGTTCAAGGCTGCTGTGAGCCATGATCACACCACTGCACTTCTGCCTGGGCAACAGAGTAAGACCCTGTCTCTAAAAAATAAATTTAAAACAAAATAAAAATTTTAAAAATAATACCTTCACTGTTTAACAAGGTGTACATTAGATTGTTATGCCAAAATTTTTTGGTCTTGAAGGAATTGAAAGAAGGATTCACATTTCAATCACTGCCTTGCTATTTTGATGTAAATTTTCCAACTGACCTTTCTTCATGAATCTCTGGGTCAGTTTACTGACACTTCAGAATGCATTAGGAGATGTTTGCTTTCTTAAGATTTGGGTGTGATCAGAGAGCAGAACGCTCTTAAGTATGTTTAGTGTCATATGGCCTCACAGGTCCCTATGTATATGTTACAAGTATGGAATGAAACTTCTGTCTAGAAAATTGGTTCATTAACCTGATGTTGTTTCTGGCCAACGCTCAGATCCAAATGTTAACTCTTCTTGGAATGTGTTTTTATGCATTAACGCATATTCTGAGAAATTGTAAATAGTTTCAGTCATAATTAAGGACCTATTTTCAAAGCTCCTCTGAGTTTACTTTCCCTCCCGCACTCCAGTACCTGCACCCTCTCTTCTTAGAGTTGACATAATTAAGTGTTGGCAGTTTTATCGAATTGTACTTTAATAGAAGTAAACCTACAGCAAGTGCCAGTCACTTCGTTGTGTTTCATTTTATAGTCAGAAAAAAGAATGTAGGTCCATTTTAAAAGAAAAATAGAAAACAATATTGTATTAATCATGAGGAAAATATATAAGTAATTGTCACAGAATATGTAAATTTTAGTGGTTCAGGTGGGAAACTTCAAAAATAGGTTGGAAATCAACACTTGTTAGAATATACAACTGAGAATTTATCATTTTAATGTTTATTATCAGAGTAAAAATGTCAGTATGGTTTAGCTTTTGTCTGATTTGTCTTTTTTTCTTTCTGCTAGCATTCTGCTGAAAAACGGAGTTTATCTTCAATAAATAAGAAGAAAGGAAAGCCACAAACAGAAAAGTAGGTTCAATTTAAGGAAAGACAGCATATAGCCTTTGATAATAGGCCTGTTTAGTTTATGATAGTATACAACATAGTATTTTTTTAGTTAGTTTTCTTTATATTTTTAATTCTGGGTTTTACTCTTTTGATTCAAAATATTAATATATGCAGGTGATAAAGCTACTGTCAAATATTGCATTCAGTTTGGAGGGGTAAAACTCTCAGAACTTTACTGAAGGGCGAATCTTAATTGTATTTAGATTATTCCTTACTAAAAAAATTTAACTCTAAAGAGTCTTGAAGAGAATTTGGTCAGTACTGTACTGAATGTGTTTGGTAGATAACCTTATAAAAATGTTGGCAATGTGTTCATTTGGTTTAGGGAGAAAATTAAGAAAACTGACAACAGATTGAATAGTAGAATAAATGGTATTAGACTCTCCACTCCTCAGCATGCCCATGGTGGTGCTGTGAAAGGTAAGAAGATTATTTTTCTTTCAAATACCCCTCACCTAAATATATTCAGCATGATACTTACTGTATTAATAGATACTGAGCTGTCATGTCAAATCCTAACACTATTACTTTTACCTTGTGTTGATATGTACAGCAATTTCCAAATTAAACAGTTGCGAAATCAGTAGAGTTAATTTAGGGAATACATACGAGCCAGGGGGTGAAGATTGCCTTTGCCTCAGTTATTCTCACCTGCCTCTCCCTTCTGGCAGCAGGAATCTCCCAGGTTGTCCTTTTCCAGCCAGTCTCGACTCAGGAGACATTTCCCAAGGCCATGGGGGATCTCTCCTGTGGCTTTGCCAGTCATTCATGAGAGTGTTTTTATGTAAAGTCATTTTTTAGAATACTGTTGACTTCTTCATGATTTAATAACCATCCTTTACGAAGGTTTATGAGGCTTTAAGGGAATGTCAACCCTCAAATTTTTGTTATGCTAGATTTATATGGCTTCCATTTACCCACCATTATATTAAGGTTCCTTTATTTTTAGGTTCAAGGTTTATTTGACTTGAGAAGTGCCCTTCTATAGCTTCATTGATTTTGTTTATCTTTACTATTAATTATAACGATTAAAAAAGAATAAGAGCACGCAGACCTCTAGAAAAATGTTTTATCCCTGGATGCCCCTGACACATTTATGTAGTGATCCCACAAATGTGATATTTTAATTTAAATGTTATTCTAATACTAGTACATTCAGTTGTGATGTAATATGAATAACCAGAATCAATTTCTTAAAAGTTTTGATTATGTTTTTAAACTGTATATTTGTATAGAAAGACTGAATAGTGATGAAAGAAAAATGGTTACCTTTCGAATCTAAAATCATCTGGGCCAGACACGGTGGCTCACACCTATAATCCCAGCACTTTGAGAGGCCAAGATGAGCGAATCACCTGAGGTCAGGAGCTCAAGACCAGCCTGGCCAACATGATGAAATCCTGTCTCTACTAAATATACAAAAACTGGGCGTGGTGGTGGGCGCCTGTAATCCCAGCTACTGGGGAGGCTAAGGCAGGAGAGTTGCCTGAACCCGGGAAGTGGAGGTTGCAGTGAGCCAAGACTGCGCCATTGCACTCCAGCCTGGGCAACAAGAGTGAAACTCCATCTCAAAAAATAATAATAAATTAAAAAATAACATCATCTGGCCAACTCATTGAATCACTGGAAGTGGGGGTAAAATAACATGGACAAAACCCATCTTGTCTGTAGAAGGATCGTGTAACACTTTACTGTCGCTGAGGTTCCCTCTGGTGGTGATGGCAGCATAACGGAGGAGGAAAACACTAAATGCGGAAGACAGAAGTCTGTCGGTGGACATTTGGAGATTGATTCTGACGGCCCTCCCTGTCTCTGTTCCTTCTCTTGCTAGTTCATTTTCCATATTGCTGCCATGTTTGTTTTCTAAAATACCATTTTCTGAATGAAATTCCTGCCCTCCATAAGATCATTCTGTCTCTTGTCTCACAGTGTTTGGGAACTACTGCTCACTAAAGAAGTTTGCAGCTGTTTTTTCCGTGTTAGCCCATTTCCAGAGGAGAAGCACATGGACTTTGGTCAGAGACAGCTATGGGTTTGAGTGTTGTGCTCCCCCAGTTTTTTAAGCATGCAGCCTCTCTGACGCGTTTGTTTGCTCATTTGTAAAACAGGAGTAATGCTTGCTTGAGCAGATTGTAGGAATTACATGTAAAAACATGAAGAGCATTTTCCTAGTTCCAAGTACCTAGGTGTTCAGTGCAGCAATTTAGTTCCTTTTCCCTGTTGTAATAAATTAGAGGGAAACATACGTTGTATAGGTTAAGAACTTTGTAACAGCATCACAAACTCTCATTCATGAAAATAACCTCAGCATATTTAAGTTCAGTTTTATCTATTTTCTCCTCTGTATCTGTCACCGATTTGTATGTATTTTCATTTATAGAATGACTGTGAATGAAATATTTTTTGTACAGCTTGTCTCGTTGATGTCGAATGCAGCACAGATATATGCCAATTCCAACTTTTAAAAAAACCCTTGGTGTATTAATTTTTCTTTGAAATATTAAGGCACCAAGGAAGAATTGTCTTTAAGCATTCAGTAAACTCAGTACATGCGCAAGGATTTTTTTTATGGAACAATAGCTCGTGTCATAAATTGGAGAGACATTGTCTTGAAGCTGAAAATACTGAGTCTTTCAGGTTGTTTGGATCTTTAAATAATAATACGTTTTAGCTTAAGATTTGTATTTTACTTCTTAAAAGTTTATTATTTTATTTTATTTATTTATTTATTTTTGAGATGGAGTCTCGCTGTGTCCCCGAGGCTGGAGTGCAGTGGTGCGATCTCGGCTCACTGCAAGCTCCACCTCCCGGGTTCACGCCATTCTCCTGCCTCAGCCTCCCAAGCAGCTGGGACTACAGGCTCCCACCACCATGCCCAGCTAATTTTTTTGTGTGTTTTTACATAACATAAATAGAGACAGGGTTTCACTGTGTTAGCCAAGTTGATCTCTATCTCCTGATCTCGTGATCCGCCCACCTCAGCCTCCCAAAGTGCTGGGATTACAGGTGTGAGCCACTGCGCCCAGCCTAAAAATTTATTATTAAATGTAAATTTTAACTTCTGTTTTGAGTTATGTTATACAGTTATGTAGCTTAGAATTTCAAAAGGAAACAAAGATGGCTCTCAGCCCTCCTCCGTGCTGGCTCCTGCCAGGACGCAATCAGTGCCATCAGTTGTCTGTGTTGTTGGAGTGTCTTTTCTGTTAAAACCCAAGCTTTCTGTCTGTCTTCTGAAGAGGTGCGTATAGAGCGTTAAGAATGCTCACCTTGGCCAGGCACGGTGGCTCACGCCTGTAATCCCAGCACTTCGGAGGCCAGGGCCGCTGGATCACTTGAGGTCAGGAGTTTGAGACCAGCCCGGCCACCATGGTGAAACCCTGTCTCTACTAAAAATATAAAAATTAGCGAGGTATGGTGGCGCACACTTGTAGTCCCAGCTACTCGGGAGACTGAGGCAGGAGAATCACTTAAACTCGGGACGTGGAGGTTGCAGAGAGCCGAGATTGCGCCACTGCACTCCAGCCGGGGCAACAGAATGAGACTCCGTCTCAAAAAAAAAAAAAAAAAAAAAAAAAAATGCCCATCATTGTAGTTTATTGCCCAGTGTTTCCTCCACCCCACTCTTCTGTTGCCAATTGTGGCACCAAAAAGTCTAGAGGGAAATGAGATGGTTGATCTCTCAGTTTCTTGTAAAAGATTTAGGTCTCTAGCTTCCTTTAATATCGCAGGCGAAATATGTGGTTCTATCGCCTATGATTTATCTAAATGGGTCTTAACTCTGTAACAGACTTCTGTTGTTTATAATTACCAGTAACCGGTATTTTTAGTGTTAGAATAGTGGTTTCTGTTTTAAATTTTGTTTTTATCATCTTTATTATGTACAAGACCCTTTATCATTGAGACATGACAAATTCAAAGTTTGTGTGTCTTTTTAAAAGGGCAATTTGTGGAGTATCCTTTTTCATAATTGGTCTGGCTTCACTTTCCACATCCCCTGAATCTCTAGAGGATCACATAATTTCTGATTATTAAAGTTCTTGAGGTATTACACAATTCCGAAGTACCTTCTGAATTGTCAAAAAAAGATTGTTTAGTATAGATTTAGTTTTATGTATTCAGTTCTTTGGAAGCTGCGGTTTTGTATGTGGCAGTTGATTAGAATATTCACCAGCTTGCACAGTGTAAATAAAAATAGTTTTGTAAATTATACCCTTTGGAGAGGTAGCTGCTTTTTTTAAAAACATACTCTGAAATTTGCTCTTTGAACTATAGTCTACTGTAGTTTCACTGTCTGTGTTTTGATGAACGCTACCCCGAGGTTCCTTTCCAGTCCATTTCTAGTTTGAGAATATCCCCAAATCTTTGATTCCCTTGATCTTGGATTGTTCATTTTGTTATATGCTGGTTGAAATATTTATATGCAAGACTTCCATGCAAGTTCTATAGGTTTCATCATTAGTCCAATTTAATGACAACTTGTTTGGCCACTATGGTCCATTAGTTTGTCTTCAAGCAGCCATTGGTGTTGACTTGCATCCCTTTAGTCGCCTTACCGATGGGTCATTCAGGGCCTATTACTGTGTAGGTATCCTCCATGTTACTTTTCTGTGAAATTATTACTTGCCTATGAACTCCTCTGCCACTTTCCTTGTAGCCTCATATGATTTTGTGCAGTTTTCCCTTGGAAGTTTGACATTTATTACTCAGAAGGAATTTAGCAACATCAGCATTCCTAATGACTTTATTTTTCTTCAATATTCATCTCACATTTGCGTGACTGAGCTAATCTAGCTCATGTTTAACAGTTCTAGCGCTGTTACAAGTTTATCCCAGCCAAAAGCCACAGGTTAGCTGCCTGAATTTCTCATTATGCAAATTGTGCCTTTTCTCTGACACATATTTTGCCCAGGCAATTAATATGCGTTATCTTTTACTGGTTCTACCGGTTGCCACAGAAATGATTCAGTAATCTACAGTTCTTAAGAACCCTCTGGAATCCCTGATTTGGGGATTTATATACCAAAGATATGTTGAATGCTTGCTGTAAGGCAGAATTATGCTAGCTACTGGGTTTACAGAGATAAGATAATATTTCCCTAAGTCAGGGGCACTATAGGAAAAAAAAAATCCACAGTGTGTATCTCTTGTCCAATACTAGATACAACAATAGTCCCTCCTTATGTGCTCAAAACAGATACAGCTAGTTGGTCATGGCAGGTCCTGTCACCACCTCATACTACCTTAGTATAAGCTTGAACTTGGCAGAACTCAAGATATTACTCGGTCTACTAGATGGGAAGCATTTTATTATTTTAAATACTCCAAGTAATTTTCATTGAGTAGGCATTTTGGCAGCCCTTTTCTTGAATTCTTTTAAAGAATGAATATTCCAGCAAGCTCTCAGGAGTTAAAATATCTAGACTTAGAAAGTAGCTCAAAGTGATATTGGACAGACCCTGCAACCAACCTTAACTCTTTTTTTCTTTGAAGTCAGTAAGAATGACTTATTCTGTGCATTGTTTTAAAAATATATTTATCAAGCATTATCTATTAAAATTATAATTTAATCAGTTTATATCAAGGACAAGCTTTTTTAGATGATTGTGGGGAAACTGAAGAAAATATTTAGAGCTAAAATTAATTTCTAATGATTCAACTTAGAAATTAATTTAAAATGACTTAATATGATTTTTTTAACAGTGTTGTTATTTTTAGATGTGAATTTGGACATTGGCTCTGGACATGACACATGTGGAGAAACATCTTCAGAGAGTTACAGTTCTCCATCTAGTCCCCGACACGATGGAAGAGAAAGTTTTGAAAGTGAAGAAGAGAAAGACAGAGGTTTGCTCTTTGAAATGGGAGTATTGTTGGCATGGCGAGGGTGGGGGAGTGGAGGGAAATGTGTGTTGTTTCTTCATGTCAAAGTCAAACAAGGAATTTTATGATCCTATAAATGCCATTAACTGATTTTAAATGTAAAATTGATATAAAGGGCATCTTATAGATAATTGCCTTAGAAATTCCTAGCAATGTTGATTTGGTAAACATATTTCACTGCGTATGAAGTTAAATAGGATGAAGACAGGATCATAATGAGGTAGAGTTAGTGCAGAAAGAAGGAAAATGCGTGTGTTGTTAGATGCATATGTATGTTTATGCTCTTGACATCCTCTCGATTGACCCTTTTACCATTTTAGGATATCCTTTGTCTCTACTAACAATTTTTGTCTTAAAGTCTATTTTGTCTGATAATAGTATAGTCAATCCAGCATTTTTCTAGGTACTGCTTGCACAGTGTTTGTTTTTTATCCTTTTACTTTAAACCTATTTGTTGTGTCTTTAAATACAAAATTTGTCTGTTGTAGACAACATATAGTTAGATTATGGTTTTTTATTCATTCTGCCGATCTCTGCTATTTGTCCATTTACATTTAATGTAATTACTAATAAGGTAGGTTTTACATCTGCCATTTTGTTGTTTTCTCTGTGTATTATGTCTTCAGTTCCTCCGTGCACAGAGGCTTAAAATCAGCCAGCAGTGGCTTAGGGCCTTCTCAGGTCTGCCTTGGGAGGGCATATAACTATAGGTGTGAGCAAAACCTTTTAGGTTCCCAGGAATATATTAAAGCTTTTCGAAGCCTCCTGTAACCATCTTATTCCCCAGTTTTTCATTTTAAGTTTTCTGGTTAGCTCTTCTTAGCCCCAGCTAGTATACATCGTTAAACAGTTGCTTCTGACTAATTATGACAAATGTCCTGTGGGTAAGAGGCTATAACGCAGAGTGAGCACTCGCTGCCGGACAGTCAAATGGTGACAGTTTGGTGGTGGGGCTTTTGGGGAACTCCAGACCCATACTCCTAATGGCTGCTGGGTTTTGTAGCTACTACTGAAGAGAGAGAGTGTTTGCACTGATTTCAGAAATTGAGGGACAAGTCATTTACAGGTCTGTTTTAGAGCTGGAGAAAGGGGGAGTGGAAGTAGGACAAGGGGAAAATGCCTTGAGGTTTTCTGTTCTTACAGATTGAGCTATTTTTCTTGAATAAACACTTCTCAGAGTGTTGTAAGCCTTTAATTTCCAGAATTTTGAAAAAGTAGGTTATTTGACAGTTTTTGCTAGGGTTTTCCTTGCTTTTATGAAAGAGTGGCTTATTAGAGGTCTTATTCTACCATTCTGGTCTGGAGGTGAGGTCTCCTTTAAAATGTGTATGTTGAATGCATGATGACAACTTCTGATTGGTAACACCTTGGTTACAAGGTGGACTCATGCTGGTGGGCAGTATCAGGTTACTTCTCGTGGTCCACCTACAGATTAAGATTCTTACCACATATTGTTTCAGCCAAGTGTGGTTTCTTCCTGGACAGTCTGCAGCTCTCTGGGACCTTAGCTTCTTTTTGTGTTGTGGTATCAGGCTGTGTCTTAGGGAGCTATGCTATGGTGTTGCTACATCACATACAATTAAAGTCAGTCTTTACTTTGCAGTGACTTTGTAGTCATACCAAATGTAGCATAGTTACTGTACCACCAGTTCTTCTAACCTGAGGCAACACTGTACTTCTGATCTGCAGTTTCCTTGTGAAAGAAAAAAAAAAATGAAAACCACCTTTCACCGAGCTATTGTGAAGCTTAAATGAGAGGATTTTTTTGTTCTTCTTTTTTTTTTTTTTTTTTTAAATTTATGAGACAGAATCTTGCTGTGTTGCCCAGGCTGGTCTTGAACTCCTGGCTCAAGTGATCCTCCTACCTTGGCCTCCCAAAACGTTGCGATTATAAGCATGAGCCACTGTGCCCAGCGTTAAATGAGAGGACTTTTATGCCTTACCTAGACTAGACAAACTTTTTCAGTATGTTTCATTGTACATTTATGCTTGATTCTCTAGGATGTGCAGGTGAGTCAGTGGCTCACACTGCAGATTTGGCCTTGTTGTCTGAAGTGTTAGTTTACATCTGTACACTTGGGTAATGGCAGCATCCCTCTTCTGCCATCAAATAGCATAAGTTGGAGGCCTGTGTTGAGGAACTTGGCTTTTTTCAAATAGGCTGTTACTGAATATGAAAGAACGGCTTAGGGCTGTCTTCACCCAAGGAAAATATCCATTATGGTAGAGAGCTTTGATCATTTTTAGAATTCTCAGTGGATGAAAAGGCTACTTTGAAAAGAGTGTGGGTGGCTTTGCTGTTGCTCTCCTGGGTAGTGATGGTATTCTGTTTGAGGCTTTACACTTTCCCAAATCAGTGCACAAAAGGGCGAGACATGTCCCAACATGTCTAGAGGAGTCTCAGGATGCTTAGAAAACCGATTGGGAACATTAAAAATCATGAGGCCATTTGCTATTAAACACATAGAAATTTAACTGACTTCTTTAAAAATGTTTCTGCTTCTTTTAGACTTAACATTTTTATCTTTGATTCTGCACTGGTGTGATGATACAGATACAATGCCTTCAATAAGTTAGGATTTGGGGATAGTTTTTATTTTGCAAAGTTTAGCAAGAAATACCCCAATTATTAATCTATTAAGGGAAGTTTATGCTAGAACCATTCACTCTTTGAGTTTCTTCTAATATAAATTAAAACAATTGAATTAGTAACACTTGATGTGCTTGTGTCAGTAAGTAGCTTTCATTTAATCTTTCTTCAGGGAGATGAATTTGTTTTTAGTGTTCTGTTTGAAAACTTTTTAACATCTTAAGCTGAATATAGCCAGTTCGTGCCTTAATGAATACAAATATTTTAAGTACCTAGTGCAATTCAGCTTATCCATACAAGCAGAAAGATTTTTAAATAGGCACTACATTCTAATGGAATGGTCTGTGTATACATCAACACAGTGTCTGGGTCTGTGATGTTTAAACATTGTGAATCAGATTTTATCCTTGTCCCCTGTATACCAAAAGTCAGGACATCCCCTGAAGGCTAGGTCAACACTATTTCTGTACACAGGCGTAAGCTGATGCAGGAGTAGTAGCCGATGCAGTGTTGTTTGTATTTGCTGTTTTGATTTTGGAGAAATTGCCACACTCTCCTATTCCTCTGTTTCTTGTGTTCTAGCATATTTGTTTTATGATTAATAATAGCTTTAAATTTTCTTCCCCCATTGAAATATTTAGTATTAAGAATATTGACTCCATTCTAAAGAAACAAAACCTTTTCTGTTCCCTACTTCTAGATATTTGAGTTAAATATTGTCTTGACTGAGCTCCTTGAAATTATATCATTTATCTGAGACAAATTGAAGAACTTGGGTTGGCAGTGCAGAATAAAAACCAAGTGGATTGCCTGAAGTTTATTAAGGTTAAGAGTGTCTGATGCTGTTCTCAGAACAAAGGTGGTGGCACATAAATCTCTGTGCTTTATACTGCGTTTCATTCCGTCTCCAACTCACCTTTTACGTTTTGTTTTTCTGTTTATATCCCCATAGTTTTAAAATAAAGCATTGATCTAATGATGACCCATAGGAAGCCAAAAGTTAAAGGGAGGTCAGCTCGGACAGTCAGGAGACATCACAGAGGGACACTTTCCAAACTTGACTGACTTTTGAGATATACTTAATGTTTATTTCTAGCAAGAAAGATGGGAGTTATGCTCGTGTTAATATCTCTTTATGTTTGTTTTCTTTAGACACAGACAGCAATTCTGAGGATTCTGGGAATCCATCAACAACTAGGTTTACAGGTTATGGTTCCGTCAACCAGACTGTCACTGTCAAGCCACCTGTTCAGATTGCTCCACTAGGAAATGAGAATGGAAACCTTTTAGAAGATCCCTTAAACTCACCCAAGTATCAGCATATTTCTTTTATGCCAACTTTACACTGTGTCATGCACAATGGTGCCCAGAAGTCTGACGTCGTCGTTCCTGCACCCAAACCCACTGATGGCAAAACCATAGGGATGCTTGTTCCTAGTCCTGTTGCTATTTCTGCAATAAGAGAGTCCGCAAATTCAACCCCCGTTGGAATACTAGGGCCAGCAGCTTCCACTGCAGAATCAGAAAAGCACCTTGAGTTACTGGCTTCCCCTTTACCTATTCCATCAACCTTCCTTCCACATAGTAGTACTCCCGCTTTGCATCTAACAGTTCAGAGGCTAAAGTTGCCACCACCACAGGGATCTTCTGAGAGCTGCACAGTTAACATCCCACAACAGCCACCCGGAAGTCTGAGCATCGGATCACCAAACACTGCCTTTATTCCTATCCATAACCCAGGTAGTTTCCCAGGCTCTCCTGTTGCTACCACGGACCCCATCACAAAATCTGCATCCCAAGTGGTAGGACTCAATCAAATGGTGCCTCAAATTGAGGGAAACACAGGGACAGTCCCTCAGCCTACCAATGTGAAAGTAGTTCTTCCAGCAGCTGGCCTCTCAGCTGCTCAGCCACCAGCTTCCTACCCCTTACCGGGCTCTCCCCTTGCTGCCGGCGTGTTACCCAGCCAGAACTCCAGTGTGCTCAGCACAGCAGCAACTTCTCCCCAGCCAGCGAGCGCAGGCATCAGCCAGGCCCAGGCAACTGTACCTCCCGCGGTTCCTACCCACACCCCAGGCCCTGCCCCGAGCCCGAGCCCCGCCTTGACACACAGTACCGCGCAGAGTGACAGCACGTCTTACATCAGTGCTGTGGGGAACACGAACGCTAATGGGACAGTAGGGCCACCACAGCAGATGGGCTCGGGTCCTTGTGGTTCTTGTGGGCGAAGGTGCAGCTGTGGGACCAATGGAAACCTTCAGCTAAATAGTTACTATTATCCTAATCCAATGCCTGGACCAATGTACCGAGTCCCTTCATTCTTTACTCTGCCATCCATTTGCAATGGCAGCTACCTCAACCAAGCACATCAGAGCAATGGAAACCAACTTCCTTTTTTTCTGCCTCAGACTCCATATGCAAATGGACTGGTACATGACCCAGTCATGGGGAGCCAAGCCAACTATGGCATGCAGCAGATGGCAGGATTTGGGAGATTCTATCCTGTATATCCAGCACCTAATGTAGTTGCCAACACCAGTGGTTCGGGGCCCAAGAAGAACGGGAATGTCTCATGTTACAATTGCGGTGTAAGCGGACACTATGCACAGGACTGTAAGCAGTCGTCCATGGAGGCCAATCAACAAGGTAATCACAGTAACTCCCAGAGGACTTGCTTTTGAGTTGACCCGTTTCTCCTTCCTTTCCTTATTGATCATGGGATTCTGTCGTAGCAGAAAGATCTGTTTGTGTTTTCATTTATGGATATTGTGTTTTCAGTGACAGATCATAAAATGCAACTGGAAAAACCTAGTGTAGACCCAGGTCACACAGAGCACAAGGAAGTTCAGAGGAATTCAGTTTCTAATTAAGGAATAAACTCTAAAGGCCCTTTTGAAGGAGTGTGATGGGAATTTGCATTCTGTAATGTTAAATCTCTTGCTTGCAGCACCTTTTTTTTTTTAAGCTACAATCCTGTTACATAGAGTAAGCAAAATTTTTCAATATTGAAAACCTAGGAAGTAATCTAGTCATCTGACATTAGGTTTTGAGTAACTATTTAGTATATCTGCATAACCAGATGCCTCAGGCCCATCTCCCCATGCTGCCCTTTTCCTTCCCAGCAAAAGTTTTAAAAAAAAAACCAAAAACAAGGTCCAAGATTCTGTTGCATTTTACAGGAACAAAATAGTTCAGCACTATTTTGATTTGAGAGTAAAGGAATTTGAACGAAGTTTAATATTACTACCACCAGAAAGAAGAAAATGGTCATACCTGTGTTTGAATAAGATACCAAATTTTGTGTCGACTTCAAACTGTTATTTTCACATGCATTTGGCCTTTGTCGTTTTGCCAAATCTTACCCAGAAACAAAAAAAGTCTTAAATTGGGAATGTATTTACTTGGCATTCTTAAAGAAAGAGAAGTTTGATAGCTTTTAGATTGAATTCAAAGCACAAACTTTACATTGCTTCTTAAAGTGAGCAGATTGGCCTTTTGGAGTGGCACTAGAGCTGACGAAGGTGCCTTGTGGAGAGCATGTCCGTGTGATAGCTTGTACATAGTGGTTTGTGATGACGTTTCCTTGTAAGCGGTGACTTAGTTCTGTCTTTCCCATTTTAGGCACTTACAGACTGAGATACGCACCTCCCCTCCCCCCTTCTAATGATACGTTGGATTCTGCAGACTGAAACGAGTAAAGCTTGCCTACTTAATACACTCAAGTGTGGGGAGTCATGGGGTGTGGAGGGGAGGAAAGGAAAGGTATTTTGTTTCTTTGTCTATACATTTCCTAGATTTCTATGCAGTTGGGATTTTTCATTTCTCTTGTACCAATGTCCAAAACAAGAAAGAATGCAATGCTTTTGAGCCTCTGGTCTCCTGGTTCAACAACAGGCTTCTATGTATGATACATGTAATTTAAACTTTCAGACAAACTATCGAAAGGAAAATGTTGGTGCGTGCTTTTTTTTTTACACTGAATACTTGCTGTGTGCAATGTTTACTGAATCTTTAAAACTGTGTATTTGACCTTTTTTTACAACACTGGTGACAGTCATATGGTTTTGAAAAAAAAGGAATTTTGCTTCTTCCCAGCTTTTCTCACTTTCACCCTAAACGACACTTTCCTCCCCAGCCAGCCTCACTCTGCCCCTGGCCCGCAGCAGGAACAGCCAGCAGTGCATTCACCCCACTTTTGTAAACTGCTCTGCGTATCAACCAAGGGCAGAATGTTTCACCCTAATCTTATGGGAGGAATCAAACTCCCAAAATAGTGTGTATATATGTAATAAACAGTGTCACGTAAATACATATATGCAGTGCTTGTTGTCCAAATAAAAATGAAAATAAGTGGGAGAGAGAGGAAGAAGTTAAACCATATGAAACTGAAAAAATATGACGTATGAAATGGACAAAAAGCTTTTTCTGAAACCAACTTTTTACTTCCATCATCCTTTTTTAGCCTGTTGCTTCAGAGAGACACAAAGTGAACACACTGGTGTGAATGTCGCTCTCTGTGTGCTTGTGTTTGTAATGGAAGTCTACAGCCAGTTTTACTTGTCTACCACCGTGTTGTGCTCAAAGAGACACTACTTGAGTAAAGATTTCTTCTTTTCCTATACCAACTGTTACAGTGTTACGTTGTGTTTAAAATGTGTATGGTTTATTGCAATCTGAACAGAGCTATGGGTTTCTACCATGTCAGGTTATTTGTTCCCTGTCTCTCGTAGCAAAGTCACTTTTATAACAGTTTACCACTATGCTTGATTATAATGTGAAAGACTGAATTCTGAGTGTGTTAAGATGGTATTAATCATGTCGGTGTCATGTCACTAAGTTTAATGCTGCTGTTTTTAAAAAAGAAAAGTTTTTTTAAAAAGCCAATCTATGTACTAAATTGCTTCCAGGTAATTTTTGATTTCCTAAAGTGCACTGAGGTTATCTGGAAGATTGGGTGTATTTTTTGGTGACTGCTGCATTCATCAGCAATGAACAGCTTCCACTGTATAGTCCTAGGGGTAAGGGGTTGGGGGTTTCATTTTCCATTCCTCAGCACAGAGCAGAAATGATGGATTTTTGTTGTGTAGAGTCACGTTGGTATGCAGCAGAGGAACGTCAACATTTGGTCTTGTTTCAGAAGCCTAACAGATTGCTAGACAAGAGAAAAAACTTGAAGAAAAAAGAAGCTTAATTTCATGCTTCATAAGTAGCATTTATATTTATAGCACCAATGTACATTTTGAAACTTTCTTTCAGGGGTGGGAGTTATGGGGAAGGGGTGGGTGTGAAGGGGTAGATGAAAGCTTTAATTTAGAAAGAAAGTTGGAGTAAAGGAAATTATTTTGATTAAATATATTTTATTTGATCTGGGTATTTTTGGACCACATTATTAAATTAATTGTTAAGCTGCAGTTGAGTTGTTCAAGTGAGAGTTTTGATAAGCCACGTATGGGCCGCATTGTGAATCACTTGCCAGTTGTACTTTATGGAGCTTATTTTATGATTTAAAATACTGTACTGTACATAGGAGGTATGTTACCTTCTCCTTATTTGTATGTTTACCATATACTTTGATATTTGAAATGTTATGTACTGGAAAGGCCACTTATATTTCTAGAACAGATTGGATTTTATGCAACCTTTTTTCCTTGAATTAACAGCAATAAAAAAATGAAAAACAGCTTAAGAATTGTGCCTCATTGTAAATTTTGTAAAAGTGGAGATAGGACATCATACATGGTGATTTTTTTTTTTAATTGTATTTATGTATGTAATTATCTTGGGGTCAGAATCAACCCATTTCCCTGCAGGGTGGGCAGTGAATCCCAAAGTTATTTACCATCTGGATGTTCCTCAGTTCTTCCCCCAGATAACTTCTTTGTTTCTGAGACGGGGTCTTGCTCTGTCGCCCAGGTTGGAGTGCAGTGGTGCCATCTCAGCTCACTGCAAACTCTACCTCCCCGGGTTCAAGCGATTCTCCTGCCTCAGCCTCCTGAGTAGCTGAGATTACAGGTGTGTACCACCATGCCCAGCTAACTTTTGTATTTTTAGTAGAAACGGGGTTTCACCATGTTGGCCAGGCTGGTCTTGAACTCCTGACCTCAAGTGATCTGCCTGCCTCTGCCTCCCAAAGTGGTGGGATTACAGGCGTGAGCCACCATTCCCAGCCTCCCAAATAACTTTTATATAGAGGTCATCTGCGTGACCACTAGAGAAAGGGGGACTGCACTCCGTGAGTTGAGTGCTCGGCTGCGTGCCAAAGGCTATGGTAGCAATGAGGCAGAGTCCTTACCAATCTTGAGCTCATGTTTCCAGTTTAGGCCTTTACCCACCAAAAGTGTAAAGGACTCATTACTTTATCAACGTTGTTAGTGTGATTTTTTTAGCCAGGCCCCTCTCTCAGTACAATATATATTATTTTTTATTTCATTGCTTATCTCGGCTATAATCCAGGCTCAAAGTTTTTAAGCGGTCGGTAATTTGTAAGAGACGGTTGGGGGCCTGTGTGTGTTGCTCCACACCGCCCTTGCAGCAGTCCCGGTGGCCAGCACCGTCCTGGGCCTCGGCCGTTTGTCAGGAGCCCACTAATGACTGTGCACTCTGGATCCAATTGGGTGGGCAGTGAGTTTGAAATGATTATAAATTCCCTGATTGTTTGCAGGGCACCAACTTTCCTTTTCAGCCAACAAATAATGCACCTATAGGTAACATGTAAATCATGAACCCAGATTCACATTCACTAGCATGTCCCATATCCTTAGCTATCCCTCCCTCTCCTTCCCCCACTACACTAAGGTAACCACTGCTCTAGATTGTGTTAGTCGTGTGTGTGTGTGCGTGAGAGAGAGAGTTTCGCTCTTGTCACCCAGGCTGGAGTGCAATGGTGTGATCTTGATTCACTGCAACCTCCACCTCCTGGGTTCAAGCGATTCTCCTGCCTCAGCCTCCCGAATAGCTGAGATTACAGGCATCCACCACCGCGCCCAGCCATTTTTTTTTGTATTTTTAGTAGAGAAGGGGTTTCACTATGTTGGCCAGGCTGGTCTTGAACTCCTAACCTCAGGTGATCCACCCACCTCGGCCTCCCAAAGTGCTGGGATTACAGGTGTGAGCCACTGCACCCGGCCTTGTGTTAGTCTTTTCCTTTTTTGTTTTCCCACATACTGCTCCTAAATACAGTTTCTTTTTGCTTTTCTTGAGCTTTATAAGGATATCCTTTTGTGCCTAGTCTTCTGTGCCTGGCTCTGTTTATCTGATTTTGTGATTGTGATGTTATGTTCTTATATTTATTCATTTTCCCTACGTTATAATAGTCTCATTTTGAGGAAGAATGTAATTTCTCCATTCTGTCGTGGACATTTGGGTGGTTTTAAATTTTTTCTGTTACAAACAAGGCTGCTGGGAACATTGTTGTCCCTGGTTCGTGTGTACACGAGTCCTCTAGGGCATCAAGCTGGGAGTGCAGCGGCTGGGGTTTAGGACATGCAGGTATTCAGTTTGCCAAGATGTGCAGTATTGTTTTCCAAGTGATTTACACTCGCACCAGCAATGTAGTAGGGACCCCTGAATGGGTATCCAGACCCCCTCCCGAGATGGTGTCAGCGCTGTGGAAGGTGGGGTGGACCCTCCCGAGATGGTGTCAGCGCTGTGGAAGGTGGGGTAGACCCTCCCGAGATGGTGTCAGCGCTGTGGAAGGCAGGGTGGACCCTCCCGAGATGGTGTCACGGTGCTGTGGAGGGCGGGGTGGACCCTCCCGAGATGGTGTCACAGCGCTGTGGAAGGCGGGGTGGGGGATGCATGTGCAACCTAGGTCTTTGCATCTAGAAAGAGCCCCAGGGTGGGGTCAGCGTGGAGAGTCACCTTGGGGAAGGGGACGCAGGCTGGGCAGGAACAAAAATGACAGCAGTGTGTGGCTGGGGATGTGGGGGAAGGAGATACAGCCATAGCAGAGGGAAAATCATAAAGGAGTTTCAAGCTTTGTGGGTACAGTAGGTAAAATGGGATCAGACTGGAGAATCTGGAGTTGGTTGAATGAGAAATGGGAAGTTTCCAAGTTTTGAATAGAGGGAAAACACACTGACAATGGTATTTGAGGAAATCCTCAGGTGGTTAAGGAAAGAGAGCCTGGAGGCTGAAAGACGGGTTGGGCATGGCCAGGAGGACCCGAGACTAAGGTGTTGGCCGTGGGAAGGCCCTTTTAGAAAGGGATGGAAGAGACAGGTAGAAGGAACCTTGATGCTCTGAACTTTATTTTCCCTAGATGTAAAATGAGAATGTCTCTTTCAAATTATGTTTCAGTGGCCGGGCACAGTGGCTCACTCCTGTAATCCCAACACTTTGTGAGGCCAAGGTGGGTGGATCACTTGAGGTCAGGAGTTTGAGACTAGCGCGACCAATATGTTGAAACCCCGTCTCTACTAAAAACACAAAAACTTAGCTGGGCATGGTGGCGGGTGCCTGTAGTCCCAGCTACTCAGGAGGCTGAGGTGGGAGAATTGCTTGAACCCGGGAGACGGAGGTTGCAGTGAGCCGAGATCACACCACTGCACTCCAGCCTGGGTGATGGACTTCATCTCAAATAAATAAATAATGGCTCTGAAGGTTAAATAATCTATGGGAAAGGTCTGACATAATAAATAAATAATCTATAAACTATGGGAAAGGTCTGGCACTGAGAAGCCACTCAAATTCTAGTTGAATTCAATTTTGATGAACAGGGAGATTGTAATACTATTTTAAGAGACAGGGCCAGCCAGGCACAGTGGCTCACACCTGTAATCCCAATACTTCAGGAGGCCAAGGCCTCGGGCAGATCGCTTGAGCCCAAGAATTCAAGACCAGCCTGAGCAGCATGACGAAACCCCATCTCTACAAAAAAATACAAAAACTAGCTGGTTGTGGTGGTCTACGCCTGTAGTCCCAGCTCCTCGGGAGGCAGAGGCAGGAGGTTCGCTTGAGCCCAGCAGGCAGAGGCTGCAGTGAACCAAGATCATGCCACTGCACTCCAACCTGGGTGATGGAGTGAGACCGTGTCTTTTTTTTCCTTAATAAAAGGGAAAATGTGGAGAACAGGTTTGGGTAGGCGTGATGGCCATGATTCTTTGGATGGTGAGGAACCTAGCAAACACAGCTCTTCATTAGACTAAGATTAGTTAATTTTGCTCTGTGCACTGATAAAGGATATAGAAGCTATTCCTTGCCCTCACAGATTAAACCTACTTGGAGAGCTTGCCAGTTCATGGTACGTATGGACTGTACAGACATGCCGAGTCGTACAGCCGTGATTATTCAGTACCAAAGTAAAAGTTCATGGCAAGGCAAATCTACATTTCATTTTGTATGTAAGCACTAAGAATCAAATGTTTCTGAGAAGGCTCCAGAGATGACAGAGCACGGTGTGAAATACCTGTTTTCTGAACAGGTGGCACCTAGTGCTCAGCAGCACCATCCATTTGGGCTTGGAAGAAACCATTTTCAGTTCTCCATACTGATTACAAAAGCATTCTAAGGTGAAGGCAGTGAGACCCTATGGAGGCAAGCCGTGACAATGGTTCCACCCCATGACACTCCCGTAATCTTACAAGAAAGAAAAAATACCCCCCTCCACCCAACCCCACCCCACCGAGAGGGCTCGCTGATTTCCAGAGCAGTGAGTTTTGAGGTGTGAGACATGAAGTAAAGAAAGGGGGTCCCTGTCTGGAAATGGGGTCACGACATCTCTACGCCTTCCTCTCCTTAGGGGGCAAGACCAGCTGTTAAAGGATGAGGGGCTCTGGGGTCCCAGGGCTGAGAGGCAGGTGTCAGCTCGGGGCGGAGGGAGCTGGAGTGCCCTCACCCCTTCAGATGACCCTGTGCAGAGAGAGGACAGGCCAGGGCGGGCAACCTTGTCTTTCCCTGGATGCTCGTGGACATACTGGCTTTGCACAGGGTGGATTCCTAAGGTCAGTCTATTACTGCTGCTTACAGCTATTGTGCCTGTCCATGCAAAATTTACCTAATTCCTCAGTGCTGTCCTCTGTTGTAAACCCCCTGAATTGGAACATGGGTGCACATCACCTGAGCTCTGTGTGTGTATGCAAATGTTTATCAATTGTGGGAGCTTTGGAATTTGGGGGATTTGGGGCTTCCTCTTGTTTGTTCTGTAATAGGGGGCACATCACACGTGTGGGGACCAGAGACCCTTCCCGCAGTCACCTCCACCTGCAGAGAATGCGGGCCGTGGTCACCAGAAGCCCTCAATCCCATGATCCTGTTTTGCTCTTTGAAATGTGGCGGTGGGAGTTGTGGCGAGGTGGGGGGTTGGGTGGTTCTTCATTGTTTTTCTTTTTCCTCTTGCAGTTCCAATTTGAGCCGCTGTGAAAAAGGCCTCCAGCAGCCTCTCAGCAGAAGAGATTGCTCATTGGAACGCAATGCCACCTGGTGGGGGACGAGGACAGTGCGAGCAAGCAGGTGTTACTTCCTACTGACCTCATTTAGAGAACATTAAACGTAAGAGAGAGAACATTTGGGGTTGTAAGCCTGTGCCCAAAACCTTAAAGAATGCAGGCAGCTGGCCATAAAAGCGACTTGAGCAATGTCCTCATTCAGCCGTCGAAATCTCAGTTCGTGTGTAAGCACTTTAAAGTTTCCTCTGCACTTTTCCTGTGTTCATTTGGTCATCACAGCTGTGAAGTGGGCTGGGAATTTTTCCCCTCGTTTTATGGGAGAGGAATTTTGGGTTCAGCGAGATGAAGTGCTGCAGACTGGCCCATGATGACACTCAGGCCTCTGCTTGAAGTTGGTGCTCACTTCCTGGCACCACTTCCTGCCCCCACAGGTGCTTCTGGCAGAACCCAGGGCAGTGGCTTTACGGAACTGTGTAAGATGATAGGAACCCACAGGCGGAATGGCCGTGTGCTTTCTGGTCTAAAGAGGGCTGGACCAGGTCGTGGGCACACGTGGAACACACACCACGTCCTATCCCATAGTGAGGCCTCTTCCATGTGGCTCTCGAAGGATTTGAGGACACGGGAGGGTGAAAAGTTTCCAGAGAGAAATATTCAGGACTTTTAGAACTAGGCTTTCAAAAGCATTTGCCTGTCAGATAAATTCAGGTGGCATCAATGCAGATTTTAAATGTGTACAGATACCCCCACTCGCACACTGGGTTGTGCTTCACTCAAGTTTTGTGCACGGAGTATTCCATTAGATCTAATGAAGCAGTGGGGCAAGCAGAAAGGAGAGGTGACTACTGATGTTTTTAAAGCTCTGACAGTCACGTATAGATTATCCCAAGTACCCCTTCGGCCTGCTGCCCCCAAGACACTCCAAAGGCAAAGATGGATGGTGACAAAGTAACCTGCACACAGAAACAAGAACAGTCACCCCCCACCCCAACAAGCCCTGCTGAAAGTGAAGAATGCCACCAGGCTGCCTGGCAGTTACTGAGTGCTTATTCCTGCTAGCCTACTGGAGTCACATCGTATTTGTTACATGGTAACTTAATTGTACCTTCCATGCCTTCACAAAATCAATTGTACAAGAGAAGGCACCCACCACAGTCCATGTGACCTTTCTCAGTCTGATTTACATAGTGGGGATGGTGACACTCGCTTTGTAGGGTGGTTGCACAGATTGAACCTGGCAAACAGACATAAAGCACTCAATGTCTGACACATAGTGAGCTCTCAAGAAGTTTGTCATGCAGGTGACACTTGAATGCCCAGTATGGGCCAGACATCATCAGCTCATTTCAACCCCCACAGCCCTGTGAGGGAGGAACTCCGCCCCATTTTACAGTTAGGGAAATTGAGGCACAAAGGCTAAGAGTTGGTATTTAAGGACACAGAACAATCGGGTGATGGTGAGCCCAGGCAGTGTGGCGACAATGTTGCTGCCCCACGCCGCCTCTGTCTGTTTTGTGGGTATGTCGGTGTGAGGTGCAGGCAGCCCTGCACTGGCATTCAGCAGGCAGGACTCCCGGGCAGGCTCTTCTGCGAACACTCATGGGCCACCAGCCCTTTCTAGAGCTTTCCTTTTTTTTTTTTTTTTTTACTTGAAAGCTACGTGAATGGTTGGTAAATTGGTATAAAAATGGAACTAAGTCTTAATCTCGAAAGTTCCGTTCAGTTCTAAAATTCTGTGAATTGAAGCCTACTTTCTCACTTTAAATGATTATTGGGTTTCCAGTTCTTTATCTTTGTGCTTTCTGATTGAAGTGATTTGAAGTTCTTATTCTGTGTATTGGGGAGCACAACCCGTCACAGCGTGGCGGTGGGATGGGAGACCGACGTTCGGCCGGCCGGTCACTAGGGGGCAGCATCGCACGGGGCTGGCTGTCTCTGGCCTTAGGGAGCAGTTTCTGCCCCTCCTGCTCGTCAGAAAATCTCTGACTCCTCTCTGTTTGCATGTGTAAAGTTTTCATTTTCAGGGGCTTTTTAGTCAAAAAAATAAAGCTGCATGACTTAGTGCCGAAGGATATGAGTTAGGCGTAGCTCTCAGGTTGCCAGCATAAACCAAGGGGCATCAACCTACCACCCACAAGCTAAGAATGGTTTTTGCATCTTTAAATGGTTGAAAAAGGAAAAAGAATGTTTAATGACACGTGAAAATTACATGAAATTCAAATTTCAATGTCTGCAAATAAAGTGCATTAGCACACGGTCCTCTTGCTTCTCTACATGTTGTCTGTGGGTGCTTTGTCTTAGCAAAGTGGAATAACTGGGACGGAGGCGCTATGGCCCTCGAAGCCTAAAATATTTGCCGTCTGTCCCTTACAGAAAAAGCTTGCCATAATCAGCCTTATCTGAAGAAAGATGCACTTCGCATTATCTTGAAGGTCCTGATTTTCTGGGAGGAGGCGCTCGTGCCCTCCTTTTCAGGCTCTGCTTTCTTGGCGCAGTCAGTAGTGTCTGGCGCTTAAGAAGGCACAGAGGCTAAGAGTGGGTGAAGTGAGCCCAGGCAGTGTGCGGCACTGAGCGTTTAGGAAGTTGCTGGCTCTTGTGCACAGTCATTCAGCAAGTCTTGGCTGGGAGCTCAGCCTAGCGAGAGGCGTCCTAGCACCAAGGATCAGAAAGAACGGGGAGGGGAATGGGAGAAGGATTTTCAAAGGGCGTGTTTTAGTTGAGACAAGAAGGAAGAAGTGAGATTTTCCTTAGTGAAGAGGTGAGAGATGGCAAAGGAAACAGCATCGCCCAAGGTGCTTCTGGGAAGAGTAACTAATGGAGAGCGCGCTGGGTGGGGGAATGAAAGACTCCAGGTCCTGCTGCGGGAGCTGGGAGGCGGGGTGGCCCGGAGACAGGCGGGGACAGGCAGGGGCTGCAGGCCCCCGCTTAACCGCAGGAGGGAGCCAGGAGAAGTGGATCTGAGGGAAACCTCCCCTGTACACAGGCTGCATTGGTGGTGCCTGAGGGCATCTGGAAGACTGCGGTTCTCGGAGAGTGGTGGTTGGGTCACTTGCAGCAGTCCCCTAATGGGCTTCAGTGAAAAGACAGACTCCTGGACTCTCCCTCTTCCCAAACACATTCCTACAGAGTGGACGTTTCCAGAGAAAACACAGCCATCAAAAAAGGTTGAAAGTGAGAATTAGAGACACTGGAGAAGATCAAGAGAATGTGCAAAATAAATAAATAAATAAATAAAAGATTTCAAGAATGAAATGGCTGTTGTGGTGACATGCATTAGAGATAAAGAATTATTCCATGGGGTCACTGAAGCTAAGAAGACGGGTGTTGGGGGATGGGGGCAGCAGCGGGGAGGGGATGAGGACAGGGTTGGAGGAAGATGCCTAGGCAGATGGGAGCTGTGAAGGCGGAGTTGTCTGTTGTACTTGGGGTGACGGGGGATGGCCTGATGGTGTCCTTTATCCTAGTGACATGGGGGGAGGCAGGCACTGAGCAGAGGGACCAAGGTCTGGAACTGCTGCTTGGATCAGGGAGCCGAGGGGCCCTGAGTAAAACTCCCAACATCCCTGAGGGTCCACTGAGGTTGAAACCGTGGATTTGAGGTGTGGCCAATGACAAAACACAGCTTAGAAATCATTTTTTTCTAATGATGTAGAAAGCTGAGGCAAGAGAAGGGTTAGGTTGATTTGGGATGGAGATGTGCAGGTTCCCTGCAAAGATTTTGTGTTGAGTTCACTGCCCTTGCTAATTCAACTACCCTTTTTGGGCTTTCACTTCTCCTATCACTCTCCCCGCAAACCCATTTCTATCTCTGCTACAAGTCGAATGCCTTGTTAGGGGTGCTGCCTCCAGCTCCCAGGGTTGCAGGTCTGCACCCTGCATGCCTGTTCCCTGCAGCCACATTGGGCCCATCCCAAGGGTCCTGCTGCCTCCAGGCCTCTTGGGTCTTCACTTTTTCCAATCCCTTGTTTTGGTCCCAACTTCTGGGTCACTGTTCCCAGACTAAGTGGAGAAGGGACTTGCCCCAGGAGTCCCAAATCTTGTCCACGAGACACTGATAAATCTCTGGTAACTCACATCAATCAAACCAGAGACAGAAAAGAGTTCCCTAGGCAGGTCAAGGCAGTGGTTTTTCTACCTAGACAGTGTGTGCGCATCAGGCAGCAAGCTGAAGTTACACACCGGCAGCAAAGGCGTACCAGAAAACTCCATTTGGACTTAATTTAGATTGTGCAAATATGAAAAGGTGAGTGACTGACATGTGCCTTTTACTAATGGTAGGGGTGAGGGGAGGGAGAGCAGTTTGCTAAACATAGGAACATGATTTCTAGGGAAATGTTTAAACCGTTAGGACAGGGCTCATGCCCATAATCACTCTGGGCGGTTGGGGTCAAGGGACGGCTTGAGGCCAGGAGTTTAAGACCAGCCCAGGCAACATCACAAGACACCCATCTCTACCAAAAAATAAAAATTAGCCAGGTGTGGTGGTGCGTGCTTGTGGTCCCAGCTCTTCAGGAGGCTGAGACCGGAGGATTGATTGAGCCCAGGAGTTCGAGGCTGCTCTGAACTATGGTCACACCACTGCATTCCACAGCCACAGCGAGACCCTGTCTTAAAAAGCAAACTGCTAGGACAAGTGACTTCCAAGCATTTCACAAGGATCTATTAAATAACAGATAAGTAATATTACAATTCTACTCTAGTTAACCTCCGTCTAATTGCTAAATTTCTGAACAGAGGTGTAGAGGTTATCGGCATAGACTCAGTTTGAATCCTAAGACCACCATTTACATGCTGGGGCCACAGAGCAATTTCCTGTCCCTCTGAGCCTCAGCTCTTTTACCTGTAAATAAAAATCACAGTAGTGTCCACCCCACAGGTGTGTGCAAGGGTTAGATCATCTAAACGTGGTATCTAGCATACAGGGAGCACTAACACGGTCTTCTATTTTCTCTTAAAATGTTTACTTACTCAAAACCTGCCTTCCTATTTTAGGGCTTATCAAAGTTAGAAATGCCTCCCTTTTTGGGTTAGACTGTGCCTTGCTCTTTCATGTTAGCTGTTTTTATTTTACATACTCGTAATCATTCTATCCAATCATTCTGTATCTTATTTTTTATTAATACGAGGGATGAGCCAACATTGATATTTTGTTGCTAACCAGCCTATAGTTACGTTAGGGTTCACTCTTTTTTTTTTTTTTTTTTTTTTTTTTTTAGACGGAGTCTCGCTCTGTTGCCCAGGCTGGAGTGCAGTGGCTCGATCTGGGCTCACTGCAAGCTCCGCCTCCTGGGTTCACGCCAGTCTCCTGCCCCAGCCTCCCAAGTAACTGGGACTACAGGCGCCCGCCACTACACCCGGCTAATTTTTTATATTTTTAGTAGAGACGGGGTTTCACTGTGTTAGCCAGGATGGTCTCCATCTCCTGACTTTGTGATCCACCCGCCTCGGCCTCCCAAAGTGCTGGGATTACAGGCGTGAGCCACCGCGCCCAGCCTAGGGTTCACTCTTGTTCAGTTCTGTGAGTTTTGACAAAGGTGTGAGGACATGGATCTGCCATTACAGGGTCATACAGGATAGTTTCACTGCCCCCAACGTCCTCTGTGCTCCTCTTCTTCATCCTCCCTCTCCTGAATCCCTGGCAACCAATTTTTTTTTCAAGATGGGGTCTCACTCTGTCACCCAGGCTGGAGTGCAGTGGTATGATCTCAGTTCACTGCAACCTCTGCCACCCAGGTTCAAGCGATTCTCCTGCCTCAGCCTCCTGAGTAGCTGGGATTACAGGCGCCCGCCACCATGCCTGGCTAATTTTTGTATTTTTAGTAGAGATAGGGTTTCACCATCTCGGTCAGGCTGGTCTTGAACTCCTGACTTCAGGTGATCCACCCGCCTTGGCCTCCCAAAGTGCTGGGATTACAGACGTGAGCCACCGCCTCCGGCCCACTTACGTTTTATTGTCTACCTAGTTTTGCCTTTTCCAGAATGTCATGTAGTTGGGATCATGCGGTCTGGAGCCTTTTCAGGTTGGCTGCTGCCGCTCGGCAGGATGCATTTCAGGTTCCTCCATACTTTTTCGAGGTTGGATTGCTCGTTTCTGGTCTTGCAGAGTAGTAGAATGTTATATGGATGTCCCACACCTTATCCATTCACCTACTGAAGGACATCCTGGTTGCTTTGACATTCTAGCAATTATGACTAAAGCTGCTGTAAACATTCACGTGGACATGTTTTCAGCTCATTTGGGTAAACACCAAGAAATGTGATTGCTGGATCATGTAGTGAGAGTATGTTTAGTTTTGTTAAGAAACTACCAAACTGTCTTCCAAAGTGTGTTTACCTTTTTAGCATTACCACCAGCAATGAAGGACAGTTCCTGTTGCTCCACATCCTCACCAGCATTTGGTGGTGTCAGTATTTTGCATTTTAACCTTTCTGATAGGTGTGTAATCACATTATTCTCTTAATTGGCAATTCTAATGACCTATGATGTTAAACATCTTTTCATATGCTTATTTGCCATCTTCGGTGAGCTGTCCAGATCTTTTGCTGATTTTTTATTGGGTCATTTTCTTATTGTTGAGTGTTAAGAATTCTTTGTATACTTTGGATGCTAGTCCTTTATTAGATATGTGATTTGCAAATATAGAATTTTCTCCCAGTTTGTGGATTGTCTTTTCATTATCTTACTGCTTTGTTCTTTTTATTGCAATGAAACTAAAATTTAAGGACACTAAGGGACAGAGAACAGTCAGAGGTTTCTCTGTGTCTTTATTCTTGTTAGATGCATTGCTGAGCAGTCTCCAGTGGTGCTTCCTTGTACAGTCAGCAACAGGCCAAAGGTGGGAAGTCCACAAGCCAGAGCTGGCACAGCTCCATCAGCAGAAGGTGTGGACCCTGGGGGCTTTCAAGTCCTTCCCCTACAGGGACAGCCAGCCACTATCCAGGGACTGGGCCCGGGCTGACCCTTTTTATTACCTGCCCTACCCAGAGTATAGAAATTATGACCTGAAGGATGTCCCGTCATCACATTGCTTGACCTTATTTGGGACACAGGACTGAGCTCCTCCCCAGGGTATTTATAGAGATGTGCGCATTGGAGAAGCAAGTTCCCAGGTTTCTAAACTTAGAGGCTTCAAGCAGGGTTTGCAGGTGTTGCCTCCCCCTCCCCCATCTCCCCGTGCAAATGTGCCTCCTTTCTAGAAAGCACACGCAGACCTTGGTAAGGCCTTGGTGGAACAATAGACAACAGTCCCAATCCTGTCTGCTTCCCGCAGGGTGGGAAGTCACCACACGGCCGTGGAAGGGAAGTTCAGCCCACGGAGGGCTTTTCCTGTGGTTCTCCAGAATGCTTCTCCCACCCTCCCCACCTCCTGATAACGCAATGCAATGTCCTGATGCTTCAGAAAAGCAAGTCTCTTCTGGGGAGTTCGATGTTAAAATATGCCTGTTTCTGGCTAGGTTGAAAAACCATGGCCAAGGAGGAAGTGACCTGTTCTGGAGTTTCTCTGTTCCCAGTGAAAATAAATCATTGTGCCCAGCTGGTTTGCAATTCCAGTTTCCTTTTAAATCAGACTCTACCTAATTGAAAGTGGAGGTGTGTTTATTCTGGCAAAGAATGGTAGCACTTCTTGATTGAAAACGTTTGGAAAGGCCCTTAAAGTCCAGTGCAAAGTGGTGGAGCACAACTGTCACTGTGTTTCCCCCAGTGCAGTGCAGGGACCACCGGGAAGCCTGTGAAATGCAGCCTCCAGGGCACAGCCTAGCCCCACTGCACAGAATGCCGGGGGCGGGCCATTCAGATGCACATTACATTAAAAAACCATTAGGTTAAAAGCACAAACTTTGACTGGTGGCTCACGCCTGCAGTGAGCTGAGATCGTGCCACTGTACTCTAGTCTGGGGGACAGAGTGAAACTCCATCTCAAAAACAAAAAAACAAAAAAACAAAAAACCCACAAACTTCAGAGGCCTAAAAACCTGGATTTACATCTTGACTCTGCTGCTTTGGGGCCAATAATTACATGTCTTAATTCTTATCTGCAAAGTGGTAATAATAGGGTTGTCGAGAAAACTGAAGATCAATCCATGTCTTGCTGTATATAGAAAACTTAATTCAAAATGGCTCATAGGTGTAAAAGCAAAAACTATAAACATTATAGAAGAAAACATAGGAAAAAACCTTTGTGACCTTGAGTTAGGCAAAGATTTCTTAGGTGAAAGCAAAATCCGTAAGAGAACATATTAGTAGATTGAACGTCATCAGAATTAAAACATTGTTCAGAAGATGAAAAGACAAGCCATAGACAGGGAGAAAATGTTTGTGTATCATACATTTGATAAAGGATTTGTATCTAGAACCCTCAAAACTCCATAATAAGAAAACACAATTTTTAAAATAGGCAAAAGACCTGAGTGCTTCCCTGAGGAAGTAGACCATGAAAAGATGCTCAGTGTTGTTAGTCTTCAGGGAAATGCAAATTGAAACCCAGTGAGATACCACTGCACACCTATTATAGAGTGGCTGACATCAAAAGACCACGCTAGGTGTTGGCTACCATGTGGAGCAAGTGGAACTCTCATAAACTTCAGACAGGAGTGTAAAATGGTACAACCACTTTGGAAAAGTTTGGCAGTTCTTAAGTTAAACATACGCCTACTATAATTCAGCTATTCTACTTTTAGGAATTTACCCAAACGAAACAACAGCATATGTCTATGCAAACATTTGTGCACGAATGTCCATAACAGCTTTATTTGTATTAGGCAACAAGTGGAAACGAATCTCCATCACCAGGTGAAACAATGGTCTCACCCAACAATGGGGTATTACTCAGCAATAAAGGGAATAAATTGCTGAGACACAACATGGTGAATCTCAAAATAACTGTGCCAAGTGAAAGAAGCCAGACAAAATATGAGCACCAGACTGCACGATTCCATTTGGATAAAATTCCAGGAAATGGAAATGACAGAAAGCAGATCAGTGGTTGCCTGGGTGTAGAGGTAGGGGTAGGAATGGGGGAACCACAAGGGGACACAAGAAAACTTTTGGATGTGATAGATATAGTCACTATCTTGATTGTGGTAATGGTTTCATAGGTACATATGTCAAAACATTATATATATATATATATATAAAATATATATATAATGTTTTTTCCCCCGCCGAGATAGAGTCTCGCTCTGTCAGCCAGGCTGGAGTGCAGTGGCATGATCTCGACTCACTGCAACCTCCGCCTTCCAGGTTCAAGTGGTTCTCCGGCCTCAGCCTCCTGAGCATCTGGGATTACAGGCGTGCACCTCCACACCCTGCTAATTTTGTATTTTTAGTAGAAGCGGGGTTTCACCACGTTGGCCAGGCTGGTCTCAAACTCCTGACCTGAGGTGATCCACCCACCGTGGCTTCCCAAAGTGCTGGGATTACAGGCATGAGCCACTGCATCTGGCCTCTTTAATTTTTTAGAGAGAAGGGTTTTGCTCTGTCACCCTGGCTGGAGTGCAGTGGCACAATCAGAGCTCACTGCAGCCTTGAATCCTGGGCTCAAGTGATCCTCCTGCCTTGGCCTCCCAAGTAGCTAGGACTACAGATGTGTACCACCACACCCAGCTACATTTTTTGTATCTTTTTTGTAGAGACAGGATTCTGCTATGTTGCCCAGGCTGGTCTTGAACTCCTGAGCTCAAGTAATCCTCCTGCCTTGGCCTCTCAAAGTGCTGGGATTACAAGTGTGAGCCACTGTGCCCAGCCAAAATTTTTAAATATTGAAACAAAATGTAAGATTCAGCTCCTTAGTTGCATTAGTCTTATTTCCAGCACTCAGTGGCCACTTGTGGCTAGTTGCTACTGCATTTGACACCAGTGAGACAGAACATTGCCCTCATAGCAGAAAGTTATGTTGAATAGTGCTGGTCCCAACACAGGACCTCCTGTTCCAGGCTAGCAAGGAATTCTCATAAAAAGAATTTTCTTCTGGGCAAAATGGATGATGGGGAGGGACATGTGAGAAGCCACCAGGACAGGTCATTACGAGGCACAGGTGCACAGGTGCATGCCTGTTCCTTCAGCTGTACCGTTGGGAACATTGGTATTTTGCTTTCTAGTCCTGCTCCTCAAATGTAGTGCACCCCTAGGTAATCCATTTCGTGTGAGGACTGTGGGGTGTTTGCCCACTTTATGTCCTGTACCTTCCCCCCGCCCCCGAGACAGAGTCTCATTCTGTTGCTCAGGCTGGAGTGCAGTGGCGCAATCTCAGTTCACTGCAACCTCCCGCTCCCGGGTTCAAGCGATTCTCCTGCCTCAGCCTCCCAAGTACCTGGGATTACAGGTACCTGCCCCCATGCCCGGCTAATGTTTGTATTTTTAGTAGAGAGAGGGTTTCACCATGTTGGCCAGGCTGGTCTTGAACTCCTGACCTCAGGTGATCCGCTCACCTTGGCCTCCCAAAGTGCTGGAATAGCAGGCGTGAGCCACCATGCCTGGCCTGTCGTTGTATTTGAGACAGGTCTCACTTTCTTGACCTGACTGGAGTGCAGTGGCACCATCACTGCAGCTTTCAACTCCTGGGCTCAAGAAATTCTTTCTACAGGCACATGCTACCATGCCTGACTTTTTTTTTTTTTTAAGAGATGGAGGTATGTATGTATGCAGTAGGCATTTATTTATTTAGGGACATGGTCTCAGTCTGTCACCCAGGCTCTGGAGTGCAGTGGCATGATCACAGCCTGGACCTCCCAGGCTCAAGCAAATCCTTCCACCTCAGCCTCCCAAGTAGCTGGGACTACAGGTACACACCACCAAGCCCGGCTAATGTTATTTTATTTTTTCATGTACAGATGGAGTCTTGCTATGTTGCCCAGGCTGGTCTCTGACTCCTGGGCTCAAGTGATCCTCCCACCTCGGCCTCCCAAAACATTGGGATTATAGGCCTCAACCACTGCCCATGGTCCCTGCACCCTTTAGTGGCCAGGGGAAGCTGCAGACCTCCTAGGCAGAATGATGTTTTTAAGTGCACCAAGTCATATACATGGAATTACAAAGAAAACCAATGGCGTTAAAGTACAGTTTGGCCTCCAGAACCTGGCTATACAGAACCACTCATGTAACTGCAATGGTTGGGAATGAGGCCACTCCTTGAACCTGTTTTGACAATTTAGCAGTTCTTAACCCGGATTCCAGAATACAATCGAACGAGGAGTTTGGCTTCCCTAGAAATCGGACCTTTTTCTGGATGAACGAAGGAATGGAAACGACACACAGGGACCACGAAGAAAAGCCCGGCCACCTGGCCCTTCCCAATTCTGGCCGCAGACTCAGCCAGTGCTGCGGCCAATTTCGCCCGCCCACGCCCTCCTCCCCAAATACATAATTTGAAAAGTATTTATTCAACAAAAATGTGTTGGGGTCTTGCCCTCCGTGCTGCCCTGGGACGAGACCTTCACACGGAACCTCCCCTGGACCTGGGGGCCGCGCTGGGTTGTTCGCGCCGGGACTGCGGGGGACCGCGGCGCGGGCCGGGGCTCTGGGCGGAGTCGCGTTAGGATCCTCGAAGTGGCTCCCTCCGGGACCTCACTTGCTTTCCTGTCCCCGACCCCTCAGCCAAGCAGTGTGACCGGGCGGGCTTCGCTCCCCCGGGACCCCACTCTGACCCCGTCCCCTAGGCCGCTCCCGCGAGCACCTCCGCTCCGCTCCCGCGGGGGTCAGCAGTTCGACGTCTGCCCCAGACCCCTGGGCCATCGAGCGCCCCCGAGAGCCGCAGAGACTGTCGGACTGAGCGGCCCCCTTGCTTGGGTGGGAGCTGGGGTGCAGAGAGGGCCTGTACCCGCGCCCCTCCGCTGCATCGGTCCCCGGGCCAGTAAGGAGACTCCTCTTCTCGTCTCAAAATCACTTTTATGAACAAAAGAGGCTCCCAGAGGATATCACCCAGAGCGCACCGCCCTCTAGGGGTGTTTGAAACGCGAACTGTTGTCAGGCCCAGGGCCAAGGATGCTGAATGTCCGGGAAAATGCGCGCCGCACCCGGCCCTACTCAGCAGATGGTCCGTCCCCGAGAGCCAGCAGGGCTGCGGAGAGGAAGATCCAGCCGCCGCGCACGGCGCGCACGGAGCGGGACCACTGCGGCGATGCCTGCTCGGGTGGCCGCTGTCCTCTGCTCTGGCGCCGCTGGAGCCGCGCGTCCCCATCGCAGCGCGGGCTGGTCCCACAGGCGCCCTGAGCGGGAGGCGCGGAAGCATACCCAACCTTCAGTGCGTCCAGCGTACGTGGGTGTGGACGAAGGTGAGTAAGGGTTCTTTCCAAAGGCTCAAGACAGAGCTTCCAGTACCTTCTAAATCCCCAGAAAGTGGCGGTCTAGAAGTTGCTTCTCCGCTCCCCAACGCCTCAGGTGGAAGGAGCCAGGAAACTCTCTTCCCTGTGGATCGCCGCCTCCTCCCTTTCTGCGTGCCCCTGGGATCCTAATCCTATTTGTCTCAGGACTGGAGTCTCAGGCGTTGGTTTCATCCTGAACTAAGAGGGCAGAGATTTGGACTCTTGTCTGCAAAAGAGGCAGGGTCTTGTATCTAATACGCACTCGAAGATGGAATGAATGAGGGAGGGGAACTTCTCCACTCAGGGTTCCCTTTTGCTCCTCTTCTGATCAAGACATGATGTATCCTCCCAGCACATTGATCAGTGGAAATTATGGAGGCTGCACGGCCCCTGGATTTTTCCCCCCTCAAGACAAGAAAAGGAACTTCAAAGCCATTAACTTCTTTGCAACAAGCCCCCAGGAAAGGCGGGAAGCACCATTCTGAAACGAAAGTAAATGGCTTCATTCACTTGTTTTTAAAATGGGATATATAGGCCGGTTGAGGTGGCTCACGCCTGTAGTCCCAGCACTTTGCGAGGCCGAGGCGGGCGAATCACTTAAGGTCAGGAGTTTGAGACCAGCCTGGCCAACATGGTGAAATCCCACCTCTACTAAAAATACAAAAATTAGTCAGCGTGGTGGTGCGTGTCTGTAATCCCAGCTACTCGGGAGGCAGAGGCAGGAGAATCGCTTGAACCCGGGAGGTGGAGGTTGCAGAGAGCCGAGATCTGGTCACTGCACTCAGCCTGGGCGAGAGAGATCCGTCTCAATAAAAAATAATAAAATAGGACATATAAAGCATGAGGACATGTTTATCAGTGAAACTTCTTAACAGAGTGAAACATTAAAATCCCTGGTACCCATCCCCGAGTCTCAATTCTCTCCCCAGGGATCTCCCATTGTTGGTCTGCTGTGCACCAGCCTCATCTCACTACCCCTTTCCTGCACTCCACCTATCTTCCTGCGGCCCTACCTGCAGGCCTTGGTGCTTATGATTTCTTCCGTCTGGAATGCTCCTGCTTCCTTTTCCTTTTGAGGAGGGGTTATTTTATTTTTATTAAGGTATAATATTTATATAGTAAAATGCACATGCCTGAAGCATGCAACTCTGACTTTTCACATAATTTTTGTTTGTTTGTTTGTTTGTTTGTTTGAGATGGCCTCTCACCCTGTCTCCCAGGCTGGAGTGCAGTGGTGCGCCTGCCACCATGTCTGGGATTACAGCGTGAGCCACCATGCTGGGCCCTAATGTTGTACTTATACAGTCTATTCACCCAGATCAAGATATAGGACATATTCAGCACACCTGAAAGCTCCTTCGTGCCTCCCCGCCCGTCGGTGCCCTCCTCGGAGGTAACCATTCTTCCGACCTCTGCTGCCTACATTCACTTTGTCTATTCACGTGAATGATCTAATGGTCTTTTGCATCTCCAGTGTTTTTAGTGGGAGTTTATTCCCATCCTCCAGGTCTCAGCTGAAATGTCGCCTCCTTTCCCATTCCTTTCAATGGCATGACGGTGTTTCTTTCCTTCAGACTACTTCTCAGTTTGCAATGTCTGTGTTAGTTTGTTTACCTGTCTGCTGTTTGCTTTCCAGCTAGAAGGTAAGAGTCCTCTCCCATTCACTGCTGTCTCCTGAGCCCCTAGCGCAGTGTTGGCGCATGTAGATATTCAACAAATACTTACTCAATGGATGAGTGTGGAAATGAAAGGAAGAAATAAATTCATCCAGGCATGACTTTTTGCTGTCCTAATCTAAAACTCATTTACTTGTCCAAACACTGGCCTATGACTGAGATCTCTGCACTTCTTTTACAAAGACAGTATTCACCAAATCCAAATTAGAAAACTTAGAGAAAAATACTGAAGTTATTCCAGTCTGCCTGGAAGCCAAAAGTAGCCTAATTCTCACCTTCCGTGATAGGACTACCTTCTCCACCAAGACTGAATTTTCGCTTTAAACTGTTGAATCAGTGTTTTATAAAAGCACTCCACTTTGGCTACATAAAAAGACTCTCAGCAGCGGTGTTTCCCCACCTCTCTCTTTCTCTCTCTCTTTTTATAGTCAGGGTCTCCTTCCATCAATCCATTGCTGGAGGGCAGCAGTGAGATCATAGCTTAACAGTGGTTATCTCCACTGGGGTGATGGAGGATGATTTTGCTTACTGCTCTCATGCTTTGTCATTTTTCATATGGGCGTATTTTACTTCTTAAAATTGTTAAATAATGTTTAATTGCGGCAAAACACACATAACTTAAAATTTAGCATCTTAACCATTTTTAAGTGTACAGTTCACTGGTGTGAAATACATTCACATTGTTATACAACCAACCACCAGGATACTTTTCATTTTGCAACTCTGAAACTCTGTTCCCATTAAACAACTCCCCATCTCCCTCTCCACTTCCCCCAGCCCATGGCAACCACCATTCTGGTTTTTTTCTCTGTAAATTTGACTACTCTAGGTACCTCACATATGTAGAATTATACAGGATTTGTCCTTTTGTAACTGGCTTATGTCACTTATTGAACTCAAGATTCATCTATGTGGTAGCCTGTGTCCGAATTCCCTTCTCTCTTCTTCTTCTTCTTTTTGTTTTATTATACTTTAAGTTCTAGGGTACGTGTGCACAACGTGCAAGTTTGTTACGTATGTATACATATGCCATGTTGGTGTGCTGCACCCATTAACTCGTCATTTATATTAGGGATCTCTTCTCTTTTAAGACTGAATTATATTCCATGGTATGAATATCCCACCTTTTGTTTATTTATTCAACTACCCAGAAATGGAATTACTGGGTCACGTAGTACTTCTATTTTTAATTTTTTGAGAAACTGCCGTACTGTTTTCCATAGCGACTACATCAACTACACTCCCACCAACAGTGCACAAGGGTTCCAGTTTTTTACATCCTCACCAACACTTGCTATTTTCTGACTGTTTTTTAATAATAACCATCCTAATGGGTGTGAAGTGGTATCTCATTGTGGTTTTGATTTGCGTTTTCCTAGTGACTAATGATGTTGAGCGTTTTTTTCATGTGTTTGTTGGCTGTTTGAATTATCTTTGGAGAAATGTCTGTTTGCCCATTTTTAACCGGCTTGTTTGTGTTTTTTGTTGTTGTTCAGTTCTCAGTACCTAGTATTTTTAAGAAAAGAATTTTCTTTTAGGAAGAAATGGAGGGAAAAGCATACAGGAAGCCAAGCGAGAGAGGTATGGCGGTTAGAGGCGCAGGCTCTGAAATCTGAAGATTGTTACCATAGTTATTGAGTACCTACTGTATAAGCTAGGCTAGGCGAACTGCTCCAACAACCCCGAAAGCTCAGCGACCCAACACAATAAAAGTGTGACTTCCAATTCAAATCCAGTGTGTTCTGAGGCGGAGGTAGTGGGAGGGCAGGGGTTATGAAGGGACAGTAAGGCTCTGTGTCATTTCATCATTTGGGGACCTAGGCTACATCCATCTTGTAACACTGACATCCTCGACGTGTAGCCTTCAAGGTCCCCATGGGAGGAGATAAAAGGAAGGATTACACAAGGGTGATTTTTTTTGTTTGTTTGTTTTGTTTTGTTTTGTTTTGTTTTTGAGACGGAGTCTCGCTGTGTCTCCCAGGCTGGAGTGCAGTGGCGTGATCTCGGCTCACTGCAAGCTCTGCCTCCCGGGTTCACGCCATTCTCCCGCCTCAGCCTCCCAAGTAGCTGAGACTACAGGCGCCCGCCACCACACCCGGCTAGTTTTTCGTATTTCTTAGTAGAGACGGGGTTTCACCGTGTTAGCCAGGATGGTCTCGATCTCCTGACCTCGTGATCCACCCGCCTCGGCCTCCCAAAGTGCTGGGATTACAGGCTTGAGCCACCGCGCCCGGCCATAAGGGTGATTTTTTTATGGACTAGTCTTTGCTTGTATTACATCAGCCTTAACTGGTAGTACAGCCCCACTCAACTACAAAGAAGACCGGAACACACCCTCTTTCTGCGTGCCTGAAGGAAATGCAATGGCACTGTCTCCGCCACAGGACACCCTTCTGGTCACCAAACCACTTCATTCTTCTTCCCACCTCAAACACACCCATCCCCTTCTCTAAGGAGACAACCCGAAGTGCCATCAGTCATTGTATCCAGGATCTCTGTCATGCATGTTCTTCCTTAGGACTAGAGATCGATCCTATCGTTCTGGCGACCAACGAACTAAAGGGGTACATATGCGCCCCCATCCCAACACCCCACATACAGTGGTGAGGTAGAAATGATGCAATTTCCATGAGAAGAGGAAGGGTAATATCCCTAATCCATAGAAGTGACCGACTGCTTTCTGTGAGGCAGGCGTTGTGAGGGTCCCCTGCCCTGGCAAGGGGGAAGGTCCAACTAAGATGTTTTCCTGGGCTTTTGCTGTTCAAAGTTCTTTTCCATCTTTTGTCTCTGGCAGCTTGGGATTTAGAAGCAATGAACTGTTCCAACTCTGGCACCTCCACACTTCTGGGCTTTTTCCCACCCACTCGCCTCACTTCTGCTGGCCAACGGGCCTGTCCCGTCCAACCTTCTGTCCTTCTTATAACACCTGGCCTAGCACCGCTGGTGACAGCAACACACCCTGTTCCCTGCCAGTCTCCAGCCTCCTCCCCAGAGCCTTCCCACAGCTCAGGGGGCATGTGGTCTGCCCCTCAGGTCCCCACTGGTGACTGTTTTACCAAGTTTTGCTGCCCCATGGAACAGCTCACCACTCTGCCAGCGGTACAGAGACCTGCAGGTTTCCCAGATGCCAGGAAGCAACACTGACCAAAAGACACGCAGCTCCTCTCCCTCCTGTGAATCTGGCGGAGGACAGATGGCCACAAAGCATGGAGGGAAAACGGGTCAGGTACGATCATGCCATGTGGTGTGGAGGACCATGGGGCGGCCTGGGGTAAGGAGCGGGGTGGGGAGCGGACAGCTGGGAGGAAAGTGACCAGGGAGGGCCTCGGGAAGAAGGTGGCATCTGAGCAAAGGTCCAGCCTGGGCACACGTGAGAGAACACATTCCAGGCAGAGAGAATGGCACGCACAGTCACTGAGGTGGGAGTGGGCCTGGTGTGTTTCTAGAACAGCAAAGGGGTCCATGTGGCAGAGACAGGGATGGTGAGAGAGAATCCTCATCAGAAGGTAACATGGCACTGGGTCACACAGGGTCTCTGAGGACTTTGGCTTTGACTCTGAGTGACATGAGGACACTGGAGAGCTCTGAGCAGGAGAGAGACATGCTCTGACTTAGACGTTTGAAGCGCTCCCCTTGGCCACCATGCTGAGAACAGAGCAGCCACACAAGGGCAGCCTCTGAGAGGCTGCTGCAATTACCCAGGAAAGAAATCGCAGTGGCTTAGACCAGGGTGCGGCTTGCGGAGATGATGAGAGGTGGTGAATGTCAGATGTAGTTTGAAAGGAAAGCCGCTAGAATTGGCTGATGGGCTGGATGTGGCCTGGGAGAGGAAGGAGGGGTGTTGAGGCACACTCAGTGTTGCTTTTGGCTTCAACAGCTGTAAGAATAGAGCCTCTGCTTAAGTTCGCGGGGAACCCCCTGGCTAGGAAAGGCACGTTAAGTTTGAGAAGCCTGCAAGAAACCCTAGCAGAGACATAGACTAGGTCATTGGATATAGGAGTGTGGCTCTCGGCTGGGCGCCGTGGCTCACACCTGTAATCCCAGCACTTTGGGAAGCCAAGGCAGATGGATCACCTGAGGTCAGGAGTTTGAGACCAGCCTGGCCAACATGGTGAAACCCCATCTCTAGTAAAAATACAAAAATTAGCCAGGCCTGGTGGCGTGTGCCTGTACCTGTAATCCCAACTACTCAGGAGGCTGAGGCATGAGAATCACTTGAACCCAGGAAGGGGAGGTTGCAGTGAGCTGAGATTATGTCACTGCACTCCAGCCTGAAAAACAAGAGCAAGACTGTCTCAAAAAAAAAAAAAAAAAAAAGTGATTCTGGTTCTCAACAGAGTGGCCGGGGCTGGAGGAATATCAGCATATAGGCAACACGCATTGGGAGGCTGGCCCATACAGAGAGAGAGGAGACGAGGACCAGAGACGGAGCCCTGGGCCACTCCGGGGGCCAGGGAGAGGTGAAGGCACCAGCCAGTAGATGTACAGGAAGGGCCTGGGAGGCGGGTGGAAAATCTAGAAGAATGTGGTGTGTGGGAAGACGCGTGAAGAACGCATCTCAAGGAGGAGGGAGGCTGAGCTAATTCAGGTGGTGCCAATCGGTCAACGAGGGGAGTCTTTGACAAGAGTAGCTTCCACCAAGTAGTGGAGGGAAAGTCTGATTGAGATGGGTTGGGTCAACAAAGAAAATCAAGCAGGTGTGAATGTGAACAGAATAGTCTTGCTCTAAAGGGCAGCAGAGAAATAGGCTGGGATCTGGTGCCCAGGGGAGCAGGAACAATTCACTCAAAGCAGCTTGAGAGAAGCCATAGATGCTGCAAGGTAGGAGGTGAAATTCATGCAGTGAAAAAAAGCCAGGTCAGCAGCTGAGTGTGAAGATGAAGAGGCATTGCAGGGGTTGAGCTGAGAGGGAAATGTGTGCAGGAGTGGCCGGGAGCGGGATGGACTGGATTGCTGGGCAATGGAAAGGGTCCCTGGATGCTTGTGGTCATCTGATGTGACACCACCCACCAGGGCTGTGTGCCTTTCTTCAGCTGAGCACAGCTGTGTGAGTGCAGGCCTGGAGCAGGCACTGAGCTGGATTTCACCAAACTTGGGGTTCTGCAGGAAGGCATGATGGAGAAAAAAGGCAAGGAATCTAAGGATGTAAGAAAGGAATTCTTAGGCCGGGCGCGGTGGCTCAAGCCTGTAATCCCAGCACTTTGGGAGGCCGAGACGGGCGGATCACGAGGTCAGGAGATCGAGACCATCCTGGCTGACACGGTGAAACCCTGTCTCTACTAAAAAATACAAAAAAAAACTAGCCGGGCGAGGTGGCGGGCGCCTGTAGTCCCAGCTACTTGGGAGGCTGAGGCAGGAGAATGGCGTGAACCCGGGAGGCGGAGCTCGCAGTGAGCTGAGATCCGGCCACTGCACTCCAGCCTGGGTGGCAGAGCTCCACTTTATTTAAAAAAAAAAAAAAAAAAATTGTCAGGCATGGTGGGGTGTGCTGGTTAGTCTAGCTACTTGGGAGGCTGAGGCAGGAGGATCATTTGAGCCCAGGAGTTTGAGGCAGCAGTGAGCCATGATTGTGCCACTGCATTCCAGCCTGGGCCACAGAGCAAGACCCTACATCTTTAAAAAATAAAAAAAAGGAATTTTCTGTAGTGCTAAACCAGGAAATTTTAAGCAGATAAGTAAGAATTGGAGGGGGTAAAGGCTGTTGCTGAGAAGGATCAATGGGCCGAAAGGTCCCCCTGCACTCAAGGATTGCTGAGGGCAGAGGGAGTGAGAGAGTGGGCTGGAAAGGTAAGAGGTGCCCTGCGACAGCAGGTTTGCAGCTACTAGGGTTCCCCACGACAGTGAGCAGAGCGGAGTCGGGTGGATTAGAAGATTGCGGGAGGCGGGGAGAGCAAGGAGAGGCGCAGCTCCAGGATTGCAAACGCCATGTTTGTGGGTGTTGGAATCACCACGTCTGAGGGTAGGAGGGGTGTGGGGGGCAGGGGAGAGATGGGCCGAGGGAGGAGGAGGGGAGTCCTGGAAGCAGCAAGGAAGGAACGTGCCCGCTCTGGCGGAGGAGAAAGGACAGGCATTTGCGGAGAGGGCCCAGGAGCTGCAGTGTCTTCGGGACGAAGCTGGATTTGGGTGAGAACATTCACAGAAGAGGTTTTGAATGTAGGAAATTTCGGGAATTGGGGGTGTGGGTAGGAGATAGGGCTACAGTCAGGCTGGGTGCAGTGGCTCACGCCTGTGATCCTAGCACTTCGAGAGGCTGAGGCGGGCGAATTGCCTGAGCTCAGGAGTTCAAGACCAGCCTGGGCAACATGGTGAAAACCCATCTCTACTAAAATACAAAAAAAATTAGCCGGGCGTGGCGGCGGGCGGCTGTAGTCCCAGCTAGTTAGGAGGCTCAGGCAGGAGAACTGTTTGAACCCGGGAGGCGGAGATTGCAGTGAGCCGAGATCGCGCCACTGCACTCCAGCCTGGGCAGCAACAGAGTGAAAATCGTCTAAAAAGAAGCCGGGCACGGTGCCTCACACCTGTAATCCCAGCACTTTAAAAATGAGACGGCGGATCACGAGGTCAGAGATCGAGACCATCCTGCTAACATTTGGTGAAACCCCGTCTCTACTAAAATACAAAAATTAGCCGGGCGCAGGTGGCGCGCCTGCAGTCCCAGCTACTCGGGAGGCTGAGGCAGGAGAAGGAACCCGGAGGCGGAGCTTGCAGGAGCCGAGATCGCGCCACTGCACTCCAGCCTGGCGACAGGGCGACCTGCCTCTGCAAAAAGAAAGAAGAAGAAGGAGGAGGAGGAGGAGGAGGAGGAGGAGGAGGAGGGAGGAAGGAGGAGGAGGAGGAGGAGGAGGAGAAGGAGGAGGAGGAGGAGAAAAGAAGGAGAAGGAGAAGGAGAAGGAGAAGGGAGAAGAGGAAAGAAGAACGAAGAAGAAGTACAAGTCACAAAAGACTGTGCTCCAGGGGAAGGAGTTTGATCATCAACATCAAGTGAACACGTTTGTCCTACTTCAAAGAGGGTCAGAAACTCATTCAGGGTCACAAAACTGCTCAGTGACAGGGACGCGATTTTTTTTTTTTTTAATCTGCCCTTTAATTTGCAATGAGATGCAATTCTGATGGCAACTCCAAGCTGCTAACACAGCAGCCAGGAACTGCAGGAGCCACATGCATGCCTAACTCCCACCCACAGACCCCTGGGAGCCCCATCTGCTTGCTGTTTCTATCAAGGAGACATGTATGTCAGTAGTTTTAACCCTTTGGAGGTCACAGATATCTTCAAGATAAATGCACGTGTCCACCAGGTGTTGCCTGGCATTTCTAGGGGTCTTGAACTCTGAGAAACCCATCCAAAGCCCCCAGGTTAAACCCCCTGCCCGAGGGCCCCCACATCTCACTTGCATTCCTCTTTTCTTTTTTTCTTTTTCTTTTTTCTTTTTTGAGATGGAGTTTCGCTCTTGTGCCCCAGGCTGGAGTGCAATGGAGCAATCTCGGCTCACTGCAACCTCTGCCTCCTGGGTTCAAGTGGTTCTCCTGCCTCAGCCTCCCAAGTAGCTGGGATTACAGGCACCTGCCACCACGCCTGGCTAATTTTTGTATTTTTAGTAGAGACGGGGTTTCACCATGTTGGCTAGGCTGGTCTCAAACTCCTGACCTCAAATGATCCACCCGCCTTGGCCTCTCAAAGTGCTAGGATTACAGGCGTGAACCACTGTGCCCGGCCGCATCCCCCTTCTCTCCTGGAACTGAGGTGAGCTGCAAGTGGGCTGGGATGGAAGTGGTACGGAAGCCCTGATATGACCTACACTCACAGCAACCAGTTTTGAAGAACCAAGTGACTACGCCACCACTGCGGCATCTCAAGGCTTGGTCAGCAATCTCCCTCGGTGGTTGCCTGGACACCAGGACAAAGGAGAATGTATTAGGATTGAAGTGTGTGGGGCCAGACTCGTCAGTAGGGAGCCAGTGGCCTTGCGTTCCTGTGCTGCTCAGTCCCTATTTAGGGCTCATAAAGGTGCACCCCGCTGCCCCACACAGCGCTAAGTAGGTCACCAGCCTGCTAGTGAGCCCTATGGAAGTGTGTCATCAATCCAACTGTTTAGCCCTGTCTGGGAAGCTCCCAGGGGCTCCTCTTTTGTACTCACCTAATACAACTCTAAAAAGCCAGGCCTGGCCTGTGGTGGATCTAGAATTTCTGGGCCCCTGCTCTCTCCACCCCCACAACCTCATGGGAAAGTCCTCATCTCCAAATAAACAACCATTCCCAACTCTAAACACTGACTTATGCCTGTGAACAGAGCGTAGGGGCATTTGTCCAATGGCCAGAGTTCTGGGAGTCATTATTGGATTCTCAGAAGTCAGTCACTCCCACAAAGCACCAGGGTTTAGCTGGTAGGGGATGGGGATGGGGAACAGGCAGCATTCTAGGAGGCTCTAGAGGGTTCTGGCAAGGTCTTGCTGCAAATACCCCTTGGGGAATTGGCAGAACCTTGAAATAGCTCACTGGCCAAAAGTGCCCTCCTCTAGGTCCCCCAGGAGGACCTGGCGTTTTCTCTTCTCATTTAATGCTAGGAAGACTCAGCGACTGTTTCAAGCCCCATTCTCTCCCTGAAAAGGAAACGATCCATTTGCTCTCCCTCTACCCCTCCTTCCCCCTTTTCAGCTTAGAAAATATGGAAAGTCTCCAGCAGTAGCCACGATAAAAGAAGCCCTTAATCTTATTAATGATAACAGGAATAAGGAACATCAAAGTAAAGCAGTGAACGCGCTCATTAGGGTGTTGAAAGGTACTCGGGCTGGAGATCCTGAGAAAGCTGTACTCTTTTGTGTTGGATAACAACACAGAAGGCCCAATTTCTGGAGAGTTGTTATATCACCAGATTCCCATTACCCATAGAATATTAGCATTTCCTGAGCCAATAGGGCCCATGCTACTTGCTCTAGTTAGGCTCTTTTCATAGCAAGAGGCTTAAGTTACTAAAAAAAAAAAAAGGAGGAGGAGGAGAAAAAGGGGGAGGAGCAGGAGGTGGCGGTGGCGGCCAGGTGCAGTGACATGCACCTGTAGTGCCAGCATTTTGGGAGGCCAAGGCAAGAGGATCGTTGAGATCAGGAGTTTGAGACTAGCCTGGGAAACATAGGGAGATCCTGTCTCTACAAAAATTCTTTTAAAAAATTAGCTGGGCATGGTGGCACGTGCCTATAGTCTCAGCTACACCGAAGGCTAAGGCAGGAGGATCGCTTAAGCAAAGGAGTTTGAAGCTGCAATGAGCTACGACTGGGCCACTGCACTTCAGCCTGGATGACAGAGTGACACCCTGCCTCTAAAAAAAAAAAGAAAGAAAGAAAGAAAGAAAAAAAGCTCAGGGAATGATGAGTGATGGCTGGAGGGGATGCCTTCAGGGTGGGAAGGGCTCTGCGGACAGGCCAGGGGCGTTCCTTCAGGAGTCTCTGCTTCCCCCTGGACATCCTCCCATGCGTGCCCCTCCCTCCTCTGCCTACTGCTGGGTACCGATGAGGCCATGGTGCTGTCTCCAGACCTCTCCGATTACCCTTCATCGGACACTGCCTCCTTCTCGTGGTATTTCTTAGCTCAGTTTCCAGGAGGGAGCCCTGCGCTAGCTCTGCATTCGCTCTCTAGGGCTGCTGTAATAAAGGTCCCACCAACGGGGCAGCTTAACAGCAGCCTAGTAGTTCTGGAGGCCGCGGTGCAAGATCAAGGTGATGGTGGGGCTGGCTCCTCCTGAGGGCGGGACCCAGGCTTCTGTTCCAGCCTCCCCCCAGCTTCCGGTGCTTTGCTGGCGATCTTTGGCATTCCCCGGCTTGCAATGCATGACCCTGACCTCTGGCTTCCTCTTCACTTGACATTCTCCCTGTGTCTGTCTCTGTTCCCCTTTTAGAAGGACATCCATCATATTTGGATTGGGGCCACCCTACTCCAATATAACCTCATCTTAGTTACATCTGCAACGACCCTATTTCCAAATAAGGTCAAATTGGAGGTACAGGGGGTTAGGACATATGAATTTGAAGGACACGATTCAACCCGTAACAGGTCTCCTTAGCTTTTGGAACTGGGCCACATCGTAGGTGTGTACCTGGCTGTATTCATTACCATAGGCGGGCTGGCTTAAAACAATACAGATGTATTGCCTCACAGTTCTGCAGGCTGGAAGTCCAAAATCAAGGTGGCAGCAGGGCCATGCTCCCTCTGAAACCTGTAAAAGAATTTTCCATATGTCCAGATAAGGTCACATTTACAGATTTAGGGGGTCAGGACTTCAACATATTCAACCCATAACAGTGACCATCTTGTGGCTGGCTTCCCTTTGGATTGGGTCACTTCTGTTTTAATCAGCTGGGGGAGGGTGTCTCTTGTGTGATACACCATAGCTGAAAGTGGGACAGCTCGCTTCACTTAGCAAAGGCATGGATCTAAGAGGCTCCGTGAACTCACCTTCCAGGATACAGTTTCCAATATGTGCCCACCTAATACCCTCCAGCTATGAAAACGCAAGGTCTGAAGTGTTTCCACCTCCTCCAAAGCCACATCCAGGTACTGCCCCAGAAACAATAGGGTAGGGCCACTTCGGAAACCACTTGCTCATCAGAGTCTCTTTCTCCCTTGGTTAGGTTGAGATCCTTTCTAGATAGTTCTCTGCATTTTGCAATCCTTGTAATAAATGGTTAATGTAACCACCGCCGATATAAATTCTATATGATGGTGGAAAAAAAATGGAATTTCTGCATGAAATTCCTCCACTTGAGTCCTGGACCGACACATTGCAGCAGTGGCAGGGGCAGCATTATTCTTGGTAACTTGTCCCCAGTCTGCCCTGAGCCTACAGACATTCTCCTAGCCTCACGATGTGGGACCATCATCATTACACTGACCACCTATGGGTGGTGGGAGAATTTGGGGATCCCCATGTGACCTGACTTCTTTGCACTAAAGTGAGTTCTGTGGTTGCTGAATCTGACTTCCAGAGTTTCTGTCTGCTGGGAGGATTCAGCCACATGTCTGCTGGTGCCCTTATCAAAGGTAAAGCCAACTGGCTTTCCAGATGTGTTACAAAATCTCAGGATTAGGCTGGGCATGGTGACTCACACCTGTAATCTCAGCATTTTGGGAGGCTGAGTCAAGTGGATCACCTGAGGTCAGAAGTTCGAGACCAGCCTGACCAATATGGTGATACCCCATCTCTACTAAAAATACAAAAATTAACTGGGTGTGGTGCTCACCTTTAGTCCCAGCTACTTGGGAGGCTGAGGCAGGAGAATAGCTTGAACCTGGGAGGCGTAGGTTGCAGTTAGCCGAGATCACACCATTGCACTCCAACCTGGGCAACAAGAGTGAAACTCAGTCTCAAAAAAAAAAAAAAAAAAAAAAAATGGCTGGGTGCATTGGCTCACGGCTGTAATTGCAGCCACTTTGGGAGGCCAAGGCGAATGGATCACCTGAGGGTCAGGAGTCTGAGAGTAGCCTGGCCAACATGCTGAAACCCCATCTCTACTACAAATACAAAAATTAGTTGGGCGTGGTGATGCACGTCTGTGATCCCAGCTACTTGGGAGGCTGAGGCAAGAGAATGGCTTGAACCCGGGAGACAAAGGTTGCAGTGAGCCGAGCTCGCGCCACTACACTCCAGCCTGGGCAACAAGAGCGAAACTCCGTCTCAAAAAACAAAACAAAACAAAACAACTGAGGATTAATGCGGAACCAAAACTACCTGCAGTCTTAGTTTGAGGGTGACATGTCTCTTTTTATTAGGCTGGGAATTTTTTTTTTTTTTTTTTTTTTTTTTTGAGACAGAGTTGCGTTCATGTTGCCCAGGCTGGAGTGCAGTGGTGTGATCTCAGCTCACTGCAACCTCTGCCTCCTGGGTTCAAGAGATTCTCCTGCCTCAGCCTCCTGAGTAGCTGGGATTACAAGCGCCTACCACTACACCCGGCTAATTTTTCTATTTTTAGTAGAGACAGGTTTTCACCATGTTGGCCAGGCTTGTTTCGAACTCCTGACGTACATCAGGTGATCCACCCACCTTGGTCTCCTAAAGTGCTGGGATTAGAGGTGTGAGCCACTGCGCCAAGCCTAGGCTGGGATTTTTATGGTGATACACTTCCTGCAGAACCCTTGGGGGCTGCCCATCAATTCCCACTCTGGGATCTCTTGGCTTAGAGATCAGTGATTTTGTTTCTCTGTGCATCTGGGTCACCACAGCTTCGGAGGTGCCGGCTCTCAATAGCTACAACTGGGCTCAAAAGACCAAAGCCCCAAGGCCTTCATTGCCGAGGGTGGCAAGGTCCCCCCCACCCCTTAGAGTTGGGCAGCTGAGCACTTTCCCCATCTTGATCTGATTTTGACCTTGTTGCATGACTGTGGGCTGGACGGCTTCATTGTAGAAGTTGTGGGTGGGGCAGGCGCTGTGAACACACACTGCAGACTATCATTATGTTATATGAAATTCAATGGCATTTAAAAATAAACACAGTCATTTCAGCAAGCTGCCAATGGGTTGGCATTTTCATACACAGTACCACTCGCCCCCATGGAGGGCTCCTTGAGGGACACACACTGTGTTCCCAACCATGATGTCATTTGATCCTCAACACAATCCTGGGGTCTGGTTTTAGGATTCCACCTCATAAATGGGGAAACAGAGACAGAACATTTAGTTATCTGTTCAGGATTACAGGGCAAGACTAAGAACTTTCATTCCCTAACTTCCAGTCCTATTCCCGGCCTTTAGTTTGATGTTAACAGCTGTTTGTCATTTTAGCAGGGAGATGGGTACATTCGTGGTATTTCTCAAGGAAGGGAGGACAACCTTAAGAAATGCAGAGGAAGGTCACCCTACTTATTCCTCCAGTTTCCCTGGGTTGCCCTGTCTTTGCTGCCTCATTTTCTTTGTTAGAAATTCACTTTGCTGTCTTCCATGCTCATTACGCATCGTTATGTTGGGGTTGGGGGGGGGGGGGGGGGGGTGCAGAACGAATAATTAACTCCCAGGCTTTGCCTTCTCTTTGTCTCAAGCACTTTGCATCCTCCCCTGTCTTTCTCCTCCAGAGATCAAACTCTTATCCCTTTTCCTAGTTTCCTTTGATGCAAGCTTTATGACTGGGAGGATGTGCTTGTCAGTTGCTATTCTAAGGACGTGGAGGTCATTTCAGTCCCTGCTTCTGTAAAAAGGATGAATTTGGAGGAAGCAACCCGTCAGCCTCCCCTTCCTCCACTTCACTTGTTTGTATGTTTGCATAATCTGTTTTCAGCAGTAATTGTCCTATATGTGAAAATATGAAGCCTTATTTTGACAGCTGGCAGTGTCTTTGATATTGGAAGATGTCATTTGGAAAAGAGGGAGCGACAGCAGATCGGAGGCAGCTGTTCGCCGCCGTGGTAGTCCGTGAGCGCAGCTGTGGGGTGGCGATGGTGGGATTTGGGATTGGGCGGGCTGGTGTTTGTTTCTGTTTTGTGTTTTGTCAAATCCCTGGGGCTGGATATCATTAGGCTACAAGCAGCACATTCTATTTAGTTAGAACCAGGAGCTGACGGCATCAGAGAAGAGGAGGAGGGAGAAAGAGCAAAGGGTCATGGAGCGAAAAAGAAAGAACAGGAGAGGACCTAGAAAGGTGGTATAAGGCCGTGAATGCGGGGGAGAGAAGTCACAGGCAGAGAAAGACAGAAAATGAGGAGGTGGAAACCGGCTGTGTGGGAGGATGGGCTAATTGCCCAAGTCAGGCTCTGCCCTAAGACCTGGGGATTCTCTAGCCTTTTTCACCGGTCAGTGTCACAGGGGCAGCCGCTGCCTTAGTGTAGGGAGCCCAGTCCCTCCACCGCCATCCCTGCAGTCTGCAGACAGGACCCACCTGCAGCCGATTCCCGGCTCCAGCAGCTGGGAAAGGCTCCCATCAGCAGGTGAAGGGGAGCAGGAAAGCCACTCGCCAGCGCCTGCTCTGAGGCTGCTGGCCCTGCTCGTTCACACGTGGCAGAAGTGACTTTCTTACTCTTTCTTCAGTTCCAAGGAGCCCATTAGTGGCCTGTGAGGGGCTCAGGTGTTGTTCCCCTCAAGACCCACTGGGCCTGCCGCTGCCAGGGCTCACGTTCCTGCCCCGGCGACAGGATCGGGTCAGGCTGTGTCCTGAACCCTACGCCCCACCAGAGCCTGCACACACACCCCTCTCCACCTCCCCTTCTCAGTCTCCTGCCCTGGGTGTGCCTTGAGACCACCACCAGGACGTCCAACTCTAAAGCCACAGAGACTTGGGCTTCGTGGGAAAAGCTGACCAGTGCATTCCTGCAGGTGAAGGATTAAGCCAGGAAACCCAGAAAGGAGTCTCTCATTGAAAACAGACAAGCCTTCGGGGAGAGTTGCACGCAAGAGTGCGAGCGGCCACCCCTCCAGGGGCTGTAACAGGGGAATCTGTGGGTCAGCGGCTTCTCTGCCACCACCAGCCACAGGACTTGGGGAGGACAGCCAGGGTCTCCCTGTGTCCCTGTCCATAGCAGTCAGGGCCTGCCTGTTCATACTTAGGTTATCACACAAAACCAGGGAAGTCAGGGACCAGCCTCTGACTGCGGGACAGAACCACGAGCCAGGGTGTTGCTGGGGAGGCCCAACCTGGCTCGGGTTGGCTGCTTTCTCCTTTACAGGCTAAAGATCTGCTGCCCACTGGCTCCTGTGGCCCTCCGTGGAGTGGGGGAGGCCGCCCTCCATCCTGCGTCACCATCCTGGCTGCCTCCGTTCCCGCAGCTGACTCTGCAGGGGTGGGGAGTTTCGCTAGCAAGGCAAGTGGGATGTATTTCCATCCATGTCACACAGAGCTGACAGAAGCTAGGCGATTCCAGGGGGAAATGTCCTCACTTCCTTCCGAATGGCCTGGCTGCAGCTTACATGCACAGAGGAGTGGTTCCTAGACCCACTCTCAATTCTGGGTCTGGGTCTGGCTGGGTCTGGCTGTTTCTGCAGGCTTCTTGCTGTCAGAAGTCTCCTTCCCTGCTGCCACCTTATGGAGTTAGGATGCCAGGCAGACTGGCAGGGAAGCAGCCCCACGGGGGGTTGAGCCCTGCCTCTCTACTCTGTTCTCTGCATGGGATCAGGGTGGCCCCGAGGGAGTACAGAAGCGCCGGCCTTCCACGGAGGGGAAGCCCTTTTCTGCCTGATCTGTACAAGCTTCTCCTAAGTGCTAGAGTCGGGCATAACCCCAAGGAAAGTTTCAAGGAGACGAGTTGTCCCAGCATGCAATGCTGCAGAGAGCTCAAGGAAAGCGTTTACTGGATGTCAGAACTAGGAGGTCGTTGAGACGGGGAAGCTGCAGAGAACACCTGGGCACCGCTCCTTTGGGGATCTTAGCTGAGAAGCCTTCCTCTCCTCTTAGCTGAGAAGCCTTCCTACTGAGAAGAGTAGGAAGGACCTACTCTTCTGCCTACTCCAGTGGGCAGGCTTTCGCATGAGATGGAAAGAGGAAATGTAATTATTTCTGAGACTGAAGAGATCAGGTGGCATGGTATGAATGATTAGGGAACAAGACTGTCATACACATCATGACCGTTCGTCAGTTCCAACTTCCCTCATGTGAATGGCAGCTGACATTCACACTCGCAGGACCAGGAGCCAATAATAACTACAAGGTGGCAAGGGGCTCTGTCCCTTCTGCCGCCACTAAAGAAAGCATCTCAAAATGCAAGCGTGTGGTAGTGACTTCATTGTAGAGACAACGTTGAATCACCTGTAGTTTATTAAAATATTAAAATATTATCCTTTCACTCTTAGTCACAAATTACTTGCACCATGCCTCTCAATAACATAAACCAACAAAAAACTCAGTGAGATTCAAACCTCAATAGTTCAACTAACACCCCTGCCATACTCACTCTTCCTTCCTAAAAAAAATATCAATGCCAACAACTTACAGAAAAATCTCATAAACACTAAACAGTGATTCCTTTCCTAAAAAGTCTCTTCGGATATATATTGGTATGTCCATTGGCTTACAAAGCTGTAATCAGTATGTACATATAACTTCATGTTCTACTTTTCTTCACTAAATATTTCATTTACACATTCTCATTTACTGGTGTACTCTCACAATATCTAGGGGCTAAAAAGATTTTATTAATTAATGTTTTTGCATTGTGGAGTATTGGTTGTTTCCCATTGTTCATTTTACAGTGCTATAATTGATTTTTTTGTAGAAGAGAAAATCAATGTTTTATGTTTTCATTTTGAGGTACGTTTTCCCAAGTTGAACTATTGGATCAAAGGGTCTAAAGTGTTTGATACCCTCTCACGTAGTGCCAGATTCCTTTTCTATAAGAATACACAAGCCAGGCATGGTGGCTCATGCCTATAATCCCGGCACTTTGGGAGGCTGAGGCGGGTGGATCACCTAAGATCAGGAGTTCAAGACCAGCCTGGCCAACATGATGAAACCCTGTCTCTACTAAAAATACAAAATTAGCCAGGCATGGTGGCACATGCCTGTAATCCCAGCTACTCAGGAGGCTGAGGCAGGAGAATTGCTTGAACCCAAGGGTTGGAGGTTGCAGTGAGCCAAGAGTGCACCACTACACTCCAGCCTGGGCAATAGAGTGAGACGCTGTCTCAAAAAAAAAAAAAAAAAAAAAAAGAATACACCTATTGTTAGTACCACTAGCAATAGATGAATATCCAGTCCCTTTCATGCCAAATGGATTTTTTTCTTTCTTTTCTTTTTCTTCTCCTTTTTTTTAGTTTATAGATATGCAATACTTCTCAAAAGAATTGTTTTATATCTGTATTTCTGAAGTTGAATTTAGGGGAGAGCCTGTGCCCCTGATGCCACCCTAAAGTGTCGGAGCCTCTTCACCCCGATAGCGTCCTTGCACACACATGTATGAACCCAAAGAGGGAAGTTTCTTCAAGACCCAAGCCCAGACGGCCAGCTCACACACGCATGGGACTGGTTTAAAGGAAAGTGTGGAGCTGCTCTGGAGCATGGCACAACAACTATTAGTTTAGTATCTGCAAAGGGTAGACGGTCCGGAAGTAGGCGCTGAACTAGCTGCATCGTGGAGCCTGAAGGAGAGTGTGATGCTGCGAGCCCTTCCTCCCAAAAGCTGCGTAGCAACTACACATGCCTCCTGAACAGCTTTTCTTACCCCGTCTTCTGTTCTAAGTACAGCAACTACATGTCCTAAATCTGCTAGCTTTTCAAACAGGTGGTCCAGTTGTCCCCAGAAAGTGCACCCATTCTTTTGAGACCACATATCCCAAATTTGGACTGGGGACATGTGGTCACTACTATTTTGATATGTTGGTCTCCCACACTCCACTAGAACGCAAGCTTATTAAGAGTAAGGACTGTCTTATTCATCATTCCAAACCTGTATCATCCCTTTTCTACAACCTACACCATCCTTTAATTATAAAGTTGGTTCTACTTGCTCTCTTGTCACTTAGAGAGTTGCTATTCTTTGAAAATACAGATCCTAAAATAGCTCCATCTCTTTTCTCTCTTCCAGGCTGTGTGTGTGTGTGTGTGTGAAAATGGGTTCCAAAAATATAATTTTCCTTAATGTGTTATATGTAGCAACAGAGAAGCAAAAGGCAATAATATGCCCAGTAAGCACTGCCTACCAAACTAATTCTGAATACTTTATTGTCCTGCTGACAACTGAAGAATGGTATTTGAAAGTCAAAAATTTCACTGCTTTCACACAGTATACAAATTGAAGCTCACATGGCCAATGAAAGATATTAACCAGAGGTGTCAGTTATATAAAGAGTTTCATCACAGTGCTATATATGCGTAGCTCTCAATAAATATTATAAAGATGAAAATACTAAACATGTTTTTATAAATGACACACTAGAATTGCATATCCATACAGCAAATCCTCTAGAGTATCAGAAGAATAATTCTGGTAAATTCTTTGATTCTAAACTCTCCACATTCCACTGACTTCAACAGAGATCCCAGCACCTAACATTGTCTTCCAGATTCCCCCTCCTACTGTGACAGGAGCCTGAAAGACTGATGGGAGTCAGTCTTGTTGAACTGGCACAGTCTTCAATATGCAAGGAGACCATAGCATCCTCAACTTAGAGCTCAAATCCAAGCTTTGGCGACTGGACCAAAACATCTAGATGGTTAGGTGAGGGTGAAGGGGATGGCTAATCATTTCTAGAATGGTAAGTTTCACTTGGCAGGAATTGTCTTTCATTATCCAGTAGGATTTTTAATTCTCCTCCAAAGAATTTAAATGACAAATTCAAGATAAATGAGGAAAGTGTCCTTTGGAAAATAAACATCCATCATCAGTCCCATTTGTGGGTTCCCAGGACAGCTGGTGCGAATCAAGGGGAATATGAAACATCTTCCGCATCTCTTGACTCACATCTGGCCCCAACCCAGCGCCTTCTGAGTCTAGAAGACTTTACATCTCACAGTTTCCTCTGCCGCCCCGCAGGGCTGCTTGGACAGCTGTGGCTTGCCGGCACGAAGGCCACGAAGCTGCAGATCAACCAGTGAGTATGTGTTCTGTCCTCTTCCCAACTTCCTGCACAGCCTGAGCTCCAGACGCGATGCACAGCAGAGTGGCGCAGGCCGGGGTCTCTCAGTGCTAATTCTGAGCGCGGCTCCCAGAGGCCAAAGACAGGCGAGGCAGGAGCGCTGCTGCTATTGAAGGATGGAGGCATGGAATATGAACTGAAGTCCAGAGTGTCCCCCGGAAGTCTCTATATGGCAAAACCCCAGCTGGCCATCAGGATCAGGAAAAGCAAGGCAGCACGATCAGGAAAGGGGTCAGGAATGACTCTGAAAGGCTGGGCCTTGGGACAGCAGGAAGGGCTTCATGCTGAGAGCAACGGCTTGGACCATCAGAGTAAGCAGCAAGGGCTAGTAGAGCTCAGTTCTGGACACTGCGCGAGCGGGTAGAGATGTTCTGGGAACCCCCAGTCTTCACTAAGGGATCCTGGGCTCCAATGATGGTTCAGTTATTCAATGCATAGACCAGGCTCTTCTCTTGGCTGGCCGGAGTCCCAGGGGCTAGGAGCCTGGCACTGTATGATACATGCATGCATCTCCTCCTGTGCAATATACTTTGAGGAGGGAGTTTGCAGGAGGAAGAGTTGGGGGTGATAGAAAAACTTACCATTTATCTACAGTCCAGAACCCACACCTGAACTAGTAACTTAATTCTCATTTTTAAAATTTTCATTATTTTTTAGAGGTAGGGTCTCACTCTGTCGTCCAGGCTGGAGTGCAGCACTTCCTCCCCAAAGCCCTGTAAAAGTTTGAGGTTTGCAGCCTCAAACTCCTGGGCTCCTGAAGGCCCTCCCACCTCAGCCTCCTGAGTAGCTGGGATTATAAGCATGCACTATCCTCTTGCCTCAGCCTCTCCCAGGCTGGAACTACAGGCATGAGCCAATGTGCCTAGCTGTGACTTAATTCTAAACTTTACCAGATTATTAATCAATTTCTTATCTTCCCCATATTTGGCTCAGGTAAGAGATGGGGCAGTGTCTAAGGAATCTCAGTGGACTCAGCCAGGAAAGCTGCGAAGAAGCCTCAGGTATTTGTACACACATGTTCATAACAGCATTATTCACTGTAGTCAAAAGGTAGAAACAAGCCACTGCCATGGATGGATGAACAGATAAAGAAAATGTGGTCCATACATACAGTAGAGTGTGAGTCAGCCTTTACAAAGAAGGGGATTCTGAAATATAGAAATACAATTAAAATTTTTACAAAGAAAGGGAAATCTCCCACATGCGATAACATGGATGAACCTTAAAGACATTATGCTAAGTGAAATAAAAGGACAAATACTGCATGATTCCACTTCTATGAGGCATCCAAAGTAGTGAATTTATAATATATAGTGATAGAAAGCAGAATGGGGGTTGCCAGGGGCTGGGTGGAGAGGGAAAGGGGACTGGTTTAACGGGCACAGAGTTGCAGGTTTACAAGACGATAAGAATTCTGGAGATGGGTTGCACAACCACGTGAATGCCGTTAGCACACAGCACTCAATAGAGAGTTACTGTTGAATGGCTACACAGTTTCAGTTTGGGAAGATAATGCATAGTGGAGATAGTTGCACGAGGAAATGAATGTACTTAGTGCCACATAACTGTACACTTGACATGGTTAAAGTGGTAGCTTTTATGTTACGGATATTTTACCAGAGTTAGGGAAAAAAAACAAAAACAAAAAATCAGGTATGGTTCCTGCAAACTCAGAACCTTTCTGTAGGGAAGCCGGCTTCCCCAGCTAGCAGAGCAGCTCCTCAAAGTTTAGGAAATGGCAAAAGATAAATTAACATGTTCTCTAGTGAAAAATACAAAACCAAACTAGGAAGAAGCAGATGCAAGGGAAATAATGAGGGGATGGCACTTCTCTGAGCTTCGCCTGTGCCGGTGGCTCCCAAAGGTCAGCATGCCTCACAATACTGAGAGGGCTTGTGAAAACATGGATTGCATTTCTTTTTTCTTTCTTTCTTTCTTTTTTACATAAAATAGTTCAGAAAAGATGCATTTGCCTTTCTAACAAGTTCCTAGGTGATGCTGATGTTGTCATTCGGCTACCACACTTTGAGAAACGCTGGCCTATCCAAATCTCTTTAAACTGTGAAAACCATAGTCAAGGGGTTCTCAGATTTCCATAAGAGGATTTACTTGCAAAGTTTGCTGTAATTCCAGATTCCTAAGCCCTATAAAAATGTGTTATTTTTAAAGATCCCCCCCCACTCCCCGATTCTGATACAGCAGGTACTCTTTCCATAGGCTGATAAATGCTGCCCGAAGCATGCATTCATTAGCCCAGTGGTTCTCAAAGTGTGGTCTGTGGACCACCAGCCACAGCATCACCTGGGTACTAATTAGAAAACCAAACCTCAGTCCCCACCCTGACCTACTGAATCAGATACTCTGGGGGTGGAACCCGGCAATCTGCATTTCAACAAGCCCTTTGGGTGGTTCTGATTCACACTCAAGTTTGAGAACCACTGAGTTAGATCTTTGACAACTCTTTTCATTGATATACTGATGGTAAGCAAGAGCTTTTGGACAACAGATGGGAAGTTGCACCATGTATGTGACCAGGGCTGTCTCTGTTGCCCAGGCTGGAGTGCCGTAGCGCAGTCATGGCTCACTGCAGTCTTGATTTCCCAGGCTCAAGTGATCCTCCCACGTCAGCCTCGAGTAGCTGGACTGCAGGCGTGCACCACCATGCCTGGCTGATCTCCAATTCCTGGGCTCAAGTAATCCTTCTGCCTCAGTCTCCCAAAGTGCTGGGATTACAGGCGTGAGCCATCAAACCTGGCCTATTCTTTTTTTTTTTTTTTTTTCATATTGGCCTAAAAATGTGATTTGTATATTCTTGGGGTTGGAAAAATTAATGAAGAGAATTAGAAATACTCTGGTAGTGGAGGCCACATCTAATATAAATGATAGAAACTTCAAGGAAGGGGCCGCACAGTAGCTCACGCCTGCAATCCCAGCACTTTGGGAAGCCGAGGCAGGCAGATCACATGAGGTCAGGAGTTCAAGACCAGCCTGACCAACATGGTGAAACCCCGTCTCTACTAAAATACAAAAATTAGCCGGGCATGGAGGTGCGTGCCTGTAATCCCAGCTACTCGGGAGGCTGAGGCAGAAGAATCGCTTGAACCCGGGAGGTAGAGGTTGCAGTGAGCCAAGATCACATCACTGCACTCCAGCCTTGGTGACAGAGTGAGACTCCATCTCAAAAAAGAAAAAAAAGAAACTTCAAGGAGGCAAATTTTGGCTTAGTAAGAGGAATCCCTTTCTTCTGTTGGAAGGGCTGTGGCCATGAGCAAGCTGTTCTTAGGGATGTAGTGAGTGGGCTATTGTGGGAAGTAGTCGGTTTGCAGGTCATAAGCAAATCTAAGAACAAACTAGACTGGGTCAAGCGTTCCCAGATGCCTGTGTAAACAACATCAATATCAGGATCACCTGGGATTGTTAAAATCCATTCTGGAGTGGCACCCACAAAGATTCAGCTGGGGCATACCTGGGGAGGGCGACTTGCTCATTGCATCGATTCTCAGGTGATTCTGAAGCACCTGATCTGAGAATTACTAACCCAGATATATTTGATGTCCTTTCTAAATTCCTGGGCTGTACAAAAGAGGATGGAAAGGTTAGTTGTTTTTGCTTTTGTTTTTGTTTGAGTTGGAGTTTTGCTCTTGTCACCCAGGCTGGAGTGCAATGGCGCGATCTTGGCACACTGCAACCTCCACCTGCCAGGTTCAAGCAATTCTCCTGCCTCAGCCTCCCGAGTAGCTGGGATTACAGCTGCCTGCCACCACACCCAGCTAATTTTTTTTTTTTTTTGTATTTTTAGTAGAGGCGGGGTTTCACCATATTGACCAGGCTGGTCTCAAACTCCTGACCTCGGGTGATCCACCCACCTTGGCCTCCCAAAGTGCTGGGATAACAGTTGTGAGCCAAAGGTTCACAACCTGGCTGAAAGGTTCATTTCTAAGGGTTGGGAAGTGGGAAAAGATTAAAGAATTTTCTTCTGCAGATAAGAGGTCTGCATTAAAAACTAGCATGGATGATGGTGTCTTCAGCTCCACCAACAGTGCCTGTAAGAAATGAATTTAAACTACAGCAGAAAGGATTGCATTAAAGGAAAAAAAAATGTCTTGGCAATAAGGATTATTAAACACTGGGATGAGCTAAAATAGTTGACTGTGGAAGATTCTTCTCTGGAGAATTTTTAAAGGATGCCTTCTCATCTGTCTGGAATGATGCTGGGGGAACATTTTAAATTCCCTTCTAACCATGATTCTGATGTTCACATCTACACAACAGCACATTAAACTAATAGGGACTCTGTGTCCCTCAAGCTTATAAAACAGTCATAAGTGGAAGCTTCTCTCACTATTAGATTTCTAGTAAAACGGAATTAGCAAGTGGTGAATAGATACAATATTAATACACTGAGAAGACCTTGGTTTCAGTAGGAGGAAAGACCAACGTCTCGTTTACCAGTCACTTAATCCTCTGTGAATGATTTCAGAGGCTTCAACTTTTTTCCACAGATTTGTCCTACGAGAACCAAGTCTCTAGTAAAGAAATATAAGAAATCAACTTCTACGCCGGGCACGGTGGCTCACGCCTGTAATCCCTGCACTTCAGGAGGCTGGGGCAGGCAGATCACCTGAGGTCGGGAGTTTGAGTCCAGCCTGACCAACATGGAGAAACCTTGTCTCTACTAAAAACACAAAATTAGCCGGGCGTGGTGGCACATGCCTGTAATCCCAATTACTTGGGAGACTGAGGCAGGAGAATCGCTTGAACTCGGGAGGTGGAGGTTGCGGTGAGCCAAGATCGTGCCATTGCACTCCAGCCTGGACAACAAGAGCAAAACTCTGTCTCAAAAAAAAGAAAAGAAAAGAAAAGAAAAGAAAAGAAAAATCAACTTCTACCTGATCATATCTTTCTGTGGTTCTGATTTTATGTTACAATTGGAATTAGACATCAAGGCAAAGGTTGCTGAAAAGGGAAGATCTTAAAGTAAAAAGAGAGCCAGGAAGGAAGCCTCTGAACAAACACAGATAGGAATAGCAGCTTGAGAGAACAGGCCCCCACCCTGGATATAAAGTGGGGAGCTGACACAGTGCCAGGACAGAGGCGTCAGACCCAGCAGTGAACCCAGCTGGGGACGAGGCCAGAAGAGACACAGCCATCACGGGGTTTAAATCTCTTAAGCGTTTCTGATTCAGGAAAGATTGTCTCAGTCAGATGCTCGCATTTTTTCAGTAGGCGGCACACCCAAAACTGATGTGGGGGGGGGGCGAGTTGGCTCACACCTGTAATCCCAGCACTCTGGGAGGCCAGGCCGGGAGGACTGCTTGAGACCAGGAGTTTGAGACCAGCCTGGGCAGCATGACAAAACTCCATCTCTACAAAAAATACAAAAGTTAGTCAGGCATGCTGGCATGTGCCTGCAGACCCAGCTACTCAGATGGGAGAAGCACCGGAGCCCGAGGAAGTCAAGGCTGCAGCGAGCTATGATCACACCACCACACTACAGCCTGGGCAACAGAATGAGACCGTGTCTCAAACAAACAAACAAACAAACAAAAAACGGATGTAGAGTTTATGAAATCCTTTCAGTCTGTTCAGAAACTCCAGGAGGCTCCTGTGAAGAAGCAGCTTTGTAATGTGCAGCATCGTGGTTTAAAATGTTTGCTTGGGCCGGGCGCGGTGGCTCAAGCCTGTAATCCCAGCACTTTGGGAGGCCGAGACGGGCGGATCACAAGGTCAGGAGATCGAGACCATCCTGGCTAACCCGGTGAAACCCCGTCTCTACTAAAAAATACAAAAAACTAGCCGGGCGAGGTGGCGGGCGCCTGTAGTCCCAGCTACTCTGGAGGCTGAGGCAGGAGAATGGCGTGAACCCGGGAGGCGGAGCTTGCAGTGAGCTGAGATCCAGCCACTGCACTCCAGCCTGGGGGACAGAGCGAGACTCCGTCTCAAAAAAAAAAAAAAAAAAAAAAAATGTTTGCTTGGGCCTGATGTGATGGCTCACACCCGTAATCCCAGCACTTTAGGAGGCTGAGTGGGGAGAATCAGTTGAAGCCAGGAGTTCGAGGCCAGCCTGGGCAACATGGTAAGACCCTGCCTCTACAAATTAAAAAAATGACCTGGGCATGGTGGCACAGGCCTATAGTCCTAACTACTCAGGAGGCTGAGGCGAGGATTGCTTGAGCCCAGGATTTAGAGCTGTGATCATGCCACTGCACTCCAGCCTGTGCAACAGAGCAAAATCCTGTCTCCAAAAATTTTAATTTAAAAAAGTTTGGAGGCCAGGCATGGTGGCTCACACCTGTAATCCCAGCACTTAGGGAGGCTGAGGCACGCGGATCACTGGAGGCGAGAAGTTTGAGAAAAGCCTGGCCAACATGCTGAAACCCCGTCTCTATAAATAATACAAAAATCAGCCAGGTGTGGTAGTGCACATCTGTAATTCCAGCTACTTGGGAGGCTGAGGCACGAGAATTGCTTGAACCTGGGAGTTGGAGGTTGCAGGGAGCCGAGATCTTGCCACTGAACTCCAGCCTGGGTGACAGAGTGAGACTTTTTTCAAAAAAATAAAAAATAAAAATAAAAAAAGGTTGGCCCTGAAGTCAAGTGACTTGGATTAAAACCTTCCTCTACCACTTGACTATGGGTGTGATTCTCAACATCTCTGAGCCTCAATTTCCTTATTTGAAATAGGAGGACTAATTAGACCTGGGTTATTGAGGTGATTTTAGGAGATAATGACTGTGTACAGGGGCAGGCAATGGTCAGTGCTCGACATATGTTAGCTTGCCACCATTTCTCTACAGAACTGTGCGGCTAAACTCCCAGGTTCCCTAAAGCAGTGCCTCTCAAATGCTAGGGTAAGACCTGGCACCAGTCTGTGACAAAGTTTTCAGCATTCCTTGACAAACAGGAGAAGTGAGGAGAATGTTGTGTGTGCAGGGTGGCATTTAGTGGCCACGCATAGTCTTCTTTCTTGGGAAGTAATGCTCTTTCCTCTGAGGATGTACAATGTCCTTTGCTTTTAGAAGTAATGATCATAGGAGAAGATATTTTTAAGTTTCATGTTCTTTGCAGCTTTACGTTAGTCTTTACTTTTTTCTCCCTGGACCATGAAATCCAAGGGTCCTGGAACCATTCGAAAGGGTGTGAGAAAATACAAAGAGGGGTGGGCTGGGCAATGGCTCAGTGATTCTGCCTGGTGGTCCAAGGGCGCGAGCGTGGCAGGTGTATCTTCTACTTCTCTTACCATCACGGACTTTTCTTCGTGCCTCTCATGTTCTTCCTTCTCATGTTTTTTGTTCCTTCACCAATTTCTTCCTCTCACTGGGTATGTTTCTAACTGTATTCTCCCTCTTGCTTTTGCTTCAGCCTGTTAGGCTATTTTCTCTTGTTTGTGGCATTCCCCCCCACTCTTTTCATGTCCTGTTTCTCCTCCCCCTCACACACTTTAGATTTGTGCACCTGATTATTTTTTTGAGCTATAAGTGTTGCATCCCCAGGGCTGCCCATGCACCCAGGTGACAGTGGTGGGGGACAGGTACAGGCTGCATGCAGTGAAGCAGACATCGTGTTCGTCCCCTCCAGACAGGGGTTTGTGCTGAGATAGGACAACAAACGTGGCCCTTTCCTAGTCTGTTTTCTGTTACTTGTTTTTAGTAAAACAAAATATTGGAGATTGGGTAAATTATAAATAAATGAAATTTATTCTCACATTTCTGGAGGCTGGGAAGTCCAAAAGCATGGCACTGGCATCTAGCAAGGGCCTTCTTGCTGCGTCATCACATGGCAGAAAAACAAGTGAGCACCCAAGACAGAGAGATCAAATTGGGCCAAACTCATTCTTTTTTTTTTTTTTGAGATGGAGTCTCATTCTGTTGCCCAGGCTGGAGTGCAGTGGCATAATCTTGACTCACTGCAACCTCCACTTCCCAGGTTTGAGCAATTCTCCTGCCTCAGCCTCCAAAGTAGCTGGGATTATAGATGCCCGCCACCACATCCGGCTAATTTTTGTATTTTTAGTAGAGGCGGGGTTTCACCATGTTTGCCAGGCTGGTCTTGAACTCCTGACCTCAAGTGATCCTCCTGCCTTGGCCTCACAAAGTGCTGGGATGATAGGCGTGAGCCACTGTACCCAGCCAAACTCATCCTTTTAATCAGGAACCAACTCAGGTGATAACTAACCATTCCCTCAATAATGGCATTAATCCACTCATGAGGGCAGAGCTCTCATGATCTAATCACCTCTCTAGAGGCTCCACCTCTTAATACTGTTACGATGGCCCTTATATCTCAACATGAGTTTTGGAGGAACCTTCAAACCACAGCAGCTTTTCAGATGGTTCTGTCTCCACATTCATGACATGTCCTTCATTAATTAAAACATTCCATTTTAGCAGTGAAGACCATTCCTCCGGTGGTTGCATTTTTTTCCCCAGAGAGAACCAGCTAGGCCAACTCATCACAGTTTGCCTGGGACTTGCCCGGTTTTAGCACTAAAAGTTCCACAACCTGGGCAACCTCTGGCAAGCTGGCACAGTTGATCACCCTAGAGCCAGTGGTGAACCCCCTACTAGACTGTTGGTCGAAGGTTAGGCACAGGTAGGTCTAAGTTCAGATAATGAAACCGATCAGGAGAGATTTCTGGGATCATTTAACCCATACAGGGGCTGGGATCATTTAACCCAGAGCAGAGAAAGCTGAGGTGAGGACGGGAGGGGGCTATTTTAGTAACAACCTTCACGTGTGTTTGCTGGGTGTGCTTGGATGTGTGTCCAGCTGCGGCCCATCTCCACCCGAAATCAGAGCCAGAGGAAATGGATGGGAGTGGAGCCCGAATTTACTCACAAAGTTGAATTTCCTGCCAGTAAGTATTCTTAGACACTAGAATGAGTTTCTAAGACAGATTAGGCATTGTCCTTGGCGGTCCTCAGCACAGTAAATTCCTGAGGGCTTTAAGAGTTTAGGTGTGGCCCAAGAGCTGAGGGGGTGGGCAAAACATATTTCCAAGATTGCTTCCAACCCTAGGACTCTGATTCCATCTACCCACCAATTATGGCTCTGATTATTTTTCTTGTCCTCTTTTGCCCCTAGTTAAACCTTATGAGGAGCAAGAAAAAAGTGGTTTGATTATAGTCTCCTTAAGGAACCTGTGACGCTTCCCCACAGCGTGATGGAGAGGAAAGGTTAGCATGTTTGTTTGTTTTTCCCTAAGGAATGCTTACATTTAGAAGAGATTATTTATTGCTCAACTTAATAACAGCAATATTAACAATTTAAAACAAGGAGAAAAATTCCCTGTAAGCCTACTAATCCAACAGACTAGCCCACCCCACTTTTCTTCCCACTCATCATTCTGAGGTTTTTGTTTGTTTGTTTGTTTCTTTCTTTTTTTTTTTTTTTTTTTTTTTGACAGAGTCTTGTTCTGTCACCCAGGCTGGAGTGCAACGATGCGATCTCGGCTCAGTGCAACCTCCGCCTCCTGGCTTCAAGCAATTCTCCTGCCTTAGCCTCCCGAGTAGCTGGGACTACAGGCACATGCCACTACGCCTGGCTAATTTTTGTATTTTTAGTAGAGATGAGGTTTTGCCATGTTGGCCAGGCTAGCCACAAAGTCCTGACGTCAAATGATCCACCTGGTTTGGCCTCTCAAAGTGCTGTGATTACAGGCAAGAGCCACTGCACCCGGATCCTCCCCAGGTCTTCTTAGTATTTAACTTGGCATCCAACTTGACTCATTTAGGATTCTTACATTACAGAAATTGGACCTTATGGAGTAATTAAAGTAAAGCAAAGCAAACCAAACTAAAAGGAAATCCTAGTTAATTGAGTTATTTCTAATTTTTGAAATCAGCTTGTTTTCCTTCATGGAATTGTCTCACATTCTGGGCAATCAAGCTGAGCCATCTGGTGAACAGTTGTTTCCAATCGATAGGCTGAGGTTGGTGATGGGTTCTTATTGTTTTAGGGATTTTTCCCTTTCATATAAACAGTTTCCTTTGTTGAAATTGAGCCCCTGCTACACCAAACCTGAGCATCTCTTTCCACTGTGCTATTCTTTCTTTTTTTTTTTTTTTTTTTGTTTGAGACTGAGTTTCACTTTTGTTGCTCAGGCTGGAGTGCAATGGCGCGATCTCGGCTCACCATGACCCAGGCTGGAGTGCAACGGCGCAATCTTGGCTCACCGCAACCTCTGCCTCCCGTCTTCAAGCGATTCTCTTGCCTCAGCCTCCTGGGTAGCTGGCATTACAGGCATGTGCCACCACGCCTGGCTAATTTTTGTATTTTTAGTAGAGACAGGGTTTCACCATGTTGGTCAGGCTGGTCTCAAACTCCCGACCTCAGGTGATCTGCCCGCTTCAGCCTCCCAAAGTGCTGGGATTACAGGCGTGAGCCACCATGCCCGGCCTCCACTATGCTATTCTTAATTTGTGACTCATCCCTGATCCCAGGCCACCAACTCTGAGGTCAGATGCTGACAGTGTAAACTCTGGGTGATCTCATCAGCTCCCCACAGAAGTTCCTTGACTTCTGTCTATCCCTGTGCTGACACAGTTCCCACCCCAGCCCACCACACTCGCACCCAGAGTCTTATCCGCGTTACTCTGTGTGTTCACAAACTCAAATGGCTATGAAAAGCTTAGCCGGTGGTAACCAGAGTAACAGGACTGGGGCCAGGAAAAATCCTAAACTCAGAGAACAACACCTTGATTCTTGCACGAGTGGTTTTTTCAGGTAAGAATATAAAATAGTTTTAGTTTCACCTTTGGATATAAAGTAGATGAAATACATTATGCTCAAAAGAGGTATAATTGTATGAGGCCCTGAATAGATACTGATTTTATCTTTAAACAAGTGGTTGTTAAAAAGCAGCAAGGCCATAGAGCAGGATGCAATGTAGAAACCAGTAAAGGGTTTAATACGATGCCTTTCATTACATGATTTAAACAACAAGCCTGGGATTTTTCCCCACATGGATTCTTCCTTTAAGAAGGAGAACAATGCCTTTTGTCTTGTTTTGATTTCCGCTGGGTATCCATTTAGAGTTACAGGTTAATAGTGATATTAGTGACACTAGCAGAACGTTGCCAAAATTGGGGGAAGTCCCTGTATTTTGTATCCTTTTTACATAGAGGAGGCTCTTCCTTTTTGTTTATATTTTTTCTGCTTGGTTTTCCATACCACAGCTCTATCCGTAAAACTCATGCAGTCATCATAAGCAGTAGGTACACAGATGAAACAAATGTTCTGATTTGGTTTCATGATAGTCTTTTAATGACCCATGCCCAATCTTACTCTCTTCCCATGAGTACCCAGGTTTTAGTTTACTTCTTTTTTTTTTTTTTTTTTTTGAGACAGGGTCTTGCTCTGTCACCCAGGCTGGAGTGCAGTGGCGTGATCACAGCTCACTACAATCTCAGCCTCCTGGGCTCAAGTGATCCTCCTCCTCCTCCTCCTGAGGAGCTGGGACCACAGGCACATACCACCAGCTGATTTTTAAATTTTTTTTAAGAGATGGAGTCTCACCATATCATCCAGGCTGGTCTTGAGCCCCTGGCCTCACGCAATCCTCCTGCCTTCAAGCAGTCCTCCTGCCTCAGCCTACCAAAGTGCTGGGACTATAGGTGTGAACCACTGCATCCGGCCAGTGCCTATGTTTTAATGTGTGTTCTTCCAACTCGCCTTCCATACCTTCATATACATAACATCATCTATATAATATAGACTTTAATTTACCAGTAGGCATTGTGCTAGACATCTCATTCTGCTGATTTTCTTCATTCAACGTGTTTTTGAGATCTAGCCATGTTGATAGAAGTAAATCTTACTTACTGCCCTGGCTCCCTTCTGGTTTTCCCATCCTGTGAATATACCACATTTTCCTTATCCACTCTGCCACTAAAGGATAGCTTACAGTGGCAGATGATGCTACTGCAAACTGGCATAAATCTCTTTGTGTGTCTGTCAGAAAGATTCTCTGGGATATCACCCAGGAACTGCACTGCTGGATCACACGACAGTATACATATGTGCGTGTTTTCACAAAATGCTTCCCAACTGACCTTCACAAATGACAACAGAAGGTGACTCCTGCCCATCTGCAGTGTAATGAGGAGTTTCATTTCCCCATGTCCCTGTCAGCACTTGATATTATACAACTTTTTATTTCTTGCCATTCTAATAGTTGTAAGGGAACAGCTCAATGTTAACATAATCTGTATTGTTTTGATTACTCATGAGTTTGAGAGTCTCTTCGCCTATTTATTAACTACTCCAGTTTTACTTCTCTGCATTTCTTATTCATACTTTTTTTGCCTACTTCAAATTTTTTTTTTGCAATTGCAAGTGTCCTTAGATTTTTTACATTTTAATCCTCGATCCTGGTTCTGCAAAATATTTTCTTCCAGCCCATCTCCTGTCTGTTACCTTTCATCTAGGGTGTTTACTTTTGATGTTGTTACATTCATTAATTTTTCCTTTGAGATTTACACTTTTTGTGCCCTGCTTGAATCAGTTAGCTTTTGCTATGTAACAAACCACACCAAAGCATAGTGACTTAAGCCAACAATGATTCATTGCTGTGGGATTGATTGCTTCTTCTGAACGGGGCCTGATGGGCGGGGGCTGGATGATCTGGGGGTCTCACTCACATCACGGCCCCAGCTGGGACGGCTGGGCCTCTTACTCCACATGGCCTTTCACCCTCCAACAGGGCAGCCCAGGGTTCCACCCATGGTGGCTCCAGGTTTCCAGCAGCAGGAGAGGGCAAGCCTGGTGGACCTGGGCTTTCCAAGCCTCTCCTTCTTCACATTTGTTAAAGCCCAATGGACCAAAACAGACCACATCCCCCACCTCCTTTTGGGAGAAGCTGCCAGTGCAGTTGTTATTTTTCTCAATCTACAGTACCACTCCAAGCTTATAAAGATGTTTATTCTAGCCGGGTGCAGGGGCTCATGCCTGTAATCCCAACACTTTGGGAGGCTGAGGTGGGAGAATCACTTGACATCGGGAGTTCAAGACCACTCTGGGCATCATAGTGAAGCCCTGTCTCTAAAAAACAATTAACTGGGCGTGGTGGCTCATGCCTGTAGTCCCAGCTACTGGGGAGGCTGTGCCAGAAGGATCACTGGAGCCCAGGAGGTCAAGGCTGCAATGAGCTATGATCACACCACTGCATTCCTCCCTGGGCAACACAGCAAGACTCTGTCTTAAAAAAAAAAAAAAAAAAATAGTTCTTCTAGATTTCCTATTAGTAGTTTTATAGTCTTAAAACTATTTGGCATTTCTTTTTTTTATATTGTTGTGATTTTTTAATTCATTGAAATAAATTATTTAAATCTTTATAGTCAGTAAATATTAATATATTTGTTATGTATCAATATAATTATACATTATCATATATTATTTAAATAAATTTCAGCTAGGTGCAGCGGCTCATGCCTGTAATCCCAGCACTTTGGAAGCCCAAGGCAGGTCGATCACTTGAGGTCAGGAGTTTGAGACCAGCCTGGCCAACATGGTGAAACCCCAGGTCTACGAAAAATACAAAAATTAGCCAGATGTGGTGACGGCCACCTGTAATCCCAGCTACTTGGGAGGCTGAGTAAGCAGAATCGCTTGAACCTGGGAGGCAGAGATTGCAGTGAGCCGAGATCATGCCACTGCACTCCAGCCTGGGTGACAGAGCGAGGCTCCGTCTCTAAAATAAATTTAAATTTAAATTTTATTTAAATCTATTTGTTTTTCTGCAGAGTGAACGACAATTCCTGACATATATTTATTGTACCTGCCTTTCCCCTCTGATCTGTGATGCCACCTCTATCATACGCCAATTCTCCATGTACATGTGATTCTGTTTCTCCTTTTTTTGGTGGTGGGGGTGGTTTTTTGTTGTTGTTGTTGTTTTTGTTTTTTTTTAAAAAAACAGTCTCACTCTGTCACCCAGGAGTGCAGCGACGGGATCTTGGGTCACTGCAACCTCCACCTCCCAGATTCAAGCGATCCTCCTGCCTCAGCCTCCTGAGTAGCTGGGATTACAGGTGCCCACCACCATGCCCAGCTAATTTTTGTGTTTTTAGTAGAGATGGGGTTTTGCCATGTTGACCAAGCTGGTCTCAAACTCCTGACCTCAAGTGATCCACCTGCCTCGGCCTCCCAAAATGCTGGGATTATGGGCATGAGCCACCACACCCACCTACGTGATTCTGTTTCTAAACTTCCTGTTCTGCCCGTTAGCACATTATCTTGCCATATGTTTATGCTTTGTAATGTGGGTTACTGTCTAATAGAGCTAGTCCTTTGCTTTTGTTTCTCAGAATTCCCTTGGCTATTTGTGGACTTTTCTTTATACATTTTAGAATTACTTTTTCCAATTTACAGATCATCTTGAGATTTTGAGTAAAATGACATTGACTTAGACATTAATTTAGGGAGCATTAAAATCTATTTGGTGCTAAGTTTGCCCATCATTAGACATGATATATATCTCTGTTTACTTAGTTGTTCTTTTATACCCTTTATTAGAATTTTTCTCCCATAACTTTGTGTGGGTTTGTTATTGTCAGGTTAATTTATAGATACTTTCTAGTTTTGGGGATTTGACAGTATCAAGCAGTGTTGCTACTCCACCCTTGCATCTCACCAGATTTCAAATGGTGTAGATGTGGCCTAATGGAATTCTTACAATATTGTAATAAAACTCTGAGTAAAAAGCATGTTATCCAGGGTGTATATTAATATTTGAGATTACATCATTTATCATGCCTTCTAAAATGTACCAAATGATTCACTTCAAAATGAAATCAGCCTGCTGAAGTATTCACCCAAGAGATTTTAATAGATTTTTCTTTCCCAGTAATGCAGGAGGTCAGTTCTCAGTAAAACACACAAAGGCATAAGGTCATGAGCTATTCTCTCTGAAATCTCCTTCATTTCAGCAGCTCTCAAGTGTTAGAATTAATTGCTCAGCTGGAAGAACTGGGACCCAGAGAACTTTCAAAAACCAGCCAGATGGGAGAGAGTTTTATGACACACATGGACTTACACCCTAGCAACAAAAAGACCAAAGGGGGAAAAAGCTCACATTTCCACTGTCAGCACCGTGCCTGTAATTTTCCTTTGTTTTAGGGGATAAAAACTGAGACAGATGAAGGGCTAAACTTAATATACCTGAATTTTTTATAGTGTTAGGTACTAGGGGTTGTCATTATTTGCTCAGAAAAAGATGAGAATTGTCATTTTTGCATAGAAGAAGGAATATAATGAACCTTTCGAGAAACACGTTTTGACAGTTTGAGAAGGTTTTGTCCTTTGGACACATCAACATGTTTAGCAGAATGATTACCTGGTCTAGAGAGCAAATACTACATGCATTATTTAGTTGTTGTTGTTTAAGACGTTTTTTCATGCCTGGCATGGTGGCTCACACCTGTAATCCCAGCACTGTGGGAAACCAAGGCAGACAGATTGCTTGAACTCAGTAGTTCAAGATCAGCTTGGGCAACATGTGGTCTTGCGATGTTACCCAGGCTGGTCTTGAAAAAATAAAAAATTAAGTGGACATGGTGGCATCAGCCTTTAGTCCCAGCTCCTCAGGAGGCTGAGGTGGGAGGATTGCTTGAGCCCAGGAGGTTGAGGCTGCAGTGAGCTGTGATTGTGCCAGTCTACTTCAGCCTGGGTGGCAGAGCAAGACTGTATCTCAACAAATAAAAATTTTAAAAAAGGACTTTTCCTTATTTTTACATTTTTTGTTTTCATTGCATTTGTACTGCATTTTTAATCCCCCTTTTTTGCATTCATTTTAAATATCTAGATCCACTGCAAGTGCTTCTGTCGATGCGAAGGCATGACATAGTAGATTCTCAGTTGCTCAGTTCAAAGCACTAACATGCCACTTAGTCAAAGAACCTTAGGCAAGCCACACTGACACAGAAGGGGTTTAGATCAGCAGTCTCCAACTCTTTTGGGACCAGGGACCGGTTTTGTGGAAGATAATTTTTCCACGGATGCACTGGTTGGGGGTGATGGATTCCAGATGAAACTTATCCACCTCAGATCATCAGGCATTAGGTTCTCATAAGGAGCATGCAATCTAGATCCTTCCCAGTTCACAGTAGGGTTCGAACTCCTATGAGGATCTAATGCCACTGCTGATCTGACAGGAGGCGCAGCTCAGGCGGTCCTGCTTGCTCACCTACCACTCACTCCTCTGTGGCCCCGTTTCTTCCAGGCCGCAGACCAGTACTGGCCCATGGCCTGGGGGTTGGGGACCCCTGGTTTAGATGAACCCAAATGTCTTCTCAATCACTAAGATTCTCAATAGCTTCTTGAACTCTTGAGCTTTGGAGATCATTCTCGAAGTTTCTATAAATAAAAGTGGAAATCAGCCACCTCCTTAAAACCAGTGAGAGGCTTAGAGAGCACAGTAATCATGATATTTCTGTAATCCCCCCAGAACCGAATTGGAAATGGCCAGGACACTGAGGCATTCACATGATAGTGAGGAGCAAAGTGCAGGCCTAATGTGTCCTTCCAAAGTCCACATTTCTTCTGCTAGCAATTGCTTAAATTGCCACAGAAATTGAAATGGATAAGAATTTTGGTTTGTCAACAAGATAAAAAGCTCACAGATAAAGTGAGTTATCTGCTTCTTGTTCGGACCAAAAGGTGACTTTACCAGAAATTATGCCGGACATCTAGGGAATTAATCTGGATGAGTGAGCTCAGCCTGACATAAAGATGCTTCAATGCCCTTCTTAGCAATGATGCTGAAATAGCAACAGCTTTAGCTTGCTGAGGCAATAACAGCTGCCAGGGGAAAAAAAGAGAGAAATGAGAAAAACAAAGCCATTCTGAGGTATGAGGTAGCAGTTAAGAGAATCTCCCCTTGAAGGGCTTACAAGCAATCAATCAACCAATATCCATTTATTACCTACTAATCAAGACATCAGATCTGTATTCTCTACCTTCCAGGAGCTTATGATTTACGTAACAGCTACCACCTCTTCTCCAGACTAAAGAACCCCAGTGCCTGCGCCTCTTTCTGACATTGCACCTCACCCCTTAAATCCATGGATAGCTCCAAGCCCATATGTCTTTGCATTATTTGATGTTTGGTTTTTCTGTTTTGTTACTATTATTTTTGAGGCAAGGTCTCACTCTGCCACCCAGGCTCCAGTGCAGAGGCGTAATCATGACTCACTGCAGCCTCAACCTCCCAGGCCCAAGTGATCCTCCCACCTTAGCCTCCCGAGTAGCTATGACTACAGGTACACATCACCACGCCTGGCTAATTGTTGCGTTGTGTAGAGATGGGTCTTGTGATGTTGCCCAGGCTGGCCTCAAACTCCTGAGCTCAAGTGATCCACCCTCCTTGGCCTCCCAAAGGGTTGGGATTACAGGCATGAGCCACCATGCCTGGCTATGTTTGATTTTTCGATCCCTTTGAATTCTCAGGTCCCCATCTTGGGAATCCACCCCGCTGTTGGCTTTAGCTGCCTGTGTCCTGGCGTATTTCTGGCGAATCATTTTTTGTTCTTGGAATCCACTTCAATTGCTGTTGTGTTCGCCTTTCCAACTTCATCACACATTTAGCCCCTAGTCCTGCTGAATTCTGCAGCCCAAGGCCTTCTATGCTACTGTGGCACTCCGAGGCTTCCCTGCTGACATCCTTGTGGCCCCAGCCTAGCCCCATCTATTGGTTGAAGCTCGTCTGCAGCCTGTCCTCTCCTGGAACGTGACTCTTCCTTGTACTCATAAATGTACCTTGACACAACAAATGTGGTTTTGAGTCCCTGCATCTCTCTGTCAGGTCATGCACCACTGGACATGCCCACTGTAGTGTCCAGAAAGTAGCTTGCTGTTGTTTGAGCAGAGAAGACCAGAGAAAGAGCAATCTCTCCTTTGTTCTTGGAACCTGCTTCCTCAGGGCTCCAACTGAGGACTCAAACGGAGACCTTTCTCGAGTTAAAACTATAGAGATAATGTTATTAGAGATAAAAGGTTCCAGATGAAAGAGAAATTGGCTTCCTCCAGAAGTGAAGAGGTTTCTCTGGAAGATGAGGCAATGGTGACAAGAGAAATACTCATTCTTTGATGCCTAGCCAGCAAGAGGACACATTTCCCAAAAGTCAACATCTGTGTGGGGGTCGGGTGCACGAAGCACAGCACTGAGTGATTATCAGGGGAGACACAGTAGTTCAAATTTAATTTCAACTTCTTTAGCCCATCATCCGCTTCCTCCTTAGCCCTGTTAGTGACACCGTCAAACGGCCAGTCACCAGATTTGGAAAACCTTCCTTCACCCTAATAAAAAACCATTGAGTATATCTGTAAAATGTGTCACCCCTTTGACCCCTCATTATCGCTCACATAGACCAATGCAATAGCTTCTTAACCCTCAAATTCTAACCCCAGCCTTGCCTTCCCCTGCTCCACTCTAACACAATGGCTTCCCTTCACCTTAAGAAAGGAAGTTCATACTTCTTAGTACAATAGTCCGAGTTCCCCCCAGTTGGGCATCCCCCTCCTTCATCAGCATGTGCCCTATGAAATACAGTCAGGAATGGCCAGATGTTTTCCTTTATCTGATCTGATGTTGTAACTCTCGTGTTAATTTCTGTGTCTGGTATAATAAGTGACTCACTACTTAAACATGCCCTATATTTCTACCTGGGGCCTGAGCTCATGTTATTCCCGTGCCTGAACGGCCCTCCTGTCACCTCCTATGTCCTCTCAAGCTGACCTCAAACGTTCAGCAAGTCAGAACAATTCTTCTTGTGTTGTAACAATGGCATTTAACATCTTTTGTCTTGTTTTGCATAGGGTTGCTTATATGTCTTTCTCTTCTACTTGCTTATAAGCCTTTCGCATCCAGAGAAATGTAATCCTCCTCCTCATGGTTGCCACAGTCATTGGTCATTATAGACACTCAAGGAATGTTTCTTGGAATGAATCTGCCCAAATATGGAACCTGAAAGCCTGGTTCCAAAGCTTGATACTTACACACACCTACTTATACTATAGGCACGTCTGTATACATGGACATTTAGGCACACATGGACACCCACACACGCATGCCTACAGCTGTGCCCTTGCACACACTCATGTACACTCACATACTCACAGGCTCATATGCAAACTCACAATGCACACCAAACTTGCACACAGGCAAACCTATACACACATTCACACACACATACATGCAAACTCTGATATATATGCATACATATGTGTACATTTGTTCATCCTCACACACATGCGCACATATATGCCTGATCATGCACACACACTTTATCATCTCTATGAAAGACTAGCTCTGCCAAGGATGTTTGGGTGTGCAATGCTGAGGGACTCAAGACTGCAGTCCCTAAGGGAGGGAAGGCATCAGGGTAGGTAGGATTTGGAAGTGACTTATTTTCCACAACGAATAGTGCTTTCAGGAGGAAGGGGCTCTGTTTCTGTAACATCTGGCTCTCTCTCTACCTCTGCTCAGAGAAGATGGAATGATTTAACTGATAACAAGTTTAGAGAGAACAAACTGGTGTGGTTGGCTCAGCCCCTCTCTGGTTTCCTCCTTAGAGCTACCCTGCAATCAGAGGGCAGGAGTCGGGGGTGGGCTGGAGCAAGGCAGGTCCAGGGTGGGAGGCTGCCGCAGTCCAGGCTGCTGTGAGGGGGGTTCAGTATTGGGAGGTTTATTTGCTCACAGATATAAGCCATCTTTTCAACATCAGTGTAAGAAAGTGGTATTATAGCCTCGACTTGTCATCTCTCTCACTTCCTTTCCTTTTCCTCTTCCTCTTCCTTCCTTCTTCCCTTCCCTTCCCTTTTCTTTTCTTTTCTTTCCTTTCCTTTTCTTTTCTTTTCTTTCAAGGCAGAGTATCGCTCTGTCCCCCAGGCTGGAGTGCAGTGGCATGATCTTAACTCACTGCAACTTCTGCCTCTGGGTTCAAGCAATTCTCTGCCTCAGCCTCCCTAGTAGCTGGGATTACAGGTACCCACCACCACACCGGGCTAATTTTTGTAGCTTTATTAGAGACGGGATTTCACCATCTTGGCCAGGCTCATCTTGGCCAGGCTGGTCTTGAACTCTTAACCTCGTGATCCACCCACCTCAGCCTCCCAAAGTGCTGGGATTACAGGCGTGAGCCACCGCACCTGGCGTCTTTCTTTTCTTTTTTGAGACAGGGTCTCACTCTATCACCCAGCCTGAATACAGTGGCACGATCACAGCTCACTGCAGCCTCAACCTCCCAAGCTCAAGCAATCCTCCTGCCTCAGCCTCTTGAGTAGCTGGGACTACAGGCATGCACCACCATGCTTGGCTTTTTATTTTTTGTCGAGACAGGTGTCTCTCTATATTACCCAGGCTGGTCTCAAACTCCTGGCTTCAAGCAATCCTCCCAACGTGGCCTCCCAAAGTGCTGGGATTACAGGTGTGAGCCACCGCATCCAGCCACTTTGTTTCTTAATTGGTTCATAATCACGTAGTGAGGAAATGTTGTCTGTTGGAATCCCTCAAAGACCCTAACAGAAGTGGAAAACCAAGGGCAGAACTTGAGTAAATCGCCGCATCTCTACTCTGATCAGGCAACTTCAAATTCGCATAAGGGAAAGAGGCTAAGGAAACTCCCTCTCCGTGTCAGTTGGTAAGTTTATTTACTGCCTGTGATGTATAAGACAACACTGTAGGTATTTGGTGACCCCAAAGACATATATGCTTCTTGGCATTTCCAGGACTTGGAATCCCACTGAACCAAATATCCATATTTACTTCTGTGTGTTTACCACCGGTTGTGCTGATAAGGTTCTTGCTCTGCGGGCTTCAACTGCCCAGGGAGTTCAAACCCTGGGATATTCATTTTCCTCCCCTGGGTATGACATCATCCTGTTGGTCACACCTCAGGCATCTCATCCAGCAAGAACTGTGCTTTCTTCATTGCAGTGAAATACTTAGGAAGACGTGACAACCAACCCTGTGTTTCAGCAGAACACACAAATCTAGGGTGAAACGGTTCCTCTCTTCATCCCACTGTTAAACTCCATGCTGTATTCAGTTTCCTATTCTTTAGCAGTGATTACGGGTGAGGCAAACTTAGGGCCCGTGAGGAAAGGTTAAAGCAAGGGAGATTATTGCAGGGAGAAAGCTGAAGAGCAGGTTCACCATCGTGGAATCCAGGACCACGGGGTAGTTATTTGACAGTGAGTGACCAGCTAGTGTTCATCTCCACTAAGGAAAGGAGAGGAAATAACCGTAGGCTGTGGCAGAGGGGTTGAGTCTTGGAAAGGGAGACACAGGGACTCAGTGGAACTGCCTTGTCTTGAGAGCTTGACAATTAGGGTCACTTTTAGTCTGCCTGGGACAGTTGGCATTACTCTTCAAATAAGTCTCAGAAAGAAATAACAAACTCATGGCACCAAAAACATTTGACCAAACCCATTCTCATCAAAAGACGGTTTTTTGTTTCTGTTTTGCCCTGGGGAATCCAGTCATTACTGCCTTCTTTCCAGGAACCACTCAAATATGAGTAATACTGTGAAACCTGTTCATATGAACATTACAATTATTTTTATCTCCAGTTAAGAGCAGTGCCCATCTTAGAAGCTGGCTAAGGCTTCAGAGCAGCTTTGGAAGCAATATTTATTTGTAGAACATGTATGTATCTGTACAATTCTACCTAAGTAAAACAAATCATGTGCCATTTTGGAGATTTTGAAACTGGAATGGAAAACTCCAAATGTAAATTGTTATGCAGGTCAGGTCATGTGACAGATCCCCCACCAGACATGTCAGTCCCGTGGACAACATTCCCCAACAAGTCACCCTGGGTCCTGGGGCATCCTCCTTTCCCCTCCAGGGGGCTGAGGCCCTGCTCCTCACACCAGCTCAGTGTTTCTAAAAGTGGGACTCGTGCCACTACTTGTGTTTGAGGCAATTTTAGTGACACATATTTCATCTTTTTTTCCCTTCTTTTCTTATACGTTGAACAAAAATAATCAAAGAGTAGATATAGCAAAGAGAAGTGAGAAGAGGCTGAGAATAACGTGAGCAGAGAAAAATGGCATGCATTTGCTCTTTGTAAACAAGAGGGAGAAGACTATTGAAAAAGTATGGGGAGAGGACCAAGTTAAGATAGAAGGTAAATCAGTTTGTTTGTTTGTTTGTTTGTTTAGAGACAGAGTCGCGCTCTGTCACCCAGGCTGGAGTGCAGTGGCATGATCTCGGCTCATTTCAACCTCTGCCTCCTGGGTTCAAGCGATTCTCCTGCCTCAGCCTCCCAAGTAGCTGGGACTACAGGTGCACACCACCACGCCTGGCTAATTTTTGTATTTTTAGTAGAGACAGTGTTTTACCATGTTGCCCAGGCTGGTCTCGGACTCCTGACTTTAGGTGATCCACCCACCTCAGACTCCCAAAGTGCTGGGATTACAGGCATGAGCTACCACACCCAGCCCTATAAATAAATTTAGATAAAAAATGTGGAATCTGTCAGAGAGGACCTTGGAAGCAGTAATAAATGTAATAAACAGCATGTTAGTAATAGAACATGGGCTTTGGGGAAAATGAGATGGAATACTGAGGTCAAGTTGCTTAACTCTCTGGCCATGGATGCAATGATGACTGTTTTTTATTTTTTTGCTAATGGAAAATGGGATACTGGTGATCTACAGATTGTGAGGGTGTCACAATTAATTAAATGATCACTGATGGTAGTTATGTTTCTGGCAATAACTGACAGGTTACTCTGTATCAAACTTGTTTCTGAAAACAACTTGAAAGCTGAGATAAATATAAAAACATTTTTTAGGACATTGGAGAGCTACCAAGGTACTGAGAATTTGCAATACCAAGATTAGAGTATTTTCTCCAACTGCAGTTAAAACTAAAAATAAATAACAAAAAGTTAAGGAGAAAAATCTCCATATGTTTGGAAATTAAGCAATATACTTATAATACCCGTAAGTCGAAGCAGAAATCACAACAAAAATTAGAAAATGTTTTGAATTAAGCCACAATTGAATTTCTGCATTTCAGAATTTGTGGGATTTATTTTAAAGCCAAGCTTAGAAGAAAACTTATAGCTTTAAAATGCACATACTCAAAAAGAAAGAAAAGTGAAAACTAACAATCTAAGAATCTGTGTTTCTTAGATCGTTATAAACATGTAAACATACATGTTTATAGCAGCACAATTTGCAATTGCAAAAATATAGAACCAGCCCAAATGTCCATCAATCAACAAGTGGATAAAGAAAATGTGGTGTATATATTTATTATATATATAATATATAATATAAAATATATATATACACTATGGAATACTACTCAGCCATAAAAAGGAACAAAATAGTGGCATTCTCAGCAACCTGGATGGAATTGGAGACTATTATTCTAAGTGAAGTAACTCCGCAATGCAAAACCAAACATCATATGTTCTCTCTCATATGTGGGAACTAAGCTGTGAGGACGCAAAGGCATAAGAGTAATACATTGGATTTTGGGGACTCGGGGGAAAGGGTGTGGGGGGTGAGGGATGAAAGACTACCCATGGGGCACAGTGTTCACTGCTTGAATGAGGAATGCACCAAAATCTCAGAAATCACCACTAAAGAACTTATTCATGTAACCAAAGACCACGTGTTCCCCAAAAACCTATTGAAATAAAAAAATAAATTTAAAAAAGACTTTATCTAAATAATTTAGAAAATAATCAGAAAATCCAATCTAATTCTAAAAAGAAAGAAAAAAGCAGAAATTAGTAAAATAGAAAATAAATCTACAATCAATAAACCAACAATACCAAAAGTTGGCACTTCGAAGATCAATAAAAGACAAGACCAACTAACATAAAGAAGACAAAAATGATACAAGAATTAAAAAGAAGGACATCACAATCAAACCTACATTTAAAAAAAAATACGATATCACGGGAAACTTTATGCCCATAAATTTGAAAATTATAATGAAATGAACAAATTTAAAAATAAGAAATGCAAAAACTAACAAAAGAACTAAAAAACTATAATAAAGCAATTAAAACAATGAATTAAAAATGGTATGACCAAAAAAACACAAAACGAGATGGCTTCACTGGTAAATTCTACCAACATTTTCTTTTTTTTTTTTGAAACAGAGTCTCAGTCTGTCACCCAGGCTGGAGTGCAGTGGTGTGGTCTTGGCTCGCTGCAACTCTTGCCTCCCAGATTCAAGTGATCCTCCTACCTCAGCCTCTGGAGTAGCTGGAATTACAGGTGCCTGCCACCACACCTGGTTATTTAAATTCTACCAACATTTAAAAAAACTCTTTTGGCCGGGCGCGGTGGCTCAAGCCTGTAATCCCAGCACTTTGGGAGGCCAAGACGGGTGGATCACGAGGTCAGGAGATCGAGACCATCCTGGCTAACACGGTGAAACCCCGTCTCTACTAAAAAATACAAAAAAACTAGCCGGGCGAGGTGGTGGGCGCCTGTAGTCCCAGCTACTTGGGAGGCTGAGGCAGGAGAATGGCGTGAACCCGGGAGGCGGAGCTTGCAGTGAGCTGAGATCCGGCCACTGTACTCCAGCCTGGGCGGCAGAGCGAGACTCCGTCTCAAAAAAAAAAAAAAAAAAACTCTTTTAAGAATAAATAAAGAGGGAATACTTCTCAACATGTTTTATGAACCAGGAAAATCTTGATGTCAAGGTATTCAATTTTATTGATCTTTTCAAAGAACCAACTTTTTGTCTTATTGATTTTCTCAATTGTATTCTGTTTCCAATTTCATCGATTTTTGTTCTTTATAATTGTTTTATCCTTTTGCTTGCTTTAGGATTTATTTACTCTTATTTTTCTAGTTTCTAAGCTGGGAGCCTACATTAGCAACTTGAGACCTTTCTTTTCTAACATAAGTATTTAACAGCATAAATTTCCCTCCAAGCACTGCTTTGGCTTCACTCCATAAATTTTGATAAACTGTGTTTTCATTTTCATTCAGTTCAAAATATTTTAAATTTTTTCTTGAGATTTCCTTGTAGACATTAGACTGCATTAAAATTAGAAACATTTTTGCATTGAAGGATACCATTAAAGGAGTAAAATGACAGACCACAAAGTGGGAGAAGGTATTTATAGCACAAATAAATGACAAAGGGCTTGGACCCAGAATAAATAAAGAACTCCTACAAATCAATAAGGAAAAGACAACCCATTAGGAAAATGGACAAAAGACAAAACAACAACAACAACAACAAAAAACCAGATACTTCACAATAGAAGGTATCCAAATGGCCAATAAATATGTGAAAAGCTATTCAACTTCAATAGTCATCAAAGATGTGCAAGTTTAAACCACAATGAGATACTTCTATATAATCACAATGGTTAAATGTCAATACTAAGTGTTGAAGATGATGCAGATCAACTGGAACTCATATGCTGTGGTAGGAATGTAACTTTGCACCACTTTGGAAAACTGTTTTTGCAGTAATCTACAAGCTGAACATATGCATACCTTAACTCAGCAGTTCCATTCTTAGGTGTACACCCAAAGGAAACGCAGAATGTGTACATCCTAGACATGCAGATGAATGTCAAGAGCAAATTTATTCATAAGGCTCTGTAGCAGGCTGAATAATGGCCTCCCAAAGATATCCACAGCCTAATCCTTGGAAATTGTAAACATGTTACCTTACGTGGCAAAAGGGACTTTGCAGATGTGAAAAAGTTAAGGTGGGAAGATTATTCTGGATAATTCAGGTGGGCCCAATGTAATCACAAGGATGCTTTTAAGAGGGATACAAGAGGGTCAATGTTAGAAGAAATAAGGATGGAAGCAGAGTTGAGAGAGGAGAAAAACATGGTGTAGAAAAAACTGGGTCCTTGTCACAGGACCAAGAAAGATTAGGCTCGCGGACGTGTAGAAGGGTGAGGAGTGAAATTTATTGGGTGAAAAGGAAAAAACTCAGCAAAGCGAGAGGGGTTCCTGTTAACATACCCCCACCTCCCATAATGAATCCCAGGTTACCACACAGGAATAGGAGAGGTCAGGCTCCTCCCCGCTGCAAATGGCGCAAAGTTCCCAAGGCTCCGCCCCATCCTCCCAGTGCACAGGCTAGTGGGAGATTCTCTGCGGACCTTCTCTCTTATTTTCCTCCTGCATCTATCAATGCTATGTTATTGGCTTTGAAGATGAAAAAAGGGACCATAAACCAAGGAATATATGTGACCTCTAGAAGCTTTAAAAAGCAAGGTATTGGATTCCCCTTCTAAAGTCTCCAAAAGTAAAATAGTCCTGTAGACCCGTTTTGGACTTCTGACCTCTAGAACTGTAAGATAACAAATGTGTGTTTTTTTAAGCCACTAAATGTATGCTCCTTTGTTACAACAACACTAGGAAACCAATAGATGCTCCAAGCTGGAAATTGCCCAAATGTCATGTGAGTGGAAGAAATAAATAAATAGTGGTATATTTCTGTAATGGAAAGCCATACAGCAATTGAAGTCATGCAACAACATGATGAATTCTCATAAACATGAGCTTGAGAAAAAAAAAAAAAAAAGCCAGATGCAAAAGAGTACGCACCGTATGATCCCATTTGTATGAAATGTAAAGCAAGTGCCCTGCCCCCATGGCCTATTTGGGCATCTGGCAGGCAGGAGAGGTTCAGTTATGGAGGTGAATTCAGTCCTCGGAGGCCCCAGTGGTGATGGCTCCCTGACCTTCAGGAACCTGGCAGTGCTAAGCCGTCTGAATAAGATCATCTGAACAAGCACTGTTGGGAAATTCTTGTTTATATTAGGTTCTTGGCTTCTTTGAACACATCTGTATTCAGAGGCAGTCCTCCATAAAACTCAACAATAGGATAATAGAAGGAAAGGTATTCCCTTTGATTATCTTTCAGAGCTGAATAATGGACCGGGAAAGCTCACTGTTCACCTTTCTTTCTAAACTCCCTAACGGGAACCAGGCCCAAGGGTGGGGTTAGTGCTTCCTCACATAATGCAGGCCCTTTCAAGAAAGAATTTAAGGGAGTCTGGGCTGTTTTATAATACTTAAGTCCTAAGAGCAAATTTCATAGAAGGTTGTAAATGACGGCTGTGCAAATGAAAGGTTTTGGAACGGATCCTCCCTTAGGGGAAGCAGGGCCACTGCTCCCGACCAGGGATCAGGCACCAGGGACAGGCAAAACCACTGCTTGCCTGGATGGGTACATTCCACTGAGTCCCCACATCTGAAAGAAACAAGGTGATTAAGAATCTGTGTGTTCAGTCCCAAATTATTTCACAGAAAAGTAAGTTTGGGGCTGGCATGGCGGCTCACACCTGTAATCCCGCCATTTTGGAAGGCTGAGGCAGGTAGAGCTCCTGAGCTCTGCAGTTCGAGACCAGCCTGGGCAACATGGAGAAACCCAGTCTGTACTAAAAATACAACAAATCAGCTGGCCGTGGTGGTGGGTACCTGTAGTCCCAACTACTCAGGAGGCTTAGATGGAAGGATTGCCTGGTTCTTGGAGGCAAAGTTTGAAGTGAGCTGAGATGGTGCCATGGCACTGCAACCCGGGTGAAAAAGTGAGACCCCAGCTCAAAAAAAAAAAAAAAAATTGGAGAATGAAAGTCACTGGTCAAGTCTAGTAAATGGATATGCATCTGATACAGGGTGTGGGTTCCCAACGATCAGCCTCACCCATTTAACACAGATGCTTCCTGACTTAGCCACAGGGCTACATCCAGATAAACTCAGCCTTAGTCAAAAATATCGTGAGTTGAAAATGCGTTTACTATCCCAACAAACCCACTGTAAAGTCAAAAAATCCTGACTCAAGCCATGATAATGATAGAGACAGGAGGCAGAGAAATTCTAAGCAGAAAAGGGTGGGGTCCCTGGTGACAGCCCCACCTTCAAACCTGGAACCATGGCCCAAAGTGAGAACTTCTTCCTGCTCCAATGTTACCTCTTCCAAAACCACCCCTGGCCCGCCCCCCATTCCTGTACCCATAAAAACCCCAGGCTCCACTGGCAGAGGGCAGAAAAGCAGAGGAGAGAAGAGAAGAAGCTACTGAATGTTGAAGAGAAGCAGCTTGACTTCAGAGGGATGCCTTGATGGCAGAACTTCAGAGAAGAGTCTAGCCACAAATGGCCAGACTTCAGGGGAAGATTACCTTCCCACTCCATCCCCTTTCCACCTCCCCTTTCTGCTGAGAACCACTTCCATTGGCAATAAAATCCCCCATGTTTACTATCCTTCAATTCATTCGTGTGACCTGATTTTTCCTGGACACTGGACAACAGCTTGGGATACAGAAAAGGCAGGGGGTCCACTGAGCTGTTAAACACTTAAGCCGTCTGTGGACAGCAAAGCTCAAAGCACTGCCTGTAATATATGCCCTCTGGGGCTTCAAGGGTCGCAGGTACACACCCTCTGCAAGATGCTGCCGTGGGGCCTGCATGGAGTTTTGCACCTGCCAGCGCCTGGAAGCATTAACTCCACCTCCTGCACCCACTCACCTGTGTGTTCCTCTTCCTACAAGGGGTTGAAAGCCACAGGCTGAGTAAATGAGGCATCCTTGTCACGAGGCCCATGAAAGGGTCAGGGAAAAATTCCATTTTCAGTTAAGTTGGGACCATCTAGACTGCTTTTGGCAGCTGGGCTGCCAACATACTCTTCTCAGAGGGCTCTCTCTCTCTGCTGCCTCTCTCCCAGGCCTGATTTATTCTGGATGGTTCAAGTTCCATCTGAGTGCAATGTTCTCTAGAGTGGCCTACTGGGAGGCAGAGGCAGGAGGATCACTTGAGGCCAGGAGTTCAAGACCAGCCTGCGCAACAGTAGTGAGACTCCTTCTCTACAAAAAATAAAAATAAATCAGCAGAATGTGGTAGCAAGCACCTGTAGTCCCAGCTACTTGGGAGGCTGAAGCAGGAGCATTACCTGAGCCCAGGACTTCAAGGCTGCAATGAGCTATGATCGCACCACTGTACTCCAACCTGGGCAACAGAGACAGAGACCCTGTCTTTAAAAAAAAAAAAAAAAAAAAAAGAGGGCCAGGGGCCGTAGTGCACAATTGTAATCCCAGTACTTTGGGAGGCTGAGGTGGGTGCATCACCTGAGGTCAGGAGTTTGAGACCAGACTAACATGATGAAACCCCGTCTCTACTAAATACAAAAAATTAGCTGGGCGTGGTGGCGCATGCCTGTAATCCCAGCTACTCAAGAGGCTGAGGCAGGAGAGTCACTTGAACCTGGGAGGCAAAGTTTGCAGTGAGCTGAGATCATGCCATTGCACTGCAGCATGGGCAATAAGAGCGAAACTCTGTATCAAAAAATAAAAATAGAGTGTCTAGATGTTTCTCCTGGAGATTAATTCACTTTCTTCCCCACTTATATAGTCATCTCGTAGAATGTCATGTTATTCCACGTTGTTGCAGAAAGACTACAGATTTACCTGCTTTTCCAGATTTGTTGGTAGTGTTTTCTACAATGCTGATCCCAGCCCAAATTGTGATGGGAGCCAGAGTTTTTTCTGGAGTTCCCTCTCTACTCTTTACTGTAGTCTCCATCCCATATTTTGGCTCTTAAGCTCTTTCCCAAACAAAATCCTTTTCAAGACAAAATCCGAAACCAACTCATCCCAAGTGTAAGTGATTGTCAACAACTATCAGCTTAACTTGTTAACTCTACCATTTTGAAAGAGGCAGAGTCTGAAAGCAAAGGCCTCATGCACCTAAATTAGAGAATAGGGATATTATTCGCTTTTAGGGAATAGTAAACGAGGAAGAGAGAGAGTTTGTTGCTCAAAGAAGCTTTCCTGGTGCCCCAGAAATCACATTAAATAATCAAATGGCAGTTTATAATGTTCCCTGCATTCCCTATTTTAATATCTCAGAATTGGCAAATGGGGATTTAAAACAATAAGGATCTTTGATTCATTAGCTGATTCAATTCCAGTTTCCAGGCATTATAAGACCTCCCTCAACCCTCAATAAAACAACAAGCAATTTAAATCCCATATTACCCAAACATCATATCTTTCCTTATGAGAAAAAAATACGCTTATAAATGGAAAGAATAGGTTTTTTTCTTGTTCAATCCTTTAAAGTGTCTACCACAGCAAGCTGAACAGTGTAAGCACTCAATGACTTTATTGGATAAATATCAGAGTTTTACCTACTAAATGCATTCCCAGAGATAGCCTTGATGTCAATCTTAAAAGTGTATTATTTGTTTAGTTGTTTATTTTTGAGACAGAGTCTTGCACTGTTGCGCAGGCTGGAGTGCAATGGCGCAATCTCAGCCCCCTGCAACCTACATCTCCTTGGGTTCATGCAATTCTCCTGCCTTGGTCTCCCAAGTAGCTGGGATTACAGGCTTGCACCACCACAGCTGGCTAATTTTTGTGGTTTTAGTAGAGATGGGGTTTTGTCACGTTGGCCAAGCTGGTCTCAAACTCCTGACCCCAAGTGATCCACCTGCCTTGGCCTCCCAAAGTGCTGAGATTACAGGCATGAGCCACCATGCCCAGCCAACAGTGTATTATTAATAATGTACATCAGCTGAAATTTCATACAGTCTTATCTGTATATTTACCTTAAGATAACGTTTTAGAAAGAAAATATTCACCATTTTCAACTAAAATTTTGAATATTTTCTTAGGAAACCGAAAAATGCCTAGTTATCTAGACCTAAAATTCAATATATTTGATACCAACATATATATGTATATTTATTTATATTTATGACCAGAATTCCAAAATCATGTTCAACTTTATTCTCAAATTGACTTCTGTCAGCATTTTTTCCAATTTCTTATTTTTAGCAATATTATTTCTTTTCCTTGTTTTGAAAATGTTAGTGATGATAATACAAATAAGTATTTGTACCCTTGAACCCTAGTGCTTTGCTTTGCTTTTAAGTCTTCACGTATCGTATTGTTGATTTCACCCTCACACATATCCATGAAATAGCAAGAGGGAAAAAGAGCTGAATATTTATCACAAAACAGACAGCAAAGTGCACCAGCTGCTCTTCCAAGAGACCTAGTTTGGGAGCGAGGGGTAGAAAACAGGGTGAGAAAGGTTCTGATAGGGAGGAATAACAAGGGATGCCACTAAGTTGCTCTTTTCCCCTACTGGAGAGATTTTTAAAATCCATATTGTTCTTCATCAATCAAATACCCATTTGCTTTTTGAGCCAAAATGTGATTTTAAAGAAAGTACTTGAGAGATGGAACAGGGCCGGGCAGATACCAGCACTTTGGGTGGCTGAGACGGGCAGATCACTTGAGGCCAGGAGTTGGTTTGAGACCAGCCTGGCCAACATGGCGAAAACCCATCTCTACAAAAGCACAAAAATTAGCTGGGCATGGAAGTGCGCACCTGTAATCCCAGCTACTCGGGAGGCTGAGGCACGAGATTCGCTTGAACCCGGAAGACAGAGGTTGCAGTGAGTGAGATCTTGCCACTATACTCTAGCCTGGGCAACAGAGCAAGATCATGTCTCCAAAAAAAAACAAACAAGAAAAAAAAACAAAAAAAAAACAGAGAGACTGATGGAACAATCACAGCCCAAAGATGAACATTTTGTCAAATACTCAAATACTGAGCCTCCCCGGTTTCCTGCTGAAGCTTTGCGTTTCTGTGGACTCTCAACATCCATTCCCTCCCTTCCTCCCAATGCCTCCTTTTTCAGCGTTTTAGAGTTGGGTCAATTACAAGGGAGATATGGACATATCTCCAGAGAAGTCAATCTGCAAGGAAAAATTAACCATACAGTATTTTGAAAGCTGCCTAGGAGCAGAAAACACGTCGTCACGGTCTTGCATAAACGGTGCCTCAATTTTGGCAGATCGTAAGTGCATGTGAATGTAACACTCCCGAGTTACACATTGGGTGTGGCCCTCAGAAAATTCTATCAGAGTACACTGGCATTTAATAGACCATTTCCTCTGTTGTTATGGGGCATCCTGACAATGTACTGTACAATTTTACTACATAAATTGGTAATAGCCCTTAGGAAAGCAGTTGAGCTGTGGTGTCAAGAATGATTTAAATGTGTATCCCCTTTCACATAACCGCCTCACTCAAGCCTGGCACAGTGGCTCACGCCTGTAATCTCAGCACTTTGGGAGGCCGAGGCAGGGGGATCGCTTGAGCCCAGGAGTTCAAGAGCAGCCTGGGCAACATAACAAAACCTTGTCTCTACAAAAAAATATTAGCCGAGCATGGTGACATGTGCCTGTAGTCTCAGCTACTCAGGAGGTTGAAGTGGAGGGATTGCTTGAGTCCAGGACGCTGAGGCTGCCGTGAGCTGTGATTGTGCCAGTGTGCTCACACCTGGGAGACAGAGTGAGATCTTGTCTCTAAAAAATAATAATAATAATAATAACAACAAAATAACAATCTTGCTCACTCCTGGAGATTGATCCTAATAAATCTTTTCTGTCAAGCTATGTATTTTAAGATGTTTATTGCAGCAGAATCTGTAAGGAGGGATGGGTGTGAAAAAGGGATACATAACTTATTCAATATTAGTTGAATAGCTATGTGAATTATAGCATACATAGCCTGTAGAATGTTATGCTGCAATTGAAAAGTTTAATTACATAACAACATAGGAGAATGTCAATAATATAATATTAAGTGGAAACAGCGGAATATAAAATTGTACATGCCCTCTGGTTAAGAAACTGTAAAAAATACTAATGTCTGAAGAACAGAGCCTAGAAGGGACTAAAGAAAATCAGAACAAATATATTCAGATGCTGCAATAGAGGTGTCTGGGGGGTTCTTTCAAAAGTCCCTTTTGGCTGGGCACGGTGGCTCACGCCTGTAATCCCAGCACTTTGGGAGGCTGAGGCGGGCGGATCACCTGACATCAGGAGTTCAAGACCAGGCTGGCCAACATGGTGAAACCCCATCTCTACTAAAAATACAAAAATTAGCCAGGCGTGATGGTGTGTGCCTGTAGTTCCAGCTACTTGGGAGGCTGAGGCAGGAGAATTGCTTGAACCCGGGAGGCAGAGTTTGCAGTGAGTCAAGATCATGCTACTGCACTGCAGCCTGGGCGACAGGGTGTGACTCCATCTCAGAAAAAAAAAAAAAAAAAAAAGATACTTTTATGTTATTTTAATAGAGGTTTTGTAATTGGTAGAAACAAAAACAAGTGCGGCAGTGGAATTAATATGAGGAGTGAGAATAAGAAGACAATAGAGTGGCAGGTTCAGAAATGTTTGGTTTGAGTCAATTTTGTGACACAACTGACTATAATGCCATTTAAATGCCATTTGTCATAGAGGATTCTCCAAAGCCAGAGCAGGTGAAGGACATAGTTTTTTTGTTGGTTTGGTTTTGGGTTTTGTTTGTTTGTTTGTTTTTTGAGACAGGATCTTGCTCTGTTGCCCAGGCTGGAGTGTAGTAGAGTAATCACCATTCACTGCAGCCTCAGCCTCCTCGGATCAAGCAATCTGCCTACCTCAGCCTCCTGAGTAGTTGGGACCACAGGTGTGTGCCACCACACCCAGCTAATTTATATATAGAGCGAGAGAAGGGGTCTCACTACGTTGTCCAGGCTAAGGAAATAGTTAATTGTTTAGTGGATGGGGACAAGGGGAGAACTTACCAGCATTCAAAGTACTTTCTTTTTTTGGAAGAGACAGGGTCTCACCGTGTTGCCCAGGCTGAAGTTCAATGACTATTCACAGGTGCAATCCCACTACTGATCAGAATGGGAGTTTTGACCTGCTCCATTTCTGCCCCATGTTGATTCACCCTTCTTTAGACAACCTGGTGGTCCTCCACCCCCAGGAGGTCACCATATTGATGCTGAACTTAGTGTGGACACTCAATTGGCAGAGCACACTATAGCCATAACTTCTAGACTCAAGTGATCCTCCTACCTCAGCCTCCCAAACAGGTGGAACTATAGGCACACCACATGACATCCACCGAAGTGCTGTAATAAACATATGCCATCATATTATTTTCTCTCAAGACATATTATTTCTAGTGACCTTTATGCTACCTTGGAGTTGAACATGGTACTTTTTTTTTTTTTTTTTGGGACGGAGTCTTGCTCTCACCCAGGCTGGAGTGCAGTGGGGCGATCTCGGCTCACTGCAAGCTCCGCCTCCTGGGTTCACGCCATTCTCCTGCCGCAGCCTCCCAAGTAGCTGGGACTACAGGCGCCCGCCACCACACCTGGCTAATTTTTTGTATTTTTAGTAGAGACGGGGTTTCACCGTGTTAGCCAGGATGGTCTCGATCTCCTGACCTTGTGATCCACCCGCCTCAGCCTCCCAAAGTGCTGGGATTACAGGCGTGAGCCACAGCGCCCGGCGAACATGGTACTATTGTACCTTTTTTTTTTATTTGAGATGGAGTCTTGCTCTGTTGCCTGGGTTGGAGTGCAATGAGGGGATCTCAGCTCACTGCAACTTCCACCTCTCAGGTTCAAGCAATTCTCCTGCTTCAGCCTCCCGAGTAGCTGAGACTACAGGCGTGCACCACCACGCCCAGCTAATTGTTTGTATTTTAGTAGAGATGGTGTTTCACCATGTTGGCTAGGCTGGTCTCAAACTCCTGACCTCAGGTGATCCACCTGCCTCAGCCTCCCAAAGTGCTGGGATTACAGGCATGAGCCACCATGCCCAGCCTATTGTACCTTTTAAAATCCTTTTACTACCAGCGAATCCTAGAAGTTATGTTTGGAGGAACTGTCACATGATAAATACCATGTTAAGTCCAGGGCTCACAATTTTGCCAAGAAGCAGACCCAACGTGTACCCCAGTAACGCAGAGTATGCACTACTATGATGCAATTTACATGCAAGGGGACCACCATGCCCACTGGAGAATAGGGAAAGGCGAGAGTGTGAATGAGGGAATCTGCGGAACTGAAACCTTGAAGCTGGTACAGGACTTCAAGAAAGATGCAAGGAGTGTCCCAGAGAAAACACAGGCAAGATCCATGCTCTAGGGGGGAATTCAGGACACATCCCAGTCGTGGCTGGTTCACAGGGAAGAGACACTCATATCGCTGCTTTGACACACACAGTGAGTACTCAATAACTGATACCAAGTGAATGAATGAATGAACAAATGCACTCAGGATGACTGGCAAAGAGAGGACACAGAGAACAGGGGGAGGAGTTCCAAGGACCTGAACCAGGGCAGTGGAAGTAGAAATAAAAGCAGAAAAGAGGGTCAAAAGTGTGCAGTAGGAGAACTGACAGGAGCATAGAGGTGTGAGGATGGTTTTAAGGTTGAAAACCTGAGAAACTGGGAAAATAGAATTGTGGCTAAAATTGTCTGAGAAGCAGCCGTTGGTGGTTATTTCATCACGGATGCATAGCTAACCTCTCGATTCACTCATAAAATAAAGTGAAAGAAATGTAAACACACAAACATTTATTACAAGATGCCAATTTGGCTACATGGGACCAGGGGAAAATGAGAAATCAGAAAAAAGTATCTCTAAGGTAAATGGCTAGAGTTGCTCAGGAACAACGGAGAGGAATTATATTCTAAGGAAATAAAGGGGTCCCAGGAGAACTTAAACATTCATAAATTATATAGAGACACAACCGTATTGCCACCTGGCAGAGCTGTTTCTTTGTCTTCTCTCTGTTGTCATGGGCTACCAATCCTGAAGGGAAAACTAGCTCCGAAACAACTGATTAAATAAATTTAATTAACTTGGAAAATATAAATGCAGCCTCGTGGGACTTCTTTCTTTTTCAGCCAGCTTTTAAGACACTGTCACGTGACTCTTGGCTTTCGGCCCTGAGACACTCTGATTGTTGCATGAGTTTCCTTTAAACGTGTGTATGCAGTCCTAAAATACACATTGTTGTGTGTCTAGTGAGGTCTTACTCAGTCAAGGGGGAGTTCTTTTTTTTTTTTTTTTTTTGAGATTTAGTCTCACTCTGTCACCCAAGCTGCAGTGCAGTGGCGCAATCTCGGCTCACCACAACCTCCGCCTCCCAGGTTCAAGCAATTCTTAGCCTCCTGAGTAGCTGGGATTACAGATGCTCACCCGCCACCACACCCGGCTAATGTATGTATGTATATATGTATTTTTCTCCTGAGGCAGGAGAATTGCTTGAACCTAGGAGGCAGAAGTTACAGGGAGCCAAGATCACGCCATTGCACTCCAGCCTGGGCAACAAGAGTGAAACTCTGTCTCAAAAACAAACAAACAAATGTGAGATCTGGGTGGCGATACATATCCAAACCGTGTTGACGGCCATCCTAATAGGCATGAGGTGATATTTCATGGTTTTGATTTGTGTTTCCCTGATGATTAGTGATGTTGGGCATCTTTTTCTCTACCTGTTGGCTATTTGTATGTCTTCTTTGGAGAAATATCTATTCAAGTCCTTGGCCTGTTTTTGAATTGGGTTATTTAATTTTTTGTTATTGAGTCGTAGGAGTTCCTTATATATTTTTGGATATTAACTCCTATTAGATATATGGTTTGCAAATATTTTCTCACATTCTGTAGGTTGCCTTTTCACTCTGCCGATGGTTTTCTTTGCTATGCAGAAACTCTTCTGTTTGGTGTAGTCCCACTTGTCTATTTTTACTTTTGTTTCCTGTGCTTTTGCTGTCACATCCAAGAAATCATTGCCAAGACCATTTGGTTTCTTAACAGTATTAAGAGCATGTTATTTTTCCTGTAGTGCAGTGCTCCTCCAAAAATTGCACTTCTATTATCCCTGCAAAAAAAAAAAAAAAAAAGAAAATCCTTTTAATTTGGAATCAGTTTTTAATTTTAGCCAGTTTTTAAAGCTGAGTTTACAATACGGTTAGCAATGATGTCAGACATTTCACCTTTGGCAGAATGAACCTCCATATATTGATTCCAGGAATTAATTGTATGAAAGAAAAAAGGGCCATTATTGGACTGAACTGCTTTTCTTTTTGAAACATCTGATGACATTATCAAACTACTGTCATTAACCATTTGCTAAGTTCTGCTGCTGCTAATGGAGCCAATACAAACAGCTATCAGCAGGGCACAGTGGCTCATGCCTGTAATCCCAGCAATTTGGGAGGCCTAAGTGGAAGGATCACTTGAAGCCAGGAATTTGAGACCAGCCTGGGCAACACAGCAAGAACCCCTCCCCAACCCCATTCCCTACAAAATTTTTTTAAAAATTAGCCTGGCATGGTGGCCCATGCCTGTAGCCATAGCTACTCAGGAGGCTGAGGTAGGAGAATTGCTTGAGCACAGGAGTTCAAAGTTACAATGAGCTATGATGTCACCACTGCACTCCAGCCTGGGCAACAGAGTGAGACCCTGTCTCTAAAAATAAAATAAAATACAAAATGTCTATTGCTTGATTTCTTGTATCTGCAGGAAAACTTAAAATAAAAAAGCAAAATTAACTTAGGTGAACAGTTATTTGGTATAAACAAAAAGTTGGCCAGGTTTGGTGGCTCACACCTATAATCCCAACACTTTGGGAGGCTGGGGTGGGAGGATCACTTGAGTTCAGGAGTTCGAGTCTGCAGCAAGCCATTTTCATGCCACTGCACTTCAGCCTGGGCAACACAGTGAGACCCTGTCTCCAAAAACGGTCAAACTTCATGGAATGAGAAGCAAATGAGAGGTGCAAAAGTCAAATTGTTGTCTTTGGGAATAACTACTCAAATAAGTTCCTAAAATAAGTCCTAACTTCTGAAAGAGATGCTGATGTTTCGTCAGCAGGTCTGTGCCTTCTAGGTTTTACATGGCTAGTGAGAGGATGATAGCTCCCTGGGTGGATGGTAAATGTCAAGAAACAATTTCACCAAACTACACATTAATCAACAACTTTCATGATGTGTAGAAATTTACTACCTAATGGAGAATTCTAGGATGAAAATTTTCCTCAGGTTCTGAAGTTACAGCAGGTCCTCAAAGAACATGGTTTTGTTCAACATCATCTCATTATAACATTTATTTATTTATTTTCTTTTTCTGAGACAGAGTCTCGCTCTGTTGCCCAGGTTGGAGGGCAGTGGTGCAATCTCGGCTCACTGCAACCTCCGCTTCCCGGCTTCAAGCAATTCTCCTGCCTCAGCCTCCCGAGTAGCTGGGATTACAGGTGCCCGCCACCATGCCCAGCTAATTTTTGTATTTTTGATAGAGAAGGGGTTTATCATGTTGGCCAGGCTGGTCTCAAGCCCCTGACCTCAGGTGATCTGCCCGCCTCGGCCTCCCAAAGTGCTGGGGTTATAGGCGTGAGCCACCATGCCCAGCCACATTATAACATTTATAAGGAAAAAAAATAGATTCCTGGCTGAGGTCACTGTGTGGAGTTTTGAATTCTCCCCATGTCTGTGTGGGTTTTCTCCAGGTACTCTGATTTCCTCCCACATGGCAAGAATGTACCCATTAGATTAAGTGATGTGTCTAAATGGCCCCAGGATGAGTGTGTGTGTGTGTGTGTATGTGTGTGCACACACATACGGGAATGGGATGGCGTCCAGTCCAGAGCTGGTTCCTGCCTTGTGTCCTAAGCTGCCAGGAGTGGCTCCAGCCACCCTTGATCCTCAACTGGAATCAATGACTTAGATGATAAATAAATGAATGTGTCTTAGTCTACTTTGTGTTTTTATAAAAGAATGCCTGAGGCTGGGTAATTTTAGAGAAAAGAGATTTGTTTAGCTCACAGTTCTGCGCGCTGCATAGGATGCATGGTGCTGGACTCTGTGCGGCTTCTGGTGGGGGCTTCTGTGCTCTGTCAAAACACAGCAGAGAGAGTCAAAGAGGAAGCAGGCACACATGAAGAGGGATTCATACCTGGGGGTGTGCTGACTTTATATCAACCCTCTCTCATCAGAACCAATCCATCCCGCTGAGAACCAATTCAGTCTCATGAGAGCGAGAACTCATTCATTACCCTGAGACCAGCCCACGCCATTCATGAGGGTTCCACCCCATGACCCCCACACCTCGCCCAAGATCCCTCCTCCACCACCATCACCCTGGGGATCAAGTTTACACACCTCCCCCCAGATCCCTCCTCCACCACCACCACCCTGGGGATCAAGTTTACGGTCATCGCCCGCACTTCGCGCGCACCGGGATCGGGTTTGCGCGCTCCCCAGATCCCTCCTCCGCCACCCGCACCGCACCCACCCTGGGATCAGTTTACCTCCCCAGATCCTCCTCCCCTACCACCAGGGATCAAGTGCCTGCAGAGATTTAGGTAGGGCAAACAAATCATTTCAATCCATTTCCGAGATGGATACAAATCATTATCAAATAGAACCTTAAAGTCTGCTGATAATCAGCCTGATGCAGCAGTAAACCGGTAAACAGGCGGTGGCTCCCATGCAGTGGTCCCACTTTTGGGAGGCAGGCTGGAGTGGATCCTGCCTGAGGTGAGGGAGTTCAAGACCAGCCTGCAGCCAGCACCAGTAGACCTGTCGTCTCTGCTAAAATGCAAACAAGTGCTGGGCGGTGGCCGGATGCTTGCAATCCAGCTACCGGGGAGGCTGAGGCAGAGTCGCTTAAGCCAGGGAGGCAGAGAGGAGTTAGGGTGGCAGAGAGATCCACACCCGCGGCCCTCGAGCCTGAAGCGACAGAGTGAGACTCTATCTCAAAATAAATTGAGTGAACAAAATTAAGGTAAAAGTGGCTGTTGGCCAGGCACTGTAGCTATAGGAGGCTTAGGCAGGATTGCTTGAACCCAGGAGGTGGAGGATGCAGTGAGCCGCTATCATGCCACTGCACTCCAGCCTGGGCAACAAAGTGAGACTGTCTCCAAATAAATAAACAAACAAACAAACAAATAAATGACGTGGTACAAAAGTACTCAGAGAGCCCGTGGAATTTGTTCTTGTTTCTGAGCTACATGGTGGCAGGAGGTGCTCCTGACAATTTCCACTTTGCAAATAGGTATTCCTTGATTTAACCCACCACCACCACAACCATCGTCCCTCACTGATTCACCTGAAAGTGGGGAAATAATTATCTTGCTTGTTTTTATTCATCCTTCTTAAATGCATATATAGATCACATTTATTTCAATGTTTAATATTAGAAGTGTTTGGGGTCTTCATTTAGAAGTCTGGTGATATCTAGGGAGCCAGAAATATGTCACAGGAGCTTAATTCTTGTTTACATCAATTAGCTTATGGCACAATTAGTTGGGTTATATGTTGTTCTGCTTCAAGTCGCAGTTTCAGAGACCCTGTGGAAGACGTTAAGTGATTACTTACTATACTGCTGATAGTGGCTGATGTTGCTATTGAGAGGAATGAGTACTGATTCTAGATCCTTGTATGTGGCCTGCTTGTTCTCTCTGAAAGCTTTTAGGATTAAAAAAAAAAAATCTATGTGTGTGTGTTTGTTTTGAGACAGTCGCGGAGGTTTGGAGTGCAGTTGTGCAATCATGGCTCGCTGCAGCTTTGACCTCCCAGGCTCAAGTGATCCTCCCACCTTAGCCTCCTGAGTAGCTGGGACTACAGGCATGCACCACCACACGCAGCTAATTGGGGTGTTTTTTTTTTTGTAGGGACAGGGTGTCACTATGTTGTCCAGGCTAGTCTCTAACTCCTGGGCTCAAGCCATCCTCCTGCCTCGGCCTCCCAAAGTGCTAGTACTACAGAAGTGAGTTACTGCAACCGGCCTGGTGTTCTTAAATTTTACAAGGTTATGACTTATTGTGGATCTTTTTCCATTCTTTGTTCTAGGTGCTCAGTGGGCCTTTTAAATCTGGGGCCATCTTCTAGTTCTTGGGAAACTGTTTATTTCTGTAGTTGAGATCTCTAATTGTCTACTGAATACATCTTTCCTTCTTTCTTAGTAACAGCATATCTCTATGCAGGATGGCAATGTGCCTCACAGCCATCTTGTTGGTAGATGAAGTCATGTGACTCTGTTCTGTCCAATGAGATGTAAGTTGAAGTTACAGTAGACACAAATTTTCCTATCTTTTTCCTGCTTGAAACATATTTGCAATGCCTGAGATGGGAAGAGAATGGGCAGAGACCATTTTGTGTGAGGATGAGAGCAAAACTAATGATGTCTAAGCTCAAAGATAGAAATAATCTGGTTCTCTGTTGACAACATAGAGACCCTGTATCTGCTAACCACCCACTATCACTATGTGATAAAAATAATACCTAAACCACTATTATTTGGGTTTGGGGTTCCATACAGTCAAACTCAAGTTCTGACTAACACAATTTATTTGATAATATTCCCCCTTAATTTTCTTTGTTCTCCCATTCTGGGGTTCCTACTAGTCAGATGTTAAACCTTCTGAATTGACCATCTAACTTTCTTTTGTTTTTCATCTTTTGTCTTTTTATTCTAATTGTCTCTTTATCATAGAATCCTCTGTGAAAATTTTTATTTCTGCTATCCTATTCTTCTTAATTTTTTTGAATGGCTTCATTGAGATATAATTTACCTACCGTACAATTCACCCATTTAAAGTATAAAATTTGGCCAGGCACAGTGGCTCATGCCTGTAATCCCAGGACGTTGGGAGGCTGACGTGGGAGGATCACTTGAGGCCAGGAGTTCAAGACCAGCCTGGCCAATATGGTGAAACCCCATCTTTACTAAAAATGCCCTCAAAAAATTAGATGGGTGTGGTGGCATGCACCTGTAATCCCAGTTATTTAGGAGCTGAGGCACTAGAATCGCTTGAACCCAGGAGGCAGAGGTTGCAATGAGCTGAGATCATGCCCCTGCACTCCAGCCTGGGTGCAGCGTGAGACTGTATCTGAAAATTAAAACAACAACAAAAAAAAGAAGTATAAAATGCAATGGGTTTGTAGTTTACTCACAGAATTGTACAACTGTTCCCACACTCAGTTTTAGAACATTTTCGTCACCCTAAAGAAAACCCATACCCTTTATTTACCACCCTCCAATCTTCCAATTTCCCCCAGCCCAAAACAGCACTAATCTTTCCATCTCTATGGACTCGCCTCATTCTGAACATTTCATGTAAATGTAATTAAATTAGACATCACATGTTCTTTTGTGGCTGGCTTCTTTCATTGAGTACTGTGTTTTCAAGGCTCATTTGTGTTTTAGCACAAATCAGTACTTCATTCTTTTTATACCTGAGTAATATTCCATTGTGTGGATAATACTACATCCTATTCTTAATTTTTAAGAATTCTTTCATATGCCCTGAAGTTTTTTCCTTTTCATAGAATGCTGTAATTGTGTCATGAATACAATTCTCTTCTCTTTCTGAAGATATTAATCGTTGTTTTTCTGAAGTCATCTCCTTCCTGCACCGTCTGTTTTTTCTGGGCTCTTTTTCCTCTTTTGTTTTGATCTCTGGCCTCCTACATATTAGAGGCTTTCCTCAAATTTCTGATGATCCTTGACCATTCACCAAATTACTGATCAGAAGTTCAGTGTATGTGCACGAGGCTTAGCAACTGATAGCCTCACCATGAGATGACAAGGGGAGTACCGACTTTTTGTCTTGAGCTAACCATTCCCCCAGGTGATACAGGGAGCACCCTTGACCTTGCAGTTTATGGGATGATGGTTCCCTAGAGTTCTGCAATACTGTCACCCTGCACAGAAAAAGCAGTGAGCTAGTGTGCCATCTCGGGGGTGGAGTGGGGACAATGGCCCGTCATATGTGACTTCTGAGAGCCTTACTAATTTCAGAAATGCCTTGTTTTCTTGCCCTCTGTGATGCCTCCCATCTCCTGGATCAGGACATCTCTGGTTTGCCGTCTTCAGAGAGCAAATCTTCTGTCACCTGCCGGGTGGTAGTGGAGTGACAGCCTCTGGCTGTGTGGAGTGAGGAGGAAGATCTGAGGTCCAGCTCCTTCTTACACAGACATTGAAAGAATTCTCTCATTTTCAGCCCCATCCTGATCCCCTGAATTCAGAGAGGTCTAGTGCTTCCAGTTTCTGAGACTTTTGAGGATTCATAGTGGATTCAATTCATTTATTTATTTATTATTTATTTGTATTTATTTTTTTGAGATAGAGTCTTGCTCCATCGCCCAGGCTGGAGTGCTGTGGCGCCATTTTGGCTCACTGCAACCTCTAACTCCCGGATTCAAGTGATTCTCCTGCCTCAGCCTCCCGAGAAGCTGGGATTACAGGTGCCCACCACCACACCAGTCTAATTTTTTTGTATGTTTAGTAGAGATGGAGTTTCACCATGTTGGCCAGGCTAGTTTCAAACTCCTGGCCTGAAGTGATCTGCCCGCCTCGGCCTCCCAAAGTGTTAGGATTACAGGGGTGAGCCACCACCCCAGGCTGGATTCAATTTATCTTTTATTGGCTTCTTCAGGTATAGACCCTCAGCAGAATGGGGAAAGCTGACGTTAAATTCGATGTCTTTTGTCCAAACAACTTATGTCTTCCAAAATATTGTTGACTTTTTTTGCATCTCCACTACCATTTGCTTCTTCCTATTTTATTCCTTCATGGCTATCTGAGTGGGTTTGAAGAGGGAGTGGAGCGGATGACATGTATTCAACCTACAGAGTTAACTGCGAGTCGACAGCTCCCAGGGAGAAGGCAAGCGCAGGTGAGCCCTTGGTAGCATGAATCAGGAGAATCCTCAGACTGGAGACCACAGCGGCTGTGAACTTAAAAAAATAGAATATCAAATTATGAAGAAAATCATTCATCTACTTCACAGTTTTATCTAGTGATGACTCAGCCAAAAGAAACAAATATTTAAAATAATTACCAAGTTTCCTCTTGAGTGACCAATAAAGCAGCTGCATGTAATTACAACAATACAAGACATCCCCCATCCACTTAGACCTATCAGATTCCCAGGCTACTGTCTTTTCAGACCACTGTCTTTCTGTTAGGCTATGCTGCTGCTGCTGATTGCCGACACTTACATAGCACTTTGTATGTCCAAGCACTTTACATTTTTTAACACTTTAATCCTCACAATCATCGTTTTCTACAGTTACTATTATTACGGGAGGATAATATAGTTGGCCCTCTCTGTGCGTTCTGCATCTGTGGACTCAACCAACCTCAGATTGGAAATATTCAGGAAAAAATCTGCATCTGTACTAAACATGCACAGATTTTATTCCTTGTCATTATTCCCTAGACAATCTCGGCTCACTAGCAAGCTCCACCTCCCGGGCTCACGCCATTCTCCTGCCTCAGCCTCCCGAGCAGCTGGGACTACAGGCGCCCGCCGCCGCGCCCGGCTAATTTTTTTTTTTTTGTATTTTTAGTAGAGACGGGGTTTCACCGTGGTCTCGATCTCCTGACCTTGTGATCCGCCCGCCTCGGCCTCCCAAAGTGCTGGGATTACAGGCGTGAGCCACCGCGCCCGGCCTATAGCAACTATTTACGTAGTATATGCATTGTTTTCAGTATCATAAGTAATCTAGAGATGATTTAAAGTATAGGAGTATAGTAAGTTATATGCAAATTCTATACCGTTTTATCAGGAACTTGAACATCCGTGGGTTTTGTTTCTGCAGGGGGTTCTGGAAACAATCCCCCACAGATACTGAGGGACAACTGTTGTATGGCATAAAGCACTTATGTAACCTGCTCAAGTTCACACAGCTAGAACAGTTCAAATAGAATGAATGTTTAATAGTGCAAATAGAAGAGAATGGGTCAAAGCCAGGATATGAACCAAGGATGACATTCTCTAGTCTTTGCTCTTGTAAATGCACTATAGCACTTTGGGAGGCCGAAGTCGGCGGATCACCTGAGGTCAGGAGTTCAAGACCAGCCTGGACAACATGCTGAAACCCCGTCTCTACTAAAAATACAAAAATTAGCCGGGCCTGGTGGCACAGACCTATAATCCCAGCTACTCAGGAGGTTGAGGCAGGAGAATTGCTTAAGCTCGGGAGGCAGAGGTTGCAGTGAGCCAAGATTGTGCCACTGCACTCCAGCCTGGGCAAAAGAGCAAGACTTCGTCTCAAATAAATAAATAAATAAATGCAATATAGATAACGATAATTGAATTTATTTATCGCCCTACAATTTCAAGAGCATTTCACCTGATCTCATTGATTTTATAGTCCCATTTTACTGTTGAGAACACTGAAAGTCCCTTTGACTTATCCAAGATCTGCAGTTTACCTTACTGTTTTACCTAGCGATAACACTGATGCCCTTTGCTTTTAAGGTTTATAGTACTTTGCAGCCCTAAGCTCAGCCCTTTCACTGGTTCATTTTGATGATTATGAAAATTCATTTCCATAGGATGCCAAGAAGAGGAGGCATTATAAAGGCAATAGACATATTCAAGAGCAGATTGGAGTTGTTGGTTAAAACTCAGAAGGTATTTTCCCATAGAAATAATGTGAGTCATGGTCAGTAGGTGTGTACGCTAGCCCACAAATGCTAGGATGTTCCTTACTGTTACCACAGTAACCACAGCTCTCCAGGGCCTGGGGTGGAGAGGAACTCAGGGACAGAGGGAGGACCCAGTGGTGGCGGCAGCCCCTCCCACTGGAGGTGGAGGGAGCCTGGGAGGGGCTGCGGAAAGGTCAAGGATAAGCTGAGTGTTTGTAAAGTGTGGACCTGCCTGGCATGGTTTTTTTTCTTTTTCTTTTTTTGAGACGGTCTCTCACTCTGTCACCAGGCTGGAGTGCAGTGACACAATCTCGGCTCACTGCAACCTCCACCTCCCAGGTTCAAGCGATTCTCCTGCCTCAGCCTCCCAAGTAGCTGGGACTACAGGCATGCACCACCACGCCCAGCTAATTTTTGTATTTTTAGTAGAGACGAGGTTTCACCATGTTGTCCAGGATGATCTCGATCTCTTGACCTCGTGATCCGCCTGCCTCGGCCTCCCAAAGTGCTGGGATTACAGGCGTGAGCCACCACACGTGGCACATTTGCCATTTAATCAAAGAGACTTCCTAGAATAAAAGACACTCCGCATCTAAGGAACATGATGGGAACCTTAGATTCTACACTTAACGAGGTGGAGAGAGTTGAATAGCAGGCCCAAGGCCAGCTGAGAGCCATTTGCAGAGGGAACATCATGTCTAAATAAAGCCGATTTCCCCAAGGAATACGGAGCCTTTCCCTCCAGTCATTAGGTCCCTAGCTTCACTGTTTTGTTTTTGTTTTGTTTGTTTGTTTTTTGAGAGGGAGTCTCACTGTGTGGCCCAGGCTGGAGTACGGTAGTGTGATCTTAGCTCACTGCAACCTCCGCCTCTGGCGTTCAAGCGATTCTCCTGCCTTAGCCTCCAGAGTAGCTAGGATTACAGGCATGCGCCACCACACCCAGCTTAATTTTTTGTATTTTCAGTAGAGATGAGGTTTCATCATGTTGGCCAGGCTGGTCTTAAACTCCTGACCTCAAGTGATCCGCCTGCCACAGCCTCCCAATGTCCTGGGACTACAGGCATTAGCTACCGTGCCTGGCCCCCTGGCTTTACCTACAGACTTTGTGCAGTTAGAGGCTTTCTCTATCCCAGGGTGACATTAGAATCTCATATTTGGAGTAAACGGAATCAGTAATTTGTAATAAAGACTTCTGAGTTTTACATGCTTCCAAAATTGGGATCTTGCTGGCTAGACCCAGGATGGAAGCTGGGCGTGATCGTGTTTTCATTGATTAATTATAAAAATTAAACCCATTTTAATCACTCATTTAGTCATTCATCTATCTCTTCTACTCATTCTAAAAATTAGGAGGTGACTGAAAGTGTTTTTGTTTGTTGGGTTTTTTATTTGGAGTCCATGATTTTCCTGGATGTTCTACAATTGTAGAAGAGTAAACATTTCTAGGCAGAAAGCTGGTTTTTCTTATTGCCAGTACTCAGGATTTGTTTTGTTTTCTGTTGTATTTTTTCCTGAGAGAAATTAAACACGTCTTACAACCCAACCTGCCTTCTGGCCACAAAGCATCCCCCCTGTATATTCACAGAGAGGATCTGATAAGGGAGCTGCCATCTTAAATTCTAGAAGTTTCTTGATGACTTGAACAGAAGCCAAGCCAGGGCCTGCGGTTCAGCACAGCCTTCAGGGCCTTGAAGCTGCCATGTGGGGAGACTGGAGTACCTTTTAAAGTTTTTGAATAAGCAAAACCCACTGGAGAGATTTTTCTTATTTTGAGCTTAAAATAAACAGAAAAACAGTTGCAATTTGAATCATCTGCGCCCTGCTCAGCAGCCAGTTTAACTGAAGGCTCCATGGAGCTGCCCCAAGGGCAGAAGCCTCTCCCTCAAGATAACACTACTCAGTGATGAGTCATTTTGGGGCCCAGGACATTCATCAATCATCAAAATGACACTATAAGTAATAGCTGTATGGCTGCCCAGAGTGAGATAACTTCTTGGGACCAGATGCCTTGCTCAAGCATCTTGCAGGGACTGGGAGGTGGGATGCAGGGTGTTATTAAGGACAGGGAAGACTGCTGTCTGCTGCCTGGAGGGTGAACTGAGCCTGAGCCCTTGGACTGCCAGGACGTGGCCAGCTGCACAGTGCATGAGGCTGACGGCTAGGTCCTTTCGGCAGGGCCATTCCTGGTCCTTCTTTCCTGTGTTCATTAGTGCAGATGAGAATCTGTATTGATTCCTATTGCTGCTGTGACAAATTTACCACGAACTTCGTGACTTAAAGCCACACATATTTATCATCTTGCATTCCCGGAGTTCGCAAGTTGGACCTGGGAGTCATGGGACTAAAACTCAATGTGCTGGCAGGGCTGTGCTCCTTCTGGATGTTCTCGGGAGAATTTCTTCCTTGCCTTTTCCAGCCTCTACAGGCCGCCTGCCTTCCCTGGCCTGGCAAAGCTGTCACTCACATCACTCCAGCCTCTGCTCTCTGTCCTCCCTCCTTCTCTGGCTCTCCTGCCCCTTTCTTTCTCTTAGAAGGACCCTTCTGATTATATTTAGAGGAACCCAAGATAATCCTCCCACCTCAAGGCCCTCAGCTGTATCAGGCAACATATTCATAGGTTACAGGGATTGGGATGGACATCTTTGGGAGCCATTATTCTGCCCACCAGATAATTTATTTTTGCCAACACTTCTCTACTTTATTAAGGTTTACCCACATAGTCAACACTCAGGTGCCACATAACGATGAGCATACATTCGGAGAGATGTGTCATTAGGTGATTTTGTTGTGTAAACAACACAGCGAGCACGTACACAAGGCTAGATGGCATAGCCTACTACGCACTTAGGCTGGATGGTCTAGTCTATTGCTCTAAGGCAACAAGCCTCTATAGCATGTCATTGAGTACTGTAGGCAACTGTAAGGCAATGCTAAGTATTTGTGTGTCTGAATACAGAAAAAGTACAGTAAAAATAGAGTATTAAAATTTTCTGGGACCACTGTTGTATATTCAGTTCATCATTGATTGAAATGTTATGTGGCATATAATGTTTAGATTTCTTTATCTAAACATTTAGTTTTTGTTATTTTTTAATTAATTTATTTTTTTTCTCGAGATGAAGTTTCGCTCTGTTGCCCAGGCTGGAGTGCAGTGGCGCGATCTCGGCTCACTGCAACCTCTGCCTCCCAGGTTCAAGCGACTCTCCTGCTTTAGCCTCCCAAGTAGCTGGGATTACAGGTACATGCCACCACATCTGGCTCATTTTTGTATTTTTGTAGAGATGGGGTTTCACCATGTTGGCGAGGCTGGTCTTGAACTCCTGACCTCAGGTGATCCACCTGCCTTGGCCTCCCAAAGTGCTGGGATTATGGCATGAGCCACTGCGCCCGGCCCTAAACATTTTTATACAATAATATACCCTCCTCTACAAATGTTTTCATCAGGATTTTGAGTTGGAAAACCTTTTTTTCCTCACTCCCCTAAACCATCACAATTATTTTCCATCAAGATGCCTAACACTGATTCAGTGAGGCCTCTGCAACTCAGGAAATTACTGAAATTATAAAAGAACTGTAACACACACCAGAATTAACCTGCCCTCAAGAAATTATTCTTAAAATGTGCATAACTTTGATAGTCCAAACTGTACAATAAGCTGAATATGGTATGGAAATATTAAAGTATACAGAGTTGGCCGGGTGTGGTGGCTCATGTCTGAAACCCCAGCACTTTGGGAGGCCAAGGCAGGCAGATCACCTGAGGTCAGGAGTTCGAGACCAGCCTGGCCAATATGGTGAAACCTCCGTTTCTACTAAAAATACAAAAATTAGCTGGGCAGGGCGGCGGGCACCTGTATTCCCAGCTACTCGGGAGGCTGAGGCAGGTGAATTGCTGGAACCCAGGAAGTGGAGGTTGCGGTGAACTGAGATCATGCCACTACACTCCAGCCCAGAACGAGACTCCATCTCAAACAAAAAGAAAAAGAAAATAATTAAAGTATACAGAGTTTATGAACAGATGAAATTCCTTCTTCTAATAAATATGTGAAACAAGGCCACTTACTGGGTTTTGGAAATTAGAAGTTCTCTTTCACTGATTTTTTTTTTGAGACAGAGTCTTGCTCTTGTCACCCCAGCTGGAGTGCAGTAGCACGATCTCAGCTCACTGCAACCTCCACCTCCCAGGTTCCAGTGATTCTCCTGCCTCAGCCCCCTGAGTAGCTGGGATTATAGGCATGTGCCACCACGCCCTGCTAATTTTTATGTTTTTAGTAGAGACGTGGTCTCACCATGTTGGCCAGGCTGGTCTCAAACTCCTCAGGTGATCTGCCTGCCTTGGCCTCCCAAAGTGTTGGTATTACAGGTGTGAGCCACTGCAACCAGCCTCTTTCACTGATTTTTTTTAAAACCAATGTATTAGTCCAGTCTTGCATTGCTATAAAGAAATACCTGCGACCGGGTAATTTATAAAGAAAAGAGGTTTAACTGGCTTACGGTTCCACAGGCTGTACAGGAAACATGATGCTGGCATCTGCTTGGCTTCTGGGGAGGCCTCAGGAAACTTAGAAACATGGCAGAAGGCACAGGGGGAGAGAACACAGAGCTGCAGTGGGAGGGAGGAAAGGTGCCACACAATTTAAACCAGCAGATTTCACAAGAACTCACTCACTCACTGTCATGAGAACGATACTGAAAGGTACTAAACCATTCACAAGAAACCACTCCCACGATCCAGTCACCTCCTACCAGGCCCCACATCCAACACTGGGAATGACAATTTGACATGAGATTTGGGCGGGGACACAGATCCAAACCATATCAACCCACAAAAACCAACCAAACAAAAAGGAACCATATGTCAAGAAAGTTCTGTCTTTTTGCACTTCTGATATAGAACTGACCAAGTCAAAATATCAAAGACAATACAGATAGCGACACTACGGGACATTTTGCAGAAATGCATGGCAGAATTCTTTTGCAAAACAAAAATGTTAGCAAGTTAAGCATAACCAGTCACCACCATTCCCTCTCCCTTCTAATAATTCATGAATTTGCAGCTGTTCTGTTTGCAGCACCTAGCTCCTGTGAAACAAATACTGTTTCACTCTTTGGAATAGGTATCAGTACATGACCTAGCTCCTGGGAAACAAATACTGTTTCACTCTTTGGAATAGGTATCAGTACATGACCTAGCTCCTGGGAAACAAATACTGTTTCACTCTTCGGAATAGGTATCAGTACATGCTTAATCTGATCCTAGGTTTCTGTATTTGAGTCCTTGTATTGCTATAACAAATTACCACAAACTGGACGGCTTAAAACAACAGAAATTTATTTCTCTCACAGTTCTGGAGGCCAGAAGTATGAAATCAAGGTGTAGAGAGAGTCAGTTCCTTCTGGAGGCTCTGAGAGAAAATTCGTTCCATGACTTCCTCCAATTCCTGATATTTCTTGGCTTGTAGCTACATCATTCCAACCTCTGTCTTCGTCTTTATACGGCCTTCTTCCCTGTGTCTCTGTGTCTCAAATCTCCTCGCTCAGATAGGACACTAGTCATTGAATGTAGAGTTTATTCTAAATGCAGGATGGGCTGGGCGTGGTGGCTCACGCCTGTATTCCTAGCACACTGGGAGGCCGAGGTGGGTGGATCACCTGAGGTCAAGAGTTAGAGACCAGCCTGGCCAACATGAGGAAACCTTGTCTTTACTAAAAATACAAAAGTTAGCCGGGCATGGTGGCAGGTGCCTGTAATCCCAGCTACTCAGGAGGCTGAGACAGGAGAATTGCTTGAACCTGGGAGGCAGAGGTTGCAGTGAATCAAGATTGTGCCACTACACTCCAGCCTGGATGACAGAGCAAAAACTCTGTCTGAAAATAAATAAATAAATGCAGGATGATGTCATCTCCAGATTGTTAACTTAGTTACAACTACAAAAACCTGATTTTCAAATCAGATCATATTTGAGTTAGCACTTGAACATCGGTTTTGTGGGGTCACCATTCAATCCATGACAGGGAACAAGACAGCATCTTGCTTTTCCTTTTCCTTGTGCTGTGCAGTTTACAATCTCGGCACCCTTCTGCAGTGCTCATCTGCCTTCATGTGTCTAGACCAGAGCCTTCCCATCGTTTTGGTCTGTTCTCTCACAGGAGTCACTCTGTGGCACTTTGTTGAGCCTTGGAACTACTTCGCTTATCATTTGTCTCCCCAAGATTAGAAGAACGTCTTTTCTGGAGAGGAAAGCTCAGCATGACAAAGCACACGGTGGCTCACAGCTCTGTTGAAAATAGAGTTGGAAAGACATTTAGTAAATTCGTGCTTTCAGAAGATTCTAATAAAGCAAGGCAAACCAAGTTAATGCTGGGGCAGCGGAGTCTTCTATTGCCTTCAGCCTTCCCTGAAGAATTAGATTTCTTCAGGGAATTGAAGGTGTAAACCAAAGAGAGCATCCTATCTGCTAAGGTGTTAGTTAAGGATTATTCAACCTGGGCACTTTCCAGTTTGAGCAAATAAACCCAGATTCTTCCCTGATGTTTAACAGAAGGGCCTTAAGAGTGTTAGAGTCAGGGCCGGGCGCGGTGGCTCAAGCCTGTAATCCCAGCACTTTGGGAGGCCGAGACGGGCGGATCACAAGGTCAGGAGATCAAGACCATCCTGGCTAACACGGTGAAACCCCGTCTCTACTTAAAAAATACAAAAAAAAAAAAAAAAAAAAACCTACCTGGGCGAGGTGGCGGGCGCCTGTAGTCCCAGCTACTCAGGAGGCTGAGGCAGGAGAATGGCGTAAACCTGGGAGGCGGAGCTTGCAGTGAGCTGAGACTCGGCCACTGCACTCCTGTCTGTGTGACAGAGCGGGACTCCGTCTCAAAAAAAAAAAAAAAAAAAGAGTATTAGAGTCAGGCAGATGTGGGCTGGAATCTAGGCTCTGCCACTGTATAACCTGAAATAAGTTACTTAATCTCACCTAGTCTCATTTTCTTTATCTATAAATTGCAGCTGATAATAGAATTATTACTTCATAGGATCATTGACATAGTTAAATGAGATAATGCAGATAATATACTAAGCAGAGTGTGTGGCATATAGTCAAGTTCTTTGTATTCCTATCTTCTACCATACCCACTCAGTGACTTTATTTCTTTTTTTCTTTTTTTTTTTTTTTGAGACGGAGTCTCGCTCTGTCGCCCAGGCTGGAGTACAGTGGCGCAATCTCAGCTCACTGCAAGCTCCACCTCCCGGGTTTACGCCATTCTCCTGCCTCAGCCTCCCGAGTAGCTGGGACTACTGGCTCCTCCCACCTCGCCCGGCTAGTTTTTTGTATGTTTTAGTAGAGACGGGGTTTCACCGTGTTAGCCAGGATGGTCTTGATCTTCTGACCTCGTGATCCGCCCGTCTCGGCCTCCCAAAGTGCTGGGATTACAGGCTTGAGCCACCGCGCCCGGCCTCAGTGACTTTATTTCTGTATTTATTTATTGACACGGAGTCTTGCTTTGTTGCCCAGGGTGGAGTGCAATGGCGAGATCTCAGCTTACTGCAACATCCGCCTCCTGGGCTCAAGTAATCCTCCTGCCTCAGCCTCCTAGGTAGCTAGGATTACAGGCACCTGCCACCATGCTCAGCTAATTTTTTGTATTTTTAGTAGAGATGGGGTTTCACCAGATTGGCCGGGCTGGTCTCAAACTCCTGACCTCAAGTGATCCACCAGTCTCGGCCTTCGAAAGTGTTGGGATTACAGGTGTGAGACACCACGCCCAATCGTGATTTCTTAAAGCACAAATTTACTAAACATCTTTCCAATTTATTTTCAAGAGCACTTTATCCTATAATATTATTTTTGTTGTTATTAATATTACTATCAGTACTATGATTATTATAGCAGGAGTGAGACTTTATGGTAACACAAGTACACCAACCAATTTTTTTTTTGAGACAAGTGTCACTCTGTCACCCAGGCCAGAGTGCAGTGGCACAATCATGGCTCACTGCAGCCTCAACCAATCAAGTGATCCCTCCACCTCAGCCTCCCTAGTAGCTGGGACCACAGGGATGTGCCACTATCCCCAGCTAATTTTTTCTTGATTTTTTGTAAAGATGAAGTCTCATTATATTGCCCAGGCTGGTGTTAAACTCACGGGCTCAAGCAATCCTTCCACCTCAGCCTCTCAAAGTGCTGGGATTACAGGCACGAGCCACCACTCTCGGTCTAATAAACTAATTTTTGTCTACATCTTTTGTCAGAGGTTGGAAGTGACTTGTTCACATTATTTTTGGTCTCCACTGCAATTATCCCGCCATCATCTTATAAAAATCTCTGTCCCTTTGTGACTTATGCCATTAAGCTGTTTATCCTTCTCATCTCTGCCTTGCACTGACAACCTGGCCACTCCTCAATAGTCATTGAAGACTGTGGCAGCTGTTTCCACCCCAGTCCTTTCCTAATTTTGGGTATCTTCAAGGTTTATATGGTTGCCCAATCCAATGTGCTAGCTTCACAGGTCTTGTGTGTGTGTGTGTGTGTGTGTGTGTGTGTATGTGTTTAGAGACAGGATCTCACTATGTTACCCAGGCTGGTTTTGAACTCCTGGTCTCAAGCTACCCTCCTGCCTCAGAGCCTCCCAAGTCTTAGTCTTCTCAGGTCCAAGGACTTCCCCTCAGCCACCTATTCCTATGGCCACGCCCTGGCTCTATCCTCACTAGGAAATACCCCTGTCTGAAACCAATCATAAACTTCAACATCCAGCTTTTGGCCATAACCTTCTCTTTTTCCAGACTTCTTCCACTTTCATTCCTTCCATGCCTGGCTATCAACCTCACAAAGCCCACAGTTGAATCTATTGATCTCCTCCTGGCCTCCTGTCAAGGTTTTTGTACTCCTATCTTCTACCAAACCCACTCAGTGAAAATGCAAACACAAGTCAATCATTCTGATAAGTTTCTCCTCTCCTACTCTCAGGAGACTGAGTGCTGCCAGAGAAAAATCACACCACCAGGCAGGTTCACGTGCACCTTGGTAGGCACGCAGTCACACCTTGCTGATGAATGTGCGAAGGCATCAACTGGACCCTCAGCTTTTATCATCACCCGTGTTATTTGACCTTGACCGGCTTCTTCTCTGATTCTTTTCTACCACTTCTAACCCAATCTAGGTTCAACCATTTGGCCTCAAGAGTGGAAGTATCAAGGAACAAAGTTTGATACAACCAGATCTGGAGTCAGACTGCAGAAGTTTAAATGCTGACTTTGACCCTGACTAATTATATACCCTTAAACCAGTCACTTAGTTCCTCAAAGTCAATCCCTTATCTATTAAATGGGAAAAACAAGTGCACCTGCCTTACTAGGTTGTTACGATAGTTAAGGGAGATCATACATCTGTACCTGACACACTGTAAGAGTTCAATAAATGTGGCTCTTCTTTTTACTCCATTGAGAAAATTGAGGCCATTGTCAAAAATCGTTTCCTTCAATTTCTCACCCTTCCCTACTACACAGTGTTCTAAAATCTATCCTGTCCTCTCCCTTTTTGATTTAAGGTCAACTTTTCTACCTATGTTCTGACCTATTCTTTCAGCACCTGCCAGATTTTTTAAAAATTGAAGTTGAATTAATATAGCATAAAAATGAACTATTTTTAAGTTAAAAATTTAAACTGGGTGCAGTGGCTCACACCTGTAGTCCCAGGACTTTGGGAGGCTGAGGTGGGCATATCACTTGAGACCAGTTGTTCAAGACCAGCCTGGCTAACATGGCAAAACCTTGTCTCTACTAAAAGTACAAAAATTAGCCAGGTACAGTGGTGTATACCTACAGTCCCAGCTACTTAGGAGGCTGAGGCATGAGAATAGCTTGAATCCACAGACAGAGGTTGCAGTGAGCCGAGATCATACCACTCTAGCCTGGATAACAGAGTGAGACTCTGTCTCAAAAAAAAAATAAAAATAAATAAAGTCAACAATTCAGTGGTATTTAACACACTAACAATGTTGTACAACAGCCACCTCTATCTGGTTTCAATATTTTCATCACCCGCAAATAAAATCCCATACCTATTTATTTATGAGATGGAGTCTCCCTCTGTCACCCAGGCTAGATCATACGGTAATTCTATGTTTAACTTATTGAGAAACCACCAAAATATTTTCTACAGTGTCTGAACCATTTATATTCAGGCAAAGTACAAGGGTTTCAATTTTTCCACATCCTCACCAACAGTGGTAGTAATACACCCAGTTTCACTTTTAATTTTAGTTATTTGCATCTTCTACTTTTTTAGTCAGTCTAGCAAAAGATTTGTCAGTTTTGTTGATCTTTTAGAAGAATCAACTTCTAGTTTCATTGATTCTGTTATTTTCCTATTGTCTATTTCAATGATCTCTGCTATAATTACTCCTTCTGTTGGTTTTGGATTTGGTTTGCTTTATTCTTCTAGTTCCTTAAAGGTTATGGATTTGAGATTTCTCTTTTCTTTTTTTAATGTAGGCATTTATACTTAAACATTTCCCTCTGGACACTGCTTTTTCTGTATAAGAATTGGGGATTTTTCCCATTTATTGTAAAGTATTCTTATTTCTCTTGCTATTTATCCTTTGACCCCTTTGTTGTTTAAGAGTGTATTGTTTATTTTTCATTTATTTGCACATTTTTTTCAGTTTTCCTCCTGTAGTTGATTTCTAACAATGTTCTGTTGTGATCTGAGAAGGTACTTTCTATTATTTCAATCTTTGAAAATTTACTGAGACTGTTTTTTTGTGGCCTAACATATGGTCTGTCCTAGAGAAGAATGTATATTCTGCTGTATTTGATAGAATGGTCTATATATGTCTGTTAGGCCTAATTGTTTATAGTGTTATGCAAGTCCTCTGTTTCCTTATGGATCTTCTGTTTAGATATTCTATTTATTATTGAAGGTAGGGGCATTGAAGTCTTCAACTATTACTGTCGAACTGCCTATTTCTTCCTTCAATTCTGTCAAGGTGTGTAGTACATATTTTGGAGCTCTGTTATTAGGAGGGTATATATTTATAGTTGTTATAGCTTCTTGATGAATTGACCCTTTTATCAATATATAATGACCTTTTTGTGTCTTTTAACCATTTTTGACTTAAAGCCTCTTTTGCTTCATATTAGTATAGCTACCCCAGTTCATCTTCAGTTACCATTTGCATAGAATCTCTTTTTACATCCTTTCACTTTCAACCTTATAGATCTAAAGTGAGTCACTTATAAACAGCATACAGTTGAAACATTTTTAAATTAATAGACTTTACTTTTTTTTTTTTTTTTTGAGATGGAGTCTCACTCTGTCGCCCAGGCTGGAGTGCAGTGGCCGGATCTCAGCTCACTGCAAGCTCCGCCTCCCGGATTTACGCTATTCTCCTGCCTCAGCCTCCTGAGTAGCTGGGACTACAGGCGCCTGCCACCACGTTCGGCTAATTTTTTGTATTTTTTTTTTTAGTAGAGACAGGGTTTCACTGTGTCAGCCAGGATGGTCTCAATCTCCTGACCTTCTGATCTGCCCGTCTCGGCCTCCCAAAGTGCTGGGATTACAGGCTTGAGCCACCACACCCGGCCTAGACTTTACTTTTTTAGAGAAGTTTTAAGTTTATAGAAAAGTTGAGTGGAAAGTACAGAGAGTTTCTATATACCTACTGCTGCCCTTGCACACCATTTCTCCTATTGTTAACATCTTACGTTAATGTAGTACACTAGGCTTCACTCTTTGTGTTGTACATTCTATGAGTTTTAACAATTGTATAATGACATGTATCCACCATTAAAGTATTGCACTGAATAGTTTCACTGGCAATCTGCCAGTCTGTGTATTTTAACGAGTGAGTTTAATCCATTTATATTTAAAGTTATATTAATTAATATATTTATATTAATTTACATAATTATATGTTAAATCTATGTTGTACATTAAATTACTGAGTCATTATATTACTTCTTCCATTTTGCCATTTATTCTCTAAATGTCACATCTTTTTTGTTCCTCATTTTCTTCAATACTATCTTCTTCTGTGTTTGATTTTTTTCTAGTGGACTATTTTTACTTTATCCATGTTTCCTTTTATGTAATTTTAAAAGTTATTTAAAAATGGTTACCATGGAGATTTCATTTAGCATCCTAAATTTATAACACCATTGCTTGTTTGAATTGATCCAAACTTAGCTTCTATAGCATATAAAATTTATCCTATATAGCTTTGTACCCACCTTATTTGCTATTGTCACAAATTCCATCTTTATACACTATGTGCCTACTGCATAGATTTATAATTATTGTTTGATGCATTGTATTTTGAACCATAAGAATCAAAAAGAGGAAGTATAAACTAGAAATACAATAATACTGGCTTTTGTATTTACCTATGTAGCTATCTTTACCAGAGTTCTTTATTTCTTCAGATGACTTCAACTTCAACTCACTGTCTAGTGTCCTTTCATTGCTGCCCAAAGGACTCCCTTTAGCATTTCCTACAGGGTAAGTCTAGAGGCAACAAACTCCCTTAGCTTTTGTTTACCTGGGAATGTTTTAATATCTTCCTTTTTTTTTTTTTCTTGAGACAGTTTCACTCTGTTGCCCAGGCTGAAGTACAGTGGCACGATCTTGGCTCACTGTGACCTCTGCCTCCTGGGTTCAAGTGATTCTCCTGCCTCAGCCTCCCAAGTAGCTGGGACTACACACATATACCACCATGCCTGGCTAATTTTTGCATTTTTTAAAATAGAGATGGGGTTTCACCATGTTAGCCAGGCTGGCCTTGAACTGACTTCAAGTGATTCAACCGCCTAGGCCTCCCAAAGTGCTGGGATTACTTACAGGCATGAACCACCATGCCCAGCCTATATCTTCCTAATTTTTGAAGAACAATTTTGCTTGATATAGAATTCTTACTAGACAGTTTTTTTTATTATTATTTCAGCACTTGAATATGTCATTCTACTGCCTTCTGATTGTCATTGTTTCTGATGATTATTAGATTAACAGTCTTATTAAGGGTATATATTGAATAACCTGTGCATAATGAGTCACTTATCTCTTGCTGTTTTCAAGATTCTCCCTTTGTTTTTGGATGTTGACAGTGTGATTATAAATGTGATTGATTATGATAGTGTGGACCTCTTTGTGATTATCCTACTTGGAGTTAATTGAACTTCTTGGATGTATAGACTGATGTCTTTCATCAAATTGGGACTTTTGGGCCATTCAAATGTCTTTCTACCTCTTTTTCATGTTTGTATTCTTGATGGTATCTCACAAGTCTCTTAAGCTCTGTTCATTTTTCATTCTTTTTTCTTTTTGTTCATCAAACTGGATAATTTCAATTATTTTATCTTCAGGTTCACTGATTCTTTCTTTTGCCTGTTCAAATATACTGCTGAACTCCTCTAGTAATTTTTTTTTTTTTTTTTTAGCTATTGAACTTCCAGCTCCAGTTGTTTAAAATTTGGTTTCTTTTACAATTTCTATTTCTTTATTGATAACCTTTACTTGTTCGTCCATTGGTTTCCTTTAGGTCTTTGAGCAAATTTAAGGTGGTTGATATTTAAAGTTATATTATTTAATATGTTGTATGTGTATATTTAAACTATTTCTCTAGTCATTCCAATGTCTGGCTTCCTCTAGCATGGTTTTTGTCTATTATTTTTTCTGTGGATGGGCCATACTTTCCTGTTTCTTTGTATACCTGCATTTTTTGTTGTTGCACACTGGACATTTTGAATACTATGCTGTGGTAACTCTAGATAGCATACTTTCGGTTCTCCCCAGGGTTTGCTGTTGTTGATTGTTGAGGACTGCAGTAGTCTTGTTTGTTTAGTGACTTTTCCAAACTATTTTTGTAAAGACCATGTTCCTTGTTTGTGTAGTCACTGAAGTCTCTGTTCTATTATTTCAGTGGTCAGCCAGTGACCTGACAGAGGTTTCCTTGAATGCCTGGAGCCAAAAAGAAAAATAAAAGCAACTCCATTGGTCTTTGCATATTGGCTGGAGTGCTCCTTCAACTGTGCCTTAGCCTTTACCTCCTGCTTGTGTGGAGCCCAAAGAACGGCCAGAGGTGCAAGTGTGTGATTTATTCTGAGCCTAAATCTGGCTTGAGCTTGTGTGTTGCACTCTACATTCTGTAGTATGCAAGGCAGCCCTTCAGAGCATTTATTCCTCCTCCCCACTCCTCCCCCAAGACTCTTCCTCCTCAGCTTTCTCCTTCTGAGGCTTTTGAGTCTGTCTTCTGCTTGCCTGCTCCTGCATCCTTTGTTCCAGGCAGCTATGGGTAGTGCATGTCTTTACTTGCTTTCACCATTTCTGTGGCACCACTCCTCCTCCTGCTAGATTTTGCTCTGGCCCTTTATTTCTCTGATTTTGATCATTTCCCTCTCATGAGTATCATGCTTTAGATGACTATTCTAGTCTCACTCATCTAAAAAGAAAATAATCTCTGCCCAGCTTCTCTCTTCTCCGAAGAGTTGTCTACATTCTCTCTCTCCGCTTGACCTTCCTTTTGCCCCACAAACCCCTGCATTCTTTTTTCTACTAAAATTATGCCCCTTAAAGACAACCAATGACTTCCTAATTGCTCTGTGCAGTGAGTGTTTTTCAGCCAACTTCTTGTATCTTTTGGAGGCATTGTTCATTGCTAACCTGTCCTTCCTTCCTGAAACATTTGTTCCTTTTGACTTCTGTGACATTTACTGGTTTACATTTCCTGATACTTATGAATCTTTTGATTCTTCCTGACATTTATCATTCTCTCTTTTATGGGCTTATCTCCTTCCACTCACTCCTTAACTCCTTAAACTCCAAGGTCCCCCAAGGCTTAATCCCCCACCCCAGTCTTTGTTACATTTTCTCTGGGTGATGTTTTCCATACTCACTCATTGTTTCCACATTATCTCTACATTGATAATTCCCAAATCTGTTACTCTAAAACTTTTACTTTCCTCCTTAAGAAGAGAATTCATATATCCCATTTCCTACTAGATGTATAGATAAACATCTCACATGGACCAAAACAGAACCTAAACTATCTCTTCCTCCAGTATTCTCAATCTCCAATGGAAATACCACCTGTCACTAGATTAGAAATTGGGTTTCATTCTAAACTCCTTCCTGTCCTTTATTATCAACACCCAAGGAATCACTCAGTTCTGCTCGTTTAGCCTCTTGGGTATTTCTCAAGTTAGTCCAGTTTTCTCTATCCTCATTACCAACGTCCCAATCCAAGTCTATGTCATTCTCTCTTGGACCAGTGTGTCAGCATCCTCATCCTCACCAGTCTCTCTTGCTCAGTGCTATCATACCAGGAGAACCCGCTCCCGATGTCTAACGTGGGTTCTTTTCTATTTCCTAAGTGTCTCAGCTGGCTTGAGAAATAAAGGGAAAGAGCACAAGAGAGAAAAATTTAAAGCTGGGTATCCGGGGGAGACATCATATGTCGGCAGGATCCGTGATGTTCCCCAAGCCGTAAAACCAGCAAGTTTTTATTAGCGATTTTCAAAAGGGGAGGGAGTGCACGAATAGGGTGTGGGTCACAGAGATCACATGCTTTACAAGGTAATAAAATATCACAAAGCAAATGGAGGCACAGCGGGATCACAGGACCACCAGATGAGGAGAAATTAAAATTGCTAATGAAGTTTCGGGCACGCATTGTCATTGATAACATCTTATCAGGAAACAGGGTTTGAGAGCAGATAACCTGTCTGACCACAATTTATTAGGTGGGAATTTTCCTCCACCTGATAAGCCTGGGAGCACTATAGGAGACCCGGGCTTATTTCATCCCTACGGCTTTGACCATAAAAGGCAGGATGCCTTAAAAAGGGGCCATCTATAGGCCTACCTTCAGGGCGCATTCTCTTTCTCAGAGATGTTCCTTGCTGAGAAAAAGAATTCAGCGATATTTCTCCTATTTGCTTATGAAAGAGGAGAAATATAGCTCTGTTCCGTCTGGCTCACAGGCGGCCAGTTCAGTTACCTCTCTTGTTCCCTGAACATCGCTGTTATCCTGTTCTTTTTTTTAAGATGCCCAGATTTCATATTGTTCAAACACACATGTTCTACAAACAATTTGTGCAGCTGATACAATCACAGGGTCCTGAGGCGACATTCATCCTCCTCAGCTTACAAAGAAGATGACGAGATTAAGAGATTAAAGTAAAGACAGGCACAGGAAATCACAAGGATATTCATTGGCGAAGTGATAAGTGTCCGTGAAATCTTCACAATTTATGTTCAGAGATTACAGTAAAGACAGGTGTAAGACATTATAAAAGTATTAATTTGGAGAACTAATAAATGTCCATGAAATCTTCACAATTTATGTTCTTCTGCTGCGGCTTCAGCTGGTCCCTCCGTTCGGGGTCCCTGGCTTTCCGCAACACTATCATCCCCTGATTTCTTCTTTTTGTTTTTTTTTTGTTTTTTTACAGAGTCTTGCTCTGTTGTCCAGGCTGGAGTGCAGTGGCATGATCTCGGCTCACTGCAACCTCCGCCTCTTCGGTTCAAGCGATTCTCATGCCTCAGCCTCATGGGTAGCTGAGATTACAGGTATGCACCACCATGCCCAGCTACTTTTTGGATTTTTTTTTTTAGTAGAGACGGGCTTGTGCCATGTTGCCCAGGCTGGTATCGAACTCCTGAGCTCAGGCAATCCACTCGCCTCGACTCCACTCCCAGAGTGCTAGGATTACAGGCGTGAGCCACCATGCCCAGCCCCCTAATTTCTTCCTCAGCTGCTGAAGAGGAAATCCTTCAGTGCAGATATAATCATATCCTTTCTGCTTTTAGTTCTTCAGTGGCAGCCCATCTTCTTCAGCTCCTTCATCAATCTGGTCCCTACACACCTCACTATTGACACCTCCTGCTTCTGACTTTACGTTACAGCACCTTTGGACTGCAGCCATTCATCTGTATTTGTCAGGCCTTTTCTCACCTCTGTGCCTTCTCTCCCTATCCCACTCCATAACACCTGCTCACATCATCCATGAAGGCTTCCCTGGCTCCATCTTCAGGGTCACTGCTCTGAGCACCAGGGACACACTGGGCCTATTCTAGTGGTTGCATTCATACACTGTTCTGTAGTGATCTCTCTCCATGTCTTTCCCTTTTACTGGGTTGGAAGCTTCTTGTATAACCATCACCTATTGCATTCCTGCCACATTTTTTTTTTTTTAAATTATACTTTAAGTTCTAGAGTACATATGCGCAATGTTCAGGTTTGGTATAGAGGTACACACGTGCCATGTTGGTTTGCTGCACCCATCAACTCATCATTTACATTAGGTATTTCTCCTATTGCTATCCATCCCCCAGCCCCCCACCCCCCTGACAGACCCCAGTGTGTGATGTTCCCCGCCCTGTGTCCAAGTGATCTCATTGTTCAATTCCCACCTATGAGTAAGAACATGCAGTGTTTGGTTTTCTGTCCTTGTGACAATTTGCTCAGAATGATGGTTTCCAGCTTCATCCATGTCCCTGCAAAGGACATAAAGTCATCCTTTTTTATGGCTCCATAGTATTCCATGGTGTATATGTGCCACAGTTTCTTAATCCAGTCTATCATCGATGGACATTTGGGTTGGTTCCAAGTCTTTGCTATTGTGAATAGTGCCACAATAAACATACATGTGCGTGTGTCTTTATAGTAGCATGATTTATAATCCTTCAGGTATATACCCAGTAATGGGATTGCTGGGTCAAATGGTAATTCTAGTTCTAGATCCTCGAGGAATCACCACACTGTCTTCCAATTGAACCAATTTACACTCCCACCAACAATGTAAAAGTGTTTCTATTTCTCCACATCCTCTCCAGCATCTGTTGTTTCCTGACTTTTTAATGATTGCCATTCTAACTGGTGTGAGATGGTATCTCATTGTGGTTTTGATTCTCATTTCTCTGATGACCAGTGATGCTGAGCATTTTTTCGCATGTCTGTTGGCTGCATAGATGTCTTCTTTTGAGAAGTGTCTGTTCACATCCTTTGCCCACTTTTTGATGGGGTTGTTTTCTTTTTTTTTTTTTTTCTTGTAAATTTGTTTGAGTTCTTTGTAGATTCTGGATATTAGCCCTTTGTCAGATGGGTAGATTGCAAAAATTTTCTCCTATTCTGTAGGTTGCCCATTCACCCTGATGGTAGTTTCTTTTGCTGTGCAGAAGCTCTTTAGTTTAATTAGATCTCAATTGTCTACTTTGGCTTTTGTTGCCATTGCTTTTTGTGGTTTAGTCATGAAGTCCTTGCCCATGCCTATGTCCTGAATGGTATTGCCTAGGTTTTCTTCTAGGGTTTTTATGGTTTTAGGTCTAACATTTAAATCTCTAATCCATCTTGAATTAATTTTTGTATAAGGTATAAGGAAGGGATCCAGTTTCAGCTTTCTACATATGGCTAGCCAGTTTTCCCAGCACCATTTATTAAATAGGGAATCCTTTCCACATTTCTTGTTTTTGTCAGGTTTGTCAAAGATCAGATGGTTGTAGATGTGTGGCATTGTTTCTGAGGGCTCTGTTCTGTTCCATTGGTCTATATATCTGTTTTGGTACCAGTACCATGCTGTTTTGGTTACTGTAGCCTTGTAGTATAGTTTGAAGTCAGGTAGCATGATGCCTCCAGCTTTGTTCTTTTTGCTTAGGATTGTCTTGGCAATGCAGGCTCTTTTTTTGTTTCATATGAACTTTAAAGTAGTTTTTTCCAATTTGGTGAAGAAAGTCATTGGTATCTTGATAGGGATGGCATTGAATCTATAAATTACTTGGGGCATATGGCCATTTTCACGATATTGACTCTTCCTATCCATGAGCATGGAATATTCTTCCATTTGTTTGTGTCCTCTTTTATTTCATTGAGCAGTGGTTTGTAGTTCTCCTTGAAGAGGTCCTTCATGTCCCTTTAAGTTGGATTCCTAGGTATTTTATTCTCTTTGTAGCAATTGTGAATGGGAGTTCACTCATGATTTGACTCTCTGTTTGTCTGTTAATAGTGTATAGGAATGCTTGTGATTTTTTTTTGAGACGGAGTCTCGCTCTGTTGCCCAGGTTGGAGTGCAGTGTCACGATCTCCACTCACTACAAGCTCCGCCTCCCAGGTTCACACCATTCTCCTGCCTCAGCCTCCCAAGTACCTGGAACTACAGGTGCCCGCCACCATGCCTGGCTAATTTTTTTGTATTTTTTAGTAGAGATGGGGTTTCACCATGTTTGCCAGGATGGTCTCAATCTCCTGACCTCGTGATCTGCCCGCCTTGGCCTCCCAAAGTGCTGGGATTACAGGCGTTGAGCCACCACACCCAGCCTGAAATGCTTGTGATTTTTGCACATTGATTTAGTATCCTGAGACTTTGCTGAAGTTGCTTATCAGCTTAAGGAGATTTTGGGCTAAGACGATGGGGTTTTCCAAATATACAATCATGTCATCTGCAAACAGGGACAATTTGGCTTCCTCTTTTCTTACCTTTATTTCTTTCTCTTGCCTGATTGCCCTGGCCAGAACTTCCAACACTATGTTGAATAGGAGTGGTGAGAGAGGGCATCCTTGTCTTGTGCCGGTTTTCAAAGGGAATGCTTCCAGTTTTTGCCCATTCAGTATGATATTTGCTATGGGTTTGTCATAAATAGCTCTTATTATTTTGAGATACACTCCATCAATACCTAGTTGACTGAGAGTTTTTAGCATGAAGGGCTGTTGAATTTTGTTGAAGGCCTTTTCTGCAGCTCCTACCACACATTGTTAATCCTCAGCCAAAGTTAACCGAATGAATGCATGAATAAATGAACAAATGATGTACAGATTTTTTTTTTCCCCTTCTTGTGGGAAAGAGTTGGCAAAAGAGAAATTAGAAGGAGTAACTGGAAATGATCATGAGAAATCTTTCAAACAGAAAACATTACACTGCTGGTTAATCTGGTTTTTAAAAGTCATATTTAAAGCAATTTTTAGAGTAGCATTTGAACTTTATGGAATTCTAAATTGGGAGAGATTATAAGAGGTCATCTCTCTCAAACTCTAGTTTCTGAAGTACAATAATTAAAAAGAAAAAAATGCTCATTTTAAAAGATGCCCTTTAAAAGTAGTTTCATGTATCCTGAACCATCCCTGGACAATGAGCCTTACAATATCTGGACCTGCTGAACTAAAACTGTTCAACTGAATACTAAAATAAGCTCAAAGGAAAAGAGTGGAGAGGCTTGGTGTGGAGAAGAGGTGGTGTTGCCTAGTAACCTACAGGCAGCACCTGCAATAGGCTTGCTCTTGCCTGACATCCCAGATAGCCAGGAGAAGGAACCTTAGTTTTCAGGTTACTGATACCTCCTTCTCTGTCTCTTTGAAGAGCACTACCCTTACACACATTGGTGAAAGTCATTAAGTCCTAGTCTTTCTGTTTCTAGCCAGTGGTTCTCAATCTATAGAGTATGTAAGAATCACCTGGAGGCTTGTTAAACCGTAGATTACTTTGTCCAGCCCCAGAGTTTCCAATTCACATGTCTGGGTTGGGGTCCAAGAATTTGCATTGCCCACAAGTGCTTCCCAGATGATGCTGGTGATTCTGGTCTGGGGACCACATTTTGAGAACCGCTGTTCCATGCTGTCTCTGAGAATGGCCACGATGACTCACATGACGATCTTCAGGACGCAATTAAATGGGATTTAAGGTTATGCTTTTATGCTTCTCAAATACTCAAATAAATGTTAGCATTGCAAGATGTAAACCATCACCTTGTTTGGGCTGCTTTCTAAAATATTTTGCTTTTAGGTTAGTAGTTTTGCTTCTCTGGCCTTGGATCCTTTGAAGAAAGGTCACTGGATTATTGTGCATTATAGTTAATGAAATAATCACAAATGTGTAATGCTAAGTCATGGGGCAAGTTTCCAAGCTTCAGACAGGGCCTCTGTATGCATTGTGACTAGTTGTCTAGGAACTGTTGTACTTTTTAACAAGCACATTAAAAAAGAAAAAAGACTGAATCTTCTAAAGTGATATAACTTTTTTTTTTTTTTAACTTGGAGTCTCACTTTGTTGCCCAGCCTTGAAATATAGTGGTGTGATCTTGGCTCACTGCAACCTCCATCTCCTGGGTTCAAGCAATTCTCCTGCCTCAGCCTCCGGAGTAGCTGGGATTACAGGTATGCGCCACCACACCTGGCTAATTTTTGTATTTTTATTAGAGACGGGGTTTCACCATGTTGGCCAGGCTGGTCCTGAACTTCTAACCTCAGGTGATCTGTCTCGGCCTCCCAAAATGCTAGGATTACAGGCGTGAACCACCAAGTCTGGCCTAAGGTGATATAATTTTTAAAATGAGAAATCTGTTTTTATATTTTTGTTTCCTTTCTTGTTTGTTTGTTTAATCTTTTTGTTTTTACATTTTTTTTTTAAGGAAAAAGAAGACAATAAAAAGATGAGTGTTCAAAGTACTGATAGAGAGCAGTGTGACTCCCAAATGTCACAGGGGCTCAGATGCCACATAGACTCGGATATGGCTGTGTACAGGCACCCTTTGTTCACGCTTCAAACGAGCTTCAAAGCAGGATTCTGTTCTTCCCTTTGTTCCCCAAAGAGAAGATGCCAACCTGAGGCACGAGTGAACAATGTGAAATGTACAGACTGTGAGAGAGTTTCCATTGCGTATCGCTCAGCATTTCACCCCCCAGATTCTCCATTAGTTATCGGTTACAAGTTTCTCTTCTGTGGAGCCCTGCTCTCTCTTCATTCACTCTCCCCGGCTGCAGCCAAGTGGAAGCCATTGCCGCCTTTTCCTTTGCAATGCTAAGCAGTTTAGCTCAGTCCGAACTCTCTCAAGTCCAGCCACCAGCTGTTCCAGGCTCAAAAAAGATTCACGAAAGCACATTATCAAAGCAGGTCACCTGCAGAGGGATTTTATCAGTAAGGGTCCTGGCAGGAACAGATGGAGCACTCCAATGGGTAATTTGAGGAGAATTTAATTGAGGGACCATTTAAAGGCATAGGCCAGGTTTAGGGAAAACAATTCAAGGGCTAGGAACAGCAGACTGACTTACCCCTCTGATCTAGGCAGAATTCTAAGAAGACTTCCAATGTGTCACACCCTCATATAATCTGCCCTTAAATATGGGTGGAACTTGGCCGGGTGTGGTGGCTCACGCCTGTAATTCCCAACACTTTGGAAGGCCAAGGTGGGTGGATCACCTGAGGTCAGGGGTTTGAGACCAACCTGGCCAACATGGCGAAACCCCGTCTCTACTACAAACACAAAAATTAGCTAGACATGGTGGCAGGTGCCTATAGTCCCAGCTACTCAGAAGTCTGAGGCAGGAGAATCACTTGAACCTGGGAGGTAGAGGTTGCAGTGATCCAAGATTGAGCCACTGCACTGCAGCCTGGGCAACAGAGCGAGACTCTGTCTCAAAAAAAGAAAAAAAAAAAAAAAAGAAAAAAAATGGGTGGAACTTGGGATTTGTGTCTAGTCAATAGAATATGACACAGATGATGGGATATCAGTCCTGTGATTAAGTTCCATTGTGGAACACTCTGTCTTAGCTGACTAGAGTGAGAGATTCTTCTGTTGGCTTTGAAGAAATAAGCCACCATGTTGTAAGGGAGTCATCTGGCGTGGAACCATGGGTAACTTCTGAGATCTGGGAGTGGTCCTTGGTTGAAAGCCAGCAACAAGAAAGCAGGGTTCTCAGTCCCATGACGATGAGAAATCGAATTCTGCCAATTATCATGTGAGCTTAGAAGACAAATTCAAGCTCCAGAAAGGAATGTGGTGTGGCCAACACCTAAGTGATAGCCTTGTGAGAGCCCAGCAGAGGACCCAGCTAAGCCAGGCCCAGACTCCTGATCCACAGAGACTGTGAGATAATGAATGTGTGTTGTTTTAAGCCACTAAGTTTGTGGTAATTTGTTACACAGCAATAGAAAGCTATTATATACCCCTGAGACCCCAAGTCTGATGAGATAACGGGAGGGAGCAGTTACCAGAACCCAAAGGGCAGGCAGTCTGGCCAGAGTCATGGCCTTTGGTAGGCATAGCCAACCTGTGGCAGCTTGAGCGGGAGGGAGCTGGGGAAGGAGGACTCTGGCCTCACCCTCGCCCTGTTCTCTGGTCCCTGCCAGTGCTCCCACTAGAAAACCCAGACAGAGGAAGCAGAGAAGGGACTGGTTCCTACAGTCCCATGTGGCAGCTTCTCAGGACACAGCGTAGGGTGCAGACGGGTGGACCGCAGATTTGGAGGGGCAAATGAAATACACATCTAGTACCTGTGTATTCTCAGACCAGATACAAGAAAGACAAGCTTTCCTTCCAATAAATTCAATGTTTGATAGCAGAGTAGAACGACTATACTTAATAAAAATGTATTGTACTTGGGTGATGTACAGCATGAATACTCTGACTTGATCAGTATGCATTATATACATGCAACAAAATTTCACACGTATCCAAAGTGAGTTGGTACAAATTATTTATTTATTTTCATTTATTTATTTATTTATTTATTTATTTATTTATTTATTGACTCAGAGTCTCGCTCTATTGCAAAGGCCCAGGCTAGAGTGCAGTGGCGTGATCTCGGCTCACTGCAACCTACGCCTTCTGGGTTCAACCGATTCTCGTGCCTCAGCCTCAAGAGTAGATGGGACTATAGGTGTGCACCACCACAGCCGGCTACTGTTTGTATTTTTAGTAGAGACAGGGTTTCACCATGCTGGCCAGGCTGTCTCGAACTCCTGACCTCAAGTGATCCATCCACCTAGGCTTCCCAAAGTGCTGAGATTACAGGTGTGAGCCACCATGCTCGGCGCATAAGTTTGCACAAATATCTTGTTACCTACATAAATGGACAGCAAAAAGGAAAAGAAATTATAACTGAGGTTTGGGTTTCCACAGTGGAACTAAATAAAAGTATCCTACAAACAAAAATGACTTAAATCTTGACTTTCTCCCTTGATAAGTAGACTAATCAAAGCATATCTGGACATAAGTTTGCTTTACTCCAGAGGCCCCTGTACTATAATTATACTTTAGGCCCCGGCATTTTTCAACATCTAGAGACAGATAATTCATATACTAAGGCTGGCCATAAATCAGACAGCACTGTAGTTACTGGGTAGATGAGATGATCTCTAGAGAACAGTTTTGCTGTTAGTTTTTCCTAGTCCTTAAAAGATACAATTTATTCACTGCTATGATAAGAAATGGATATTTTTGAATACCTGTGTCTTCTTTTATAGCTATACAGTGAAAGATCTGTATTCGTTTGCTCTGGCTGCTTTAACACAGTACCACCAACTGGGTGGCTTACACAATAGAAATGTATTGTCTCATAGTTCTGGAGGCTGGAAGTCCAAGATCAACGTGTCAGCATGATTGGGGTTGTTTGTTTGCTTTTGAGACAGGATCTTGCTCGGTTGCCCAGGCTGGAGTTCAATGGCACAGACACGGCTCACTGCAACCCTGACTTCCCAGGCTCAAGCAATGCTCCCATCTCAGGCTCATGAGTAGCTGAGACCAGGGACTACAGGCACGTATCACCACATCAGGCAATTAAAAAATTTTTTTAAACTGATTTTTAAATGTTTTGTAGAAACAGAGTCTTGCTTTATTGCCCAGCCTGGTCTCAAACTCCTAGGCTCAAGCATTCCTCCTTCCTTGGCCTTCCAAAGTGCTGAGATTACAGGTGTGAGCCACCACACTGACCAGGGTTGGTTTTGTTTTCCTGGTTGGTTGGTTTGTTTGTTTTGTTTTTTGAGACAGGGTCTTACTCTATTGCTCAGGCTGGAGTGCAGTGGCACAGTCATAGCTCACCGCAGCCTTGACCTCCCAGGATTAAGCAATCCTCCTATCTCAGCCTCCTGAGTAGCTGGGACCACAGATGAGTACCCCCTACGCCTGGCTAATTTTTTAAATTTTTTGTAGAGACAGTCTTCCTATGTTACCCAGGCTGGTTTTTAATTCCTGGCCTCAAGCAATCCTCCCTCCTCAGCATCCCAAAGTGCTGGGATTATAGGCGTGAGCCACCACGCCAGCCCCGTCTTACACTGATAGGATATAAAATGTGTCTTCGACCCATGTTAAATAGACCAAAGTTCATTTTTATGTACAGATATGGAACCATATCCAAGATAAAGAGATAAGTGAAAAGAAAATAAGGATTGAGACAGTATGTACTTGCTGGCATGTGCATAGAAATGTTTCCGGAAGATGGCCGGGCGCGGTGGTTCAAGCCTGTAATCCCAGCACTTTGGGAGGCCGAGGCGGGTGGATCACGAGGTCAGGAGATCGAGACCATCCTGGCTAACATGGTGAAACCCCGTCTCTACTAAAAAATACAAAAAACTAGCCGGGCGAGGTGGCGGGCGCCTGTAGTCCCAGCTACTCGGAGGCTGAGGCGGGAGAATGGCGTGAACCCGGGAGGCGGAGCTTGCAGTGAGCCGAATTGCGCCACCGCACTCCAGCCTGGGCGACACAGCGAGACTCCGTCTCAAAAAAAAAAAAAAAAAGAAATGTTTCCGGAAGGTAACACAAAAACCTGTTAACTGGTTTTCCCTGGAGATTGGGAATAAGATGGGGACTTTCCCTGTAAATTCTTTTGTATCTTTTGAATTTGGTTCCATGTGTATGTACTACATCTTTGAAAACATGGGTGATTAAACATTTTTAAAGATGTCTGTACTCTACAAACCAACATATACACTCAGCATTGGAGATGACCTTCCAGAAAATAAAAATAATGAATTTTCCCCCAATAGATAAGATTGTCACTTAATAAGCTATCCTTCCATATCTGATATTTATCCTCATGTGCTAAGAATAATTTATTCACCTTCACCAACAAGCTAGTTTCCATGAGGGGTACAGAGTTTTTAATTATGTAGCCATGTACAAAATCAGAAATTTTCTTTCTGATTTGTCTACCTGCTTTACACAGGGAAATTGGGGAACATTCTTCCATGCAAACTGTTACAGGGAAAAGGACCACATAAACATTAAACCATTAAAACAATAACTGTGATTGGGAGGTGAGTGTGGAGGCCATAATCATATATTTGTACTATTTTTTAGGTACCTGGTGGGTCATAGTTAAAGGGGAAACTATCCTACATTATTTGCTTTTCTTTTTAACAATTAGGTGGTTATAGAGGATGTTTCTGTTACTTTTTTCTTTTTTTGAGAAAGGAAAAAAAAGGCTGTCTCCCAGGCTGGAGTACAGTGGCATGATCTTGGCTCACTGTAAACCTCCACCTCGTGGGCTCAAGCCATCCTCCCACCTCAGCCTCCCAAGTAGTGCACACCACTATGCCCAGCTAATCTTTTGTATTTTTAGTAGAGATGAGGTTTTGCTATGTTGATCAGGCTGGTCTCCAACTCCTGAGCTCAAGCAGCCCTCCCACTTTGGCCTCCCAAAGTGCTGGGATTACAGGTGTGAGCCACCATGCCCAGCCTCTGTTACTATTTATTGATCTCTCTGTTCCCTTTGGCATTGTTCTAGTGGTGTCATGCAAATTGAGGCTAAGGTAGTTTTTTATCTAACTCAATAAAATGGCATCATAGAAGAGATTCCTATAATCAAGCAGTTGTTTTCTTTAGAAACTTAGTTCTTTTTTAGAATACTTTAGAGATCCAGAATATATCAGTTATTAATTCTTTCCTCTCCTTTCTATCAGGCTGTGTGTGGCCCTGGTTACTGTAGGCTCTTGTGTAAAATGAGCTCTTTGCAGTTAAGCACTTCTGTTGAAATTATACTCTGTAATTGCTCAGCCCTCACAAAGAGAAAACTCACAAGCGTCGCATTGAGGAAACTGTCATGCCAGGTCCAGATCCTCATCTCATCTGCTCAGTCAGCCAAGCAGACAGTCCCAGGGCTTTCGAGACTTTGCACGCAGCTGCTGTATGTATTAATGGAGATTTTTTGGTTGGCTTGAGAGTGGGGTAGGGGAAGGTGATTATTATTTCCTCAAAAATATATGTCTTCAATTTAGTGATTTCAAAATGACATTGTTATTCAAATCAGTTGTAGCCAAAGGAAAGGAAGTAAAGAAAAGCATTCATTAATGATAAGGTTTCCTGCTGTTCTCAAGCAAGGCTCTCTCCAGAGCAGGCTGCATAAAAATTGATCCGGCCTCACTGTGCCCCGGTGCATTTACTAGGGCATTATTAATTTGCTAAGCGATGAGCTGTCACACAATTTTTATATGCAGCCCCCTAAAAGCAAAGATGCTATAACTTCCAATTCTAACTATGCTTTCAACTTCATATCAGGGAACATGAAAACAATGGGAGATAGTTGATGTGGACATCTTATTAAGGTGTGTCCTCAAAACTCCTTTTGAAGCAGCTTTCAACCTCTTTGAATTCATGCTAAAATTAAATGTTCCTCTGAATAAATGGATGTATCTGAATACATAAATGTGCATGTGTGTGAATTGAATCATCTACTTTTCCATAAAATAAAACATATTGGTGGCTCACATTACCTGATGAAATAACCTGGCAACATTGTTTTAAAGTCAATTCCTCCCCAAGCTTTTTGTCTAATACTTTCTGCTCTGATTATATTTGATTACTGGTTTCTAACCTTTATCCCAACAATGTAGAATTCTTAGCAGCATCCAACATAGAGAAACGGGGAGGTGGGAGGGGGACAGTTTCATCAAAGGAAACATTAGATCCACATCTATGATTTTCTTGTTCTCTGACTTCCAATCTTACTCTTTTTTTTTTTTTTTTTTTTGAGATGGAGTCTCATTCTGTCACTCAGGCTGTAGTACGTGGCATAATCTCGGCTCACTGGGAAACCTCCACCTCTCAGACGCAAGCATTTCTCCTTCCCCAGCCTCCCAAGTAGCTGGGATTACAGGTGCCAGCCACCATGCATGGCTAATTTTTTGTATTTTTAGTAGAGAAGGGGTTTCACTATGTTGGCCAGGCTGGTCTCGAACTCCTGACCTCAAGTGATCTGCCCGCCTCAGCCTCCCAAAGTGCTGGGATTACAGGCGTGAGCCACTGTGCCCAACCCAGTTTTTACTCTAATATAATTCTTTTTCTTCAGCTGAGTTCAGAGTAATACCAAGGAAGAAAATGAGAGTTCAATCTGATTCATATTTATAACAGAAAATTATAATGTGTAATATAATAATACATAATAATAAATTATAAATGGTTTTAGATAATAATAGTGAATAATTTCATGCTTAGAATATATCAGTATATCAGTTGAGAAAATTCTAAGCCCCAAAGTAATATTCAAAGCTGCCATAGCTGTTATAAACCAAAAATAAAATTCTAAGTCCCCCAACTGGCTGAATGAACTGTGTTTCATGGAATCCACCGAAGGGATTCCAAGAAACCTGAAAAACTAGTTAAGGCTGTGATGGGAAGGCGGGGGGTCAGACATGCCTCATTACACCCTCTCCCTTCTGGAGTTTAGACTCAACCGACCAACATTAACATTAGCATATAGATCCCAGACCGACAGAACAGACTCTTTGTAGCAATAAGATACGGATAACATCACATGACAGATAACAGGCCCTAAAGGAAATCAAAGTATTTTACCCTAACCTATATTTATATGACATATTTTTAATGGCCCTTCAAAGCCATCTCTTATGGGGAAAATTTACATTCTATAGAGAGCCTCCTTCTCTTTCCAGATCCACAAGAGATTTCACTAAGAGCCTGATAACTTTTTTTTTTTTTGAGATGGAGTTTCGCTCTTGTCACCCAGGCTGGAGTGCAGTGGAGCGATCTTGGCTCACTGCAACCTCTGCCTCCCGGGTTCAAATGATTCTCCTGCCTCAGCCTCCTGAGTAGCTGGAATTACAGGCGTGTGCCACCACACCCAGCTAATTTTTGTATTTTTAGTAGAGACAGGGTTTCACCATGTTGGCCAAGCTGGTCTTAAACTCCTGACCTGATGTGATCTACCAGCCTTGGCCTCCCAAAGTGCTGGGATTACAGGCATGAGCCACTGTGCCTGGCCCCTGATAGCTTTTAAGCTCTGATAAGAGACATTGACCACCTACTCTCTCTGAAGCCTAGGTAATAGATTCTTGGCTTCCACAACCCCCTTTATCTTAGCCCCAAGCATTTCTTTCTGCTGACTTCAACTCTTTAGGCAAAGCTTAACTCTTTCAACCAATTGCCAATCAGGAAATCTTTGAGTCCACCTATGTTTTGGAAGCTACCTCCCCCCGCCCTTCAAGATGTCCCCTTTCCAGGCCAAACCAATGCAGAACTTACACATACAGATTTACATCTCTGCCTGTAATTTCTGTTTCCTCAAAAAGTATAAAATGAAGCAGTGCAACCCAACCACCCTGGGTGCATGTTCTCAGGACCGCCTGATGCTGTGTCACAAGTCATGGTCTTCACATTTGCTCTCCAAATACTTTAAACCTCTCCAAATATTTTAGAGTTTGTTTTTTTCATCTATACTCTTTACAGTTTACAAAGCATGTTCACATGTTTGCTCATTTGATTCACTCAATAACCATTTAAATACAGCATTCCCGTTTCACAGACGAGGGCAATATGGCTCAAGAAGTTTCCATAAATTGCCCAGAATCACCCAGCTAGTAACTGGCAAGGTCATGCCTGAATGCGCTTCTGAAGCAAAACATGTTTTAGCTCCTTACCCTGCTTTCTTCTCCCTCTATCTGAAAAAGGCATTCACACTCAGATGTCAGTTCCTGATTGTGACGTAGTGTCCAATCCCTGCCAGGGTATTTTGGTTTTAAAAGAAGATTAAGTCAATAACCTAAATGAATTCTCTGTAACAGTGGACTTTGAGGCACTAGATTAAATAGTGATTGAAAAATAATGATAGTAACAGTTACTGTTTTTTGAGTGTTTTCCTCTAGGCGAAGTGTTGGTTATTGACTCCTTATAGTCTCTCCTAGGTAGGGGTTATAACGACCACTTTTCAAATGCAGGGGCTGAGGAGCTTAAGGAGGTAAGTCCCTTTCTCAAGGTCCCACTGCTGGTGCAGGAGAAAGAGCGAGAACTCCACTAAGTGTGTCTGATTCTAAAGCCTCAGCTCTTTCAAATGAAATAGCCAGGTCCAAGGCTGCCTCCCCAGTTTTGAGGAGATGTGCCTGTTGGTTTGCTTTTCCTTTGTAATCAGCAATGATACATGATGCAGAAGATCATTAGATCTGGAATCAGGGGTCTTGGATAAGAATCCCAGATTCCTGCTCATTCAGTTTTCCTGCAGAAGGTGGAGCTGCTCTTCCTCTGCCCAAGCTCCCAACTTCTTTAATAACAAGAACTCCCCTCGTCACTCCTCTATAACTGGGTGGGGAGTTGAGGGGACTCATTTAAAAATATTTTTTAAAAATATTCTAGCAAACCACTCTACCATTATTTAATATTTTATATTTCTTTTGGCAAGCATGCTGAATTTTTCTCTTTGGTATCCCTCCCCCTCTTCTTTTAGTAGATCCCCATGTAAGGATATTATTAAGGAGTTTCTATGTCAGGAAGGAAGAAAATGTTCCATCCCATGATCTTTATTCATGGCTTTACGTTACTGTTTCAAAGTTATTTTATTTTCAAGAGTTTCAGAGAACACTGAATTCTATTATTGGAAAGTTGTTGGCACTCAGCTCTTAAATGGATGCAGAGGCATTAGCATTTATAATCTTTTCCTTTGCTGCTAATCAGTAACATCCTATTTGCAACTTTAGGTCTACAGGTCAGCGGTATCAGTGGGCACATAGTTGACCCTTTCCTTGGCCCTAGGTTATGGGAGAGCTCAACCCGGGGACAGAAAGAGAGCAAAAAAACACATTGTAGGTAAAAATGCATATTAGTTTCCTATTTTTGTGACAATAAATTATCACTAATTTTCTGGCTTTAATATGAATCTCTTATCCTATGTTGGGAGGTTAGAAGTCCCAATGTCAAGATGTGGGCAGGGCTGCATTTCTGGAGGCTCCAGGGGAGAATCCCGTTCCTTCCCTTTCTCGGCTTCTGGAGGACTGCCTGAATACCTGTTCCCTCCATCTCCAAAGCTAGCAATGGCTTAATGATCTAGGCACTAGAAGCACAACAATGAATAAGAACAACAAAGCCCTGTCTTAAAGACTGTATGTCTGGCTCATGCCTATAATCCCAGCACTTTGGGAGGCCAAGACAAGTGGATGATTTGAGGTCAGGAGTTCAAGACCAGCCCGGCTAACATGACAAATCCCCGTCTCTACTGAAAATACAAAAATTAGCTGGGCGTGGTGGCATGCGCCTGTAATCCTAGCATCTCGGGAGGCTGAGGCAGAAGAATTGCTTAAGCTTTCCGTGAGTTGAGATCATGGCACTGCACTCCAGCCTGGGTGACAGAGCAAGACTCTGACTCAGGAAAAAAAAAAAAAAAAAAGAGTGTATGTCCCTCTGTGGAAAGAGAGATGAACTAACTGATAAAAAAATATATATATATAGGACCAGGTGCAGTGGCGAACGCCTGTAATCCCAGCACTTTAAAAGGCCGAAGCAGGTGGATCACCTGAGGTCAGAGAGAGCAGCCTGACCAACATGGTGAAATCCTGTCTCTAATAAATGCAAAAAATTAACCAGGTGTTGTGGCACATGCCTGTAATCCCAGCTACTTGGGGGGCTGAGGCAAAAGAATCACTTGAACCTGGGAGGCGGAGGCTGCAGTGAGCCCAGATTACACCATTGCACTCCAGCCTGGGCAACAAGAGTGAAAACTCTGTCTAAAAAAAAAAAAAAAGTGTATGTGTATATATATATATATAGAGAGAGAGATAGATATATATAGATACATATATGTATGTATCTATATATGTATATATAGATATATATGTATCTATCTATATATATATGTCAGGTAGTGACGAATGCTGTATTCATTTCTTGGGGTTAGTGTAACAAAGTACTGCAAACTTGGGTGACTTAAAACAACAGAAATTTATTCTCTCATGGCTCATGGTTTTGGAGGCCAGCAATCTGACATGAATGTATCAGCAGGGTCATACATCCTCTGAAGGCTCCCTAGAAGAATCCTTCCTTGCCTCTTCCTGGCTTCTGGGGACTGTCTGCAGCCCTTGGCATTCCCTGGCTTGCAACTGCATCACTCCAGTCTCTGCATCCTGGTCACGTGGCCTTCTTCCTGTGTGTGTCTCTTTGTGTCCTCTCTTCTTCTTGTAAAGATGCCAATCATATTGAATCTAGGGCCTACCTTCATCCAATATGACTTCATCTTAACTAATTACATCTCTGAAGACCCTATTTCCAAACAAGGTCACATTCTGAGGTTCTGGGTGGACATGAATTCTGGGGGGACATTATTCAACCCAGCATATATGCTGTGCAGAAAAATAAAGCAGCGTGGGGGAAAGAGCATGGGGGTGGCGCCATTTAAATAAGGAGGTGTCATTTGCAAGGAGGTCTAAATGAAGGCAGTGAGGGACCCAGTCACAAATCTGGGGGCAGAATACCCAGGCAGGGGCACAGCACCACAGCAGAGTCACAGCAGAGGCGGCAGGGTGAGGACGTTGGAGGGGAGGTGCCCAGAAGAAGGGTCCCTATTGCCTTGTAGACCGAGGTGGGGATTTTAGAGTTAACCACCTTCCAGGAAATTTGTGAGTGTGAAGTGAGTTAAGCACTTCAGAATACCCAGCTTAAACTAGGCACACGGGAAGTATGAGTTCTCTTCCTCCTCACTCATCATCCCAGCTCTAACACAGCACGTTAAAACATTTTTCTCTGGCTTTGATTTGTCCAAGTTCAACTGAGAATTTCTTCTCTTCCTAACTGGTCACCCCACACAGGATCTGACATTTTTCATTGCTTCAGGGACTGCATTTCAAGATGTGCAGGAGATCAGCTCCATCAAGATACCCTCATTAAGGCTGAGCGCCTGCTCAACCACCTGCAGTGCAAGTGCGGTCGGAGAGGAATCCCTTTTCCTCCACTCCGTCCTCACCACTGCTCCTCTCTGCAGACTCTCGGTGGACACTGGAGAGGAATACGGCTACATTTTAGAAGAGTCTCTTCTGTCTTCTATTTCCGGAGTGGCCCTATTATGGAACTAAGCTACGGACTTCGAAGGTTCATGTATCGTTTACAACTGATCTCATTGTACTTTTTGTTTGAAAAGTATTTTAATGAATGAAAGAAGTGTAAGATGATGGTATGTATGAATACATTCCCACAGGTGAAAGCTCATTCTACCCCTGGGACTGTTTATCAAGCATCACAAATGTTTGCAAATTTCTAATTAATCTGTGTCAATCTCATCACCCCTCATTGTCTTTAAAATACGCATTTTAGAATGACATTTCAGCTATTCACTGCTTTACAGAAGTTCCTATAATTTGTTTGGGAAAGTAGGCATGTAGCAGTAGTGTTGTGGGAATAGGCATGTAGCATGGTGTTGTGAGAACAGCTGTGTAGCATGGTGTTGTGGGAACAGGCATGTATGTAGTATGGTCCTGTGGGTAGGCATGTAACAGTGGTGTCATAGGAACAGGCATGTAGCATAATGTTGCGGGAACAGGAGGGTAGCAGTGGTGTCGCGGGAACAGGTGCATAACAGTGGTGTCACGGGAACAGGCGGGTAGCATGGTGTTGCGGAAACAGGAGGGTAGCAGTGGTGTTGCAGGAACAGGCGGGTAGCATAGTGTTGTGGGAACAGGCGGGTAGCAGTGGTGTCGTGGGAACAGGCAGGTAACAGTGGTATCGCGGGAACAGGCAGGTAGCAGTGGTCGTGTGGCATGCTCATGTGCTGCGCTCCTTTAACTCTGACCGGGGGTACTCAGGAAATCCTGAAGACTATCCATTTAGTTAACACTTAAGGGAAAAACTGATTAATATACTGGCACTAAAAATGTTTGCCACCCAGGCTCTTTGGGGCGTTACTAATGGACTTGTGTAAACTTTTTGAACTCCAAATTAATACAGTTCTTCTATTTTGCCTCTGATGTGTCTGAGATGGAAACGTCTGCATGGCAGCGGAAACGTACACAGGCAAATGGGAAAATTCAGTCGTAAAGTGTTGTGGTGGGCTTTTAAAAAATACAACACTAGACTTTTCTGTTCATCTTACATCTGCCTGGAGAGTGTGGAAGTGTGGAGTGCAATCTATGCTAGAAAGAGAAAATGAGAAAATAGCTTGCGCAGAGATTAGGGAACATTTGCTAGCAATTATGGCTTTCAGTCCTGAAGCCAAGCCTTGAATTCGACTCAGCAAAATGAAATAATGAATCTTTCACCGAGTGTGCTTTCATCTTCAGCTGAGATTTAATATAACATTTGGTATTTTGAATGTAGCTTTTGACACTCCAGGAAGGGAAAGCAGCTCTGAGTTGTTTGTTTTCCTGAGCTTCCGTCTTGTTTGGGGTGTCAGTAACACCAGAGCCTATGACAGGCAGCTGATCGCTGGGGAAGTGCAGCCAAAAGGAAGATCCCAGCCAAGCCATGAACTTTCCTTCAAATGCTCATCTCTGGCAGACAATGCCACCCCTTGTGTGGATGAAAAATAGGGACAGAGCTTTGTATGGGAATGGTAATGACAATATGCCCTAAGATTCACTTTCTTATTAATGCAGGGTTTGTGCTACCGCACCATGAAAGACAACTGTGTATTTACTGAAAACAGGGTCATATTCATTGTGTGGTGTCCTGGAAAAATACAAGATCTTTCCAAAACTCAAAATCTTCTCTAAAATTTAATGCCCGTTAAAGGGTGTGAGCTTAATCCTCAGATTAGAAAACCCTGTTTAGAAATTTTTCATTGTTTATTCCAATGATCTGGGCCTTTGTGACCTCCTGAGCCCTTGACATTAATCATCACTCCCTATTCCCTTAATGAAACTCCCATTTTTTTTGGGTTTCTTGGCTGTTCTCTCAATGGAAGTTCCTTCTCTATTGACACTGTAAATGGCACTTATAAAATGTTTGCCTTCAAGCCCTCTTCTCTTGTTTCTCAACACCGTTTTTCTTATAGAGTGAATTCTCTTCCAGTTTAAATAATTACAAAATCTATTCCAAACCTTGTTTTGCCTCCTGAGCTCTGCTTTTCTATTATTTCTTTCTTTCTTTTGTTGTTGTTTTTTTTTAAATGGGGTCTTGCTCTGTCACCCAGGCTAGAGTGCAATGGCACGATCTTGGCTCACTACAACCTCTGCCTCCTGGGTTCAAGGATTCTCCTGCTTCAGCCTCCTGAGTAGCTGGGACTACAAGCACGCACCACCACGTCCAGCTAATTTTTGTATTTTTAGTAGAGACAGGGTTTCACTATTTTGACAAGGCTGATCTCGAACTACTGACCTCAAGTGATCTGCCTGCCTTGGCCTCCCAACATGCTGGGATTACAGGCATGAGTCACCACACCTGGCCTAATATTCTTTTTTTTTTTCTTTTTCTTTTTCCTTTTTTTTTCTTTTCTTTCTTTTCTTTTCTTTTCTTTTCTTTTTTTTTGAGACAGAGTCTCACTCTGTTGCCCAGGCTGGAGTGTAATGGCATGATCTTGGCTCACTGCAACTTCCGCCTCCCGGGTTCAAGAGATTCTCCCACCTCAGCCTCCTGAGTAGCTGGGATTACAGGCACCTGCCATCATGCCCAGCTAATTTTTTGTATTTTTGTAGAGACGGGGTTTCACCATGTTGACCAGGCTGGTCTTGAACTCCTGACCTCCTTGACCAAAGTGATCTACTCGCCTTGGCCTCCCAAAGTGCTGGGATTATAGGCATGAGCCACTGCACCTGGCTTCTTTTCTATTTTTATCCTACTTCCTTAACTTCTCTCCCAAGCTTTCTATTGAAGTTTTCATATCTTCTATCCTGTTTTAATTTCTAAAAGCTCTTTCTTATTCTGTGTTTTTTTTATATATATATATACACACACACACATACACATATATATGTGTATATATATATCTTCTTCTTGTTTCATGCAGGTAATATTTCTCATTTCTGAAGACACGGATGAGTAGTTTTTAAAAGTCTATTTCCTTCTAATTGCCTTTTTCAGCTCATTTCTGTTTTCTTGATAAAGGTTTCCTCAGATGGATTCTCAGCTGCCTGCTAGTGGTTGGGGGTGAAGCTTGGTCTACACAGCTTTTCAACTATAGGCTTTGCTACAGGGTCACCCGGCTGGACTATTGTTGGGAGCTTTGGGGAAAGGCTTGTTGGACACCTCTGAAAAGGATCTTTCATGAAGAGTGTAAGTCTGGCTGCCAGAGTCCCGGGGCAGGCCATTGGAAGTCCATGCCAGGTCTTTGTGAAAATTAGGAAGAGGCACCTTCTCTCCAGGAGGCGGCTCTGCAGGAGCAGCACTGGTGATCAGATGGCACCTTCTGGAGAATGAGGGAAAGGGGCACCTTCCCCCAGGCACACCCTGCACCAGGGCACACGGCTGGAGAGAGGAACTGAATCTCAGCCCCACCCAGCCCTTCAGCCAGGTGCCTGTGCAGGACGAACCTGTTCAACTGCACATGGTGGCTTTGGGGCTGGGGGCTGGGTGAAAGAAGAGGGAGGAGTACGTAAAATATTACTTTAATCCCCCTGTTTCCAGCACAGTAACCCCATCTTAAATTGTTTAGTGCCCCTCCCATCCCAGGAACTCTCGATTTTATCTACTTTTTTAAGAGAATAAACTCTGAAAGGCAATTGGTTTCCCAGAAGGTGCAAGGCATCTGATGTCTAGTGACACAATTGCTTCCCAAGTCCATTTGCAGCCTCCTCTTTTTGTACCCATTTTTACTTACAGTTCCAGAAGGGCCTGGTGTGACCAGTTCCCATATCTTCAGGAGGTTCTGCATTATAAAGTAGGTTGCCTGTCAGCTTTCACTGCTGCTGGCTTAGAATTCAGGTTTCTCAGGCCAGGTGAGGTGGCTCACACCTGTAATCCCAGCAATTTGGGAGGCCAAGGTGGGCCTGAGGATGGCCAAGTGTGAGGGGATCAACTGAGGTCAGGGGTTCGAGACCACCCTGGCCAACATGGTGAAACCCCATCTCTACTAAAAATATAAAAATTAGCCAGGCACGGTGGCGGGCGCCTGTAATCCTAGCCTCTTGGGAGGCTGAGGCAGGAGAATCACATGAACCCAGGAGGCGGAGGTTGCAGTGAGCCAAGATTGTGTCACTACCCTCCAGCTTGGGTGACAAAATAAGACTCCATCTCAAAAAAAAAAAAAAAAAAAAGACTGAATAACATTGCATTGTGAGTGTATGTTCATTTTCTTTATCTATTCATCCACTGATGAACATTTAGGTTGTTTCAATATCTTTGCAATTTTTCTGTATTTTTAGAACATCCACTGTCATTTTAGTAGGATTTCTTGAGAGATCGGTTAAATAAGTATTTTTCAGTCAGCTTTCTTTAAACAAAAATTGGTGTTACTTTTTAAAAGGCTCTTCATGTTAGCAGTTTTTAATAAAAGTTGTTCATAAGATGACTTTCTGACTTTATTTTCTCAATAGTTTCATCCTTGTATTTGTCCTTTTTCATTTCTCCTTGGTCTTTTCATGGTCTTTGTCCAGGTTTAGCTGGTGATAGCCACTTTCTGAGGTGAATATACACACGTGGACCATTGTACTGTTAGACATTGTGCTGTGAAATCACACTGAACATGTTAAATCATGCATTCAGTGCAGATGACACATTTTTCCTGCAAATCTGAATGACCTGGCCAGTTTGCCTGCGTTTGCACTGACCTTGAATGACTTGGACTTTTGACTTTGCAAACTGGAAAGAGAAGACATAATATTCCTACCAATAGGTAAAAGTGCATAGAAAGGTCTTTTATGGTTTTTTGCTAGGTGAGAAGATACAAAGGGATTGTACTTTATTTTGGCTTTAAGCAGGAACATTTCTGATTTTTTACTGGTGTATGGGATCACCTAGCATGAAAAACGCTGGAGTCAAAGGATTCTTTTGTTTGTTTGTTTTTTTTTTTGAGACAGTCTCACTCTTGCCCAGGCTGGAGTGCAACAGTGCAATCTCAGCTCACTATAACCTCTACCTCCCAGGTTCAAGCGATTCTCGTGCCTCAGCCTCCTGAGTAGCTGGGATTACAGGCGTGAGCCACCATGCCCGGCTAATTTTTGTATTTTTAGCAGAGACAGTGTTTTGTCATGTTGGCCAGGCTGGTCTCAAACTCTTGGCCTCAAGTGATCTGCCCGTCTCAGCCTCCCACAGTGCTGGGATCACAGGTATGAGCCACCATGCCCAGCTGGGATTCTTGACTTTTATAGATGAAACAGTGAAATCCAGAGAGGTCAACATCACACAGTAAGTCAGCCCCATGTTCTGCAGAAACCTCTTCGCCTTGATGTGGCCAACGTCCTCTCGTCTTCCAGAATACAGCTCAGGTGCCATCTCTTTTAGGAAGCCTTCCTTTACCACCAGCCCTCTCCCTTCCAGGTTGACTTGGGGTTAATTACCAGATGCTCCTCAAACAGGTTGTGCTTACCTCTATCATTGATGACAGCATTTTTTCCTTTTTTTTTTTTTTCAGATAGGATCTCCCTCTGTCACCCAGGCTGGAGTGCAGTGGTGCTGTCTTGGCTCACTGAAATCTCTGCTTCCTGGGCTCAAGCCATCCTCCCACCTCAGCTTCCCAAGTAGCTGAAAGTACAGGCATGCATCACCACAACCAGCTAATTTATATATTTTCTGTAGAAATGAGATTTTGCCATGTTGCCCAGGTTGGTCTCAAAATCATGAGCTCAAGGGTTCTACCCGCCTCGGCCTCCCAAACTGCTGGGATTACAAGAGTGAGCTACTGTACTCGGTCCATCTTTTTTCCTAAACAATGTGGATAAAGTCTTATTCTTTGGCTCCCTTCAAATTTAACAGTCCTTCCACTAAAACATCCTTCTTTCAGACAGTTATATTACTCTATAATTGGCAAAAGTGCAGCTTTCCTAAGGTACATTCTAGTCCTGAGGATACATTATAATCACTTTGATCTTGGGTGGTTTTCAGGTCTCCACAGCAATATATTTACATTTTAGTACGGATTATTACTCTAAGTGTCGACTTTCAACCATTCTTCATTTTCAGAGGCCTCATCCTCAAATTTCGTGAGTGGGAGCCCCTAATCGTAACTGCCTGTATCTTGATTATGTTTGTCGTTTATCTACTTCCCAGAGCTGTTGGGAGGATCAGGTAAGAGGATGTACGTGAAAACACCCTGTCAGCAGGAAAGCTGACACATTAAGGTATTACTTTTTTCAAAACATCCTATTCTTTGTTTATAGTCCAGCCTGAAAAAAAAAAATTCAATGGATTAGGAAATGACCATTAATCTGGAAAAAAAATTCCACAATTTAATTGATCTTTAGTCAGGGGTGGTGGCATACACGTTTGGTCCCAGTTACTCAGGAGGCTGCAGTGAGCCGTGATTGTACCACTGCATTCCAGCCTTGCTAACAGAGTAAGACCCTGTCTCAAAATAAGAGAAAAAGGTTTTTCATTTGGAAGTGCCGGTTTATCCCCTGCAAATATTAATAAATAAATAAATAAATAAATAAATCGTCTGTGCTCAGTCTTATATAGAAATTGTATTCATTTGCAACTATAATTAACTTAAAATGGAACTGAAGTAGGCTGCAGATACCATAAAATACTACATATTAACTGTTATTTATTCCAAAATTCTATATGGTTCTCTCTCCTTGAGTCTTTTAATCTTGGATTATGGGTCTCCAATTTTTTCTCTCCTTTTTAAAAACACATTAACTAAAATTTGTTTTTTCTCCCTGTGCTTTGGTATCACTATTAATTGTAAATATTATCAATCTGCCCGGTGCAGTGGTTCATGCCTATAATGCTAGTAGCACTTTGGGAGGCTGAGGTGGGAGGATTGCTTGAGCCCAGAAGTTTGAGACCAGCCTGGCCAACATGGCGAAACCCTGTCTCTACAAAAAATACAAAAATTAGCTGGGTGTGGTAATGTGCACCTGCAGTCCCAGCTACTCGGGAGGCTGAGGCAGGAGGATTGCTTGAACCCAGGAGGTCAAGGCTGCAGTGAGCCATGATTGTGCCACTGCACTCCAGCATGGATGTCAGAGCGAGGTCCTGTCTCAAAAAAATTAAAATAAATAAATAAATAAATAAATGTTATCAATCAACATTGACTAATAGTATTTAGTACTTACATTTAAGTAGGCAAAATAAAAACATGAGCTTTCTCACACTATTATTCTTCATGCCCTTTGCCTGATTTAAGTCTAACATGCATCGATTTCACAGTGAAGTCTTTATTCTTTCAAGCACCAGAGGCAGAGTGGGTCATAATTTTAGAAAATTGATGTTAATATTAAAGTGTCAACCTTCAGAATACAGAAAAGGTATAATTAGAAAATCATCGTTCATTCTTGTAATATTCTGGGGTCAAGAAACCTCTTCTATTTTCTATCATCTATTGTTTATAGGTTTAAGATTTTTCTGTCTTTTAATTTTAAAAGCTGCACATATCCTATTCCAATCCAGTGGAGTAGTCAGCCCCTTCCTCCCTGCTTCCCTTTTTCCTGGGCCCTGCCTTGCTGCCTCCATCCTTCTCCCCCTTCCCAGATTCTGTGATATTAAAGGACAGAACTAAATTCCAGTTTGAGAAGCTGATTCTTATTGGAGACTTAACACACAGTTATTTTATTTTATTTTTTGAGACGGAGTCTCACTCTGTCACCCAGGCTGGAGTGCAGTGGCGCCATCTCAGCTCACTGCAACGTCTGCCTTCCGGGTTCAAGCGATTCTCCTGCCTCAACCTCCCGAGTAGCTGGGACTACAGGTACGTGCCACCATGCCTGGCTAATTTTTTTGTATCTTTAGTAGAGATGGGGTGTCACTGTGTTAGCCAGGATGGTACCTATCTCCTGACCTTGTGATCTGCCCGCCTCGGCCTCCCAAAGTGCTGGGATTACAGGCTTGAGCCACTGTGCCCAGCCAACACACATTTATTTTTACAGAGTCAGAAAATCAATACCAAAAATTAACAAGCGGGCATTTCCCCTTCCAAGTCTCTAAGATCCAAGAGGGGTGGGTCTATGAAGGATGTGGTCATCACTATAATTCTCATACTTAGCAAATTCCTTGGTACAAAGTAGTCGTTCAATAAAACTTTCTTAAGTTCATCTGCATAAATGGCCCACCACAATTTGGATCATGGCATTGTATTATCTGAAGACAATAAATACAACTCATTAGAAGTCCAGGTCTCTAGGTTCACATGGAGCTCAAACAGAGAAGACAGCTCCTGGTTCACATGCGTTTGTTTGGTCAGAACATTTATCTTACAGAAAAAATGTAGGAATTAAGACCCCTGGATGAAGTTGCAAGGTGATTGCCATTTTATTTCCTCTTCCAGATTTTGCTGCCTGTTTTGGCATTGTCTCAATAGATTCACCACAGCTTCGTCCTTCCCTGGGCCTGCGTATTCTACCAACATTCCACCTCTTCCTACGTCACATGTAAGAGCTCAGAGTTTTATGTAATAAATGTGTGAAACAAATCCAATATTCCTGTGTCTTAAACAAAAAGGCAAAACCTTTTACTAAAGTGATAGGTACAAAGAAAAGTACTCATATGACACAGACCTTTAAACTTTCACGGCTCAATAGCACAATCCAAATAAATCAATAGAATATTTGCCAGCAGTCCAGAGGCCCCCTCCAGCCACTGCCCTCTGTCAAAGTCTCCTGTATTCTGACTTCCATCAGATTATTTTTGCCTATTCTTTTAAAAAATTGTGTTACTCTATATATAGCATAAAAATTGCTATCTTAACCATATTATTTATTTATTTGTTTTTATTTTTATTTTATTTTTTGAGGCAGGATCTCACTCTATCTCCCATGCTGGAATGCAGTGGCGTGATCTCAGTTCACTGCAGGCTCAACCTCCCTAGCTCAAGCCTCCCGAGTAGCCGAGACTACAGGCACATGCCACCACGCCTGGGTAATTTTTGTATTTTTTGGTAGAGAGGGGTTTTTGCCGTGTTGCCCGAGCTGGTCTTGAACTGCTGGGCTCAAATGATTCAGTACCTTCGGCCTCCCAGAGTCTTTGAATTACAGGCGTGAGCCACCACACCTGACCTTAACCATTTTAAAGTGTACAGTTTAGCAAAGGTAAGTACATTCACAATGTTGTCCACCAACTGCTAGAGCTTATCTTGAAAAACTCAAACTCTTATATCCATCCAACTACCCATTTCACCCAATTCCCAGTCCCTGACAAACACCACTCTATTTTTGTCTATAAATCTAACTACTCTTGGGTACTATGTATAAGTGGAATCATATAGTATTTACCTCTTTGTGACTGGCTTATTTCATAGTTTTTGTCTTTTTGAGACGAGTTCCGCCTATCAGCCTTCAGGCTGAGTGCAGTGGTCGGATCTCAGCTCACTGCGCGCCTCTGCCTCCCAGGTTCACGCCATTCTCCTGCCTCAGCCTCCCGAAATAGGCTGAACTACAGGTACCTACACTGGCCATTAGTTTTTGTATTTTTAGTAGAGACGGGTTTCAATCGCAGTTAGCCAGACGGTGCCCGATCTCCTGACCTGCAGATCCGCCTCCGCCTCGGCCTCCGTAGGCGTTGGGATTACAGGCTTTGAGCCACCAAGGCCTTCCGGGCCAGTTTCATTCTTAACCTAACACAGAATTTTTATAATATCGGTCATGTGTCTTTTTCTGCTCCATATAATAGCATTAAGATTCATCCATGTTGCTGCATGTCTCATTAATTTGTTCTTTATTGTGTTGTAGTATTCTATTGCACAATTAAGTACACATTACAATTTATCTTTCCATTTTCCTGTTCATGGGGCATTTGGGTTGTTTTCTATTTTGGGATGTTTATGAGTGAAGCTGCTGTGCATCTTCATATATTTGTCTTTCCCTCCCTCCCTCTCTCTCTCTCTCTCTCTCTCTCTCTCTCTTTCTTTCTTTCTTTCTTTCTTTCTTTCTTTCTTTCTTTCTTTCTTGGACATACCTACTCATTTCCCTTGGGTATCACACCTGGGAGTGGAATTTCTGGTTCATCAGGCAGACAGATGTTTATCTACAGTAAACACCATCAAACAGTTTTCCAGAGTAGAATGTATGAGAGTTCTAGTTGCTCTACAATCTTACCATCATTTGGTATTGTCACTCTATTAATTTTAAAGATGTGTAAGGGTATCTTAGGGCATTTTAATTTGTATTTTCCTCATAAGCAGTGACGATGAGCACCATTTCACAAGCTGGTTGGCTTTCTGAGATCTTCTTTTGTGAAGAGTATGTTTAAGTGTTTGTTTTGCCTGTTAATTGAAGGGATTGATTTTTTTCTTATTGATTTGTAGGAGTTCTTTACATATCCTGAATAGAAATTGTTGTCTCCCAGTGGGCTGTGGTTTGCATTTTCATTCTCTTGGTGTTGTCTTTTGATAAAAAAAGATGTTATTAATGGTAAAAAAAAAAAAAAAAAAAAAAAGACTAATTTACCATTTTTTCTTTTCTTTTTTTTTTTTGAGACGGAGTCTCGCTCTGTCCCCCTGGCTGGAGTGCAGTGGCGCGATCTCGGCTCACTGCAAGCTCCGCCTCCCAGGTTCCTGCCATTCTCCTGCCTCAGCCTCCCAAGTAGCTGGGACTATAGGTGCCCGCCACCACGCCCGGCTACTTTTTTGTATTTTTAGTAGAGACCAGGTTTCACCGTGGTCTTGATCTCCTGACCTTGTGATCCGCCCGCCTCGGCCTCTCAAAGTGCTGGGATTACAGGTGTGAGCCACTGCGCCCGGCCCATATTTTCTTTTTTTAAGAGCTTTATTGTGTCTTAAGACCTTTGCCTACCCCAAGGTAACTTTCAGAAGTTTTGTTATTTTATATTTCCATTTAGATCTAAGATCCATCTCAAATTAATTTTTTGGTAGGGTGTCCCATGGCATTTTAACTGTCCCCTAAAGGTGATGAGCTCTCTCTCTCTCACCCTTGACAATCTTGGTCTTTCCATCTCTTTATCAAAATGTGGCCATTTCAACTCAAGTGAGGCTAGTGGAGAAGCTGTGGAGATATTTTAGGGGAATGGAAGCCTTTCTTATCAAGTCACATTTCTTAAGTGTCTGCTTTTGCAGCTTTGAATCTATGTCCAATTCTTTCCTAGGGTAATTCTTATTTACAAGCATGTTGCCAATGTGCAAACATTATAATTTGTTTAAAAGTTGGGCAAGAATCAGAAAGTAGATGTTCCCTAGCAAAGCAAAAATTGCCCCAGACAAAGTTAAACAGGGAAGGAAGACTTTATCGAAGGTTATTGAAATAGAGGAGAGAGACCAGAGCTAAGTCCAAACTCAACTCCAATGAAGCAGAAGACAGTAGGGTTTTTTAAGGGTTGGGGTGAGCAAGTGGAGGAGTACTGGGCCGAGTGCAGTGGCTCATACCTGGAATCCCAGAACTTTGGGAGACTGAGGCGAGAGGATCACTTGAGTCAGGAGGTTGAGACCAGTCTGGGCAACATGGAGAGATCTCGTCTCTACACACAAAAACATGGTTTTTTTTAAAAACATTAAAACTTTAGCCAGACATGGTGGTGCACACCTGGAGTCCCAGTTACTCAGGAAGCTGAAGTGCAAGGATCGTTTGAGCCTGGGACATTGAGGCTGCAGTGAGCTATAATGGTGCCACTGTACTCCAGCCTGTCAACTGAGTGAGGTCTTTCTCAAAAAAATATAAAGAAAAGAACTGGAATGTAAACTCCTCCTATCTTTGTGATAGGAGGTAGTTTTCCAAGTGGGAGCACAACACTCACTGACGTTAGGCTCCCATCCTCCCACATTGAGGAGATAGGGGTACTATCTGCTTTGTTGATTACATTTCAAAGAGGTGGATCCTGGGTCCTTGATAAAGACATTCCTGGGTAGTAAAGCTGGCAAGAGGCATATATATATATATATATTTACATACATCTCAAAGAGGTAGAGAAACACCAGTGCAGCTGAGAAAGAAATGCCACCCTTCAAAGGAGACGATGACACATCATGCATGGAAGAAGTAGACTAAGCTTTGACTGAGGAATGATTTATACATGTGTTCAATGTTCTACAATTCCTCTGATAGTATATTTTCAAGTATTTTTTTTCTTTATTTTTGTTAACACTTAAAAAGTCTGTATGGCAGCTGGCCACGGTGGCTCACGCCTGTAATCCCAGCACTTTGGGAGGCCGAGGTGAATGGATCACCTGAGGTCAGGAGTTCAAGACCAGCTTGGCCAACATGGTGAAACCCCATCTCTACTAAAAATACAGAATTAGCCGGCTGTCGTGGTGCATGCCTGTAATCCCAGCTACTTGGGAGGCTGAGGCAGCAGAATCTCTTGAACCCGGGAGGTGGAGGTTGCAGTGAGCTGAGATTGCACCATTGCACTCCAACCTGGGCAGCAAGAGCGAAACTCCATCTTAAAAAAAAAAAAAAAAAAAAAAGATTCACTCATATTGCTTAGCACTTTAATTTAAACTTCTTCATTTTTGTTGCCATATTAGCAAGGTAGAACTATGCTCCTGTTTCTTGATTCATCCTACTGTTGATGCATAGTTGGGTGACTCCCAAGTTTGGGCATGGCAAACTACTACTGCTATCAACACCCTTGTCTGCATCTCCTGGGCCCATGTACTCACATGAGCTGATGTGTTGAGCTTCTGTCAGCTAACCTAACTTTGTGCTAACGAGATTTATATCTATACACATCCACAACCATAAAAGAGGAAACTGATACAGACACTGGAGTTTGGGGATCTGAAGTTGTGGATCTTGTTGTCATGAATTAGTTCCTATTAGTGACAAATTCATATTTCAGGGTCTAAAAACCCAGCAGTTTTCATACACATCAGAATAAACCTGCTTTATTCTAAATGCTTTAACAATTCTTTTAAATGACAAGAAAAAGTCTTAAAAGTCTTTTTATTTTAGGCCAGATGCAGTGGATCTGCCTGTAATCCCAGCACTTTGGGAAATGGAGGTGGGTGGATCACTTGAGGTCAGGAGTTCAAGACCAACCTGACCAACATGGTGAAACCCTGTCTCTACTAAAAATACAAAAAATTAGGCGGCATGGTGGTGGGTGCCTGTAGTCCCAGCTACTCAGGAGGCTGAGGCAGGAGAATGGCGTGAACCCAGGAGGCAGGGGTTACAGTGAGGCGAGATGGTGCCAGTGCACCCCAGCCTGGGTGACAGCAAAACTCTGTCTCAAAAAAATAAAAATAAGAATAAATAAATAAAAATGAAAAGTCTTTTTATTTCAAAATGATAACATCTAAATGTGAAGGTTTCCACTTTGTGACTAATAAAAACATTTGTCAATATTCCAAATTAGACAGTTTTGCTTTGAGTCAGAATTAGAAATTTCTTTGCGCCAGAAGAGATTTTAGAGATACTATGTAGTTCAATCCCTTATTATACAAATAGTAAGAAAAAACTCTTTAAGGTCAAATGTCTTCTCTAGGTCATACTTAGCTAGGGAGTTTAGAACCAGGACTTCTGACTTCTAACCTTGAACATTATAAAACTTCCTAAAAATATTACATGGCACTGCTTTTCAAACTATGGCATGTGTAGGAGACTAAGAATGTTATTGTGCCATTGCCACTGTCACTCTATCTGATTTATTACTTAATGCACCCACCTGAGTATGAGCCCTTCTGCTTGATTTTTCGGCCATCTCAATTTTACAGCAGAGATATGGGTAAGATCGCAGATATTATGAGGTGAGGAGGCAGTGGTCATATTTTGTAAAATTTTGACACATATGGCAACAGATGGTTGTAAATTGCTAAATTCTTGAAAGTCACAGCTCTGTATTTACTGTGAACATCCAGTGCTGACTATGGAATAGTACTACGGTGCTGGAGACAGGGACTCCTGTGGAGCTCTGGTTCTGATTCTCAAATGCCAGCTTGAGATCTGATACTGACCTGGGATGGCATTTTTCTTGATTTGTGGTAATAGAAGAGAAAAAAAGGACATATTAAGAAGTTTTTCATAAAGTTAACTTTGTTCGATTTGAAGGACCACTTTTTCTATGCTGAGATCTGTCCTTCCTACTTTTTGTATTAAAATATCCTTTTAAAAATAGTACATATATATATATATATTTTTTTTTTTTGGACATTGAGCTTCGCTGTGTTGCCCAGGCTGGAGTGCAATGGTGCAATCTTGGCTTACTACAACCTCTGCCTCCTGGGTCCAAGTGATTCTCCTGTCTCAGCCTCCTGAGTAGCTGGGATTACAGGCGCCCACTACCATGCTGGCTAATTTTTTTGTATTTTCAGTAGAGACGAAATTTTACCATGTTGGTCAGTCTAGTCTCGAACTCCTGATCTCAGGTGATCCACCCACCTCGGCCTCCCAAAGTGCTGGGATTTCAGGTGTGAGCCACCATGCCCGGCCAAAATAGTACTTTTTTTGAGACAGAGTCTCACTCTGTCGCCCAGGCTGGAGTGCAGTGGTGCGATCTCAGCTTACTGCAACCTCTGCCTCCCAGGTTCAAGCAATTCTCCTGCCTCAGCCTACCAAATAACTGGGATTACAGGCACACGCCACCATGCTTAGTTAATTTTTGTATTTTTAGTAGCGGCGGGGTTTCATCATGATGTCCAGGCTGGTCTCGAGCTCCTGGCCTCAAGCGATCCGTCTGCCTTGACCTCCCAAAGTGCTGGGATTACAGGTGTGAGCCACCACGCCTGGCCTCTCCCCTTGTTTTAATGTCCAGCTCCTTCATTAAGAAGCCTTACATTTTAGCCCCCTCACCCTGCACTAGTTGAGAAGGTGATTTGCCAGCCATGCTCCCACTTCTTCATTCCCCAGCCACAGAATAAACCTTGCTCTGGTTGATACTCACTTTCAGTTGTGTATTGGCTTTGCAGCAATGAAGGAGGAAAGACCCCATCTTTTGAGGCCCTCAAGTTTACCAGTAACAAAAGGATACATTTTTGTTGTTTTGAGCCACCCATTTCATGGCGGTTTGTTACAGCAGCCCCAGGAAACTAATAAGCTTAGGAGTCCAGACCACTAGATGTGGCAGGGAGTAGAAGGGAAAAGAGCAAGATTTCTAGGGACTGATGGAGTCTCCTAAAACCTCTCTACAATGGGACAAAAAAAAAAAAAAAAAAAAAAAAGAATATCCACACTGCTTCTTCATGGTATAATTAATGACTATAAGTATGGAGGAATCATTATCTGGAGAATACTTTTCTCTTTTTAGTCATGGAAGAATCAGAAGAAATGCTTTGGGATGATGTAGGATAGATTTTTGTTAGATAAGAATCTTTTTTATCTTTGTGTTTTTTTTTGAGATGGAGTCTTGCTCAGTAGCCCAGGCTGGAGCGCAATGGCCCAATCTCAGCTCACTGCAACCTCTCCCTCCCAGGTTCATGTGATTCTCCTGCCTCAGCCTCCCGAGTAACTGGGATTACAGGCACAAGCCATCATGCCTGGCTAATTTTTGTATTTTTGTAGATACAGGGTTTTGTCACGTTGGCCTGGCTGGTCTCAAACTCCTGACCTCAGGTGATCCACCCACCTTGGCCTCCCAAAGTACTGTTATTACAGGCGTGAGCCACTGTGCCTGGCCTAGATAAGAATCTTCATGCAAACAGGTATTAGGTGCTTGTGTGAGGTGAGAATCCAAATTTCTAAAAAGCTAGGTATCAATTAATTTTTAAAATTAATGTATTTTAAATGTATTCATATTGTGGAAGTACTTAAAACAATTATATGATTATTTCATTAATAAGGGAAATAATAAATGAGACTTTGAGAAGAAATATTTATACTCTAATATGTAATTTGTATATATAGACTTTCATGTATCCCATTTGCCCAAAACAAAAATTATCTGTACAACGGAAGAGAATAGGTTGATTTTAATTGAAGATTTTTTTTTTTTTAATGCCAATGCCTATAAATAGGCTTCATTAGTCAGGTATTTTTGTCTGTACTATTTACTTAGGATGAATGATACCTACACTTAAAAGTTCAATAAGTAGACTGGGCGTGGCGTGGTGGCTCACGCCTGTAATCCCAGCACTTTGGGAGGCTGAGGCGGGCAGATCACGAGGTCAGGAGATCAAGACCATCCTGGCTAACATGGTGAAACCCCATCTCTACTAAAAAATACAAAAAAAAACTAGCCGGGCGAGGTGGCGGGTGCCTGTAGTCCCAGCTACTCGGGAGGCTGAGGCAGGAGAATGGCCTAAACCCGGGAGGCGGAGCTTGCAGTGAGCTGAGATCCGGCCACTGTACCCCAGCCTGGGCGACAGAGCGAGACTCTGTCTCAAAAAAAAAAAAAAAAAAAGTTAGTTCAGGAAGTAGTCGGCCTCGGTGGTTTATACCTGTAATCCCAGCACTTTGGGAGACCAAGATGGGTATATCACCTGAGGTCAGGAGTTTGAGACCAGCCTGGCCAACATGGTGAAACCCTGTCTCTACTTAAAAAAAAAAAAAAAATTAGTACTTGTCCGATGAATGTCCCAGGTAATTTACATTGTTAGGGTATTGGGGTGGGTTTATGCCTCTTGTATTTCCGTTCTAAAACTTTATTGTTGCCATGTATGGAACATCTGTTTACTTTGGTGAGGCAGGATGTGAGAAATAAGAACAAGACAAAGAATTATGGGATTAAAAAGTGTGCACTAAAATCTGAAAAGCTATCAAGCCATATCTATAAAACAGACTACCTAAAATGATAGTAGCAATCCAAGCTCTTGATAGAATTCAAATTGTAAATTTCACGGGGGAGGGGTCAGACTTTAGAGAGACCATAAGGTCTCATCCTGCCAGTGAACAGGGAACATATTAATTCAGTTTGGCCACCTGGGGCCCATTTAGTGCACTAGAGCAGTAATTTGCTAAATGGGTCCCTCATAGTAAAAAAGAATGAGTAAACAGTGAACAATTTAGGCATGGTAAACCACTAGTAGCTCAAGGGATATAAAAATGTGAAACTATAATTAGATCCCTTGTTCATAATGTAGGAACTAAATGTATTACATTGAATATTGCATCTTTCTGAGTTTATTTCTGGACACAGCTGAGCCCTTAACAACTCAGACTGAAATCATCCCAGCTATCAGTTTATGCCTCCATTAAAATTCCAACTGCTTATATTAGAAAAGAAACCACCAAAGATGACTTCTTTTATCTTAGTTGTAAGGATTCAAACAGAATTAACCTAGATGCAGATCACAGCAAGTCAGTTATAAATCACACAGCATAAAGTAAACTGTGGCAATAAATTGAAAATTATGTTCTCCTTTTCTAAACTTAGCTGTGAAAATATTTTAACAAGTTGGCATCAGGATTTACAACTTTTGCATCTGATGTTTCTTTTCAGGATTATCTTTTAGCATTTTAAAATGGGACTCTTTGGAAAGTGTGGTTAGTCAGAAATGTGGTATTAGAATGTACATTTGGAACACTTTAAAGGGGGGTATTCATGACATGCGGTTTTAAGATACTGGTGTATTCCCCACTCCACTTTTAAGTAGGAGAAGCTGCTATTTCATGGGTGTCTGGAACACATTTGTCTTTTATTGAAATCTTTTTCTTATTTGGATAAATTGTATAGAGTGCATTGGCACAGATGGTCTGGGTGATGTTTCACAATACTAGCAAGCTCTAAGTACAATTTTCATTGCCCTTTATCAATTTGTTCTTTCAACTACAAGGATCCAGTTGATCTGGCGGTAAGGGATTGTTTACTCTTCAGGAACTCTCATTTTCTTTCTGTTTCTTCTCTTGCCCCAAGCTTAGTAACATCATTGGGGGCTTGGGTTAGAACAAGGGAAGGATTACACAGTGAACCCCAACCCTTTTGCTCTCCCCTTAGCTCTGATTTATATTATTCGGCATACAATGGAATACGTCATTTTTCAGATTATGAACTCTATGCATGAAATCCAGGAAAATTGTATTTTAGATCCCCACCCCTCCAAACACTGTTTTTATGAGGTAGGAATGTATTTCCTTCTTCTTTATGTTGAGATACTGTAACAGGATTCATCTTGTTCATTTCCTGCCTCCTCCCAATACCACTTAGTATTAGGTACCCCTGCTACCAAGTCCCTATCTGCCAGGAGTGTATGATGGCTCTCCAGTCCCCTTTTCCCCATTATTTGGATACTAAATCCTCTGAGCAATGTCCTTATTATTATTTTTTTTTGAGACAGAGTTTCGCTCTTGTTGCTCAGGCTGGAGGAGTGCAATGGCACAATGTCGGCTCACTGAATCCTCCGCCTCCTGGGTTCAAGCGATTCTCCTGCCCTAGCCTCCTGAGTGGCTGAAATTACAGGCTCCTGCCACCATGCCCAGCTAATTTTTTGTATTTTCGGTAGAGGCGTGGTTTCACCATGTTGGCCAGGTTGGTCTCGAACTCCTGGCCTCAGGTGATCCACCCACCTCGGCCTCCCAAAATGCTGGGACTACAGGTGTGAGCCACTGCGCCCAGCCTGAGTAATGTTTTTTGTACAAATTTTTTCCCCTTGAAAAATGTGTTTTAGTTATAAATACCTTCAAAGAGTAAACAAAATTCCTAGAGAATAAACAGGCAGAGTCATGGTGATTGTATAATGTTAAATAATAGGAACCATAGGTGGATACAATACGGTATTATATTTTCTTAGAGAAGGAGCAATGGTGACAGAATTTATGATTAGAAGAAACATTCTGGGTTAGGTATGGTGGCTCATGCCTGTAATCCCAGCCCTTTGGGAGGCGGAGGCAGGTGGATCACTTGAGGTCAGAAGTTTGAGACCAGCCTGGGCAATATGGTGAAACCCCATCTCTACAAGTAGCTGGGCATGGTGGTATGTGCCAGTAGTCCTCCAGCTACTCAGGAGGCTGAGGCAGGAGAATTGCTTGGACCCCGCAGGCAGAGGTTGCAGTGAGCTGAGATGACACCATTGCACTCTAGCCTGGGCGACAAGAGTGAAACTCCATCTCAAAAAATAATAAACAAACAAACAAACAAACATGCCGGCCATGGTGGCTCTCGTTTGTAATCCCAGCACTTTGGGAGGCACATAAGGCACATGGATCACCTGAAGTCAGGAGTTCAAGACCAGCCTGGCCAACATGGCGAAACCCTGTCTGTACTAAAAATACAAAAATTAGCCATATATGGTGGTGTGTGCCTGTAGTCCCAGCTACTTGGGAGGGTGAGGCAGGAGAATTGCATGAACCTGGGAGGCGGAGGTTGCATTGAGCTGAGATGACGCCACTGCACTCCAGCCTGGGTGACAAAGCGAAACTCCGACTGAAAAAAAAGAAAAAATAAAAATAAAATAAATAAATATAAAGGGGTTTGTAGGAAATCAACTAAGGAATATAAAGAGGTATACAAATTTCACGTTTTAGTACTGAAATTTAACATGTGCCTTGTTGTTTAAATTTTATTAAAGGATGCCTAAATTAAAAGAATATTCTTTCAATTTCTAGAACAAATAGTTTGTGTTGGGGCTACTGAAGGCACAATATAAATCAGTGTAGTTGAAAGTTATCTCAATATAATTACCTCGTTGGTTCTTTCCTTTCTTTCAGAGACTGATCCTTCAACAAATGCACATTTTAATTGATTCCAAAAAATTTCATTTAAACTTTCGTCTCTATTGCCTGACTTCTTAGACTAGGTTCGTTCCCCTTGTTTTGTGTCTATTTCCATGGTACCTCGTATTTCCCCCTTCTGTACTTCTATGTCATTTTTTGAATGTTCTTCTTTCTAACCTATAAACTCTATGAAGGCAGGGACAGTGTGATTTATTCAACTGCTGTAACACGGTGACTTGTACATAATAAATGTTTGTAATTATCTGTTAAATTAATTGACTTGAAAATGTTATCACTCTTAGGAGAACTTGCAATCTCCCTAATTTTTAATGTGTTGCTGTTGATTGAATTTAAATAACATACATATTATTAATAGATTCATGAGGCTAAGGGGTGAAACTTTAAATGAAAATATAGAAAATCATCAAGAATGTAAAAAATCATTGAGAAATATTTATTTTTATCTCCATAGCTTCTTCATTCTTGTTGAATGAAACTGTGATAACCTAAGCAGGCCTTTCCTTGCTCTAAGTTCCATTTGGTCTCTCTCTCCAACCCCCTTCACTCTTCATCTGCAAGTTTAGTCACTTTATTGAGGTTAAAACAGGTCCTGGATAGTATGTGGTTTAAAACTGTTTAAAAGTTTCACATGTGAAAATCCAGATTTAGGGCCTGGCGCGGTGGTTTACGATTGTAATCTCACGCTAGAGACCTGCTGGGGCAGCATGAAGGGACTCCCCACGCCCACTACAAAACAGTACAAAAATTGAGCCAGGCGTGGTGGCACGCCCTGTAGTCCCAGGTACTCAGAGGATGAGGTGGGAAAATCACCTGGGCCCAAGAGGCGGACGTTGCAGTGAGCCCAGATTGCGCTACTGCACTCCAGCCTGGGCGACAGACCCACTCTGTGGCAAAAAAAAAAAAAAAAAAGAAAAAAAAAAATCCCGAATTATAAAGCAATTGCGGGAATGGTAATTCAATTAAAAAGGTGTACTAAATTCTTTTAAATAGTAAACTGCCCTAGTCCAGCTTACAACATTGATTCAACTTACGAAAAATACTTTTCAGACCACGACTAAACATTGTAGCAGTGGAAAAGTTTTTTTTTTTTTCCTGAATGATGAAAGAATAAAACAGAGAAGACGTTAAGAGAGAACACATGGAAAAAGCCCATCTCATACTCCATTCTAATGCTTCTTCTACTTTCCAGTGCTTTCCGTGTCATTAAACTACTTCAAACTTCAAGATCAATGGGGAACAATGAAACCTCAGTCCTTTGCCATTTTCCTTTTCAGATACAGGAGAGGGAGAGGACAGGTTTAGGGTTGTGCCTTCCAACAAGAACATTCAACGACAGCCTCACTTAGAATTCCCAGACACTGCCTGTCTTCCTGGGTGTTGAAAAAGTGGGGGAAAAGTGAGGTTGGCCCACTCAGACTGCCAGTGATGCTGTGGTGTGACGGGTGTGTATCTCTATCTCACACAATGGGCAGAGGTGAGGACCGGGACCTGGGACCTTCGTACTGTTTAGAGTCCCTGAAAGTCCTCACCTTTAATTAGTAGGGAAAATAAAAGTCATCTGGCAAGCTGGAGTGCAGGTAAAATACAAGTTAATGAACATGAGCATTCTTGTTCATTAAGAACTCTGGCACAGAGCTCAACGGCAGAGGGCACAATACTCACTGGCCATGGCCAGCTGCTGCCGGCCAGGAGGAGCACAGCCAAAGGACCGCTGGGACTTGTAGTCCACCATGTCTCCCTCGGGATTGCCGGTACCGTGACGAGAACCACAACTCCCAAGGTGTACCGCGCGCCTCTGTCTTCACCGCCCTCTCCGAGGCCGGCTCAGGAACCTCCCGGGAAACTGCCCCCCACCCCGCCCCCGTACGTACGCGTCACGTTTGTTTACCCTGAAGCTCCGCCTCCGGCCATCCCCCGGCTCTCCCCACTCCTCCCTGGAATGCCGTCATGCCGGCGATGAATATTCATGAGGCACACGCGGCCCTCCCGCCCTGCCAGCCTCCCGCCTTCCCGCTCCCGGAGGGTGATTAATATTCAATGAGCCCAGATCCGCGGCTGGTTCGCCGGGTTGAGGCGGGGGGAGCGGGCGGGGCCGGCGCTGGGGAGCCGGCGACCGGGGCGGGGAGGGCGTGTGTCGGGGGGGCGGTGGCGGCGAGGCGGGCGCGCGGGATGGAACACTGAGACACCGACGGAATGCTTCGAATCGCCACATAATCCCCTGGAACGACCGCGCCGAACGCCATTGGCTTCTCCCTTCTCCGCGCGCCGTCGCCGTCTCCCACCTCCGCCTCATCGCCTCCCTCTCCGCCTGCTGCCTCCGGAGCTGGGGGGGAAACGCGAAGCCCCACTGCAATGGAGCCCGCCGCCGCGGCCACGGCGCAGCGACTCCCCGAGCCCGGCAGGGAGGACCGAGCTTCGGCTCCGGCGGCCGCCGCTGCGGCAGCTGCAGCGGCAGCGGCGGCAGCAGCGGCCGCGGCGGCTCTGGCGGCGGCTGCCGGGGGCGGCCGGAGTCCGGAGCCCGCGCTGACCCCGGCGGCCCCGAGCGGCGGGAACGGCAGCGGCGGCGGGGCGCGGGAAGAGGCCCCGGGCGAGGCGCCGCCGGGGCCGCTGCCGGGCAGAGCAGGGGGTGCCGGGCGCAGGAGGCGGCGTGGGGCGCCCCAGCCCATTGCCGGCGGGGCTGCCCCCGTGCCCGGGGCCGGCAGCGGCGCCAATTCCCTCCTGCTGAGGAGAGGGCGGCTGAAGAGGAATCTGTCCGCGGCCGCCGCGGCCGCCTCGTCGTCGTCGTCGTCGTCGTCGTCGTCGTCCTCGGCCGCTGCTGCCTCGCACTCCCCCGGCGCTGCCGGCCTCCCCGCCTCCTGCTCGGCCTCGGCGTCGCTGTGCACCCGGAGCCTGGACAGGAAGACGCTGCTCCTGAAGCACCGGCAGACGCTGCAGCTGCAGCCGTCGGACCGGGACTGGGTGAGGCACCAGCTCCAGCGCGGTTGCGTGCACGTCTTCGACCGCCACATGGCCTCGACCTACCTGCGCCCGGTGCTCTGTACACTGGACACCACGGCCGGCGAGGTGGCCGCCCGCCTGCTGCAGCTGGGCCACAAAGGCGGCGGCGTGGTGAAGGTGCTGGGCCAGGGGCCCGGAGCTGCCGCCGCCCGGGAGCCCGCTGAGCCGCCCCCCGAGGCCGGCCCCCGGCTCGCGCCCCCGGAGCCGCGGGACTCGGAGGCGCTGCCCGCGAGGAGCGCGCCGGGTGCCGTCGGGGGTCCTCCGCGCGCGCCCCCCGCCGACCTACCCCTGCCCGCCGGCGTCCCGGGCGGGTGGTCGCGCCGTGCCAGCCCCGCGCCCTCGGACTCCAGCCCCGGCGAGCCTTTCGTGGGGGGCCCTGCCTCTTCTCCCCGCGCCCCGCGGCCTGTGGCCTCCGACACCGAGAGCTTCAGCCTGAGTCCCAGCGCCGAGAGCGTATCCGACCGGCTGGACCCCTACAGCAGCGGCGGCGGCTCGTCGTCGTCGGAAGAGGTCGAGGCCGACGCAGCCTCAGCCCCGACGGGGGTCCCGGGCCAGCCTCGCCGTCCCGGCCGCTCCGCGCAGCCCCTCCCGCCTCCCCAGACGGCCTCCTCGCCTCGGCCGCAGCAGAAAGCCCCGAGGGCCGTTGACAGCCCGGGCGGGGCCGTCCGCGAGGGGCCGTGCGAGGAGAAGGCGGCGGCATTCGTGGCCTCGGGAGGCCTCCAGTCGACCCCCGGGAGGAGCGGGGTGACCGCGGAGAAGGCGGCTCCGCCGCCCCCGCCGCCCACCCTGTACGTGCAGCTCCACGGAGAGACCACCCGGCGCCTGGAGGCGGAGGAGAAGCCATTGCAGATCCAAAATGACTACCTCTTCCAACTGGGATTTGGGGAGCTGTGGAGGGTGCAGGAGGAAGGCATGGACTCGGAGATTGGCTGCCTCATCCGCTTCTATGCAGGTAAGGAAGTCACCTGCCTTGACGGGTGGGTGCAAACGCTGCCGAGGGCCGAAGAGTGATTCAAATTGCTTGTCAGTTTGCCCAACCCAAGAGTAAGTGCGGGTCCTGGTGTCTTTGTCTTAAACTTTACAGCTTTTTCATACAGTCTGTGTATACTAAATTGAGCAATCTTTAAATCTGCGTGTTTTATCAATCTTGAGGGCTCAGAGGTTGGAAAGCAATGTCAAAGAGGTGGCTGAATCACCAGGAAGTACAGGAAGCAGATCCCCCTGAAAGCGGCAAGAGCACCTTTAACCATAAAGGTGCTTCCTCGGGTTTGTTGGGTTTTAGGCTGTTTGGGATTTCAGGTAAACTGTCACGTGAGCATAAGACGGACCGAAGAAATGAGAACAAAAATGCTAGAACACTCTTGGCTGCATTTGACTGCCCAGTTCAGCGTTCTAGCTGTGTGTGCCACCGGGAGCTCCTGACTTGTCAACTGGTGCCTTTGTTTATTTAGCTCTGCCACACTCATAAATTACCCACGGAGCCCTCATTAGAAATCTGACAAAAGGGCCCCTTTTTAACTGATACTTTTCCCCAGCGCCTTTTTGCTCGATTTCTGTTTCGTCTGCAAGTTTGTCTTACATTAAAAAAAAAAATGTTTTTTCCTGTTTCTCTCATTTCTTCCAGCCTTTATAGTCAGAACTGACCACTGCAATACGACTTGCAGGAGGGTTCACAAGAAGGATTTAAGTGGTTACTGTTTCTTCACATGTGTCCTAAAGTTTTCCCACGTCTTTTTTCAGTACATTATCAAATTCTTGACTAGGGGTGATCCATGTAATATTTCTCTTTTGGCTAAAGACTTGGCTAGTACTAAATTCAGGAGCTATAGATCCTGGATATTGTACTTGAGTTTTCTAAGTAGTTTACATCCCTTTCCTCCTCTGGTTTGAATAATTATGCTCTCAGTGATAAGGAATTTTATTTAAAATAAAGTTCTCATAGCAAAATTAAATCAGGAGTGTTATATCTTCGCCAACTTTAGGTTTTTAGTTTGTAGGTGGTGGTGGAAAAAGAATCATACTTGTAACTCCACTGATTTGTAGCCATTCTTTACAATTTAATGTCTTTTGGTCCAGCTTGTGTCCCAGTGGCAGTTTAATTAGTTTGCATGAAGAAATCTTTACATCTTTACTCCCACATTGAAATATGCAAGACTGACAGGATTCCTGGTGAGATAGATGCCCTTTAAATTTCTTGGAAGTTTTTCTGAAATTTAAGTGGATTTCTGATGAATCTTTTCCTTGTAAAGAAAACCAAATCATAATACAGTAGCATCTGCAGTATCTGAAGACAATTTGCCAACTCGATGACATGGCTTTTAAAGTTTATGGTCCAGGAAATAGATGATTTTTTATGTAAGATCAACAGCTGTATTCTTTTCTCCGTTAATTCTTTGTAAAATATTGTTATTTTACAAAAGCATTAAAAATAAGTGCCCTTTAACTACGTGGAAGGAACTGTATATAAAAACAAGGGACGTATTAAATAGAGTTTGAACAAATTTTACATGGAAAGAGTTTGCTTATGGATATGTCCATTGTGATAAATGTCCATGGAAAGGTTTTGGGTGTCACAGTTACAAAATTTAGATCTTTATTTTTCTTTGATTCTCTTCAAGAGTGTCTAAAACATTCTAATGGGTAATAAACACTTTTTTTTTTTTCAAAACTCATCTCAATATTAAAATGACAGGTCTTTCCTGGTTAAATCTTAAATGTTTGGCATGATCGTTTAATCTTTTCGTTTTGTCCTTTATGAAAAGCAATAATTGTTACCTCATTCTGCACTTACTGCCTTATTTCTATATGCACAGCATAAATGCATGTATGCCTCTGAGTATATGCTTACATATACTCACACATCTGAGTAGATGTGTGGGGGATGCCACACACAGTATCCACTCTATTCTTGAACATGAAGCCAGTGTACAGGTGTCCTAGAAGAAAGATGCCTGATTGTTGCAAAGTTGTCTAATTGCTTATTTTGGCTTTTAAACAAAGTTGATCTCATTTTAAGCCTCAGTTAATATACCACACATCTCTGCTGTTATTCATTTGTCATAGAACAAAATTTAGTGTATGGTGAATCCACTTGAATTTTTGCGAAGAAGTTCAGTTACTGATGAACAAAACTGTAATCTCACTTACGGAACCACTGTCAGGACTCCACATATAGTGAAGGTTTGCACCAGACTGGAAGTGATTCCTAGAAATGATCTCTGTGTTCCAACAGAATATAGGACACCTCAACAAGATAGAGTTACATTTTGGTAGTAGTTTTTTTCTGTAGGAAGAGGATAATTAATGTTTGTTTTAGATGATATCTTTTACAGGGTTTTTGAAAATTCTGTACCCCATTGGTAATTTTATATATAACTTATTTTTAAATTTATTGCTGCATGTTGTTTTGTTTATGCATAGTTGGGGTTAAGGATAGCTAAGAAGTTGCTTTCATATTCTTTTGAATATTTTTCTGCATTTAACTTGAGCTTATCTACTGTTTTGAGGGTCTACTCTCTTGAAGATCACCTTTCTATTAAATTTTAGTATTTGTAACCTGACTAGGGTTGTTTTTTAGAGGCTTTGAAAGCCATTTGTGGTTGCTTTGAATATTTAAATATTTATCTGGGTAAAGTAAAATGAAAGTCTTTAATGAACGAGAAGGCCTTGGATAAAGATACTATCTAATTACAGAGTTGTTAACGAAAACTTAGTTTGAAAATTGTTATAGCATCTCCCAGGCCACCATTCTCTTAGCTGACTTAAGATATGGGAAATTTTAATTAACTTTATCTGAAGTTACTTAAGTAATATCCCTTTAAAATCAGACATCTTGAATTTTGCCTGAAAGAGAGTAATTATAGGTTAAAAATTTCAAGAACTTAGGTTGCCCGACATAAGTTATGGACTCCTAAACATGAATGAGCTTTTGTTTTAGACTCTCTGGGGAGCCTTTGTCGTTGATGTAGGGCAGCGTTAAACTATATCTTTTTATATTTTTTGACTTTTCTCCCAGCACTTAGATCTGAGTACTCTGGCAATTTCTGTTCGAATTTTAATAATGACAAAGGGTGTTGACAGAATAAAGTGCACATTCACTGTACCTAGTGAATCTTGGTCAAGGTATTTTTTTTTTTTTTTTTTGGTCAAGGTATTTTTGTGTGTGTCTCCTTGGGAGTTCGTGGGAACAATCTTTTTATTCCTCTCCTATTTTCTTTCTTTTCTCTTCTGGGAATGATCAAACCTTATGTGGTTTCCTACATGCAAACCAAGAGGGGAGGGGTGGTTCAGCATTAAGTTATAATATTGACAAGCAGGTTGTTATTACTATAATTACAGCAGTATTGAGTCACGTGGTTTGAATGTGTGACACCAGTGTGTGCTTGAACAGTCCCTTTAATTTTCAGTACAGAGGGTTGAAATTTTTTTTTTTAGTATTTTACATTTTTATATTTATATTTATTTGTTTTTGTTGTAAAGTATGTGCCGTCCTTCACTACTATGGTTTGATAACATCTACAATACATTGGTTTTTATTATCGTCAAACATCTTAAAGGATTTTCACATAAATTATTTGATTTGCCCTTTCAATTATTTGATTTGCCCTTTCAAAAACAGTGTTAAGGAGGGCCGGTGGCAATCCTCTTTTCAGATGGAGAAACTGATGCACAGAGAGATCTGACTCTTGGTTTTTTCCATCCTTGGGAGGGTGGAGAATAGAGAGCTTGGGTATTCTATTTTGCAATTCATATCACTTTCCATGAATCGATTAAATTAAATTTACACTTGAATTTTTCCCTTGTTTAAAAGCATTCCAAAAATATGCTGTTTTTGTTGGTAATGAGGTGATATTATCCTCTAGTTCAAAGTGATATTTCTTGTGAAATGTGGATGGTTCTGTTTATCATGGTGCCTTTAAAAATGTAAAGAACCAAGATGGACAAATAAGTAGACAGTGTGGAAAGAGTACTGAAGTGTTCTAAATATTCTGGTTGCAAATAGTCATGCTTGGATTTAAGTTGGTATGAATTAAAGTTTACATAATAGTTCTTTTTTCTCTTATTCAAGCATACCTATTTGTTAAACTGTAAATCCTCATTGATAAGTAGAGAATTAATACTTTGCCTGAAAAGTGGATAACTTTTGAGGGGGGTGTGTGTGTGTATGTGTGACAGTTCAGTTCCTTTAAAACATGGCTTTTAAAGTAACTGAAAATATTTTTCATTAAATATCTTATTTGCCTAAATCTATTATTAAAAAATTGAATTGTCTTTTAATGGTGCTTTCTTGTTGTTACTGTGCTCTTGTTTAATTTTTATAATTCATATGTTGTATAGTGCTAGAGATAGAGAGTAAGTTCTTCTCCCTGAATTTCATAGTTATATCTAAATTTGTGTGTCTTTTATACTCACTGAAATAATTGTAGGGGCAGAAGATGAGTGTAAATGAGTTTGTGTAAAGTTTTAGGTTGAAAGTTTTATCTTTTGGTTGCTGTAAGATTATCAAATCACCCGCCTTAAATGATCGATATATACAAAGATGGTTATTTTTTAAGTGTAAAATGTTTTTGTTGTTTCTCTTTCTCTTCTTAGAATCCTGAATTTAGCTTTTCATTTACTGATAACGTAACATTCGCTGATGTTGTATGTGATCCAAGCCTAGTATAATAACTTGGCATTTTAGTTTAACATTTGTTGAATTTAATTTGTGGAATTTTGTTAAGCAGCTGGTGGTGTGTGCCCTGATTCTTCAGCTTTCATCCTGTTTGGGTCCCCAGGGATGTGTTAAACACACATACACACAGCGGCATTTCTCCCATGGCAGGAGATTTTAGATGTGCCACATACTATTAATATCTTCTATTTCACGTGAGTGAACTCTGGATTTTGAGAGAATAGCTCTCTCTGAAAGTTTTCTTAGAGTTAACAGGTTCCCCCCCAACTTTTCAAAGGCATCTCGTACCTTCATTTTGCAGTGAATTTAATGAGACATCTGTCAAATGAGGCATCTTAGATTTAATGATTTTGTTATGTGCCAGGGTTTAACATAATTCAGTCTATCTGGACGGGAGAAGGGTTTGATCGTACTGTGAAAGTCAAGAGATCCTGAAGCCACTCAATAGAAAAACGATTCCTTTAAAGACGCCTGACATTTTGAAAAAGAGAAAGAGATGTTATCAAAATGTCTAAAACAGCCTGGGAAAATGAAGTCTTTTTTTTTTTTTTCTTTAAAGTTCCACCTTCTAAACCCATTCCATCCCTTTAATCACATGCATCTGGTGGAACACTGGTAATGAGGGGTTTTGAATCTGGCCTGACGTCACTGTGATTCTATTGCAAGTCCTTTTTTATACTTACCTTTGGTTTTCTAAAGATAATATAATTAAACAAAATCGACCATATGGATTCATTAGATATATTGGATATTTATAACCTAAGGCTGTATGACTGACTGGATTTGTATGAAACTTCAACTCCAGAAAATTTTGATAAATTGAAACTCAAGTACCTAGAAAAAATAGACTTTAATGATACTTTGATTAAAAGACGTTTAGTATATTTAGGTAACTGTGAAATAGCAACTCTTTGAAGTTGTGTGATATTGTACTTTTTATCAAGCATAATAACTGTTACTGGATTAATGAAGTGTTGTTATTCTTTGATTTTAGAGTTGGAATGGTTTTGTTGTGTTACCATGACTTGGCTTCATATACTTTTTGGTATGTTAAATGAAACAAGGCATAACCATTCTGTAATGCCACATGCATACTGAAGTAATTTTTTTCCCTGTTGTATTTTTTACATTTGAGATTTTTATACATTGTAAAATGCATTTAACACTAAAGTGTCTTGTGGAGGTGTAAGCCTAGTGGCCTCTGAGTTTGTGACCTAGAAGTTAACAATGAAAACTCCGTGAAATACTTTGTTTGTAGGTTGCACATATTGTTTGATTTTGGAGATATCAATACTTTAGCAAAACACAAGCAAAAAACATCCAGAATTTTTGGCATATATTTTTCAAACTGGAGCTTGGCAAATTAGCCTTGCTTCTAGTTTGTGAAAGCATTCAGTTGAAGATTGAATGAAATTTGAAATATTTGGTTTTGGACCATTTCAATAATGCGGGAAAAATCTAATTAGAAAGTGAAGTTAGAGAGAATTTGAATTGGTCATAATTTTTTTGAAGTTTTTTTCTCACATTCTGTTTAAGCAGGAAGAGATTTGTATTTATTGCTCTCTATTTCTTCTGAGTCATACATCTGAGGAAGAGCAGGTGGAGAATGAATCTTTTCATATACCTGCCTCACTTAATAATGTGTTAGAGTGTTTGGGCTTTCTTTTCAAATACCAGGCATGTTTTTAAATACAGCAAGAGCTTGGCTGGTGTGTTGGGGGTGGGGGTTGGGTCAAAGTCACTCTCTTCTTCAAAAACAGAACTTTGGGAAGGAATTTTTTCCTTTTATCTCACACCGTGAGAGAAAATGTACTGCTTTTTAGAGAAACTAGTCCGAGAGTTGGGAAACTTGGCATGACTTTGGGCATTCATTTTAACCTACCCTGGGCTTTGATTTCCTCCTCTGTAAAACGATGGAGTTGGAGTAGAACAAGTCCAAGATCTCTTCCAACTCATAATATTCTGAGGCATCGTTAGAGAGCCTGTTTTTTTTTTTTTTGAAGGGTTTTGAAAGTTGTAGTTGTTTTAAGTTCTGTAAGACATGGCTGTGGGCTTAAAACTGTCAAATCCCCTGCCTTTTCTTATGGGCTTGGACCTAATGTACATAAGTCAGCTGGAGGTTGCCAACCAAACAAAGCAGACCTCCATTTTGGTATAGATTTGGACAAGAATGGATGTTTGATTACCCGTTGCCTGTCATTCCTACTCCTAAAGTAGAATTCAGCATGCCACAGATGAGTATAAAGAAGTACATCCTCTTTTAAGTTAAAGTGAAATTCTTAAATTAACTTAGAAAGCAAGATGCCTTCGTAGTCTAGTTCATCAAGTTTACTCTAATAACTGTATTAGAGGGATACAAATGTGCAAAATTTACTGGCTAGTTAGCTTTATTCATGGTGAGCTGGGTGCTTGCCTACCAGTGCCTAGAGTCAGTAGGAGAAAAAATATTTTTAAGAAAATGGAATTTTTACACTATTGCTTTGGACAGGTAATAGGATTTAGGATGTTGTAGTCATAATGTAGTCCAACATCTGTATTTTTATAGACGAGAAAAGTAAACCTGTGAGGTAAAGTATCTGGTCCAGATTCATTGGTCAAGTCAGTTACAGAGTTAGGACCACACCTAGAATTTTGATGATCTGTCCAGTGTTCTTTTTTCCCACACTGTAAATCTGTATACTTAACTGTCTTTGGTGGTTCTTTATATTAATACTATTAAAAATGAAAGTTAAAGAAATTGTGTGCTTTACACAGTTAGTGATTTCTCTCTTCAAGGTTTTTTTTCTAGTTCTTTTCATTCTAATCAGTGCTTTTGAGGGATTGCATATCACTCTGACAGATTGTAAGAAAGGAACTTCTGATGGAACAGGTGGGTATTTTAATTGCACAGAGAGAAATTAGATTTCATCAGTGATGTTACCTTTGTGGGATGCATGATAGAACTATTGACAGTTGGCAGAGAAGGGGTACAGTGTTAAAAAATCAATGTTCTTAGTTCATTTGGTACTTTGAAGGTGAAATTGTTAAAAGAATAAAAATGTTGGAAAAAGAAATCATTGAATTAAAAAAATAATTTGGGAGAAAAATTTAAGCATGAATTTTGAACAAAATTTCCCTTTAAATATGTGTGTGTTGGCTGTTTGCGGTGACTCATGCCTGTAATCCCAGCACTTTGGGAGGCTGAGTCGGGCAGATCACCTGAGGTCAGGAGTTCGAGACCAGTCTGGCCAACATGGTGAAACCCCACCTCTACTAAAAATACAAAAAATTAGTTGGGCCTAGTGGTGCACACCTGTAATTCCAGCTACTCCGGAGGCTGAGGCAGGAGAATCACTTGAACCCAGGAGGCAGAGGTTGCAGTGAGCCAACATTGTGCCACTGCACTCCCGTCTGGGCGGCAGAAAAAAAAAAAAAATTATGTACGTGTTAAAAACATTCAACATTATATTCTTTGAATTATTTTTAAAAAGATGTGTCAAAATTAATTGCAACTTAGCTTATTTTTCAGGTACGTGTACACAGTTCTACCTTTCTGTGACATACAAAAATTGAAGCAACTTGTTCAGTAGTCTTTGGGCTTTTGTTGTGTGCTGATTTGGAAGTCTGTATCATGAAGTGTGCCATTGCTTTGAATACTTTCTCTCTCTCTCTTTCTGTCTCTTAAAAAAAAGAGAGAGAGAGAGAAAGAAATATCCTGCTCTCATTAGCAAAAAGATAGTTTGTGAACTGTGGAAACAAATTATTTCCAGCTAATTTTAGGGTATGACAGATTTCCTTTTATGCTGGATTTCATTTTAATTTAATTATTTATCTTAAGCAAAAGTTTTAGTTTCCTTTCTATGGGAGTTAACCTACTAAGTCAATTGATTCCTCAAAGATTACTGTTCATTTTTAAATGAGTAAAGGAACTTTTAAAAATGCGTAAGTACACAAGGGTAAAAATATATTGCATCTGTCATCTTGAGTATTTACCCCAGATGCTGAAGCAGGGGAGCAGTTTCTCTCGATGGTCTTTTAGAGAGGTGATACGGCTGGGGGGCAGCTGACATTCAGTTTTAAGTAACAAGGAACTCTCCTGTGTAAACAGTGCTATAATTGGCAAACTTATTCTTCCTTATGCACACACACACACAATGTATGTATGTATATATACACACACCACACACACACCCCCACCCACCCACCCAAACCCCGCCCACACACACACATTCTCCATTGAGTGTTGAGGTAGGGTATGATGAGAGGTGGTTGTTGTATTTATGGATGGGAGGGGGTGAGTAGGGTAACTGATCCTGGAGAAAAAAAAATATCAATTTAAAAAATTGGCAGTTAATTTTGTTGAACGTTAATTGGTAACTCCTTGTGACTTGTTCATATCCCTTGCCTTCCTTTTTTTTTTTTTTTTTTTTTTTTTGGTTGGATTTTTGCCTTTTTCCTACTAATTTCTTTGGGCGTTACATAGAGAAACTAGTTTTGTTTACTAAGTCACTAATATTTTCTTTATCTGTTCACTTTTATATCAGTCTTTTCCTCTAGGTTTTCAGGGTCTGTGTCATGCTTAGGAATGTCTTCTCTACTCCAGGATTTAAAAAATTCTCTTATACTTGTAGTATTTTTTCTTTTCTTTCCTCTTCTCTTCTCGTCTCTTCTCTTCTCTTTCTTTTTTTGATGGAGTCTTGCTCTCTTTGCCCAGACTGGAGTGCAGTGGTGTGATCTCGGCTCACTACAACCTCTGTCTCCCGGGTTCAAACGATTCTCCTGCCTCAGCCTCCAGAGTAGCTGGGATTACAGGCGCCTGCCACCATGCTCAGCTAATTTTTGTATTTTTAGTAGAGACGGGGTTTTGCCATGTTGGCCACGCTGGTCTCGAACTCCTGAGCTCAGGTTATCCGTCCGCCTCGGCCTCCCAAAGTTCTGAGATTACAGGCGTGACCCACCACGTTGGCAGTTTTCTATGCATAAAAATTTAATGTATCCATTGTTTAAGATAGGAAGGAGAGGCTAGGTGTGGTGGCTCACACCTGTAATCCCAGCACTTTGGGAGGCCGAGGTGGGTGGATCACCTGAGGTCAGGAGTTCAAGACCAGCCTGACCAACATGGTGAAACCCCATCTCTACTAAACATACAAAAATTAGCTGGGTGTGGTGGCGGACACCTGTAATCCCAGCTACTCAGGAGGCTGAGGCAGGAGAATTGCTTGAACCTGGAAGGTGAAGGTTGCAGTGAGCCGAGATCAAGCCACTGCACTCCAGCCTGGGTGACAGGGTGAGACTCCGTCTCAAAAAAAAAAAAAAAAGAAAAATAACAAATAGTTCCCACATTTTAATTGAATGGCTGTGTTATTTCTTCACTGATTTAAAATGCCCCTTTTGGCAGGTATGTGGCACACGCCTGTATTTCCCACCCTTTGGGAGGAGGCCGAGGCAGGAGAATCATTTGTGCTCAGGAGTTCGAGACCAGCCTTGGCAACATAGTGAGACCCTGTCTCCCAAAAAAAAAAAAAAAAAAAGCCACTTTTCTCCAGAGTTTATGCCATTTTTGCTTGTTTGTTTTAACTGGCAGGCCGGGGATTAAAATCTACAATATGGAGTAATGTAGGTTTAGGGTAGGTATTAGGATTTGTTGAGGGCTAGTAGCGAGAAAAGGAAGGCTCTTTAGCCTTACAACTGCATTTCTTTTTGATGCCCCAATTTCCCTTGCCATTGTCACTTTTAGGATGGCAGCTTATGTGCTTCTGGATATGGACTTATCAGGATACTTCTTTCTTGTGGATTCGATATCATCACAAAGTGGCTTGGATGGGAAGGGGAGGGGGGCTGGAATATAAAATATTGCTTCTATGTGTATTTTTCACCCTTTACGTATTAGAGATAATTTTTTAGGCCAGGTGTGGTGGCTCATGCCTGTAATCATAGCACTTTGGGAGGCTGAGGCGGGCAGGCAGATCACCTGATGTCAGGAGCTTGAGACCAGCCTGGCCAACGTGGCGAAACCTCCTCTCTACTAAAAATACAAAAATTAGCTGGGCGTGGTGGTGCATGCCTGTAATCCCAACTACTCGGGAGGGTGAGGCAGAAGAATCACTTGAACCCAGGAGGCAGAGGTTGTAGTGAACTGAGATGGTGCCACTGCACTCCATCCAGCCTGGGCGATGGAGTGAGACTGTCTCAAAAAAAAAAAAAAATTTTTTTTTTAAAGCAGGGACATAAAGCATTGATTTCTGTTTTCCGAATTTGAGCTCTTTGACTAATTTATTTTGCATTAGGCAGCAGTCTCAGCTGTTTATACTGTACAGATTCACTGAACTTTTTTCACCTTCTGGAGAAGTTCTGGGGCTACCCCTTAGAGGTCATTGTGAAGCACATACGGTTTATCTATATATATATATATATATTTTTGAGACGGAGTCTCGCTCTGTCGCCGAGGCTGGAGTGCAGTGGCGCGATCTCAGCTCACTGCAAGCTCCGCCTCCCGGGTTCACGCCATTCTCCTGCCTCAGCCTCCCGAGTAGCTGGGACTACAGGCGTCCACCACCACGCCCGACTAATTTTCTTTTTGTATTTTTAGTAGACTTTTTTCACCTTCTGGAGAAGTTCTGGGGCTACCCCTTAGAGGTCGTTGTGAAGCACATACGGTTTATCTATATATATATATATTTTTTTGAGACAGTGTCTCACTCTGCCACCCAGGCTGGAGTGCAGTGGTGCGATCTCAGCTCACTGCAACCTCTGCCTCCCAGGTTCAAGTGATTCTCCTGTCCTGCCTCAGCCTCCCGTGTAGCCGGGATTACAGGTGCACGCCACCATACCTAGCTACTTTTTGTATTTTCAGTAGAGATGGGGTTTCACCATGTTGGCCAGTCTGGTCTCAAACTCCAGACCTCGCTATCTGCCCACCTCGGGCTCCTAAAGTGCTGGGATTACAGGTGTGAGCCACTGTGCCTGGCCTGGTTTATCTTTTTAATTTTAAAAAAGGAAGGCTAACATGCCTATTGAAATTAGTAGACTCTGCCGGTGGTGCCTTAAGTGTTTTTTTGGCTAGCCTGAGAAGGGGGTTCCATGCGTTGTCTTGAACTGATGACAGTTCTTAGTTACAGGAATGATAATTTGAAATAGGTCTGACTTAAGGTAGCAGAACTCAGTGATCCTGCGACCAGTGTTCTAATTGTACCCATGGTGCATTAGTGCTGTTAAGTCAGTTAATTCCCAGAAAAAATCAAGTGGTTTTTTAGTGGGAATGGGGGAGGGAAAAGGAACACATGTCAAATATAGAAAAGTCAAATTAGAACATCTGCCATCTTTGGCAAACAGGCTTTCATGGTCTATTGACCAATTCTTAGTTATTATATAAATGACTACAAGACACAAATGGTACTGCTGTTGGGTTTTGTGGCTTTATAAGATTCTGTTTGTTAGACAACTAGGTTTCTCTTCTGTAGGCTTTTAGTTGTGTTGCAGAAGTTCCAAACCACCTTTGCTGGAGTTGACTATAGGCTTTAATACATGAACACTTAAGGAGAAAATCTCCAGACCCATTGCTGTAAAATACTAAATGAAGCCGGGTGTGGTGGCTCACGCCTGTAATCCCAGCACTTTGGGAGGCTGAGGCGGGCAGATCACTTGAGGTCAGGAGTTTGAGACCAGCCTGGACAACATGGTGAAACCTTGTACCTACTAAAAATACAAAAAATTAGCTAGGCATGGTGGTGCACGGCTATAATCCCAGCTACTTGGGAGGCTGAGGCAGGAGAATCACTTGAACCAGGGAGGTGGAGGTTGCAGTGAGCTGAGATCATGCCACTGCGCTCTAGCCTGGGTGACAGAGCGAGACTTCATCTAAAAAAAAAAACCTGAATGAAATGAAACTGTGGTCACCACATTTAGGTATGTGTAAGTAACAGTGCTTTCTTCCACAATGACAAACCAGATGTTATTTTTAAAAAATTTGAATAAGCAAGTGCAAAAGAATTGAACTGCTTCAGCATAATTGTATCCTGCTGCCTAATGTTCAAGAAATTATATAGTATTTTGATATTTAGCAAACATTTCTATCACCCTATATGCTAATTACTGTTTAGTGCTTTATAAATATTAAGTGCTTTATAACTATTAATTTAATTCTCATAACAATCCTACAAGGTACGTTATGTTATCACCCCAGTATTACAGATAGAGAAGTGGAGTTGCAGAGCAGTTTGGTAACTTGTCTAGATTTGTACAGTGAGCAAGAGAGAGGCAGAATTCAAGTTCAGGCATCAGGTGTCAGAGTTAACTGGTAAGTGTCCCCCCTTGATTTGCTGAATATGGAAAACTTATCCCTAATGAGCTGCTGTGGTCAGTTAGGGCACATCAGCATTTGTGAAGCACAGACTTTAAACTAGTTACAACCTGGACTTGAGCTCTGGCTGTGCCACTGACACAGAGCTTTTCTGCATTCTTTCTTACCTGCTGCACAAGACTGTTGAGAGGATCAAGTAAGATAATGAATGAAAGTGTCTGTGATAACAGCACTAGTTCTTACAAACCATCCCTCCACATTTTGGGATGTATGTTGCTGCTGCTTCTTAGGGTGGAAAGAGCACTGGAACCCTTCTCTGGTCTGTGCGCTTCTCTTCTTTACATGATGTGAGACCTATAGTAAACCTCTTAACCTCATTCAGACTCATTTATTAGAGAGAGAGAGAAGAGATGATTTAAAAAAATCTGTTTTCGGCCAGGTACAGTGGCTCATGCCTGTAATCCCAGCACTTTGGGGGGCCGAGGCAGATGGATCACCTGAGGTCAGGAGTTCGAGACCAGCCTGGCTAACATGGTGAAACCCTGTCACTACTAAAAATACAAAAAATAGCTCAGCCTGGTAGTGGGTGCCTATAATCCCAGCTACTCGGGAGGAGAATCCTATGAAAACGGGAGGCAGAGGTTGCAGTGAGCTGAGATCATGCCATTGCACTCCAGCCTGGGCAATGAGCAAAGCTTCGTCTCAAAAAAAAAAAAAAGTCTGTTTTGAAGAACTTTGTGAGATTCTGAGTTGATGATACGTGTGGAAGTGCTTTGTAAACTGTGAGGTATTATACAAATGTAATGTGGTTTTATTATTTTTAGCAATGGTAAATTGCCGCAGATGTTAATTAGAGCTAATTAGGACTCATTAAGGAAGATGGGATCTCTTGTTGTTGGGCACTGATACTCAGTTACATGGAAGACTGTACAGGCATACCTTGTTTTATTGTGCTTGCTTTTGTTGTGCTTTGCAGATATTGCATTTCTTACAAATTGAAGGTTTGTGGCAACCCTGTGTTGAGCAAGTCTGTTGGCGACATTTTTTTCCAACAACATGTGCTCACTTTGTGTCTCTGTGTCATATTTTGGTGAGTCTTGCAATATTTCAAACCTTTTCGTTATTTATAATTTTTAAAAAAATATGGAACGTTTCATGAATTTGCATGTCATCCTTGCGCAGGAGCCATGCTAATTTTCTCTGTATCAGTGATTTTTGATGTTGCTATTGTCATTGTTTTGGGGCATCACATACCACGCCCATGTAAGATGGCAAGCTTGATAAAGTTGTGTGTGTTTTGACTGCTTGACGGGCTGGCTATTCCCCCATCTCTTTCCCTCTCCTGGGGCCTCCCTGTTCCCTGAGACACAACAGTATTGCCATTGGGCCAGTTAGTAACCCTATAAAGGCCTCAGTGTTCAAGTGAAAGGAAGTCTCTCACATTAAATCAAAAGCTTAATATGATTAAGCTCTGTGAGGAAGGCGTGTCGAAATCTGAGAAAGGCCAAAAGCTAGTCCTCCTGTGCCACAAACAGTTAACCAAGTTGCAAATGCAAAAGAGGTTATTGAAGGAAATTAAAAGTGCTACTCCAGTGAACACATGAATCATAAGAAGGCAAAACAACCTTATTGCTGATACAGAGAACGTTTTAGTGGTCTACACAGAAGATCAAACCAGGTACAACATTCACTTAATCCAAACCCTAATCCAGAGCAAGGTCCTAACTCTCTTTAATTTTCTGAAGGCTGAGAAAGGAGAGGAAGTTTCTAAAGAGAAGTTTGAAGCTAGCAGAGATTGGTTCATGAGATTGAAGGAAATAAGCTGTGTGCATAATACAAAGGTGCAAGGTGAAGCTGCACAAGTTACGACGTAGAATCTGCAGCAAGTTATCTGGAAGATCCCGCTAAGATCATTGATGCAGGCGGCTACACAAAGTGACAGATTTTCAGTGTAGATGGATGAAGCATCCTTCTACTGGCAGAAGATGCTATCTAGGACTTTCATAGCTAGAGAGGAGAAGTCAGTACCTGGCTTCCTTCAAAGGATAGGCTGACTCTCTTGTTAGGGATTAATGCAGCTGGTGACTTTAAGTTGAAGCGGATGCTCATTTACCATTTTGAAAATCCTAGGGCCCCTGAGAATTCTGCTAAATCTGCTCTGCCTGTGCTCTATAAGTGGAACAACAAAGCTGGATTATAGCACACCTGTTTGTAGCATTATTTACTTAACATTTTAAGCCCATTGTTGAGACCTGCTGCTCAGAAAAAGAAAAGATTCCTTTCAAAATATTACTGCCCACTGAAAATGTACCTGGTCATCCAAGAGCTCTGATGGAGATGTACATAGAGATTAATGTTGTTTTCATGCCTGCTAACAACATTCATTCTGTACTCCATGGAACAAGGAGTAATTTTGAATTTCTGGTCTTATTATTTAAGAAATACATTTTGTAAGGCTATAGCTGCCATAGATAGTAATTCCCTTGATACATTTGGACAAAATAAATTGAAAACCTTTTGGAAAGGATTCACCATTCTGGATGCCGTTAAGAACATTTATGATTCATGGGAGGAGAACCTCCATTAACATGGGTTTAGAAGAAGTTGATTCATGGATGATTTTGAGGAGTTCAAGGATTCCATGGAGGAAGTAACTGCAGATGTGTTGGAAATAGCAAAAGAACTACAATTAGAAGTGGAACCTGGAGATGAGACTGAATTGCTGTAATCTCATGATGAAACTTGAATGGATGAGGAATTTCCTCTTATGGACAAGCAAAGAAAGTGGTTTCTTGAGAAGGAATCTACTCCTGGTGAAGATGCTGTGAACATTGTTGAAATGACAATAGAGAATTTAGAATATTACATAAACTTAGTTGATAAAGGAGCAGCAGGGTTTGAGAGAATTGACTCCAATTTTGAAAAAAGTTATGTGGGTAACGTGCTGTCAAAGAGAAATCTTTTGTGAAGATTTCTTTTGTTAATTGAGCAGCAAACTTTATTGTCTTATTTTAAGAAATTGCCACAGCCACCCCAATCTGCAGCAGCAGCCACCTGGATCAGTCAGCTGCCATCCACATTGAGGCTAGACCCTTCACCAGCAAAAAGATTATGACTTGCCAAAGGCTCAGATCATTGTTAGTACTTTTTAGCAGTATTTTAAAATTAAGGTATGTACATTGTGCTTTATACATAATGCTGATACAAACTTAATAGTCTATATAGTGTAAACATAACTTTTTATATGCACTAGGAAACCAAAAAATTCATGTGACTTTATTGTGATATTCACCCTATAACAGTGGTCTGGAACTGAACCTGCAGTATGTCTGAGGTATGCCTATATACTTTCATTCATTTAATCAGTAATTACTGTGATTATTTACTATATCGTGGTCCTTTGAATTAAAGATGATTAATGTAAATTGTCGAGGATCCCTTGAATTACTTACCAATTTGAAGGCATGTTTGTGGAAACAAGCCAACATTAACAATAAAAAGGTGAAAAGTGTTCTAATGGAGACATAGTATTCGCAGGTTACTGTAGTAGCAGGAATGGGGAGAGAGCCTCCAAACTCGACTGTGTCGCCCTGGAAGGACCAGGAGTAGACTGTTGCTTCAGTTCTGGGATCCTGAATTGTTTTAGGAGCAACTCTAAATTATTGGTTCAAGATACAGTGTAACTGAGTTTAGGATTAATAGTTCCAGTTGAGTCCTTACCATTTACCATATACTTCCAGGCATCTGGGCCTTTTTATCACTTGAATCGGTTTGGGCTCTATTTGGTATTCTAGTTTGTGAGGATCTAAATTCTGGGTTAAGCAAATATTTGTTTTGATTTTTTGAAACAAAAAATGCAGATGTACACGGGCTAGAGGTTGCACTAAAGCCTGACGGTACCCTAGAGTACACTGAGGGACATTCTCTTATTTCTTTTTTTTAAGGCCTATGAGGTTTTATTTTTCTGTGCATTTATGAGGTTGATGGGAAGTGCTGTTTATCTTCTGAAGGGAGGTACGTTTTTTAAGTTTGGTGTTGTATGTACACCACATTCATGTAAAAATTGGAAGATGATGATATGGTCATGATCTGGGGGCATTTTTTAAAAACCTCCATATCTCCTCTCTGGATCTTCATGGAAGAAGGAATTTTTTTAAAAACCTCTCATGTATACTAGGAAGAAACAAAATCTTTCAGCGTTCATATAAGCATAAAACAACTTATTAGCTCTTTTATCCATGACTGTAAAACCTGTACTACACACATGGCAAGTTAAGTCTTTACTAATGACCTATTATAAATTATTTTCACCTTGAGTAGATGGTAATGGCTCTGTGAAATACTGTCTTGTAGTAACGTGGATGACAGCACTGGAAAATGAGCTGCTTTTTGCTTTTTGTGTTTTAGAATTATGAGAAACACCATGGTAACAAAAAAGAAGTTATTTCAGCCTGTCTGACTAAAATAAGTCATGCTTCTAATCCAAATAAAATACTTCTAATTCAAACCAATCAACATTCAGGTTAATTACCTGCCAGTGGGTATTTTCCACCGTCTATTATTAAATAACACCTATTTGCCCTCTGTGAAAATTTTTACAGAGACTTCAGTTAACTCATTAGAGCAATATCAACACTTGACAAGCTGATTTTTATGGGGGATATTAACAGAAATGTTAGCACCAATGTAATCAGAAGGAGAATAGTTATTGGCCCTTGTGATTATAAAGCGGAAACTCAATGATCCCTTGCTTTGTACCAAGTCATAAGAGGGACTTGGCGTTTTATTCACAAAATGAATATGTGATTAGAAAAAGTTCTGTAAACATATCTTGGAACTGATTAAGAGGATGTCATAGGATGTCATTCTTTTTTTTTTTTTTGAGGCAGGATTTGGTACTGTTGCTTAGACGGGAGCGTAGTGGTACGATTTCCACTCACTGCAGCTTCTGCCTCCTATGCTCAAGGCATCCTCCCACCTCAGCCTCCCTAGTGGCTAGGACTACAGGTGCATGCCACCTGTAATTGGGCATTTTTAATTTTTGCATTTTTGTAAACCGGCTAATTTTAATTTTTGTATTTTTTGTAGAGATGAGGTTTTGCCATGTTGCCCAGACTGGTCTCAGACTCCTTAGTTCAGGTAATCCACCTTTCTTGGCCTCCCAAAGTGCTGGGATTGTAGACATCAGCTACCCTGCCTGGTCAAGGATGTCATTCTTAAGATACCACACAAACGTTCATTTCTGAGAGTAGGGATTGTCTTGTTAGTATAGTTGGAATGCTTACTTTATATCCTGGATTGGCTTGTAGTCATTAGAATTGGGAGGTGTCATTTCTTCCTACTTTTATAGATATGCATACTTCCCCTTCCCAGCCCCCCATCAAAGCAGCAACAACAGCAGCAGAACAGTTGACCACCCTCTTGGTTTTAAAAAACTGACAGATTAACCCAGATAGCATCAACCTCTAGATAATCCTGATGGGTAAAAGAAAGTAGTAGAGTTCATTTATCTTTAGCGTACTATCACAGGCACAATTATACTTACCCCATGCACAGTATCTTCTTTATCTTTTAGAAACATATGTAATATTGAAATAGACTAAACCACCGTTGTCTGTAGACAGTTACTAAATCAGAACCTGACAAATGCCATAATTGAAGTAGTGCCTGTTAGAGTATAGCTTTGCCAGGTTTCACTGGTATAAAATGGGTGAGAACCTCATGGATAGCCCAGAGATGACCTGGAATCTTTGCACAGGAAGCAGGCAGAGGGCATCTAGTACAATTTCTTACCTGGCATAGAAACCTCTGCTTGTCCATTCCTGATTAGTGGTTAGCTGGCTGGCCTCTGCTTGTTGACTGCGTTATGTTGAGCCTTGGCCCCTTGAAATGTGGTCTGTGGACCAGCACCATCAGCCTCCCCTGGAAGCTTGTTAGAAATGCAGAATCTCAGGCCCCACCTCAGACTTACTGCATAATCGGCATTTTAACAAGATCCCCAGGAGTTTCATCTGCACGGTGGGAGAGGGAGAGAGTAGAAGGAGGGAAACCACCGTGTGATTCAGGCGAGACCCTGAGGGCCTGAGCTAGGGCAGTGGGAGGGAGTAAAGGAGATTGATGTGGACATTATCCTGGGACTCAGTAGCTAACTGGCTCTTTTGACAACAGAAGCTCCAAAATGACAAGTTTACAGTTGGGTGATGGAAGAATTGTGGATCGGTTCATAAAAGTAGGAAGCAGCAGATTGTCTAGCAGATATCACTGATTAATTCAGTGATCCTTGAGGACCAGGCACTACTTAGGAGTTGGCGACATAATGAATGAAAGTGTGTCCTCTGCTCTTGTTATTTGCAATTTAACACTGAAGGATTGGTTTTGCTGAGGCATGAGTTTGAGATGATAATACACTTTAAGCTGACTGAAGCCATCTGTTTAATTGGTAAATGGGCCTGGCTCACCACCCAGCTTCCAAATCTCAGTGAAGGTTTGTCACTTTCTACTGGTTACCATATGTGTGGTAACTCTCAGGAGGTGATATAGACATTATTTATTTACTTGGTTTTCTTGTAGAAGCCATTTATTTTTTTCCATATACAAAATAAATGCTAGCATTAGCTATGGCTATCAGACAGAAGTGAGGAGGTCTTAAAAGAATATGTATTACATTTATGAAGCTCTTAGGTTGTATGTCTTTTGAATGTTGAGTTTTTCCTATCTAATGGGAGGTGACGTTTACATAAATAATAATAATAAAACTTCAAATGCCTTAATGGAGGCATTTATACAGTGCCGGAGGAATCCAGAAAGGCTGACAAACCAGCTCTCCCTGGAAGTAGAATCCTCTGGAAAGGCTTCCTGGGAAAGATTCTCCGAGAAAATAGCATTGCATGAAAAGGGCATGCCAGGTTCTGCAGCATGAATGACAGGGCTCGATGTGGGTGGGGAATGGTGAGTAGCTTGGAGTGGTGAAATTTTAGGTGATGAGATGAAAAGTGGTAGGAGATGAGACTGAAAGAGAGGTTGAGGCCACGTGACGAAAGGCCTCACATGCTAAGGACTTGACTTGATAAGCAAGTCGAGTGGAGAATGACATGATTAGATTTGTAGTCTTTGGCATTAACTGGGCAGCCAGCTGGAGGATAGATTGGCGAGGGGCTGAGTAGAAACTTGGAGACTGCCTTAGTAGGGCCTTTGATAAACATGTTTTGACTGTGTGTGTTAAAACAGCCTGTCAGGAGCTGAGGAAGGAATGATACGCTGCCCTTGCCTCAAGGAGTTCAGCCTAGTGGCAGGGAAGGAAAGCATGCAGGGCTGCTTGGAATGTGCTGCTTGCGAGGTTTGTACAATGTATTTGTCATACCAAAAAGGGAGGTAATCACCTCTGCTGCAGTTGTGATAGGTTTGATAGGAGATGCTTTTGAGGATTAGGAAGAGTAGACCAGGAGCTGGAGTGGATGGGACAGGACATTTTTGGCAGGGGACCTAGAAGCTAGATGAAGGTCTACATGAGGTCAGTGCAGATGAAGAACCATAAACATAGGGTGATTGTTTACAATGTAGAATTGTTGGGTCTTAATGAATGATTATATGTGGAGGGGGAAGGACAGTTCAGGATTTTTTATTCACTCCTGAACTAATTTGAGTACAGCAGTTCCCACTTATTTGAGGAGGATAAGTCCCAAGACCTCTAGTGGATGCCTGAAACTGGAGGTAGTACCTATCCCTGTAGGTAGAACATTAGATATACAGTAGGCCATCTGTATCCATGGGTTCTGCATTCATGTATTCAACCAACCACAGACCGAAAATATTCAGGAAAAAAACCCAAAAAACAATAAAAAATAATAGCCTGGGTAAGATAGTGAGACCCTTTCTCTACCATTTTTTTTTTTTAATTAGCCAAATGTGGTGGCACATACCTGTAGTCCCAGCTGCTTAGGAGGCTGAAGTGGGAGGATGGCTTGAGCCTGGGAGGCCAAGCCTGCAGTGAACTGTGATGGTGCAACTGCACTGCAGTCTGGGTGACAAAGTGAGACCCGTCTCAAAAACAACAAAAAAACCCCAAAACAATGCAACAATGCAACAATAAACAATAACAAAAAAATATGGTATAACAACGATTTACATAGCGTTTACATTGTGTTAAGTATTATAAATAATCTAGAGATAGTTTAAAGTATGTGGGAGGATATACATAAGTTATATACAAATATTTATATAAGGGACTTGAGTGTCCATTGATTTGGATATCTTTTGGGGTGGGCGGTGGTCCTGGACCCAGTACCACTTGGATACCAAGGGATGACTCTACTATGTTTTTCCTATACGTATATTCCTATGATAAATTTTAATTTATAAATTAGGTACAGTAAGACATTAACAATAGTAAATACCAATACAGCAGAACAGTTGTAACAGTATACTGTAATAAAAGTTATGTGAATATGGTCTCTCAATCTTACTGTATTGTACTCATCTATTTTTGGACTGTGGTTGGCTGTGGGTAACTGAAACTGTGGAAAGTAAAATTGCAGATAAGTACAGACTACTGTATGTCCTCCATGTTGGTAACTAGGGATATGGTGTGAACTAGACCAACAATGTTTTATATGTCTGGATGAGTTGGAGGTTTCTAGTTTAGGGGTGACTGTAATCCCATTAACTAACAGGCAGAATATGGGAGCAGGAATTGGTTTTAGGGTAAGACCAATTCTAGAATGAGTTAGAATTCTAATGATGAGTTAGAATTTGGATGTGTTAAGTTTGAGGTTCCTGAAGAACATCTAAGTATATCTGAAGAGCTCCAGGATCATCTGTATTTAGGTAGTACTTTTGAAGCCTTTGGATTGAATGAAATTGCTGGATAGATAGGACTTTTGAAGCCTTTGGATTGAATGAAATTGTTAGATGGAGTGAGGAAAGGCCTTAGGAAGCAACTCCGAGGAATGCCTATATTTAAAAAGTAGTAGCAAGTTATATTGAGTGAAAGGATTCAGACACAAAGGAGATACACCTCTATGATTATGTTTATATGAAGGTCAATTAACCGGCAAAGCTGATGTTTGGTGATGTATTGTAGTGGTTACCTTTCAGTGGGATATGGATGGGAAGGGACATGAGGAGCCATCTGGTCTTGATATTGCTCTTTTTATTGATTTGGGTTTTGGTTTTCTGGGTGGGTACATATATAACAGTTCATTGATTGGTACCCTTATGGTTTGTGTGCTTTGTTAGATGTAACTTATATCTCAGTGGAAGAAGAGAAGAGGCCCTGAAGGCAGAAATTTGAACAGTATTTCTATCCTGAAGGGAGAGAAGGAGAAAGAGGCTAAGGATGATGGATGAACAGAGGGGAAAAATTTAAACAAAGGAAAGTCTTGGAAGAAATAAGCAGGCATGGAGCACCCATGAAGGAGTTAACCCTAGGTAGGAAGAGGGTCATCTGTTTCCATAAGGCTTTTAGGAAGGATGGATAAAGAGATTCTTGTAAGAGCTCTGGAAGTCTTTGGGTCTCAATTGGCCTCAGTTTTCTTAGTGAATTAGAAGGTGAAGAAAAGGTAAGTCTCAATATTTGTTGTAATATGCTTTTTCTTGAGCTCATCAACCAACTAATCGTAGTGTATACCATCTGTTGTGAATTCATGAGTGATTTCAACTATTGCTGAATTTTTGGAGGATTGATCCTTCCTTGGGCCATCCTAAAGCACCTTACTGCACTGGAAGGGAAGCAGGGACAAAGGAGAGGTGGAGGAGCTGATTGCCAAACTTGGTTTTACAGGTTCTCCAATGCTTGCCTGGGGTAGGTTTGTTTTGACAGCAAGCACAGCTTGTAGTCCCTGCTCCTAATCTCTAAGGGTATGTGTGTGTGTGTTTGTGTGTGTGTGAGAGGGGGTAGGTGGGGAGGCAGAAAGACAGGATGTTCAGAAGCCTTCATGAAAGCTGCGAGTAGTAAATAACCAAGCCGGGATTGTGCTTTCCATTATATTCTGTTTCCTTTCTGTTTATAAACTCATTTATGGATATCTTCTGAGATAGATTTGATTTTTTTTGACTTCTTTTTTCTTATGACTTATTTCTTATGACTTATAGGTAAGAGCTGATTGTGAAGAATGTATTTTCCATTCTTAGATTATCAGAATGACTTGTGGATTAAATCTGTTTAAAAGTGAACATAAAGACATGGTAAATTTTAAGTTCAGTTAGATATAAACCAGATGGTATAGAGGACAGTTATTATAAATAATAAACACTGTTAAGAAACCATGCTAAACCTATCATGGAAATCTTGTTAATTGTAGTAAGCATTGAATTTTCATTTTGTGCTCAAGACTGAGCTAGATGCTGAGATTTTAAATTGTGGTGATTGAAACAAAAACGAGCATTATTTTAGTTTTTCTTAAGAATATAACTGTAGCTGGGCACGGCGACTCATGCCTGTAATCCCAGCACTTTGGGACACTGAGGCAGGGGATCACCTGTGGTCAGGAGTTCAAGACCAGCCTGGCCAACATGGTGAGACCCTGTACATACTAAAAATGCAAACACTAGCCACGCGTGGTGGTGCACACCTTTGTAATCCCAGCTACTGTGGAGGCTGAGGCAGGAGAATTGCTTGAACCTGGGAGGCGGAGGTTGCAGTGAGCCGAGATCATGCCACTGCACTCCAGCCTGGGCAACAAAGCCAGACTCTGTCTCAAAAAAAAAAAAAAAAAAAAGAATATAATTGCCCAAATATTTACTGATGTCTTTGGATCATCTAGCTGTTGTATATTCCCAAAGCACAGTTGTGTTTTGTAGATTTTTAATAAAGGTAGTTTGAGAACTAGGATAGAAACTCTTGAGAAAGAATCATAATTGCTCACTCTTCATATCAAACATGATGAATTGCCAAATAGCAGTAAGAGTGGAGAAAAATAATAGACCATTCTTGATTTTATAGGCCCTGATGGAATGGCTGTACAGTTCGGTTGTTTTTTACTTGCTCAGGAACTTTGTATTTATTGGGCTAGCAGTTGTTGGCACAAAGGTTTGTTTGTGTTCAAAAGTCACTGATTAGTGGTAACAAACTTTTTTTCATATGGGACACTGTCTTTTTTTCCCTGAGTCTACTTAGTCAATTCAGATGTAGAGTGCTTGCTTCCCAAGGTATAAGGTGCTTTGAAGGCTGGGGGAAAAGATGAGTCACCAGATCCTCTGCCTTTTCAGAAGCTTAAGCCAATTGCACAAGGACACAGATTATCATAAAACAGAGCAGAGTAAGACAGTACCATAGGGTTCTTCTTCCTTTTCAATTTCTTGCAAATACTTCTTGAACTTTGTGCCTTTTATGTGCCAGTCTTTAACAAGATAGATGTAATGTGGTCCTTGCCCTTGTGACTTCAAAGTAGGGAGTAAACTTACCAAATACTTTTATAAATAATTGTTTAATTGTAATTGTGATGTGTGCCACAAAGAAGAAATCTAGTATGCAGTGAATTCTTGTTTAAGCGGAGACCTGAGGATTGAATAGTAGCTTGGGTTACAGGGTATGTGAAAGAGCATTGCTAATAGGGAAACAGTACATTTGAAAACTCGGAGGTAGGAAACCCAGCAAGTTTAAGGACTTAGAGGAAGGACCAGTGTGAATATAGTATAGTGACTGAGAATATCAGGAAATTATAAGGGGCCATATCATGGGTGTGTGGTCTGGGGCTAACTTCTGCCTGATAAGTGCTTTGGTCATTATAGTTTTTCTTCTCTTAAATTCAATGCAAAATAGGTAGATATATGAATTCTCTGTGAAGTCTAGCTACAAGGGCCTTTGAGGCCACAGTGTTTTGGAATTGATTTTAAGAAAATGGGAAACCATTCCATTGAGTTATCAAATGTTCTTTAGATTTGTCTTTTTCAAGGACAGGTGCCATGACTGTCATTTTCTAACTTTTTATCTTATCAGTAGGATGGAGAAAGGGAAGATAAAAGTAACACGGTCTTTTCTATATTTTTTAAGCCCAGCATAGTCTTTTTACTGACTTCATGTAATTTTTTTTTCTTTTTTTTTTTCTCTTTTGAGATGGAGTCTTGCTGTATCGCCCAGGCTGGAGTGCAGTGGCACGATCTTGGCTCACTGCAACCTCTGCCTCCCGGGTTCAAGTGATTCTCCTGCCTCAGCCTCCTGAGTAGCTGGGACTACAGGCGCCCACCACCATGCCCGGCTAATTTTTGTATTTTCAGCAGAGATGAGGTTTCACCATATTGGTTAGGCTGGTCTCGAATTCCTGACCTTGTGATCTGCCTGGCTTGGCCTCCCAAAGTGTTGGGATTACGGGTGTGAGCCACTGCACTTGGCCTTTTAAAATTTTTATCGGAAACTCTATTTTACTCTGTTTCTGTCCCAGCACACTCATTTTCGTTTTCTTAGAAAAGAAAAATTAGTACCTTTTATTGAATGAGTATATAAAATTCCCTGCTGTGTATTCCAACTTCCCCTAACTCAGCCCAAACAATAATAAACTGTGCTGAACATCAAGGATGTTTGATTGAGGACATTAAAAAACACCAATTCAGTGTGTTCTCTTGATACTTTAACAACCAACTTCCATTTTAATGGAGTTGGAATACAGCATTCTAATTTGTATGTCCTGTTAGGGAGACATTAAATGAAATTATACTTGCTTAGGATTTTTTTTTTTTAAGTTTTTTATCCATAAACAAGAGAGGTCCCAGGGTTACTTACAAAGTCAATTATTTTTAAATTAAGGGGCAGGTTAATTAGACTGTTTATAGTTATTATTGAAATATTATTCTCTGTTCTTTTTCCCTCTCTTGGTTGTCTTAATCCTTTGAATCATTTCCCTCTTTTTGAGTAGATTAAGTGATAGTGAACAGGAAAAACTTAAAAACAGCTTTTTTTTGTTTTAGGATTTTTTTTTATTATGGAAAATTTAAACACAATTACAGAAGTAGGCAAAATAATGTAATGAACTCTCATGTAATCATTACCCAGCATCAGCAGTTGCCAACTCATGGCCAGTCTTGCTTTATCTCGAATCACCTTCCTCTGCTTAGATTATTTTGAAACTAATCCTAGATCTCATATCATTTCATCCATACACACCTCTAAACTTAAGTATCTCCAAACAGAAGTACTCTTTTGGAAGTACTTCAGTCAAAAAGATGACACTGTTATTTTCTTAAAAATTAACAGTAATTCCTGTTTTTCAGCAATTACCTAGTCAGTGTTCAAATTTCCATTTATCTTACATTTTTGGTTTGAATTATGATCCAAATGTGGTCCAAACCTAGCAATTGCATTTTTTATGTCTTTTAAATTTCTTTTAATTTTAGGTTTCCCTCTTCTCCAGCTCTTCTTCCTTCTCCTCTTCCACCCTCCCCCTTTCCCTCTCTTTCCTTGCAATTTACCTGTTGAAAAAACCAGGTTATTTGTCCTTGTAGGGTTTCTCACAGGGTAAGTTTTTGTGACTGCCTCTCTGTGGTGGTTAATTGAAATTTTGGATATATACATTGATAGGCTTTTTTATTTTTTTGAGTTTTGTTTAACGTTTACTACTTTAATGTAGAGAGGTAAGTTGGATCTTCTTTTGCTGGATTTAGAGCAGTGGTCCAAAACTGGTGCCCGTGGGACACATGTGGCTTACAGGTGTGTTTTGTTCAGTAGGCACAATCGGAAATGCTTTAAAATTAATTGCCATGAGTTAAACATTGTAAAGTTTCCCATAAGAATCAATATTTCTTCTTTTTTTTTTTTTTTGATTTTGTTTTAAAAAATCGGAGTATCTGAGCACCCCGGCTTCCATGGCAATGCCTCTGGTGAGTGGTGGGGCTCCTTCAGAGGGTGCATGCCCACACCTGGTGCAGGGCACACCCCTCATACAGGCTTCCTGCCTGGTCCCAGAGGCCAGCTGGGTTTGTGAACCCTGACTTACAGCAACAGAAATTACCTTTGTGTGGTGTCTCTTAAATTCAGTGCATTTTTTGCTGCATGTTTTCTCCAAGCTCTCTGAGCTGTTCCACTGTCTAAGAATTGATGTCTATTCCGAGAGTGGTCAGAGTGCCAGCTGAAGTTCCTCCTGTGCTTCCTGCCTCTGTCAGAAGCCTGACTCTATGCATTGCATGAATTTATTCTTATGTGCCTCTCCCTTGGACTGTGGATATTGGTGTTTATATTTTTAGTGCCTAACAGAAGGCTTGGCGTATAGTAGATGCTCAATTCTTATTGAATGAGTAAAGGAGAAAAGGAACCAGTAAATAAACCAGGTAAGAAAGACATAGGAAGATAAACAGATCATGTAATGCACATCCATGTTTGAAACTTCAGTAATGTTAGCACCTCTGCTTCTTCCATTGGCATATGTTACTGATGGTGATTGTAATCATGGTATGTTTCTAGTATAACACTGTACAATATTATAAATAATTTGTGTAGATACACAAATGTTTAGCTCAGACCTTAGTCACATGTAAATCAGGGATAGGCTTCTTAATAATAGATTTTTAAACATTAGCTAGGCTTTCCTTTCTTGCCCTAAGAATTTGGAGTTTAAATTCCTCCATTTGGTTTATGTCCAAAGGAAGGAAGTACAGCGTGGATGAGCCCACAAACTTGAAGATAGTTTAGGGGGTATAGCTGATGTAATTTCGTAATGTTTCAAAATCTGGCATTTGGATATCATTAAAAACAATAATAATTTTAATACCATTGCATTTTATAGGGTTTAATAATCTTATTTGTGTTATACTAATGCATACTTTAAAATTAGAATTGAGGTTTTAATTTTTTTGGTAGATGTTAAGCCTGTCTGAACCTTTCCTTGCTGCTGACAACCTTTGATAAAAAGTGTGGATGGGGTCAGGTTAGGTTCTGTACCCTTTGACTCCAGGAGAATATTTAGTTTATCATGATCAAGAGAACAGGACAAGTAAACATACGTTACCAGTTGCATGTTCTAGCCTAGGCTAAATTCTTTTTCCCTAGTGGTTATTACATGAAAATGTAGTTTGAATGATTCCAAACACTCAATAAACTAAGATTGCATTAAGAAATCTAGCTCATTTTATACTGTTAAAAATTGTCAACAAGTGGTACTATTAAAAGTGAGATGTTCCAATCTTAAGGAGTCCTTCAGTGGCATTTGTGGGTGGTGAGAAATTATAAACTCTTATTGAGAGCCGGTGGTGTCTTCACATAGTGCAGTGGTGAGTGACAGGGATGTGCTGTAGTGTTGCAAGAAATTAGAGGATTTTTTTTCAAGTAATTTTAATAGTGCCACCGTTCTGTATTTACCAAGTACTTTACATTTTTAAAACCATTTCAGTATTGAAATTATAATCACTGAACTAAATCTTTGAGACATTCCTGATTAAAATTAAAATTCTTAATGTTACTGTTGCCTCTTTTAGTGACTGAATTGAAAAAAGCTACTGGTAATAAATGTTAGCCAGTGTTTCTTTTCTACATATGAATCTATGATAAGAATTTTTACAATTTGGAGGAAAACTGTAAAGATTTGAAATCAAAATACTGTATTAGTTTGTAATGAACTGTGTCAGAGACTGGGTCAGAGGTGTTAGATCTAAATTGCTGACCACTGGATTTCTTTCTGGGCTCCCAAGGGGAATACTCAAATGCATGCCTACTATATGTTATATAAGTGGAGGAAGATAGTTGGAAGAAAAACTGAATTTTTTTTTTTTTTTTTTGAGATGGAGTTTCACTCTTGTTGCCTAGGCTGGAGTGCAATGGCACGATCTTGGCTCACCGCAACCTCCCCCTCCTGGGTTCAAGTGATTCTCCTGCCTCAGCCTCCTGAGTAGCTGGGACTACAGGCATGAGCCACCATGCCCGGCTAATTTTGTGTTTTTAGTAGAGATAGGGTTTCTCCATGTTGGTCAGGCTGGTCTTGAACTCCTGACCTCAGGTGATTTACCCGCCTTGACCTCCCTAAGTGCTGGGATTACAGGCATGAGCCACCACGCCTGGCCAAAACTAATTTTTTATAGTGAATTTTCCTCAAATGTTAGCACTTTCTTGTGTTCCTGCTGCTGTTAGTCAGGGCGTACTTAGTCAATTTGCTTTTCTTCTTCCTTTTCTGCGTGTTGCCTTTGAAAAATTGTAAGATGAACACTGTTTGAATGATGTGCTTAAATAGCAATTAATTTAGTTTGTTTTGCCCAAATGATTTTAGGTTTGCAGTATTTTTTCTTTTAAAAAACGTATTACAGGCCATTTCAAGCCTGAATACAAGAGTAATATAAAGAACACCTGTGTAACTATCCACCAGCTTTGTTGAATCTAACATTTTGCTGTATTTGCTTCAGATGTGATTTTTTTTTCAAGTTGTGAACCTGTGTACACCTTTTTTTTTTTTTTTTTTTTTTTTTTTTTTTGAGATCTGAGGCTCGCTTCTGTCGCTTCAGGCTGAGGCAGTGGCCGGATCTCAGCTCTCACTGCAAGCTCCGCCACACCTGGCTTTACTGCTCTCCTTGCCTCTTTACAGCCTCACCAGTAGCTGGGACTACAGGCCTCCCACCCTCAGCCTCGCTAATTTTTTTGTATTTTTTTTAGTAGAGACGGGGTTTCACCGTGTTAGCCAGGATGGTCTTGATCTCCTGACCTCGTGATCCGCCCGTCTTGGCCTCCCAAAGTGCTGGGATTACAGGCTTGAGCCACCGCGCCCGGCCCTGTGTACACCTTTTGATCCCAACAACCTGGTGCATGTGTTGTGAGATTTATTTCCTATATATTGTATGTAGGTTTTTTTTTCTATTATAAATGGTGTATTAAAATTAAATAAAATTGTTTGCTGGTGCATAGCAATGTGATTTATTTTTTGCTTAGTAGAACTTGCTTAAGCTTTCTGGACCTGGTAGCCTTTAAACTACAAATTAAATGTATCTAATGGTTATAGCTATATTCAGGTTTTCTAATTGTTCTAGACTCAGTTTTGGGAAGAGATATTTTTCTAGAAAATATTCCATTTTCAACATTATTTAAGTCTACTACATTTCAGATGTCTCCTTTTCATTTCCTTCTCTTTACTGTTGGTCTAACCAAGGATTTGTAACTTTTATTTGTGCTTTGAAAGAATCAGCCTTAGGTTTTCTTGAAATTTCTATCGTTCCCCTCCCCCATACTTAATTTATGCTCTTATTTTTAATTCCATCAATTAGTTTTGTTAGGAGTTCTCTTTCATTTTATTCCTAAGGTTAGGTGCTTAGCTTACTAATTTTTAGGCTTTCTTCATTTCCTTTTTTTTTTTTGAAACAGAGTCTCACTCTGTTGCCCAGTTTGGATTGCAGTGGCGTGATCTTGGCTCACTGCAATCTCTGCCTCCTGAGTTCAGGTGATTCTCAGCCTCCCAAAATGCTGGGATTACCCGCGTGAGCCACAGTGCCCAGCCGATTTTTGTCTGTCTTTCCCTGCCCTCCCCTTCCCTTTCTTACCCTTCCTCTCTCCTTCTCTCCCCTCCTCTTCCCTCTTCTTCAACAGGAGGTGAGATTTCTTCCCTTCCCTCCTTCCTTCCTTCCCTTCCTTCTTCAACAGGGTCTCCATGTGTCATTCAGGCTGGTGTGCACAATCATGGGTTACTGCAGCCTTGAATCCTGGGCTCAGCCTCCTGAGTAGGTGGACTGATAGGTGTTTGCCACTACACCTGGCTAATTTTTAAAAAATGTTTTGTAGAGACAGGGGCTCACTGTGTTGCCTAAGCTGGTCTTGAACTCCTGGGGCTCAAGGGATCCTCTCGCCTTGGCCTTCCAGAGTGCTGAGATTATGGTGTAAGCTACTGCGCCTGGCTAATTTTTTTTCTTTTATTTCATGAATTATTTTAAAGGTCATTTTAGTGTTTTCAAATACATCAAAATTTGTAAATTCAGATTTTACTATTTCAGATTTTATCATATAATTGTCAAAGTACCTGGATGATATTGATTCTTTGGTATTGGTTGAGATTAACTCTGTGACCTGGTATAATCGTTCCATGTCTGCTTGAAAAGAAGGTACATTCTAATTGGTGGGTGTTGGTTAGGTCTAATGTGTTGCTTAGATCGTGATTGTTAATTATTTCATTCATCTTCTATAGTTTGACTAATTTTTTTACTACTCAACCATTGACTAGTATATTAAGCCTTTCCTTCATAATTGTGAATTCATGAAATTCCCTGTTTAATTCAATGTATTTGAGGCTAAATTGATAAACAGGCAAATTCAGGATAGGTTTTTTTTTTTTTTTTTTGAGATGAGGGTATCACTTTGTCATCCAGGCTGGAGTGCAGTGTCACAATCACTGCTCACTGCAGCCTCAGCCTCCTGAGCTCAAGTGATCCCCACCTCAGCCTCCTGAGTAGCTGGGACTACAGGCGTATGCCACCACACTCAGCTAAGTTTTTTATTTTTTTCTGTAGAGATGGGTTTTTGCCATGTTGCCCAGGCTGGTCTGGAACTCCTGGGCTCAATCTGTCTGCCGGCCTTGGCTACCAAAGTGCTGGAATTACAGGCGTGAGCCACCACACACCACCCAAATTCAGAATAGTTATATTCTTGTTGGTGGAATCTTTTTCTCATTATATAGTGACATTTTATTTCTAATAGTGACTTCTGCTTTAGTGGCTATTTTGGTTGATTTTAATATAATTATAGCTTTTTTGGGTTACTGTTTACTTGGTATATATTTTTTTCTTTATGGTCTTACTATATTGCCATACTTGCCCTTCTTCTAAACAACATATAGAGGTTTAAAATTTAATCTGAGAATCTATGAATTCAATCTGTTTATATTTGGATTTGTTTATTTTTGACTTTGTGGCTCCTGCCCCAACACACACACCTTTTAAGGTTTTAATTTTCTCTTTTCTTGGTAGTATGTTCTTCAGTTCTCATTTTACTGTCCATTCTTCTGGAAGTTTTATATTATTTTAGTGGTTACGTTTAAATATTTAACTTGAACATGTCACCTAAAAAGTGTATAATCATCATTTCTTCAACATCCTTTCTTTAAAACAAAATCCCAAAAACAAAGACCTTAGAATACTTCAACTCTGATAGCTCGTCTTCATTTATAGGTGTTATACTTTTCTCTGGTGTTTTTGCTTTCTTACTTTTTTAATCCTGAAATTTTACATAATTATTATTATTATTATTTGGTTGGCACATGTTTAGGTTTACCCAATGGCTTACTGGTATTCTAAATAAATATATATATAAGGGGATTTTTTTTTTTTTAATTCAAGTTTTGCAGCCTCATATGACCAAATTCCAAACCTCCTGGGAGTGGGGAAAAAAAGACTCTTAAAAAAAGATACCTGCTTGCAAAAAGAATTTACTACAATACGGAAAAGTGTATGGGAGACAGTATATATTTCTAGAGACTTTGAGATAACATTTAACGTTTTGGCTATTTAACTTCTTCCTTTTAGTTTCTCTCTTTCCAGTTTCTGCCTTTTCTGTTGTATTATTCTGCTCAGGTTGTGATAACAAAATACTACAGACTGGCTGGCATAAACAACAAAAATTCATTTTCTCCACAGTCTGGAGGCTGGAAGGCCAAGATGAAGGTGTTGGCAGGGTTGGTTTCTCCTGAGGCCTCTCGGCATGCAGATGGCCACCTTCTCTCTTTGTTCTCACTAGGTCTTTCCAGCTGTGCCTGCACATCTCTGGTATCTCTTATGTGTCCAAGTTTCTTTTTTTTTTTTGCGGAGTCTCGCTTTGTCACCCAGGCTGGAGTGCAGTGGCGCGATCTCGGCTCACTGCAAGCTCCACCTCCTGGGTACACGCCATTCTCCTGCCTCAGCCTCCGAGTAGCTGGGACTACAGGCATGCACCACCATGCCCGGCTAATTTTTTGTATTTTTAGTAGAGACGGGGCTTCGCTGTGTTAGCCAGGATGGTCTCGATCTGCTGACCTTGTGATCTGCCCGCCTCGGCCTCCCAAAGTGCTGGGATTACAGGCATGAGCCACCGCGCCCGGCCCAAATTTCTTCTTATAAGAATACCAGTCAGTGTTGGGCGCGGTGGCTCATGCCTGTAATCCCACTTTGGCAAGCCGAGGCGGGTGGGTCACTTGAGGTCAGAAGTTCGAGACCAGTCTGGCCAAAACGGTGAAGCCTCGTCTCTACTAAAAATACAAAAATTAGCTAGGTGTGGTGGCACACGCCTGTAGTCCTAGCTACTCAGGGGACTGAGGCAGGATAATCTCTTCAACCCTTGAGGCGGAGATTGCCGTTAGCCGAGATGGCGCCACTGCACTCCAGCCTGGGCGACAGAGGGAGACTCCGCCTCAAAACAAAAACAAAAAACAAAACAAAAAAAGAATATCAGTCAGATTGGGTTAGGGCCCACCCTAACAGCCTCATTTTAACCTTATCACCCCTCTAAAGACCCTGTCTCCAAATATAGTTACATTTTGACCTGCTGAGGGTTAGGGCTTCAGCATATAAATTATGGGGGAGGGGGACACAAATCAGCTTGAAACACCCATTTTTCATCTTTCTTTTGGCAAAGGGTGTTGTTATTACATGCAGTTATGTGTTCATTGGGGATACAGAAGTGAGACAGAAGTAGTTCATGTCCTCATGAGACTTTCATCTAGACAAATCTAGTGATAATCTCTCTGTCCCTTTCTGTCTCTCCCTCCTGCTCTCCCTCTCCATCCCTCTATACACACACAATAGGGCACCTGCGGACTCCTATCAGACTTGTTGCTCTGTGATCACTAATGTAGCGACTCTGTTTTACATAGGAGAAAAAGAAAAAGCCTTTACAGTCTTCAAAACCCCGCACTTAATGTTTTTATAGTTGTTTTCAAAAGCTCTGCTCAGATTCAGCCTGTCTCAGATTGGACTGTTGACTTTTTGTCTTTTGCATTTATTGCCCTTCTTTTCTTTTTCCTAATTTCCATCTACTTGTGAGATTTGTTGCTGTTGTGGAAAGACTGTATTCCATAGTTGAACATAGGGAGGGTGAATTTCCTAGTTGGTTTTTTTTTTTTTACAAGCTACTGAGTTCTCCATTTCTGTGATTCATTCATGTGTTTTTTCTTGCTGCATTTCAGAAAACTCCCTGCTTTATTAAGGTTTAGGTGACAGGTCACCCCATTTTGAGTGAAACGCCTGAACAGAACAATTAAAGAGAAAATGAAAGGATTCAAGTACAATAGAGAGTGGGAAAAAAGAAAGAAATCTGTGGAGTTTATTTGTCTACATGACCATTCACTTTAAATACTGTTTCTAAGGTATCCCTGATTCCTCAGGTGCCCAAAGTCCCAAAGTGAGAGATGCGTTTTAAAAAACCAACACCAACAAAAAAGCAGTGTTAGCCACATTTGATATTTTGAGTACTGCAGCTGAGATGTCAGTGATCCATAGTGAATCTTGAATTGATTCTTAGAACTGCACATCTGAGATGTGTAAGAGGTTTTCCCCACTACTTAGTCTGCCTAGTTGGCAGAATTGATGTGGAAACGTTTTCTAGTATAATTATTGTTTTACAAAAGAAGTGTGAAGCATATAGAATGTTTGTGGGGGGAAGGGGGCAGTCTTTCCCGGTCTGAATTGTCTCTAAAACAAGTGATGTATATGGAAATGTCCAAAGGAGTAAAACTTGAAGGTGGCTCGGAATTTGACCTCTAGGTAGGAGACAATTTGTACTTCAACTTCCTCCTGAAATGTTTTTCTAAGAGTAAGAACAACATCATCTTGAGGGGGAAAACGGCAAGCATGCAGAGGAGTCATGTGGCCTTGTTAGTCCAGTCCAGCTCCGTGGAAAAGGCTTTCATTTGTATGCTGCCTAATTATACTGTAAAAGAAAAGACTGAATCCATTAACTAGCCAGGCCCTTTGTGTCACTCCTGAATCCCTTTAATTTCGGGGCTGCATAGAAGCTTTATTCAGAGCATTCCTAGTCCTGCACTATCTTTCCTGTCTGGATGCCAGGCCCTATTCATGGTGTTCTCACTGCAGGAAGTTCTCACAGTCATTTGGGGTGGATGGAGGGGGAGGGGAAAGATGAGGGAAGGCAGAGGACTATGTGGGTCTTTCCCCCTCTCCATTTCCTGCTCTGCCCCTTAAAAACAAAACAAAACACCAAACAAAAAGCACACTCAGGAACGTAGCTATAAGGGAGGGTCTTAAGTGACTCAGTGGATTGATAACTCCTGTTAAATAACAGAAAATGTGTCTTCTTCTGACATCTATTTACAAGTAGTACTAAGGCTCAGAAAAAGCTTTTCAGGTCCGATGAGGGTAGGAGTCATTGGAATGGCAATGTGCTCCAAAGGAGTTTATTCCTTACAGTGAATGTATTTTAAAGAACTTTTAAAAGTTTTAAATTTTTAAATTTTGTATTTTCTTTTTTAGAGACAAGGTCTTGCTCTGTTGCCCAGGCTGGAGTGCAGTGGCATGAACACGCCTCTCTGCAGCCTTAAACACTTGGGCTCAGGCAGTCTTCTCGCTTCAGCCTCCTGAGTAGCTGGGACCACAGGCATGAGCACTGTGCCTGGCCAGGCCCCCCTGCCCCCACTCGGTAAAGAATAGCTCTTAAGGTTGTGCTAGTAGTAAGTTGGGAGTTGACACAGAGAAGCTGGGTGTTCAAGCAAACATCTAAACATTTTAAAATCTAAATGGGAAGATAAAGAGGCCAAGGAATGCTTTTCTTCTTACTTCTGCATGGTCTTTAAAAATAAGTATTATTTAGGTTTGGTTTAGAACATGTGACCTTTTACAACAGATGCTGAATTGTTGTTACATTTCCAATCTTTTCAAATAGATATGCAGATAAAGAGGGGAACTAGAATGATTTTGTTTTAAGAGGCCGGTGTGGTAGAAAATAGATATAGATGAGTGTAAATGGAATCTTGAGAGTAGCAGGGCACCAGTTTTGAATTGCCAGGATGTTCTCTTGGTTAATAGTAGTTGTGTAACCCAAGGGAAGCTTGATCTTGTTGTGTTTTGTTTGCTTTGAATGAATAAATTATCAGGGAGTGGTCAAGGTTAGATTCCACTCTTGTTACATGTTTAATATCTTTGTCAAAACTTTTGGGATCATTTCAAGTGTCTGCTCTCTTACTGTCTCAGTAGATCCTTATTGAAGCTGACCATGCAGTTAAAATCAACAACAACAACAAAAAATCAAACAGCTAGTCAAATCCCTGAAAAATCTTCAGTGGACAGTAAGTGTGAATAACTGGATGAAAACTAAATAAAAGTGGAGAGTGTAGTTGTGTGTTGTGCCATATTACTACTGTGACATACACTTAAAGATTATAAACAAAGAAAAATAGCTATTTAAGGGTTATGACAAAAAGAATTCTGACACTTGGAACCCTTGACTAGATGCATAGGAAACCAGGTAATAGAATAGAATAAGGATGAAGAACTGAATATCAGTAGTTCGCATTGATAGAAATAGTACGGAACTTTTTCTGTTCTGTTTTTTAGTGAGGTGGGCATGAGGATATGCTGCACATTTTATTATGTTTAAGGATGTTTTCTTAGGTAAAGTTCTTTTCTAATATGAGAAGCTGATGACAAAAATGTTTTTAGTTCACAGTATTCTATATGATTTATCCTTTTAATGTGCTCTTTTCTGATTTAATCAACTGAGTTTATATAAGTCACCTAAGACTTTTACAATATGGTTTATATAGAGAGTTTGATTAGAGGAAAATAACTGAAGGCTTGTTTTTATAATAGTAATATAATAACTATCATTTGCTGAACCCAGCAATGCCCCATAAGTTACACAGGTGCTTTGCATGCATTGCTGGCATCTGGTCCTGATCCCTAGCAGATGTTTCTGTTCACTGCCTTCCTAAAAATTTAATCAGGTCACTGTAGATGTGTGTAGCTGCATTCAGGGGCTCTACTAAAGAGTGGGGCTTTAGAAATTCATTAGTTACTGAACATTGAGACAGGAGCATGCCCTATCCATGCTGCCCACTCTAGGATGGGCTTCACCCTTCCTTCTCAGGATATAACATGTTACTATTGTTGATGTACCTTCTAACAAATTAGGCCATAAAAGTATAATTTCCCCAAAATTACGACTTTTTAAAGTTTGCAATTTATTTCTCTGCAAGTTCAATTAATGAAATTGACTGTTTTGTAAGATTTCTTATTATGAGCCAAAGAAAGAGAAACCATAGTAATTTTCGATCCTGTGAGATTGAGGCTATTGCTTTTCCTTGAAATCAGCCCTTTTGGAGTTGGGTTGATTATTTTCTTGAGCTGTCACCTATTCCTGATTCTCAATAAGGGCTGTGTGGTGAAAGCATTTTGTTACACCCATGTAACTAGCCCTTCAGCTTGTAATTCCCACCATGCTTGTCTTAAACACTTCAGCTGTTCTTCTGAACTGCTTTACCATCTTACCTTATCCAGAGAACTTGCCATTGTACTTTGTCTTAGATTCTGGCCTCTCAGTTGTGCCTGAGTTACTTGGTCAGCTGCTCTGTTCTGCTGAGGAATTCTTTTCATCTTTGTGCAACAGGCATTCCCCATCACCTGTCTTGTCACTCTGGCACACTGTGCTTGGAGACAAGACTAGGCAGTTGTTGTTGGGTATGAATGTTGGGGTAGCAGTAGGGCATGTCTGTGTGTGCACAGGAATCTGCAGGGTGCCTGTCTGCAAGTTGGCCACTCTTCTAGAGGTGTAGAGGCTGCAGTCTTCATACTTTTTTTCCCCTCCTGAACTGTCTCTCTGCCAGTTTCAGTGTAATAAAATGTGTTTGGCTTTCAGAGGCTTTCCTGTAAAAGGAACAAGAAGATTGCATTTTGCAGTTACGATGAGAGAGCAAGGTGTGGTGCTTTGGGGAGCATCATGGAAAGGACTAGAAGGTGTTTGAGAAAGCTTAGTCTACTTTGTATCCACAGTATCAAAAATAGGCCTCCCCAGACTCCTGACGGAAATATCAGAAGGGAGATCTGCTTAGTTATTGTATCAAAGGGTAATGGAAGTCATTCCCCATGTAATTTGTTATAAGGGTAACAATGATATATATAATGTACCAGATTCCACATGTAAATTAAGAGAGAAAAAATAGGATTGAGGGTGTAATGTTCATGGCATTACAGTTCTGTAATGTTTAATAGAAAGTATCAATTGCCACAGTCAGCTATACCTGGTGGTACATACCTGTAGTCCCAGCTACTTGGAAGGGTGAGGTGGGAGGATTGCTTGAGCCAGGAGGTCAAGGCCTGGGCAGCATTGCAATACCCTGTCTCTGAAAAAAAAAAAAAAAATGACTGTAGTCTTTCAAGGATTCCTAATATGTGTCTCCAGGACCACAATAGGCTTCTTGACATTGACAGATTTTTGTCTTTGAGTTAGCCAGCTAGACAAGAGCATTTTGAAATAACTGACATAGTGAAATTAGCTGATGTTTTTTGTAGGATGCAGAGGTTTAGACATTTTATGTTTCTTTCTTTGTTGTCCCCTGGATTGTTGTCCTCTGGATAGATGATCATTGTAATCCTTTCATTCTGTGTAGATGGATGAAAGTTGAAAAGCACTTCTGTAACTAGCCAGAACGTCCAAAACCTTATGCTGTCATGCTCTGTCAGCCCATTGGCTCATTCTTTTCCTTTCTTTAGGTTCTTACCAATACCAGTTTTCTCAATAAATAACTCCTTCCCCTCTAATGATTCCTATGGAGAAAGAGGGCAAAGTTTAGATAGTGTGGTGGTGTGAGTGTTTGTGTCCCTGTGCAATTCATATGTTGAAATCCTAAACTCCAAGGTGATAGTTTTAGGAGGTGGGGACCTTTTTGGGGGTGATTAGGTCATGAGAGCAAAGCCTTCATGAATAGGATTAGTGCCCTTACAAAAGACGCCTGAGAGAGACTATTCTCCTTCCACGCTGTGAGGATACAGTGAGAAGGTGCCAGCTATGAGCTAGAAATCTGACCCTCACCAAGGCACCACATCTGCTGGTGCCTTGATCTTGGACTTCCCAGCCTCCAGAACTGTGAGAAATACATTTCTGTTGTTTATAAACTGCTCCTTATAGCAGCCCAAACAGTCTAAGACAGATAGAAAATTGCTTTATTTTGTGCTGGTAAGATAGTTTGTAACTATTTTTTGTTTGCTTGAACTGGGCAGTTTCTATTGGGGATTTCTTAGAAGGTATTATTCACTCTTCTGGGGGCAATTCTCTTTTCTTACTTTCCCTTAGCAAACTATTCTTTTTGCCTTTTCTTTATGTCTGGTTAGGGCAAAAAGAAACATGATTTGTGAGAATATTTTTGTTCCCCCCTCTTCAATTTGTGCCAAGTGAGAACACAGATGAATGTTTTTTTCTTCCTTTCATTCTTTTTTTTTTTTTTAAATAAAATGTGTTAGAATGTGCTACACTAGCTCATGATTCCCAAATAACTTCAGTGGCTTGAAATAATAAAGGCTTAATTTCTGCTCATGTTGTATTAATTATCAAAGAGGGAGAGGGAAGCTTCATATACATCATTATCTACTCAGGGAGCCAGGCTGATGGAGTGAACACTATCTGGAATGTTGCTGGCTACCAAAGGGAAAAGAAAGTTCTAGAGGGCTTCAGCTCACTTGGCAGAAGTGGCATGGCTTACCCAGCCACCAGGGAGCTAGGAAGGATAATCCTGCCATGTGCCCAGAAGGAGAGGAGACCCACACATTTAGCATGCCATCGTCTGCAAGTAATGGACAGCCTGAATCAAACAAGCTAATAATCGGGGGATTATTATTTCACAACACTGAGAATCCAGAAGTGGTTGGGATCTGGACCATATGTGGTATGATGAGGAATTAATTGATGTCCTTAAAGACTTTAGTTTTTTCTCCCTCTGAGCTCTGCTATCCTTGACTTGGCGGTTTGCTCTCAGGCAGGCTTCCCTCTTGGCCATGTGCTGCTGTAGCAGTTCTACATAGCACTTTTGGAAATGACTGTCTAGAGAAGAGGGAGATAGGAAGAAACGGATACTTTTCCTTAAGAAAATTTCCCCAAAGCCCCCAGTTAGGTTTCCCACGTATCAGTGGGAAGAATTGTAATATACCCATTCTAAACCAGTTACCATGATTGGTGTGGAAATGAGAATCTCTTTGTTGGAGTTAGGGGCAGGGTTGACTTTCTCCTGAAGCACATGGCTATTTGCAGGACAGGTAGATACTTCAACACAAGTGGGGTGTAATCAAGAAGAGAAGTGTAGAATGAGCCACCAGCAATGTTTGCCATACTCCCTGCAGTGTATGTACATACAATTGAGACTTTTGTCTCTAGAGGTGATAAGAGATGCTAATTTTTGATGAGTGTAATATGGTAGGTAAAAGGGAGACTTGAGTGGGCAAGGGATATCCTTAACGTTAAAACTTCTTTTTCAAGCAAAATGTCATCATCTGTACAGATGTCAACATTGTATGCAAAACACTGCAGTAGGTGCCAGGTTATACTTTACAGGAAAGACAAGGCCTCAGTATGTAATCTCTTACTAGTTTATAGAACGACTACTGAAACAAACAGAAACCTACATGAAGCAAACCAGTAATGGGCCGATGTATTTAGTACCTCTGAAACAGTTCTTGTTTGAGTGTGATAAAAGTCAAGTGTGAATTTAATTAGTTTTTATTTCATTTCTTGCTGTTTGTTAGAGATTTGTTAGTAGTGTACTGATGTCCTTCTGTGTTTCAAATAAGGCTTGGTGTTTTCTTTGAGGTTTTGAAAAAGGTGTGTTTTAATTTTTCTCTTTGTAGTGCAGGCCATACTCAGCTACTCCCCATTTGGGGTGTCCCCATTTTAACTTCTCAAATGTTTGCTGCTTTTCTGTTCTCTTAGGGCTAACCTTCGCTCCTTTTCTGATGTTGCTGACTTCTGAAACTGGCAGTGTGCTGGTAGAGGTAGACTCTTGTCTGTTATAGCTTAAATATAAAGCTATAAACACATATAGTTTTTCTTCTCTAAATTCTTTGGCAAGACTCCTGTGGTCCTCAGCTGGCACAGAATACCTGGTTGCCTTGGTGCTTGCTTACCTTGGGCCGCCCTCGTGCTGTTTTCCAGTTTTTCAGCTCTCCTTGCGGCTCGCTCTTTCACCTGCTTACAGACCTGTGTGAACAGCTCAACCTGTGAGTATTTCCTGCAAAAACCTTTTCATCTTGCCCATTTGGCTCTGGGCCCTTAAGGTGTTTTCATGAGCAAGGCCTTTTTCATTGGTGTGTTGGGATTCGAAAGAAGTATGTTCAATTAGTTTTCAGCTGTGGAAAGTTCTAAGTTAGGGACACTTTTAAGTAAAACCTTGTAGGTTATAGTGTGGTAGAGACAGCATGCATTTCGACCCCATGAGCAGAGTTTCTGCAAATGTAAAATGCCTTTTTTTCCAAGTGCTCTAAAAAATATACATTCGAAGTTTATTATTAGCAGAGAGTAGAAATCTTTTTCCCTATCCTAAGAAAATTTGTTGCACTTTGGGTGGTAAAATTGTAATTGTAACTTTTTTTGTTTTTTACCCTTTAGGGTACATTTACCAAGTAAATCATTTTGGCTTTCAGTAATTCATAACATAGCTTTTAAAAAGACAAAATGAAACACCTAATTCAGGCCAGTAAACTGGCATTTCCAAGATAAGGGAAAAGCACTGAGTAACTTGGAGGCTAAGTAACTTGGTGAAGATTTGTCGTCTAGTAAATGGGTATCCTTTCGTACTCAGCCCATGCTGTTATGATACTATTCTCTCCTTACTCCATTTCTTTAAATAAAAGCAAAATCTTTATTTCTTTGTGCATCTTTGGGTAGTCACAGAAACCCCTAATTAGCAAGCAAATAAAAAAATTTAGCTTCTTTTTGCTAAGGTAAAGAGCCTCTGACACCTTAACTAGATACTATTGAGTGGATTGGTCTGAGGCAGAGATGAGACATTTTGTTAAGTTTGTAACTTTCCCTAGTAAATCCATTTCAGAAAAAATTTCAGTTTATGACCACATTTGCATTTTGCATGTGGAAAACCCATGCCACCAGAGTGAAGGATTTCCTTAGGAGTTAAAAAAAAAAAGATCTTTCCATCTCTTTGAAAATTGCTTCCTTTTAAGGATAATGAACCAAATGCAAATTACCTTCTTTTCACATGGTGATTGCAATAAGGGGAGAATGGAGGCTCTTGTTGAATCCAAGTCTTTCTAAACTAAGGAAAAAGGAAAATTTTGTGTCTAATTCCTATGTAATGTTTATAGAGCCGACTGTGATGTTCTTGAGTCAAAAACAAGATTTATATGGAAATGTTGATTTGTTAAATTTGTGAGTCTACTTTGTGGGAAGTACATAGGATAGATAGAGAGAACATTCCTTAAGACAATTTTTAGCTACTTTAAAAAATTACATAAATATGACAGAGGGTGATTTAGTACTATGTGGTGGGATCCGTATCAACAGTTTGTGTACCTATAATGGTATGGAGTATATCAGATAGCCCTGTCATTTAGTGAGAAGACTGCTGCAGAAAAAACAGAGGTAAAAATAATTGTCTTGCGACCTCAAAAAGTTTGGAAAAATGTAAAAAAAAAATGTAAACATTTCCATAACTTAAAAAAATCGCCACACCCCTGTAAAATGAAAACTCTTTTCAGCCTTAGGTCAGTGTGTACTTTTGGAGATTCTGTTATGTTTGCAGCTAAAATGTTTTTGAATTTATTCACAAAGATATTTCTTTGGAAATGCAACAGATAGAGATAGAGGATGCATGGAGAGATGGGAAGAGTTAGCTATATTGAGTATGTTCTCATTTGTGTCTTTGGCTTAAGTAATATTTGTCAAAATCTCTTGAACATACTAAATATTTGTCTGAATTTCAAGATCTTGTTTGAAATGTAACCACACTGATATGCTTACTTTCCCTTGGCTATGCTTTGATGGCTAAAATTAAGGACTAATAAAGAAATAACTAATTCTACCCACCCAAATTAATCTTGTTCAGAATTACTGATACCGTCGTTTCTGTAACTGGTGGTTGACTGACTCAGTGAAGAGCAGGTTTTGCCTGAGCATTAAAATCATCTTACCGTTTACATATCATTTCATCATTTGCTGTATTGTTCCTCCCCTTCCTCAACCCAATCTTCTCTTTTGCAGCCTTGCTCTTTCTTTGGGAAATTGAAAACTAAAACCCTGGGAATGAAATATATACTTAGTGACTAATTTCATCTTGGGTTAAACGGATATGATTCATCTAATTTTTATAATCTTCTGGCTGTTCTCAGACCTGTGTCTCTTTGCCCCTTGGGTTCCATACTTGTCTTTCTATTTTTATTTCTATTAGAAATGATAGTAGTGCCCCCAGAATACTGGAGGTTGAAAACTGGCAGTTCTAGGGGCTGAATACTAGTGGTCTACAGATTTATGTTGTTTGATCAGTGTTGTGTTTAATTTTTAAAAGTTAATTGTCAGTATGAAATAATGAGATTATTTCCAGTCTCTCTTGAAGCACAAAATCTGGCAACACCAGGCCCACATTCCTGCATGAAGTGAAGCAGCAGCTGCCTCTGTAGATGATACACATGGTCTGTTCCCAGTCCCGTTGAATTCCCTTCATTTTATATTGCTTGCCTGGGCCCTGTAGGCATTTTCAGTTTGTAGTCTGAGATCTGTAAGTTTTCTCATCACAGATGCGTTCCTATTTTTGTGGTATTAGGTTTTCTACCTTAATTGCTGCTGATGCTGTGATAGCCTGTGAACTGGGGAAAGCAATGTGTGGTTCTGGCAGCCAGGTAGAATTGGGTTTGATTCCTAGTTTCACCGTTTACCAGTTTTACGTCAGCTCCCAAAGCTTCCGATTCCTCTTGTGTGGAATGGGTATAATCCCACCCCTTGGAGTGGTTGTGGCCTCAATGCAAGGCTCTCTCTGTTGCCCTTCTTTGTTTTTCTTTCTCCACATCCACATTGTAAACTAGAGAACATAATTTAATTTTGTAGGAATTCAGAGTTTGAGGAGAGGAAGGATGCATATAAAATGGGATTTAAACAAGGTGGGTTTTTTGTTTATTATTAGTGGCCTGCTTAGCAAAACTTGATGAAATTTAGTGATACCTCTTGGAATGAGTGTCTCCCTGGCATTATTTATTTATTTATTTAATTTAATTAATTAATTTATTTTTGAGATGGAGTCTCACTCTGTTGCCTGGGCTGGAGTACAGTGGAGCGGATCTTGGCTCACTGCAAGGTCTGCCTCCCAGGTTCACGCCATTCTCCTGCCTCAGCCTCCTGAGTAGCTAGGACTACAGGCGCCCGCCACCATGCCCGGCTAATTTTTTGTATTTTTAGTAGAGACAGGGTTTCACCGTTTTAGCCAGGATGGTATCGATCTCCTCACCTTGTGATCCACCGTCCTCAGCCTCCCAAAGTGCTGGGATTACAGGCGTGAGCCACCGTGCCTGGCCTTATTTTATGTTATGTTATGTTGTGTTGTGTTGTGTTATTTTCAAGACAGGACTGCCTAGGCTGGAGTGCAGTGGCACAGTCATGGCTCGCTGCAGCCTCGACCTCTCTGAGCTTAAGTGATCCTCCTGCCACAGCCTCCAGAGTAGCTGGGACTACAGGCACCTGCCACCATACCGCCCAGCTAGTTTTTTGTATTTTTTGTGGCGATGGGGTTTTACCATGTTGCCCAGACTGGTCTTGAACTCCTGAGCTCAAGCGATCTGCCTGCCCTGGCCTCCGAAAATGCTGGGATTACAACATGAGCCACTGTGCCTGGACTTCCCTGGCGTTTTTAATAACTATGCTGCATATGTGCAGACTCTCTGGAGATGGACAAATCTTGTTAAAAGGATTGCAGCATCTCTTTCAAATATTCTGGAAGGAATGGTGATAATTTAATAGTACAGTTTTCTAAGCAAGGTGTTAAAAGAATATGGTTTACTAAGAAATGATGGTATTAGTAATGTAAAGAAAAAATACAGGCCTTCTACAAATTTGAAGTAGAGGTACTGAATTTGATACATTTCTATAAGCATTTTTCTTTTTTTAAAAAAAATAATGACAGGGTCTCATTATGTTGGCCAGGTTGGTCTTGAACTCTTGGCCCTGAAGCAGTCCTCCTGCCTCAGCCTCCCAAAGTGTTGGCATTATAGGCATGAGCTGCTGCACTGGTCCTCTGTAAGCTTTTTTTTTTTTTTTTTTTTTTGAGCTGGAGTTTCACACTTGTTGCCCAGGCTAGAGTGCAGTGGTGCAATCTCGGCTCACCAAAACCTCCACCTCCCAGGTTCAAACGATTCTCCTTCCTCAGCCTCGCTGGTAGCTGGGATTACAGGCATGTGCCACCATGACTGGCTAATTTTGTATTTTTAATAGAGATGGGGTTTCTCCATGTTAGTCAGGCTGGTCTCGAACTCCTGACCTCAGGTGATCTGCCCACCTCGGCCTCCCAAAGTGCTGGGATTACAGGCATGAGCCACTGCGCCCAGCCTGTGGGCATTTTTTAAAGATTTAGAAAATACTAGGAAAAATGTCCTACACTCTATCCTCATTATAATCAGATGATCTTAAACCTAATAAAGATCTAATAGCTTTTACTTAGTATGTGAAACCTAAGTAATAGTATTTTTTATTCTTAATAACAATTAATATAGATTTTTAAATTAATAAATTATAAGTGCTATTAGTATTCCTCACTACCCAGCTAAATAGAATCCTGTTTTTGTTCTAAAAAATTGACTATCTGCATTTGTAAAGCTGTGGTTTTGATGTACTTTGTATCTAGTTCAGGTCACTCATCTGTGTTGAACAGATTGAGTCCTAAAGAGGGAATTGATTGTTTAGGATCCTGTAAATAATTATCGGCTGACACTGAACCCAAATCTTTTCATTCAGTTTATAATCTTTCTGTAATTACATAAAAAAAAAATTAAGAAAATTTCTGTTTTCTTGATTTTTATATTTTTTTTGTTTTTTTTTAAAAATCTTTTTTGTTTTGTTTTTTTGAGAAAGTCTCGCAGTTTCGCCCAGGCTGGAGTGCAGTGGCGCAATCTCGGCTTGCTGCAGTCTCTGCCTCCTGGGTTCAAGCGATTCTCCTGTCTTGGCCTCCTAAGTAGCTGGGACTACAGATGTGTGCCACCATGCCCAGCTAATTTTTAATCTAAGTAGGATATAAATTGCTCAAAGAAAATACATTGCATGTATATAATTCATTTTAAGATATTGATTATTTTCTAATTTTACCATAATGGTTATGATAGAGGTGTTTATGGAAAAGAGTTCTTAGTGTTTTTACCCTAGAAATATAAATTGTAAGATATCTAAAACACAGTTGTTACCTTTTAACACTGCTTTAAATACACTTTGCAGCTAAATCCACAAAGTCTATCAGTCTAAGGATCCACCTAGCCAATTAAAATTTTTATACAGAAATTTTCCCCGTGTGACTCAGTTACTAATTTTTTTGTTCTCTAGCAATCACTTCTCCCTCCGGGCTATGCATGAGCTCCCAAGCTGTGTAGAGAAGTAGCCAACCTGTGTAGCTAAAGTGGTTGCAGTAACTTGTCTCTTCCACTGCTCTCTGAGTGTCCTTTTTTCTGCGTAACTCTGCATGCTTCTGAAGTAAGTATAGTGTGAAACCTGAGCTGTGCTCTCTGACCTCCAGTGGAACTCAGGAGGAAGCAGGGTGCTACCAAAAAGAGGGGAAAACTCACCTGGTGCTTTTCCTATAGGTTGGGTAGGACCCTGGACAACTGCTGTCTTCAGCCCTGGATTCCACCTTTTGCCAGGTTTTCTAGTCTCCTGTGCAGCAAGTCATGCGAACACCTCATTCAGCCTTTTGCAGCCTGTACTGAACTGCTGTCGCTCATTGCACCCTTGTGTTGGGGTGTAAGGAACCCTGAGACTGCTACACAGTTGCCATTTCTGTCTGATTCCTCTCAGGTCTTACTCTTTCTCAGTCCCTCGTTTTTAAGTTTTCTCACTGTCAGAGACAGTCAGTCCATGGTGCTGTGACACTATTGTTTGGTGACACTATGCTATTCTCTACTGTATGTCTTTCTCTGTCTACTTTCTGGACTCTTTGACATCATACCTCTGTCTTTGTGACTTTTTCCAGTGGCACCAGCAATATTTTTTTCTGTGGGGCAGACCTAGATTCTGTCTCTTCAGTTGATAAACACTTAAATGCTCAAATAGTTTCCATCTTAAAAATAAAATCAAGCTGGGTGCAGTGGCTCATGCCTGTAATCCCAGCACTTTGGGAGGCCGAGGAAGGTGGATCACCTGAGGTCAGCAGTTCAAGACCAGCCTGACCAAAATGGAGAAACCCCGTCTCTACTACAAATACAGAAATTAGCTGGGTGTGGTCGTACATGCCTGTAATCCCAGCTACTCGGGAGGCTGAGGGAGAAGAATCGCCTGAACCTGGCAGGCGGAGTTTGCAGTGAGCCAAAATCAAGCCGTTGCTCTCTAGCCTGAGCAACAAGAGTGAAACTCCATCTCAAAAAAACCAAAAACCAAAAAAAAAAAAACATTTTTACTTGCAGCTGCTGTTCTGTTTTCTTATCCCTCTGTTCATTTATTGGTAGATTATTCTTTCTCACCTTTCATTTGTCCTCAGCCCCATCCACTTTGGATTCTGACTCTTCCTTATTATGGATTTAATTTTCTTGTTGGTCATCAAAATGAGGATGCTAGTCACACTTACATCCTGTGGTTCTTGGGGATGAAATGAAATTGGGGATGAACCAAAATGGGGATGCTAGTCACACTTATGTTCATCTTGGGATGAAATGGGTTCTTTCTTGTGCAAGGGAGGCTGAGGCAGGTGGATCACCTGAGGTCAGGAGTTCGAGACCAGCCTGGCCAACATGGTGAAACTCCATCTCTGCTAAAAATACAAAAATTAGCTGGGCCTGGTGGCGCATGCCTGTAAGCCCAGCTACTCGAGAGGCTGATCACCAAAATGGGGTTGCTAGTCACACTTATGTCCTAGGGTTCTTGGGGATGAAATGGGTTCTTACTTGTACAACTCTTGAAGTGGTGTGCCTGGCATGTGACGAGCATGCAGCAGATGCGATGCTGGCTTCCATTATTATTGGCTATTTGCCATATCCACGGATGTCATCTTCTCCCTTGTCTCCTTTAATTATTGACAGAAGTTGACACAAGTGATCATCTCATCCTTTAAAAAGTGCTTTCTCTCTTCCCTTGGCTACTAGGACACTTCACTGTCTTTTTTTCCAGTGTCATTGGCCATTTCCAGCTCCTTCATTAGTTTCTCTCCACTTGTCCTTTAAATGCATGTATTTCTCAAGGATCTCTTCATCTAAATGTCCTTCCCTCAAATTGCTATCTTGTGCATTTTCCTTTTTAGTTAATGCTATTATATCCTCCAAGTCACTCAGGATTGTTACTGTGATATCATCCAGAATTCTGTCTTCTCCTTTGTCTCCCTTTCCAGACCACTCCAAAGCTGACCTTTTTTCAAATTTTGTTGGTTGGACCTGCCCTATTGTATGCACGGCCTTCTCATGTTCGATGCCACGATCCCATTTTGGATGTCTGGTCATTCTCTTTTTCTGTCTTCTCATTGCTGTCAGAGTTATGTTTCTTAAAGTTCAGCCCTAATGTCACTCCCCATTGCATGAAGTGGTAGTTTCCAAAGAGGGGTGCTGGCATAATAGGAAGTATGCAAATAAGTATATTTGGATATGAGAGGAAAATATTAAAGCTGTATTTATGCTTAAGTAAAGCTTTACTAATATTTGGTGCATGCATTGGTACCTTTATTGGATCTATAAGCCATTTGCTCATGTATCTTGAAGTACCTAAGGGAAGAGTGCAAGATGAGTTAATGGTCCTCCACTGTTTGTTGCTTCTCAGCATATTACAGTCTATTAAAGCTTACATGTACCTGCTTAAGTGGATCTGCAGGGTAAAGCATGTAGTTTTTGAGATGCATGTGTTCTCAAAAAGGGTAAGTGACTTAAAATATTTGCACAGAAAAGGAGAATTGGAGATAATCTTAATAATGTAAGATGAATAGGATTTAGATAGGTGGAGAGGAAAAATGTTTCAGTCAGCAAGTTCAATGTGTGGGAACTGGGGAATGTCAGCCTGGCTTTGGGGGCAACTTGAGGTTCCTTGGTGCTGTGTGTTGGGGAAGAACTTTCTTTCTTCTGATTTCATGTTTGCATGCTTGTATGAGATGGGCATTCACTGGGATAATCCTCTCTAGAAACTCCCTCACTTTAGTCTTCCCTAGGGGCGTAGAAGTGACTTATCTTTGAGTTTGAAAAAAGGAACTGGGCCTGTCTAGTTTCAGCTCGCTCCTTTCCTACAGATCTTGCATTCTGCTGTGCTTGTTCATGCTGTGAGTTTTATAGGGGCAGGCCTCCTCAGGGAGGCCTCTGCCTGTCGAGCTGTACCTGTCGAGCTGTACCTGTGACTAGGTAGAGAAATAGACCTAAGCTACCTTTTCCAACCTAGGCTTTATTGGTAATAAAGCTATTATCTGTGTATCTGTATCACTCTATATAACATATCAGGTGTATATTATATATCAGATAAATATATATTTTTCTTTCTGGCTCTCCTGTTTTACTGGTTTTGAACTTGGGCTGGAAAAATAAGAGTGTTAAATATTGAATCTCTTTTACTTCAACATCAAAGACTTCATCTTTAAAATTGAGTTACCAATCACTAACTCTTAAGAGTTATGTGAGGGTAACAAATTTAAAATGAGAAGTTTTTGAAAGATAAACTGTCTACAGATGTATATAGATTTATAAATGTTCTTGGGGGTGGAAAGTAGAAACAAGCTGGGACCTGTTATTTTATAATTAACTGCCATCCACAGATTAAATTCTAGCTCCTGCCAGCCACTCTCCTGCCAGATCCTTGGATTACAAGAAATGGTGGAGGGGGTGGCAGTGAGTGGATATAGCAAATGAAACATATCTTGCTTTGAACATTTAACTTGGTATCAGGCCCTAAATCATAGTATTATGATATCTCAGTATATGGAAAGGAGACAATATCAGATCAGGAAAATTAATTTTCCAGCAGGAATGGGGAAGGTTAAAATACATAATTTCAAAGGAAACCACTAAAACAGAGATTCCTTCGGTTTTTCAAAACTGCCACAATGTTATTTGCCCTTCTCTCAGTTAATGAACAGTGGGAAATGTGCTTACATTGGCTTAAGAGAGCCAAAACCACAATTCCTACTACCACTTGAGAAAGTCCTAGAATTTGGGAGAATAAGCCCATTACTGTATAAAACTAGAGAGAAAATCATTTGCAGTTTTCTGCTGAATTTGATCCATTCTTCCGTACATGAAAAGATACAGCCCATATATGGCAAAACCCAATTCAGTTTTTGAGCACTTTAAATGAAATGATTGAACAGTTTGGAGCATGACTCGCCTGTGGCATAGGCATGAAATCTTAGGTAATGACTCATGGGAATTACTGTTGCCACGGAGTTTTAGAATGCAAGAATTGATCTGTCTCTGAAAATATTTATATTTGATTGCATTTCTAAATAGGTAAGTGGGTAACAGCTGTTTGAATCTGGTGGCGTGTGTGTTTGGAGGTATGGGGGAGAATTTTGACTGTACTGCTTTTGTGTTAGAGAAATTGTGCTCTTTTATTTTTTCCTATCTGGTTTAATAGAGTACAATAGCAGAAAACCAATCAGTTCAGGGAGTGGCCCATTTCAGTCTGGCCCTCTTCATCCACAAAGTGGTTTGGAATGAAAAATGCTAAGATGCAGTATTTGGCTGGCACTTAGATAACTAAGAAAAGAGAATTGACTTAACTGTAGCAAAGAGAGTTGATGTGAGGCTCCAGTCATCTTAGGGCTCCTAGGAGAAGATGAGAATCCATTAGCACCTCTATATCTGGGGAGAGGGGTGTTGCCAAGAAGGCCTGTTTTGTAAGTTTGTTTTCATTGACACTGAATTTAATTTCTGTCTTAGAAACTATCCAGTAAAGTCTAAAGTTAAAAGTTTGAGAACTGCAATGTAGTAGTCAAATAAGCCACAACTTGGATGAAAAATTTCAGCTGCTATTAGAGCAAAACAAAAACAAATTAAAAACCAACATTGTCTGCCTTTTTCAAGCCCCTGATCAGTCAGTAGCCACCTTGAGAACCAAAGGGATTGAATACAGTGGAGAGGATCCAAAACCGGAACCAGACATGACCTGTGAGGCAGGAAGTACAGCATGAACTTTTATTGAAAACAGCTCAACAGTGATATCATTGGCTGACGATGGAGGAGGCTATTTTATAACTCTCTGGAATATGAGTTTAAAAATTACATTACTCGGTAAACAACAGAAACAGTACTACAAAAGGTTCTTTAACAACCATAGCTATCTGTATTATAGGCAAAAATGAGAAAATAAATTGGAAAATTCTCGTCACCAAACCTTACCCAGATCAAATTTCGTTATCTTTGAATATAATTCTGCTGAGCTTAGTTACATGGTTATGTTAGAAATATGCAAGTAGAAAAAAGGCTGCTGTAGGCATTCTTAGTGACAATAATCAAACCATTATGTAGGTGGGGAGGAGAAATTATATGATTACCTAACAGTGAAAAAGGAGATGGGGGGAAAAAAGACCAAAGAGCAAATACCAGAAACTGGGTTTTATTAGGATAAAAGCAAACAATTTATGCTTTAGTAAGCTTTTAGCTATCAGAATTGTAATTTTAGTTAATAGATATCAAGCAAATGATTTATATGCTGTATTCTCTGGGGTGATGGTGGGGATGACAGTCTGTTAGTGATGGCTGCTATCCTCATTGATCATCAAGGTTGAATTAGAAATAAACTATTGAAAGTTTAATATATCATATATAAAATGATTGCTAATAATAAAGGTAGACTAAGTACTTAAAAGAATAACATTTAATATCTAGAAATTATTAAGAACTGCTCATTCACTTTGCATTCTATATCAAACATTCAGAGATTATTTAACTGAAAGAAACAAAGTGTGATTAGAAAGTGTAGATCAGAAATATATTTGAATTTTAGTGGAATATTGGATGTAAATCTTGACTAAATCATTTGGTGTTGTGGAATCAGAAGTCCAGAGGTAGAAATGTTCTTAAAGAGGATTTTATGTAATCCCTGGTTTCTGCCAGGCTGTTTTGAAGCATTTTATTTTAGAAAAAGTATTGACCAAGTGAAAAAAAAATGATTTCTGATTTTGAAATGAGTAGAATAACTAGATGTGATTGCTGTGGGGAGGGAGGATAAACAATTTTAAACAAACTCTTGTGTAATCATGCTAGGATTCAAAGGATGTATTCTTTGTTTCTAAAATGCATCTTTTAAACATTCACAGAAATGTCACCAAGATGCTCTGTCTTTCATATACCAGGAAAAATAGGCCATTACCATTTGTTGTCTGGGTCTGCATTTTTCGCTTTACAAATAATGTACAGAACAATAAAGGGATAGGGAGAACAGCTTTATTAGAATACTTTAATAAGAATTTAAGCATAGCATACCCAAATTCTTATTCTATGATGTATTCAAAATGAGTAACGTGTTAAAATGCAGCTAACTGTTCATCAACTGTTATACGTGCATCTAGAACATTTCCATCTTGTTAATACTGATTCCATATTTCAAATACATCTCTAATAAGTTCTACCTTATCATTACTTTTTGTTCTTCTTGTACTTACATCATCAAATGCCAAGCTTGAAGAACTTTTTGAAATCTTGAACAACTCATAGTTCTGTTGAAGGAGGCCTTCAATCATCTTTCCTCCATGTTTGCAACATATTTTTCTTCCTAGGTTTGTAAAAAGCCAATTAGCATCATCAATCTAATGAATATTTTTTATTTTCAAATCATGTATTTCCTGCTAGTCTTGTTTTTATTTTTATTTTATTTTTATTTATTTATTTTCGAGACAGAGCTTCACTCTTGTCACCCAGGCTGGAGTGCAATGGCGTGATCTTGGCTCACTGCAACCGCTGCCTCCTGGTTTCAAGCACTTCTCCTGCCTAGCCTCCCAACTAGCTGGGATTACAGGCATGCACCACCACGCCCGGCTAATTTTGTATTTTTAGTAGAGATGGGGTTTCACCTTGTTGGCCATGCTTGTCTCAAGCTCCTGACGTCAGGTGATCCACCTGCCTCGGCCTCCTAAAGTGCTGGGATTACAGGCGTGAGCCACCGTTCCCGGCCTACTCTGGTTTTTAACATGTGTCAGCTTGCAATCCAGTAACAACAATATGAAGTTTTGTTACAGGCCATTTTAGCAAAATGGTATGGTTCAAATTCTTATTGTAGAATATTGCACCATGTAGTCCTTCCTGTTGAATAACTTTTTGGATGAGAACACCATACATTCTTTTTGCATTTAGAAATATATTGGTGATGCATCGGTTCTTGAATTTGAGAAAATCCTTGTAGGATGTCTTCATTAAAGATTCATAGTTTGGATTTCGCGTATACAGATTGAATATTCCATTTCCAAAATGTTTGGAACCGGAAGTGTTTTGGATTTTGGAATTTTTTTGGGGGGAGAATATTTGCATATACATAATAAGATATCTTGGGGGATAGGATCCAAGTCTGAACACAAAGTTCATTTATGTTTCCTATACATACACCTTATACACACAGTCTGAAGGTAATTTTATATAATATTTTAAAATAATTTTGTGCATGAAACAAAGATGATATACATTGAACCTTTAGAAAGCAAAGATGGGCCGGGCATGGTGGCTCATGCCTGTAATCCCAGTGCTTTGGGAGGCTGAGGCGAGTGGATCACCTGAGGTCAGGAGTTTGAGACCAGCCAGCATAGTGTAACACCATCTCTACAAAAAATACAAAAATTAGCTGGGCATGGTGGCGTGCACCTTAATTCCAGCTACTCAGGAGGCTGAGGCAGGAAAATCGCTTGAACCTAGGACGTGGAGGTTGCAGTGAGCCGAGATTGCGCCATTGCCCTCCAGCCTGGGCGACAGAGTGAGACTCTCTCAAAAAAAAAGAAAAAAGAAAGCAAAGTTGTCACTATCTCAGCCATCCATGTGGATCATCTGAGGTGGTTTGGCATCACCATTGTTCCTGACTTTGAATTTTTATGCTACCATTAAGCAATCATTTTCTTATACTTATTCACACATGAGTTCTTAACAGTGAGAAATATGACATACCATTAATACAGTGAAAAAGAATGTGCTCATGGTAACTAAGCCTGTAAGCAGAAAAGCATCAACAGAATTACCTGTACCATCTGTTAAACAACAGCAGCCCCAATGAACAATGGCAGGCTTTTAGTCTCCACCTATAACGCTGTGTTTTTGTTTAAAAATTCACCCATCCGTACACTGATGACTTTGTGTTTTGATTAAAAGGTTAGTGTACACGGTGCTTTTTTAGGAGAGAGGAAACATCAGAAGCAGTTGAGGGACCAGGAAGTGGGTCCTCTAGTTATGAGGAGGCTTTCTGTTGGATGGCTTCTAAAAATGTTTCCTCTAGAGTCATCTGCGTCATTAACAGTGGTTTTGATCTTAAGATGTCTCTCTTTGATTTTAAAAACTGGTATGATTGATACCTTCTTCTGTTAAGAATGCACACTACTCTAGGCCTTCAATAAGCCCATCAGACATTTTCACCTGTCATCAATAAGCACTTCTTCTGCCGTGTTAACAATGTCCGTTGCCTGCTTCTGGCATCTTATTGGCACTCAAAAAGTTTCAGGTTTGGGAGCATTTCAGATTGGGAGCATTTCAGATTTCTGTATTAGGGACATTCAGCTGTATAATCAGTTTTTTCTTCTCCTTTCTTCTTTCTTCTTCCTCCCTCCCTCCCTCCCTCCCTCCCTTCCTTCCTTCCTTCCTTCCTTCCTTCTTCTTCTTTCTTCTTCTTCTTCTTCCTCCTTCTCATCCCCCCTCTTCCTTCCTCCTCCTCGTCCTTCCCCCTCCTCCTCCCTTCTCCTCCCTTCTCCCTTCTCCCTTCTTCTCAGAATCTGATGCTAGATTTGTTGTCATCTGTCTGTTTGCATTCATCTTCTGACTTAACTGTGCTGTGTCTCCATTTGTCACTTCCCTTTGCCATTTTGGGCAGAAAATGAAAAATTCTGAATTCTCAACTGTGTTCAGTGAAAGCTAAAAGCAGACTATAAAGTTAGTATGTTTAGTCTAAAACTCTTCTGGAAGATTATGTAATATTTTGGGTAATGCAATAAGAAAATGAAATGGTGATAATATAGTAATAATTTATTTCATCATTATATCGTATCATGGAAAATATGGTTCCATTTTTCTGTTGTTTTCTTTAGTCTTTTTTAAGCGTAATTGGCAATAATTGATGTGTAATAATGAAATAATTCTTAGGGTGATGAGATACAAAGTGCTTTAAGATATAGGAAAAGCGAGATCACTAGGATCCCATAACATATCTTAGGTTGATGAAATGCTCCAGTAGACCCATCTGGCTTGAAAGATAGTGAATTTTATTGTTTTTTAAAAATAATTAAATTTAAGTTGGGCATGGTGGCTCATGCCTGTAATCCCAGCACTTGGGGAGGCTGATGTGGGTGGATCGCATGAGGTCAGAAGTTCAAGGCCAGCCTGGCCAATATGGTGAGACCCCATCTCTACTAAAAATACAGAAATTATCTGGGCATAGTTTCACATGCCTGTAGTACCAGCTACTTGGGGGGCTGAGGGATGAGAATTGCTTGAACCTGGCTGGTGGAGGTTGCAGTGAGCCAAGGTTGTGCCACTGCACTCCAGCCTGGACTACTGAGCAAGACTCTTTCTCAAAAGAAAAAGATTTTCTCTTTTTTTTCTTTGGAAGGTATCCGAGAAAATATAAAATTTACAAAATACAATCCTTGTATATAGTTAGAACTACTCAAAAAATAATTCCTTCCCCCATCCCCCCAGAAAAAGAACTCTAAAATTGAGTACAATGGACCTTTATGGTATGCTGAAGGCCAGTCAAGATTGTAAGCAGTATGTGATGTTCTTGGAAGCAAAAGGGAAGAGATGAATATGGGAAACAACAGGAGTAAAAAAGACTTGGATTTTGTCATGCTGGGAACCCTAGGCTGCTGGAGTTTTGAGAGTCTCCTTATTTAAACTCTAGTTTTTGTGGTACTGCTGAATTGGATCTACTCTAAGATCCCTGCCCCACTTAATTTTTTTTCTTTTTAACATTTTTCACAGGTTTTAGCTGCTGGAAAATATCAAGCAGTATAATGGGACATTTGTGTTAGCTACAAGTCTCCATAGGTAGAAGGTGGAACATTGTCAAAGCTCTTCGAAACCTGTAATGTTGTTTGGACTTTGTACATCATGAATTTTTTGGAGCTTCCCTATGGCCTTGATATAGTTTGCCTTACTTGTCTCTCTGAGATAAAGTAGTACATTTCAGAGATGGGTGTTGTGAGAACTTTGGGTACATGGAAAGTTTCCTTGTTGTTATTTTGTGTGTTTTCTTTATTCATACTTCTTTGCCTCCAGAACATGCCAGATTTTTAGGAAGGATAACTTCCTAAATAAAAATATTTTTGGGGTTAGGGGGATAGGTTCTGTTTGTTTGTTGTTAACCAAAATTTAGTGTATTTCTACCCTAAATGTTAAAGCTCAAATAACTGAAATCTGAAAAGCCATTGCTAATGTTGCTGTGAATTTGGTAGAAAATGACACAGCCCTGTCTTAGTTCGTTTAGGCTGCCGTTATCAAATACCATAGAATGTGTGGTTTTATAAACAACATAATTGATTTCTCACAATCCTGGAGGCTGGGAAGTCCAAGATCAAGTTGCCCGCAGATTCCATGTTGATGGAGGCCTGTTTCCTGGCTCATAGATGGCCATCTTCTCACTGTGTACTCACCTGTCAGGAAAGGCAAGGCAGCTCTCTGGGGCTGCTTTTATGAAGTCACTAATCCCATATATGAATGCTTTGCCCTCATGACATAATCAGCGCCCAAAGGTCTCACTTCTAACACCATCACATTAGGGGTTAGTATTTTAGTATATTTTTTTGTGGGGTGGAGGCACAAACATTCATTCAGTCTGTGTAGCAGCCTTATTGTGATATATGTACTGATTCATTGGCTCATTCTGCCTATTGTCCAAAATCTGATTAGCTTGGATAGATTGAAGGCCAGGTATAATATGTGGTCCCGGTCAGTTTTTTTCTCTTCTTTCCTGATACTGTTCATTGCAGCAGAATTCAACTTTTTTTGCTCCTCTGTGATACTTCCGGATTGTTAGACACGTTGCATGGCATGGAGAAGTGCAAGGAGGTTGAAGTCAGATCAGCTTCATTTTGAGCCTTAGTCAGCTGCCAATTGGGTTTTTGACCTTGGGAAGGTCACTTGACCTCTCTGAGCCTCTTGTTTTTCATCTACAAATGGATTGCAAAGTTGTGATGTCTACATGTGATGATAACTGTGAAAGGTTTTGACATAGAGGTCACTTAGTAAGTCTTCACTTCCTTTGCCCTTGACTGAGCTAATACCATAATGATTCCCACCCCTTCTTTTAAAAGAGGCATTATATATACACTTAAAATTGCAGTAAATTTGAAAGCGGTCTTAAGAATTTGTAGAACCCATTGAGATGATTATTTAAGGTAACAATTTCATCTGTGTTCTTGACTTTCATTTAGAAACCTTATCCTTTCCTTTTGTGGTGTCAGCTTACCGACATTGTGGGCTCATTCTTTCTGGCTATAAAAGTGTTCAAATGTTTTCTGTGTACAAACAAAACTAATATTTCAGATCAAATGAATAGCCCACAAAATGGGAACAAACAGAAATACCTCTCAAAAAAAGCAAAAAATAAAACCCTTCTTAGTTCTCATTCCTATTTATCGACCTCCTTTTCTCTTGCTTTTATTGCTAATGTCTTAAAAAAAATAACCCATAATCACCATGGTCACTTTAAAAGAATTTCCTTTTATTTCTAAAACTGATTTCAGTCCAACTTTCAACCCTACTACTCTATTGAAACTGCATTCCTCAGGTCACAAAAGACCCAATAGCAGAATCTGTGGGACACTAATAAGGCATTCTTTTTTTTCTTGGAGATGGAGTCTCATTCTGTTGCCCAGGCTGGAGTACAGTGGTGCCATCTCAGCTCACTGCAGCCTCTGCCTCCCAGGTTCAAGCGATTCTACTGCCTCAGCCTCCCGAGTAGCTGGGATCAGAGGCGCCCACCACCACGCCCAGCTAATTTTTTGTATTTTTAGTAGAGACAGGGTTTTACCATGTTGGCCAGGTTGGTCTTGAACTCCTGACCTCAGGTGATCCGCCTGCCTCGGCCTCCTGAAGTGCTGGGATTCAGGCGTGAGCCACAGCGCCCAGTCCACTTGTAAGACATTCTTTTTCTTTATTTGCTGTCTTGTTCTCATCAAATCTATCCCTAGCCATTCTCATTACTTTTGTGTAGACAACTCCCAAAGCTGCATTCAGCTCACATTTATCTTTTCAGGTCTAAACTCATATATTCATTGGCTTTCTTGACATTACCACAGGATATCTCAATACAACCACAGTGTAGTGTGACTGAAGGCAAATCCACTTCAGCATGTATTCTTCATGTATTTTTTATCTCGACTAATGACACTATCATTCACCTAGTTGTCCACTTTTAGGTATAATTTATTGAGGTATAATTTATATACAGTAAACTGTCATTTAAAGTGTATAATTAGATCAGTTTTGACCTATATCCACCTGTGAAACCACCACCACAGTCAAGATATAACAGATTTCTGTCATCCCCAGAAGTTTTCTCATGCCACTTTGCAGTGTTTATCCTCTATCTACCCTTGCCCTAGGGAACCAAGTTCATTATCTACCTTTAGTCACTAGAGATTCGTTTGCATTTCTATAATTTTATATAAATTACATAATTTATATACATTCATATAAATATAAAATGCTGTATTAGGGTTCTCCAGAGAAAGAGAACCAATAAGATACCCTATCTATGTCTATATATAGGCATAGATATATATCTATAAAGAGATTTTAAAAATATATATAGAGAGAAGTTTATTTTAAGGAATTGGCTTGCTTATGGGAACTGGCAAGTCCAACAGTTTTAGGGCAAGCTGACAGGCTGGAAACTCTTGTAGGATTGTGTGCTGCAGTCTTGAGTTTGAAGTTTGTAGGGCTGGCTAGCAAGCTGGAAACTCAGACAGAAATTGATGTTGTAATTTTAAGTCTAAAATCTGTAGGGCAGGCTGAAAATGTAGACAGGATTTCTATGTTAGAGTATTGAGGCAGAATTCCTCTTCCTCTGGGAAATCTGTTTTTGTTCTTATTGCCATCGACTGATTAGATTAGGCCCACCCACATTATAGAGGGAAGCCTACTTAAAGTCAACTGAGTGTAGTTAATCACATTTATAAAATATTTTCACACCAACACCTAGTGTAGCTTAGCCAAGTTGACATACAAAATTGAGCCATCACTTTTTTTGCATCTCCTCACTTTTACTCAGTAGAATGACTTTGAGATTCTCCCAAGTTGTATTCGGTAGTTCATTCCTTTTTATTACTGAGTGCCCTTTTTTTTTTTTTTTTTTTTTTGAGACGGAGTCTCATTCTGTCATCCAGGCTGGAGTGCAGTGGCGTGATCTTAGCTTACTGCAACCTCTGCCTCTTGGGTTCAAGCGATTCTCCTGCCTCAGCCTCCCAAATAGCTGGGATTACAGGTGCCCGCCACCACTCCCAGCTAATTTTTGTATTTTTAGTAGAGACGGGGTTTCACCACATTGGCTGGGATGGTCTCAATCTCCTGACCTTGTGATCCACCCGCCTCTGCCTCTGCCTCCCAAAGTGCTGGGATTACAGGTGTGAGCCACCATGCCCAGCCTGCTGACTGGTATTCTGTTGTATGACTACGTGGCAGTTTGTTTAGTCATTCTCCTATTGATGGACACTTGGGCTATTTCTAGTTTTTGGCTAGTATGAATAATGTGTTATGAACATTGGTGTACAAGACTTTCTGTGAACATATATTTTTATTTTTAGGAGTTAAATATTTAGCAACCCAATGGTAGATATTTGTTTAATTTTAAAGGAAACTGCCAAACCATTTTCCAAAGTGTTTATACTATTTTGCATTTTCACTAGCAGTGTTTCAAAGTTCCAAATGCTCTACATTCTCCACAGTATTTGGTGTTAATCTTTTAAATTTGAGCCATTCTAATGAACTTGTAGTGGTATCTTATTGGGGTTTAAATTTGCATTTCTTTGATGGTGAATGAATTTGAGCATCTTTCCATGTGCCATTCAGGTATCTTCATATATGAAATGTGAGTTTAGATCTTTTGCCCATTTTTCTTACTGGGTTGTTACTGAGTTGTAAAAGTTCTTTTTATATGCTGGATATTAGTCCTCATTAGGTATATGTATGTATTGAAAAATATTTTATCCTATTCTGTGGTTTCTTATATTATTACTTATATATTTTATTATGTGTTTCTTACATATTATCTAAAGGGTGTATTTTGAAGAGCAGAAGTTAATATTTTATAAAGTCTAATTTGTGAGGTATTTTTTGCCTACTGTAAAGTCACAAAGATTTTTCTTGAGTTTTCTTCTAGAAGCTCTGTAGTTTTAACTCATATCTAAGTCTGTGATCCATTTTTGACTTTACTTTTTCCCTCACTCTCTATATCACTTGTCATGGATTTCTGTTTTAGAAAGGACTCACCCCTTTCCCCCAACCAGTAAGGACTCTCTTTTAGACTATTTTTGTTCAATCCCTCGTTTGTTTTTTTTTGTCCCTCACATTAAAATATGCTTCTCATTAGGTCCTGTATATCATGTCTGCCTTCTCCAATCTATTTCCACAATGCCATAATGCCATAGGTTATTACTCTAAAATTACTCCAATCATTCATGTTACTACTGTGCTGAAAAATCCTCAATAACTGTCAGCTTCCCAAGAGTTGCCTAAATCTAGGTGCTGTCACTTGATGGAATCTCCATGTCACACCATATGAAAAGGAGAGAGTGAATCAGCCAGTTTTCTATGTAAAGAATTAATCAATCCCTAACTTGGAGGACTTAGCCATAACTTCTGGTATTATATTTACTGCATTCTATTGTCATTATTTTGTTAGATTGAACTCTTTTTAATGTATTACCTTTGATATTCTTCCCAGCACCTTCCAGACCATTGGGATACAGGAGACTTTTTTTGAGGGAATAGTTGAGGAACCTTGGCAATTAAAAAGACAGCATTGGAAATCATTGACTTCAAGGGCAGACTGGGCAGCCAATAATTTTTGGGTGCTATGTTGTTTTTAAAAATCATTTTATACTTAGAGGGGCTAATTTAAAGAGAATAATCTGGAAGACTAAATATAGCCTTCAGTTTCGGAAGTAGTTTCTGTTGAACTGGCAGTGGAAGATGTGATGGAGGAGGATGGTACGAATAAATTCAGAATAAATTCATTATTCTGAACTCTCTCTGACTTATTGTATACCGTGCTTATTCCATCAGGGCCTTGCTGTTGTTTTGCTCTGAGACATAGCTATCTAAGCGTAAGATTACATATTTTTAGAAATAATAGAAGCATGTGTTCAAATTAAGTTTATTCTTTAAAAGGTTTTTTTACATGAAAGTAGAGCTCCAAAAGACACCTTATAAAACTGTTATTACTGCTGTTCTAAGGTAGTATACAGGCTACGTAAATATCCAGGAGATAGAATAATTTAGTCTGTGGAGTAACTGTTAGTTTATTGATTAATGTTTATAGCTTGGTGATGTGGTATAGATTTTGAGTCATTCTTTAGCGTGTTTGCTCATATTATCCTTTGGAAATATTTTAAGTTAAGCCTTCTGACTTCTCTGGTCCCAGGAGGTTCGCCGTAGGCTTGTATATCGTTAATTCAGGGAATGATAGTGGCTGGAGTAATAAACTCAGAGGCTATTGAAAATTTGTAATGATTTTGTTGTATTCATATGGAATTAGATCCTGTTGTGCTCCTATTTAAAACCTTCCAGGGGTTTCCCATTGTGCTTAGAATGAAATACGAATGCCCTCCTAGGCCTGCCCTCCTCAGCCTTATCTCCTACCCCTCCTCGCCTTGGTAGCCTTGCTTCTGCTACTCTGCCTGAGCATGAAAGTGCTCGCTGTCCTTAGGCCTTTGTATTTGTAGTCCCCTCTGGGGGTAATCATCTTCTCCAGACCTTTAGATTTTTTTTTTCTTCAGGTTTCATATTAAATGTCACCTCCTCAGAGCGATCTTCAGCAGTCTCCATTCGTCTCTAGTTACCTATTCCGTTACACTATTTTAACTGGCTCCATGGTACTTGTCACCCTGCCTCTCGTTGGTCAGTAATCCTCAGGAGAGTGGTTGCCTTGCTGTATGGTTCACTCACTGCAGTATCCCGGTGCTTGGAGACACACAGCAGGTGCTTGGTAAGTGTGCAGAGGGATGAATGTCATCTGTATTATCATCCTCACTGAAGTAACTGACAGTCAAAAACAACTTGTGACTAAACAGGTACTAATTGATATGATTGTCTGTTTAAATTACTCAATAATTGATTCATCTTTTCATTACATAGTATAGAATTTAATTATGGTAGAAACAGATACTGTCTTTTGTGGCTAGTATGCAGATTACAGGGTTCTGTCTCGTATTCAATTTGTCAGGCCATGATTTCTCTTCATATCAATTCTTTAATGTAGCTAAATAATAGTCTTCTTTTGGTTTTAAGTTTCTATTAATTCCAGAAGTGTTTTGGGACTTGCTGAAGTATCATTAAGCCATGTGTTCTGTTTTTTTGAGTTAAAGCTTGGCTGAGGCAGGCTGGTAGATTGAGAGCTCTCGGGGCTGGAGGTCAGGAAGCCCAGCCTCTGGTTTTAGTTCTGCCAGTAGCCAACTGTCCACATGAATATTTTGGCCCTCAGTTCTCTAATTTATAAAATAATAGAGTTGAGTGAAATTGTCTCAAATGTTAGTCTTCTTTTAACAGTGTATAATTATGTAATTCTGGGCCAGAACCAGTCATTTTGCACTGGTGGGAATTTTTATAGGTTGTATGGGCATGTGGCATATATGATAGTTGTCCAGTTATCATTATGCTTTTCAAGAATGAATAGTCAAATTTGTTTTACTTAACTGAACATTAAAACATCTGAAGGATTCAGAAGTGGTCTAGTTTATTTCAGTTTTTGTTTGTTTTTATTTTTGGTGGTGGCTGCAGTAAGAAATAGTGTACATGATTTATTGGGCATATCGACTTAAAAATTGACTGTTATTTAAGTAGATAATAAAGGTTTGTCTTCAGGATACTTATTTGGCCTTCTCATAGTTTCAAGGATCTCAACCTTTTTCTTCTTTGGAAATCATCTGAGAATTTTATAATGGACTTGGCCTCATATGTACTACTTTAGCACATCAGTTTTACTTAAGGTTCATATCATTCTTCATTGACATTAGATATGTATCAGTTTTAAGAAATCTTATAGAATGCTGAATGTTCCATTCTGTATTCTGTAGTTCAGTGTTCATCAGAATCATCTTAGGATTTGTTAAACCGTGGATTGCTGCTCCCCACCCTGAGTTTCTGATTCAGTAGATCTGGAGTGGGACCTGAGAACTTGGATTTGCAAGAAGACCTTAGTTTAATCACTGCTGATCCAAGAACCATGCTTGGAGAACCTCTGCTGTAGTTTGTCAAATTCTTTATTTGCATGTGCTGGCAGCATTTTGATTAAGGAATCTTCCTTACTGTATACGGATACATCTCAACAATACACCTTGTGGTCCTTGGATTCCCTCATATTATATGATACCTCATATCCTCTCCAGCTTCCTGGTTGGTGTGATACGTAACACAGTTTTCAATACCAGTGGAACTCTTAACAACAAGATGCTGCCAGTAACTTTAACTTTTCAGGTTGTGTGTTTAAATGGGAAAAGCATGCATTTAGACATTTGGGTTTACTCTTGAGAACGCTGGCTTTGGAATCCAAAAGGCCTTAGCTTAAAGGTTAGCCTTACCACTTATTTGACTATATGAGTTTGGGAAAACTATGTAACTCTTCTAAATCTTAGTTTCCTTAAGTTAAAAATTGTTAAAATTTTATATTTGCCTCATAAGATTTTTAGAAGAGCTTAAGTAAATTAGATAAGGTATATAAAGTGCTTCGTAAATACTCAATAATTGATGGTTTTAGAAAAGTTTGTATGTCAGTCTAAATGGTTATAACTTTGATGTGGCTTTGGACAGAGTTTCTCTCCATTTCATGACTTGCCTTAATGCGGGTTGCTCACCTAACCTGCTTACCAGGGCCTCGCCATGGACAGCAGACAAGTGTCTGCTTCACCTTACGTGTTTGGAAATGCTATGTCTTGTTCCTGTCTAACCTGGCTCTATCACTGGGCTCTTAGTTTTGGCTCCTGGCTCCACATCAGGCCCTTCCTGCCCTGGTGACCTGTTGCAGCCTGTTTCTCTGACTCGCACCTTCACTTGTGAGAGTCACTGGGGATCTGGAGTGGTTTTGTATTCCTCTTTCTGGCTCCACCTGAAAACCAGTATGGTTAGAGGTATATCTCTACCCTCCCACCTGGGATGGGATGATTTTGTTTTCACCAAATTAATTATGTTAAATGTGTGTGTGATTTTAATTTATAGTCAAACTTTCTTCTGCATTTTAAGCTCCAGTTTTAATGCTGCATGTTCGTTAGAAACATAGCTTCATGAAGATAACTTTGATTTATTGTATTTTCTTAAAAAGGGCCTATATTCACCAGATTTTCATTAGCTTAGAATACATATGAGAAATTTTTAGCTGTAAGTCATGTTGATTGGAATGAAGATTCCCCTAAGAAACTGTTTTAGTGACTAATAAAAGTTTTGTGAGAAAGTGCCAGTTGCCTCTATCAGAAATTACACTTGGTAGCAGTGTTGGAGGTTCAGTGACTTGTCATTGTTTCACATTCTTTTTTGGTTATGGTCATGAATTCTCTGTTGTCTTAAGTCCTATTGTAATGATATGCTTTCAGCCATACTTTTGATTTCATGCTTTTCAGATGCCAAAGGGGTTTGTCTTTGTTACATATTTACACAAACACTTTGCTTCCTATTTCTTCTTCACTTTACTGATGCTCCTTTTGCTCAACTGGAGGGTGTCTGCCAAGAGGCATGAGTCTGCCTGAGCAGGTGTCTCCTAATCCTAATTTTTGCTTGTATTTGTGAACACGTAGCAAGCCTCTTCTGCTGGACCAAGTGAGGGTCGTGGAGAGAAAACAGAGGCACCAGATATAGACTAAGGTGTAAGGAGCAAGATGTAATAGTTTAACTCGATTGGATTTTTTAATTGGGTGGAATAATTCAGGGTTACCACAGAACATTATCACCTGAAAAGATGTGACTTACTGTGAAGGATTCAATAATAAATAATGGGACTGTCTCTGCCATATATATTCTTGCTTAAAACTATCTTAGTATATATTATATACAAATTTAATTTACAAGAAATTAAAGCAGACATATACAAATTTAATTTACATGAATTCAGCTACATGCACTCCATCTTTTATATTAACTATAAGTGTTGTATATGTGACAGAATTCACAAATGAAGGAATTTACAGCAATAATTTCAATAATATGTGATTTTATTCTATTCTTCACTGACTTTAGTATCTATCCCTAAGTGATAGGGATAAATCTCCTATCCTATAAATTCTTACCTATAAATTCTTTGAGGGTGGGAGAAGTAACGAGGGGTAATGACTCTTGGTGTTGTTAAAGATGGCATAGCCAAGGGCAATGCAGTGGTAATTTTTGACAGATTAAGATCAGATGCTTTCGGGGCAAAGAGCTATTTGTTTTTTGACTTCCAGTGGTCTGTTTTTTCACATCTGTTTGTGCTGGAGTAAAATTAATTTATTTACTTTTATAATGTTTTAAACACTTAGCCATAGTTTGGATTGGTTCCAGCTCTCATAAGTAAATCACTTTGATGAGAGTTTATGAGAATCTTTAAGTAGCTTAGGGACCAATAAAATACTCTTCTTACCAGAAGATAGAAATGATACCCATCAATGGTACTCATTCTAAAACTTAGTGAGTTAAGAGTATTTGTTTTCAGAGTTAAAAAAAAAAAAAAAAGTGAATCACCTATAGTTACTAAGTCTTGATTCTGCTCCCCACAAGCCTTTCTTTTTTTTTTTGAGACAGAGTCTTGCTCTGTTGCCCAGGTTGGAGCACAGTGGCGTGATCTTGGCTCACTGCAGGCTCTGCCTCCCGGGTTCACACCATTCACCTGCCTCAGCCTCCCGAGTAGCTGGGACTACAGGCACCCGCCACCATGCCCGGCTAATTTTTTTGTATTTTCAGTAGAGACAGGGTTTCACCATGTTAGCCAGGATGGCCTCCATCTCCTGACCTCATGATCTGCCCGCCTCAGCCTCCCAAAGTGCTGGGATTACAGGCGTGAGCCACCACGCCCGGCCCACAAGCCTTTCAGTAAATGCTATATTGTAATGGTTATTACAACAAGAAGCTATTGTGCAGCACTCATGAAATGAGTATCTTTTCTGATCCATGAATAGCACTATTATCAAGGGGACACTTGAAGCCTTGAAGAAAAGCTTTTCTTTTGCCTTTTCTTCTTGATGCATTTTTTTTTTTTTCTCTTAGAACAGCTACCAGTTTATGTTTGGAATACAGCCTAATAACTTGTGCCTTAACCTAATTAAATCATATTTCTTATGGGGTGAAATGATTGACTGTAGGCACAGCAGTACACATAAGGGAAGTAAAAAAGCAATACTGAATTTATAGTTGACTTTTAGAAAACTTTTTTTTGTCTGGTCTCTCATTCAAGAAAGGGCCTGAGAGTGAGAAGCAAGATGGCCACAGCAGGGAAGGGCCTAGTGTCTGCCATCTAGCTAGGCAGAGCTGAAGCTGCTGGGCTACAGCTCAGAGCACTCGTAACTCCAGACCCAGGCTCACGACCTCCAAGGTTGTGCACCTTTAAGGTTCAAGACGATGGGGAGAATTTTGAAGTTATTCTCATTCCCTGGTTGTACTTTCCTCATCCTAGACTTCACATGGGGCAGACAGACAGTGGGGTAAGTCTAAAGCAGTGGTTCTCGTGAACATTTGGCAACATCTGGAGACTTTTTCGTTGTCACAAATAGAGAGATTACTCTGGCATTTGTCATTGGACAGTGAAACATCCTACAATACACAGGACAGCCTCTCAGAAAAGAATTATCTGGCCCCAAATGTCAATAGTGAGAGTTAACAGAGGATTGTAAAGTTTCTACTATAATAGTTTCATCCCAAAGGCTAATAGAAAGGAAGCAGGGACAGAATTCTTATTTTCGGCCTGAGGAGGGTAATAGAAGTTGGTGTACTATGATAAGTCATGACAGGTTTTGTAGCCATACCCATAAGCTGTCATCTTCAGAAGGAAGAGAAATTCAAGGGCTAAGCTAGTTCCAGTGAAGGCCAACTTGCATTTAAGTGAGTGGTGCAAAATCAGAAACTGCTAAAGCCACACATCTGTCTGTGTGCTGAAGAAATGGGAGAATTATCACTAATAAAACCTCATTTTGTTTGCAGATATGTAGCCTGCTTCAGTATGTGTTAACGTTTTGGACTATACTTTTTGGTCGTTTCATTTAGTCCTAATTGAACTTTTTTGAGAGTGAATTGGAATAGAGCACAAGTCTAGTTTCACTGACACTTAAATCACAGAAGATTATAGGTATCCTTTTTTTGTATTTAGTAATTGTGGTTTCTTTTTTGACGTAGTTGCCATAATTGAGAAATTGAAGCATGGTCTGTTCAGGACAAAATGAGTCATGAAATCAGAAGATATATAGATATTTGTGGAAAAAAAGGTTAATATAGCATAAATGCTAGAGGAGGTAAGAATAATTTGAAAAACTCCTTATTTATAATGAAGACAATGAAATCATAGCTCCAAAATTAGGTTGTTATAAAACATAGAAAACCAGATAATTGGTATGTTTTTCTGTTTGACTCTCAATTTTAAAGGACTGTAATTGATGTATTGTTTATATTGTTCACTAAACACAGTGTTTGGCTGATAGGGAGGGAATAGAGAATGCATGTGATCACTCAGAGATATGCAGTGCTTCTCCCCCAAAACAATTATAGTGCTGTGGCTGCCAACGCTGATGTCACAGTCAGTAGATAAAGAGCCATTTAAGACTCTTTGTATCATCCTCAGAAGGACAGGGAGAATTTATGTAACATCTGAAGCAGTGTTAAGATTCCTGCTGTGTGCATCATTCAGGAAAGGAGAGAGTAGTTTATAGAGGGAGAAGCAGTTGCTCTGTTTGTTAGAGCAAAAACAGAAATTCAAAGCAGTACCTTAGGACTGAAATAGAGAAATAAGGCTGGTTTCTCTACCTTTGTACTGTGGCTGTTAGAGATGGTGTTGGGCAAGATTGATCTACCTAGATTGTAAATTTCAGTACTGTTTATAGATTAGTAACATCTTTCTGGGGAGAAGAAAATGGCATTAATATAGACTTAAATTGTTTGTGAAAAAAAGTTTCCTTACAGGCAAGAAAAGTGTAATGTAAAAGTTGTTTTCCTAATGCCAAAGGCCTCCTCCATCCACTGCCCACTGTGCCATTTTGCCAAAATTTTGGCATTGTTTTTTTCTTGGGTCATTACCATTCATGCTGGATTTGGGGCCTAAGTAAAAAAGGAATATGCTGTCAGTTACATTGTGGAGGTAAGGAAACAGCAGTGGGCCGTGCAGGGGGAAGAGTGGTAAGCTGAACTGAATTGTATTCGAATATTTTCAGTCCATAGCCAAGTGCCTGACCTGCAACAAGTGCTTAATCAATAACTGTAATAATTTATAGGTAATAATATAGGTAAATACTCATAGGGAGATGACTACTTCCTAAATAGATCTCTTATCTCCCTCTTTGACTTTCTATCCTTGCCTTAACTCAAGATTGTCATTAATTTCTTATAGTCAGTTTAACCAGACAGTGATAGCCTCCAGTGTGGTTCCTCAGTTTCTAGTCCCTTCTGCACACTGATGCCAGAGCATCTTTCTGTAAGAGAGACATTACATTTCTTAATATAGTCATCTGTGGCTAATGCTCACAGGTAAAAGTGAGTTTTTAAAGTGTTCCTTGCAGTCTAAGGAATAATAGGTATTTTAAATGATAAACATCTTTATTCTAGGTCTACAGGCCCTCTCCAGTAGACGGATGAGTCTGATGCTTTATGAATTGAACCATCAAGTTGGTTATCATTTATTATTATCACCATCTTCATTTTGTTGTTGTTGTTGTTTTGCTTTGTTTTGTGATCCTAACTATCATTATTACTTTTGGTTGAGAGTTAAGTCCATGGCATCAGACTGCCTTGACTGTTTTATTTCCTAGCTCTGTGACCTTGGGTAAGTTACTAATCTCACTGCCTTATTTTCAAAGTTACTGTTCCCATTGTATGTTCTTTTTGCAACAAACTTTTCATTCAAACATCTGATTTTCTTGATCAATATTAAGGAGAAAAAGTCATCTGCAATTTAAGAATGCTGTTTAGAAAGCAAATGAATAAAGTCATTGACTTTTTCTGTATCTACACTTAAAGGCTGTCCTAAGCTCTTGCTCTTAATATTAGCTACACTTAGTAGAATGATTTTGGTAAAAGGTTCACAGTCTACTCTGTGAACTGCCTCTTCTAAAAGCTGCCAGTTGTGCCAAAGAAGTAATGACATTTGTCTTCGTTTTTTGCAATGGTTTTATGCTGTTTATTTAGTATAAAACTTCTGATGTAATATAATTAGAACGAGTATTTGGTCAGTTAATTGAAAAAGCTGGCTAAAGGAGAATATAAAATGTTTAAGATAAATTTGCAAATACTTTCCTCATCCTAGACTTTATCTAGAGGCAGAGAGGTGTAGAATACCTCTAAAGCATGCATGCATGCATTCATTCATTTATTTAGAGACGGAGTTTCGCTTTGTCGCCCAGGCGGGAGTGCAGGGAAAAAACTGAATGTTCTCTGGAATTTTGGATTCCAGAGAAGAGATGGTTTAATCAGGATGCTTTTTTTCCCCCTCTTTTTCTTTTTAGCTTAACAGATTGCTCTCAATTTTTGAAATATAGCTAACCCCAATTATCTGTATATGGTACACTCAGCCCACTGCAACCTCCACCTCCTGTAGGCGATTCTCCTGCCTCAGCCTCACAAGTAGCTGGGACTACAGGCACATGCCCTTACTGCCTGGCTAATTTTTGTATTTTTAATAGAGACAGGGTTTCTCCATGTTAGCCCGGCTGATCTCGAACTTCTGACCTCAGATGATCCGCCCACCTTGGCCTCCCAAAGTGCTGCCGTGCCCGACCTAAAGCATTATTTTGAAGGCCAGAACTGAGGGGAGCAAAAAGCAATTCCTAGTTTAATATTCCGAGGCTGACGGAATCAGGAATGGAATTTTTATTTTAGTTCTTGCCTCGGAACCAGGGTACAGATTTTTATTAGCCTTTTCCCATTTACAGTTTCATTCTGAACCTATTTTGGTATTTTCATTAATTGATTCACTTGACTGAGTTTCTCCAAAGCATTCAGTTTAATTTTCACAGAAATTACTTTGCCTTCATATTTCACTGGTCTATGTAAATATTGTTAATAATATAATTACAAGTACAATTAGCATGACTATGCAGCGGGGGAGGGGATAGGAATATGCTGTGTGTACTAGTGGGGGACCTCACGGTGTTACGGATTTCACTGACGTGTTTTACGGAAGGAATGGAGATGTGTGGGTGAGCCAGAGTGCTAGACAAGTGGAAAATGGATAAGAGTACATTTGCCCTGTTCAGCGTCTTTATCAAGTCTGCTGCCTTTGGGAGAATATTGCTAGTTTTATCAGACCTCAGTGGCACTGTATTCATTCAGTATCCTGTCATAAACATTTCATGTCTGTTTTATGTTATTTGATTTTTTCAATAATACATCAATGAAGACATTATGCTAATAGCATTTTCTATCTGTTTGAAGCTGTGGTCTCCTGAGGCTCAGCAGCAGAGAGGCCCTTTTAAGTTTGTTTTCTTTAAATTCCTTCCTTTGAATTGGTTGTTAACCGAGAACCCCTAGGCTTTATCTCCGGGAGGCAGATCCGCTTTCACTGCCCAGGTGTCCTGTAGTTTGGCACACTTGTATTTTTCTGAATGAGCCAAGGTGGGAAAGCAGGGACTAGAATGGTGGGAATAGAGAAGGATGACTGTTGTCAGGCCCAGTAGAGACTAAGCAGAACTTGCAGTGCATATGTAATCCCACTGTAATTACCAGGGACAAGTTAGAAATCAGTCCCTCCCTTCTCAATTTATATTGGAATTGTGTCTTCTGGCAAAAGGTGAAAGGTTTTTCCTTCAGTGTGCTGGTTATAACAGAGCACCATTTTATGTAATTCAAGTGTGCTTTCAAAAATAGATGGGTAGTAAGAGGGTTTTGTGTTTTGTTTGTTTGTTTGTTTTGCCAAAGAGCTGTTCTTGTTCAGTCTACCAAGGTGTGTCACCATAAATTGTAATTAAAACTTGTATATCTTATGTTTTTCAAAACATCAATCTCGAGTTGTAAAATTACCATACCAAACCCTTTATACCGTACAACTTCTCTTTTTGGTCGGATAAACCAAGAACAGAGTATTTTAGATTCCAGAGAAAAGATGGTTTACTCAGGATGCCTTTTTTCCCCTCCTCTTTTTCTATATATTTCTTATATCTAATGTTCTTTCATCTCTTTGTATTCTTATGTCTGTTTTTCTATTGTGCAAAGGGAACCAGTTCTACCAGGCCCTTTCATCTTGTTGTTAGCAAATAAGAGGTGTGTTTAAAAATAACAAAACAAAAAACCTACCTTAAACCTGCAATGGAAGTGGCTTGCCTCCTTTCCCATCGCTGGGTTGTTAATGTTGTGGCAGGGAAGCCCATAAAGCTAAATTAAACAAAGCCACATCAAGGCTTTGTGTCAAGGCAATAAACTAGGCAGGGAGAACCACACTGATGTCAGATGAGCACGCAGGGGGTGGGGGAGCAAGATGAGCTGAAAATATTTCAGGAGTCTGAACTATGCTGGGTGATTTCTTTCCTTAAGCATTAGTGAATCATATGTAAGATTTTGTTGTTTTCCACAGAAACAAACGATAGCAGAGAGCATTTTCATATAAGTAGGTGACATTTTTGCCTTAAAAGAATCGTTGCTTGAAAAAAAAATCTCAGATGGCTCTGTGTGTGTGTGTGTGTGTGTGTATGTGTGTGTGTGTGTGTGTGTATGTTGTGTGTGTGGCTGTATTGATCAAATGACAGACTTAGTTGTTAAGAACAATGACTTTGTTTTTGAAGAGTCACATAGACAAATACATCTCAGACTTTGTAAAACATCTGAATTGTTCCCAGAATTTTCTGGGCTATTTTTAAAAAGATTGTTTGCAGAGGTGAAATACCTTGTTCTCTGCCTCAATGATGTAGGTGCAGTAGGGAGGCCCAGCAGCAGGGGTTGGGGACTGACTCCCTCCATTCTTCATCAGTGTCTTCTCACACAGCATAAACCTTCTGCCCTCTGGTGCCTAGTCTCTAGGTACCATACTTTTAACTCCAAGTTCTTGCTCTATCTGACTTTTGTTTCTTTATGCTGCAAATCCCTGATGCTGTTTGGAATGCACCTTTTTAGTTCTATGGCTGGGAAGTTCTGAGTGATGAAGGCAAGTAGTTCAAGGCTGCACCTGAGACCGATTTAATATATACATATATATGCATATTCATCTACATGAGTATAAGGAAAGTAAACATGGAAACCTTTGATGCTTTTCACAGTAACACATTTTCTTTGGCTTTTTCTTAAATGAGCTTGATAGGTCTGTGTCTAAGTATACTTATTTTCCAGCTAATTTTTAAAGATAAATTGTGTGTGACGCTAGTGATTTCATGGGCTATTTTGATGATGGAACAACAGCTAGGAATAACAGGTAATACAGATTACATAAAGGAGTGTCAGTGCCTTCCATGAATTTTTTTAAAATTTGGAAAGGTAAGAGTTTATAAATAAGAAGGTTAAATAAATAGGCACACCTCACCTATTTAGTGTTTGGTTGTCAGTCAGCGATCAGTTGCAAGCACAACCTTAGGCCAGGAGGCTAGCAAAAAAAGACCTCTAAGCAGCCCAAACAGACACTACAGAATTTCAATAAAACACATGGGAGGTGGTATCAAAAGTAGCATTCATAAAGTGGAAGCCAGCAACCTGGGACCTCAGTAGTGTCCGTGGATGTTTTATGAATATCATTTATTATACTCTAATATCACCCCATAATGATGATGACCTAAGGCCATCAAGAAAAGGTACTTGCTGTTTATTTGATTTTTGACAAGGCAGGACAAGTTATGACATTCAAAGGTATTGAAGTAAAATATATTGCCAGAAGAATAAATTCTTGGACATCTATAAAGCTCAGTAATCTAGAATACCACATGACTCCCAAGTTTAGGAAAGCCAATATATTAATATTACTGTCAGCAGCTATCAGGATTTAAAATGTTTTATAAAAAGTCACAGCCTTTAAGTGGAACAAACGAAGGTACCTACCATGACTCCTGGTGGTGGCATGCATGCTGGTGGTGGTATGTGGTAGGAAGAAACTGGACAGAAAGAGTAGTTATGTGGCTGTTGCCATTAGTTGAGTGGGAGTTAAGGTCAAGAATCTGAGTCTGGGGACCGAGAGGAAGGGATGGCTACAAGAGATGCTATGATGATTCTTCAGGATGAACTGGTTAACTGGATATACATGGCAAAGAGGGAGGGAGTATTTAAAAGTGACCCCAGGTTTTGCAACTCATGAGTCTGGGAGAATGTTGTTTACTACTGCAGAAATGGGACAGGCAGCTGATTTTGCAGGGAGGAAGACTGGCTTTATTTTCGGTGTGCTGAGTTGAGGAGCCGGCGACAGACCTGGCAGGAGTTTGGATTTAAAGGCCTGGAGCACTAAGAGGCTCTTTCCGACAGTTCCCAAGACAAGCAAAGACAGGCGTGCTTTCATTATTGTCCTAGCAAGCGCTTAATAATTAGTGGTTGATTTGTAGTTTTTAAAAATTTCTGTGGGATGATTGGATTTGCTTGAAAACAAGCTGTTCAGATACATAGTTTATACTTACAAGCAAAAAGTCAGTAATGAGACTTGCTCATCTGCTTGGAGGGTGGGAGCAGAAGCAGAAGCAGGCATGCTAGCCTGACAGCACTGTGTAGCCACATGTTTCCTCCTGAAATGTTATGTAAAATTTCCATTCTACTCCATAATGCTTATTTGAATATAATTTTAAAAATGTAGAAGTATTAAGAATTGCCATCGACCCCAAATGAAAGTTTCCTACTATGTTTCTCTTGCGGTTTTGCTTGGCTTTTCTTGCTTCTGCAGAGGGATGCTTTGCTTCTGACTTTATTCAAGCTACAAGGGGAGATCGAATTTCCTGCCAGCAATATGACAGCTCTTTTGCTGCATCATTGAATGTTCTTGCTGTTTTTTATGATCTTTAAACAAATACTCTAAATTTATTAGCTGAGCATCATGAAATGCGTTAGGATAGCAAGATAGTATAGCTTCATGTCATTGACTTTTTTTTGAGGCTGGATTTACAACATTAGGGAACTTCTGATGTGACTTTAGACTTTTGTCTTCATAGGAAATAGTGTTCTTTATTAAAATGACTAATTAATCATTGCAGATACTGTCATTGGAAGGTTAAGAGTCCACACAGTTAACAGGTAGACTTGAAGGAAAGCAACCTTAGGTAAATTGGATTAGTACCCATTTTTTTCTTTCATAACCATAATTATTGCTCTGCTAATTAATGAGAACACTGTTTTTTTTTTCTTTTTTTCCTGGAGACATTTTCTCTCTTTCTGAATAAAGAAATAATGAAAACAACTATTTTTCTACAGTTTAGATTCCTATAACCAAGCAGATTTTGTTATTACAAATGCAAGCATATGTTTTTCTAATCAGAGTAACTAAATCAAACTCCTCTTTTTATGCTGCAAACTATCATTTCCAGTGAATGCTATGGAAATAGGAAAGTCAAGTCCAGGTAGTATATGATTCTGACCAAGCTTTACTTACGTACTTGGAGAGTTTTCCATCTTTCAAACAGCTGGAACTTAAAGGAAGCTTAGAAAAGAAATTTTCTCAGGCATGACCTATTGAATTGTTTGTTAGTGCCAGAGTAAAACTGTAATTTGCTGTTTCGTTTGTGTTCTGTGGGCACTGGTGTGAAACAGTAGATTTTATTGCTGGTGTCCTTTTAGTATGAATGATTTTTTATAATTTCTTTGAAGGCTTCACTTTCTTCTAGTGGGAAAAACTCTGATTTTGTTACTCTTTTCTGACTAAATTCCACTTTCGCTCTCTTCTTTCTTCTGACCTACTCCTTGCCTTCTAATCAATGTATTCTGATGACTTATTTAATTGTTTCTTTAAATGATATAAAGGAGCACCCACTGATAAACTAAAAATTTTTCTAAGCCACATGTGGTGGCTCATGCCTGTAATCCCAGCACTTTGAGAGGCTGAGGTGTGAGGATACTTGAGCCCAGGAGTTTGTCTGGGCAACATAGGGAGACCCCATCTTTACAAAAAATTTAAATATTAGCCAGGTGTGGTGGTGTGCCCCTATGGTTGCAGCTACTTGGGAGGCCAAGGTGGGAAGATTGTTTGAGCACAGGAGGTCAAGGCTGCAGTCAACCATGGTTGTGCCACTGCGGTCCAGCCTGGGTGAGAGAGTGAGACCCTGTCTCAAAAAAGAAAGAAAGAAAGAAAAAAAAGGTCAGGCATGGTAGCTCACGGCTGTAATCCTAGCACTTTGGGAGACTGAGGTGGGTGGATCACCTGAGGTTGGGAGTTTGAGACCAGTCTGGCCAACATGGCGAAACCCCATCTCTACTAAAAATACAAAAATTAGCTGGGCATGGTGGCATCCCAGCTACTTGGGAGACTGAGGCAGGAGAATCGCTTGAACCCAGGAGGCAGAGATTGCAGTGAGCCGAGATTGCACCGAGCCGAGATTGCACCACTGCACTCTGGCCTGGGCAACAGAGCGAGACTCCGTCTCAGAAAACAAAAAACAAAAAACAAAACCTGTATAAAGCTTATTGAGTAAATGTAGATTGCAGGGGGTTGCTTGTCGTGATCAACAAGTCACCTAGATATTTGCATAGAAAAATCCATTCTGAAAAATTGAATAATGGTTCTGATTCTTTCCAATTCTAATGAATCGATCTTCAAAGCTGGGTTTTACTACCTGTTGCTGTTTTGCCTTCATATCAGCTTGCCTGCCTGTTTGAACCATTTCATTCTAACTGCCAGATTTACCTGTTGATGGAACTTGATCTACTTATAGTTTAGCGTTGGTCATTCCTGACACTGGTCCTTGTCCAGACAGCCTGCTCCTTAGCTTTTCCGTAATAACAACCATAACCTGTATTTATTGAACATAGAACTTAATACACCTTATAACATTAATTTAGTCAACAGTTATTGAATGCTTGCTGTGTATTAGGCACTATACCAAATACTACACATAAATTATTTAGGTGGTAGTTTTATCTGTTTTTACAGAGGAATAAACTGAGGATTGAATTTGTAATTTGCTCAAATTCACACACTAGGAGGAGGTGGAGCCAGGACTCAAACACGGGTCTGTCTGACTCCAGAGTCTGTTCTCTTAACTCCTGTACCGTCATGGTAATTCCCTGCTCTGCCTGCTGTGGTTTGGACTAGTTGAATGTTTCTCAAACTGGGGTCTGTCAGCCTGCCAGCTGGATCTTAATTTCCTTTATGTTCAATCCTATGTCAAACCTAAATTATACATGTTTGATTTCCCGATATTGATGAGTCTCCTTTGTTGTTGTTATCCACATATATAGTGACCTTTGCCATAACTACCTTGCTTTCCTGAAAGACAAGTTTTGTTAAAGAAATTAAACCAGCATTTTTTAATGTTAGGGGGTTATGTGCCTCTCATGGAAGATTATGATAAGCCTTCTTTTAAAACTTAAGGTGAAATGTCATATATATTTTGTATACATATGCATACATATATACCTACACACTTACATGTCACTCCCCCCCAAAAAATGTGATATATTTGAAGTATTTTTTTTTTTCTTTCTTTCCTAGAAGAAGCTCTAAGTCCCTGTCTAGAACATTTTATAAATCAGTATATTAGTCTGCGATTATGGGTATGGGAAAGAATGACTTTTCATTCCCCAAGTATATTTTTTGTTGAGAGTTTATTACTTTTTCTTTAAAAAAAAAAAAGGCAGATTCCTACTGTGTAACCCAGGCTGAGTGCAGTAGCACAGTCATAGCTCGCTGCAATCTTGAATTCCCCGACTCCAGTGATCCTCTTAACCTCAACCTTCTGAGTAGATGGGACTACAGCTGCACGTCACCAAGCCCAGCTAATTTTTGTGTTTTTTTTGGTAGAGATAGGATCTTGCTGAGTTGTCAAGGTTGGTTTTGAACTCCTGGACTCAAGTGATCCTCCCGCCTTGGCCTCCCAAAGTGATGGGATTACAGGCATGAGCTATGGTGACTTGCTTAATTATTACTGTTTTAATCTACAATTAACAATTTAAAGAACTAGGTGTTTTTTTTTGTTTTTTTTTTTACACAAATGACTCAGTTTGTATTTGTAGATTTACTGTTGACCAGCAAAAGATGAAGGACACACAGGAACTGGCCCTTGTTGTGTAAATGCTCCAAGTGGACTCTGTAGTGTGGTGTTTGCAGTGCTGCAGAAGATTTCTTTCTAATGAGCATCAGTACTTTTACTAACCTAACCACATTAAGGATTAAGTAGATAGAGTAGGGAACAAACTCTTAGGGCAACAGAGTAAGGAAAAAAGTGAGCTGTACACTGTGTAGCCCCCAGCCTCTTTATTATCCATCAGTTTCAGCTTATTTTGAAATCTGCTTTGATACTGCTTGAAAACAAAGGTTGGCAAATGTTTTCGGTAAAGGGCTAGGTAATAAATATAATATTTTAGGCTGCGCAGTTCTCGTAGGTCTTTGTTTCATATTCTTAATTGGTTTTTTACAACCCTCTAAATTTTTTACTTTAAAAATGCAAACTGGCCGAGCGCGGTGGCTTATGCTTGTAATCCCAGCACTTTGGGAGGCCAAAGTGGGCGGATTGCCTGAGCTCAGGAGTTTGCATCCAGCCTGGGCAACACAGTGAAACCTCATCTCTACTAAAATACAAAAAATTAGCCGAGAGTGGCAGCACGCGCCTGTAGTCCCAGCTACTCGGGAGGCTGAGGCAGTAGAATTGCTTGAACCCGGGAGGTGGAGGTTGCAGTGAGCTGAGCTGAACTGAGCCGAGATCACACCACTGCACTCCAGCCTGGGTGACAGCGAGACTCCATCTCAAAAAAAAAAAAAAAAAATTGTAAAAACCATTCTTAACTCACTGGTCATTCAGAAACAAACCATAAGCTGGACTTGGTCACTGGATGGTAGTTGACCTCTGCTCTACAGGAATCTTTACAGGAATCTTTTCAGTTAAGCCCATGAACACCTGAATTAGAAATGAGAACTTATCTTCAATCCTATGCTGCAGAAAGCATAGACATCCCTTAGCACCTCCAATATCCTGTTGTCCCTCACTGCTCTCAGACTTTTAATGTGACCCCTACTCCTTCCCACTCAATTTCACCTTCTAATCTAAACTCTTACTGATCAATTGCCTGGATTATTTCATAGTTATGTGCTGTGCAAGTTTCTTGCTAATTTACTGCTTCTAGTCTGCTGTCTAAACTGTCCTGTACTCAGCTATTAAAGTAATGTTCTGGAGATGCAGTTTTACTGTGTCATCCTTCTACTCAGCGTATGTTAACGGCTTCCGAATTTCTTGCCATGTGACATTGACACTTGTCATTCTTTCAAAGGTTATGGAGCTTCCCATGCACTGACCACTTTCCTTGTTAGTTTCCTGTGTGAGTCCACAGTTTACAAAGCAGGTATAGCTTGTGATTAATTCCTTGACAAATCTGAAATTTGTTAGTGATAATAGATTTTGTTGAAGTACCTTGTTAAAAGTAAATTCCAAGTTTGTAAAACTTAGAATTTTCAGAGCTGTAATAATAATAGTAAATATGAAGTATCATTGTGCTTTACAGATATATTGGCCTATTTAGTCCTCACAACAGGAAGGTGTTATTGTTTTTACCATTTTACCTGGAGGAAACTAAGACAGAGAGGTCAGTAGTAAGAGGCAGAGGTCAAACCTAAGCTGTCTGGCTTCAGAATTCATGTTTTGGAACTACTGTGCTGTATTGCTTCCATGATGAATTAGTAGTTAAAAGAAAGACTTTGAACCTAGTACAGGAGAGGAAGGAATTGTTCAAACATAACTTTAACCTTCATCCCTTTCCCTGCCAAGGTCCCAGGTCTTTTTTGTATTTTGTTATTTTTGCCAGATAGTTTGTGAACTTGGCCAAACTTTGCAGATGGAGGTATTTGAATATTTGAAATAGGGAAGAGTTGAAGGTTATCAGAATAGAAAAAGTTCAGCTCTTTTCTCGGTGCACAGTCAGGTAGGTGCCTTTAGATAGACTATGCCAGGGACCCTATCCGTAAACAGAGACAAGAGAAAGCATTTGAGCATGATTATTCTTTCTGGAAAATGTGTTAAAAACATGAACAAAGTGCTGTTTTGGTCATCCATCTGCTGGAAGAGAGAATAAACTTGTTATGAATTTACATTTGTTTCAGAAAACTGTTGATTAGTGTTGTGTTTATAGATTGCATATTGTTGTCTGGATTGCTAATTTTTGGGGAAGATTATATTTTCTATTTCTTTTGCAATTCAAACCGAGATTGCAATTTCTTAGAATTCCATACATAGGCAGAAGATAGATAAATATTGCCCAAATGAGATACAGATATCTGATTTTATTGAACAATAATCAACATTGATCTTGACTCTCTTATTTCATATAAATCCTCAAGATATTTAAAAGTAAAGCTGATAAATCAAGTGCATACCTTCCAACCTGTTTGGATAGGAATAGATTATTCTTCTGTAACCTAAACATTTTTTGATTCCTTTTCCCAAAGATGTTCATTTCTTAAACATTTTTTACCATAACATATCTTAAATATTACCTAGCTGTTAATTCCACAACTTTTGTTTGAGGCCACTATGTGTCAGGTATTGAATGACTTCTCTGCCCCAGGTGCTGTTGTGGTTCCCAAGATACATCCATAAATTAAACAATGCTCTGTGTCCCCGTAAAGCTTATATCCTAGTGGGCAGAAGAGATAACCAGTAAGCATAACACATAAGTTTTATAACATACTAGATGGTAGGTGCTGTGGAAAAAAGAGAAGCAGGGCAGGGTAAGGAGGCGCTAGGGAATTGGGGGGGTTGCACTATTACAGATGGATGGTAAGGGCAGGCCTTGCTTTGACTTGAGCAGAGACTTGAAGGAAATGAAGAAATAAGCCAAGTGCTAATTAACTGTAAAGCTTGTCATCTCCTCTTATTTTCTTACCATTCTTCAGTTGTTATGGACAGATCTTGGTTAATTTGAGTCCCTAATTATAAGACATTTATATACCTTTAGTGTCTCAGTGTTCCCTACATTAAATGATACAATTTTTAGTCTCTTGGTGCAGTGAAATTATGAGGAATCTCAGGATAAGCATTACTGGGGAGAGATGTTGATTATGGCTCAGTGGAATGTAGTTCCTAAAACCTGAGAACACTATAAGACTGACCATGATTTAATATTCTGTTTTATCCTAATGGAAGGCATACAGGGCCATGTATGTTTAAATATTTCCTGTTACATAGTAACTGTCAGTTTCCTTGTAAAGGAAATAATTAAAATCTTAAATAAAATAGTTGATTCCTTTTTCCAAGTTAGAGATTTTGCAAACTTGACTTCATTCCCTCCTTATGATAGTGCTTCTCAAACTTGAGCATGCATCAGAATCACCTAGAAGGCTCATAAAAGCCCAGGTGTCTGGACCCCAACCCCAGAGTTTCTTATTGAATAGTTCAGAGTAAGGCCCACAAATGTGCTTTTCTAACAGGTTCTCAGGTGATCCTGATGCCGCTGGACCCAAAACTAACACCTCACCACATGCCTCAGAAATTGGTATTATCTTTTACAAATTATTCAGAAAGAAATTAAATTGCTTTGCTTGGGATCCAGGTGTGTATGATTCCACTCATTTTTTTTTGTCTTATCTTGCATCTTTCTTAAATTTTTCTTTGAAAATGACCAAAATACACAATCCTTTACTTCTTGGTACTCCTTAGTCTACACTGATATATCTTATGAAGCAAAATTTAAACTCCAAGATAGTTTATAGGAGTTGACTCACAGAAGTGCCCTACTTTTGTTAAAGTAGAACATATTAAATCACTAAGAAAAGAAAGACCCTTTTAAAAATCTTCAGAAACATTTTAGAGTTATGTTGTTGAAGTATTTGCATTATGAGCGTTTATAGGCCTGCTTTGACAACTCTAGCAAAAATCCTATGCAAAAATGAACCTCTCCCTCTTGTTTTTTATTGCTCATTTGTTTCCTAGAGTTTACCTCACCTTCTCTTCTTTGAACTCTGTGGCTGAGCTGTCTGGGTGGTCACTGTGTCTGATTGATTCGCAGATCAAGGCAACCCCTGTAAAAGCCAGAAAGGTCCCCAGTGAAATCCAGTGGTAATAAAACAGATGTTCCTGGATCTTCTTGTGTGTCCGCTAGATACCTGTTAAAAGCATGGGCATGTTTAAAAAACAAAACAAACAAAAAAACAGAACTTGGCAAATTGGCAAATTTTAGTTTTAGCAATTAGACTTTAGCTCCCTTCCAAAGCCACAATGTTTTAGTATACTTAGTAAGTAGCAAAATTGACTTACTTGAATTTCCCATCCTTCCTCTGGCCTTGAAATATTCTCTACTAAATGGAGTTCACAGACAATGAGTGAGATTTTAAGGAAAGAAAGGGAAGCAGCAGTGATCTTGGATAATCACTCATGAAGCGGAAGAAAAGAACTAGAGGAGTGGTAAATAGGCTATTGTATAAAATGGGCAATGAAAGGATACTAAAAATAACATTATATGTTTCATGTACTTTATGGCATTTGGTTTATATCAATGAACTTTCATTTATTAAAGGAGCCACTACTGGTAGCGAGACTTTGAGGACGTACAATCTGTTGGCTGGGAAATCTCTTGAGGTGGTTACAAAGACCACTGAGATGCTGTGGTATTCCCTGTTCAGAAACAGTATCCATTCTCTTTAACCTGTCATCACAAGACAGACATACGTATTTAGAAAATTTTGAAGCTAGAAAGGACCACAGAGTTCATCTCATAGAATCTATGCCTTACATGAGGAAACTGAGCTCAAAGGATGTGTTTAAGGTGCACAGCGAAAGAATGGGAGAGTCTGGAATAGAAAGAATGATAGTTGCACAATCTGCTGGTCCCCAGATCTTCTTGCTCTATTTTCCCCCTTTCAGGCATCTCTCTCCATTCATCTATCATAAACCATTTAATTTGTGATACCCTTGTAGAATACAGTGTGTGTTCTACAGCAGAAGTGTAGTTCTTTGACCTTCCCTCACCTGTATTCCTATTGAAAATAACAGCTGAGGGTTTTTGTTTGTTTGGGCCTTACTGCTTATAAACAGAACATATCTCTTAAATGTTCATTACAACATTTTTCCTCTTTTTAACAAGTACAGTAGTCAAGGTCTCAACAGGAAACAGCACACTTAAATCAGGAGAATTTTAGAAGGATGAGGACAGGGTATTGGGGAACTGCAAGGTTTAGTGTAGAAAATGCCTGAAATTATTAACTGGTGGAGATGTTACTAACCCACACCCCAAATGGGTGAGTGGAAGAAGAGATTTATATAACCTGGTAGGAGATGCTAAACCCTTTATCTAGAGCCGACTGCACCTTGAGAGAACTCCAGACCAGGGCTTGGCCAGCTGGAGGCCACCAAATAGGGAGGGTGTCCGGAGAATAGGTAAGCTTGACCACACTGTCTTCCCTCCTCACCCCCAACTGGCTGAATCCAGTGCATAGAAGAGTGCATAGAAGGCCCTTTACACAGTTGTCACTTCTTGGGGCAGAGAACAGGTGGAGAAGGTTTCAAACAACAGGGATATCCGAATGTTCTTGGTTTGCCTTATAAATTAAGGCTTTAGAGTTTGTGTTGCATAAAATGTAATTTATTTGGGTCAACTGTATAGTTTTTGTGGTTTGATTATTTTTAGTAAGTTCAGTCTTCAGTTATGTTTTAAAGCTGGCCCTATAGTTAATAATAGGTATATAGTGGTGATCTCAACTTTTTTCTGCTTCTAGATTAGTCATGGGTAATGCATATAAACTCACCTATAACATCTTTCATTATATGCAGTTAAAATTCTCAAGGGGAAAGTGAGTGAGAGTGGCTGTTTGTCTCAGGGGAGCATATGAAAAGAAGAGTCTCTGTTGTAAAAACTCTCTCAGTTTGATATTTACCTTGGTTCCTGTTACTTGTTTTGTTGTTTATCGAGTTTCTGCCTGTGATCCTAATAATAACCTATTTAGAGTAGGGCTTTATTTTCTAGAGTGCCTTGAAGGTATTGGATGCTGAGCTGGCTTCTCTGGCTACCTGCATTCTTTGCATGACTTAATAATGAGTTTTTGTAAACATGAACTCAATCTTTAGGGGTAAGAATCTCTTGTCACTGTTGGTGGAGGAGACATAAAGAGAAATTCAGCTGAAATCCACTTTTACTTAACCAGAAATTCCCTTTGTTGGTATTTGTAATTGTGCTGCCCTTCCTTCCCTTCCTTCCTTCCTTCCTTCCTTCCTTCCTTCCTTCCTCTTCCTTCCTTCCTTCCTTCCTTCCTTCCTCCTCCTCCTCCTCCCTCCCTCCCTCCTCCTCCTCCCTCCCTCCCTCCCTTCTTTTTCTTTTGTCTCCCAGGCTGGAGTGCTGTGGCATGATCTCAGCTTACTGCAACCTCCTTCTCCTCGGCCCAAGTGATTCTCCTGCCTCAGTCTCCCGAGTAGCAGGGATTACAGGTGCCCACGCCCTGCTAATTTTTATGTTTTTGGTAGAGACAGGGTTTTACCGTGTTGGCCAGGCTGGTCTCAAACTCCTGGCCTCAAGTGATCTGCTTGTCTTGGCCTCCCACAGTGCTGGGATTACAGGTGTGAGCCACCACTCCTGGCTGCTAATTTCTGATTAATTGTTCTGAGCAATTAATTTTTAATTGTGAATTTGCTGAGGTGACATATTTTGCCTGGTGGATTTGATGCTAAAGAGATGCATCAAGCAGAAATTGTTAGTTGGTATATGGAACCTCCCTCTGTTCCTCTGTCGCCCAGGCTGGAGTGCAATGGCGTGATCTCAGCTTACTGGAACCTCTGCCTCCCGGATTCAGGTGATTCTCCTGCCTCAGCCTCCTGAGTAGCTGGGACTGCAGGCATGCACCACAATGCCCGGCTAATTTTTGTATTTTTAGTAGAGATGAGTTTCCCCATGTTGGCCAGGCTGCTCTCAAACTCCTGACGTCAAGTGATCCACCTGCCTCTGCCTCCCAAAGTGCTGGGATTACAGGTGTGAGCCACTGTGCTCGGCCTCTGTTTGTTTTTATGTCCATGGTTTCTCATCTTTCTTACCAAGTCATAGGTATTTACCTTCTGTCTCTTCAGCATTTTAACACATTTTCTCATCTACATTTTGTTTTTCTCACATTTCATCTTTCATATTTAACTTTTATGTCATTCACATTTGCATACACAGAGCATCACTCCTAGTCTCTAGAAACACATTGGCTTTGTGTTGTTTTGACATGTCTAGTACCATTAATGTTTTTACTTTTTCTCTTTTTTTTTAACCTTTTTTTCCTTGTCGCCTTTCTTTTCTCTCACTCCCCTGACTACTTTGTTGGCCAGTGTGTATGTGAGCACCTAGAGGCAAAGAAGGGCTAGAAGAATGAGCAGAGGGGGTTATGAGGTTATGAGCTACCCATTTTTCCAGTTGTTGATGGAAGAGAGGCCAAGAGAAAAGAAGAAAGGTTGGCTTACCAGTGGGTAAGGGCAAGGACTGAGTGGCCCAAAGAAAGGGAGGAGCATGGAGTCTGCAGGGACTGCAGAGCTGATCCTGAACAGCAGGAGAACAGTGGGGCAATCCAGGAAGGAAGTGATAAGGTTCCCAAGTCTTCTTGGAGGGGTACATTTGGGGAAGAGGGCAGATTCGATTCCATGGAAGGGAAAGAGCAAAGTGGAGCCTGAGCATGTGGGATTAACACACTCCGCCAAGCAGAATAATTTTGATGATTGAAACTGTTCTAAGCATCACAGTTACAGTATTTATGGCTCCAGAACATCATAGTGCTAACTAAAGTAGGGATAGCAGGATATGGACTTCAAAATGCAACTGGATCGAAGTAACTTTATTTCTGATTTCCTAATTTGGGCTAAGTATCATAGGTACTTAACAAGCACTTAATAAATATTGGTTGAATTGAAAGTAATGTGGTCTCTTCTGTAGCTGTTTTAAAACGCATTATGTACATGTTTTCATCCATTTTTCTACTGTGTAAAAACACCGCGAATGTATAAATGGATGAGTTAGTGCCCTCTGTTGGAGCCTGGAACTTACTTGGGCAAATGACAACTTGTAAAGTTGTCTTAAGGAGTATCAACAAGGTAGAAACGTACTAATTATGCCTTTTGTAGCAGAGAAGTCCAGTCCTGTAGACTGCAAATAAAAAATTAGATTGGAGTTCAGAAAAGTTGTTTCAGACAGGGGAGTAGCAGGATTGAAGGCAAGGCAAGTTGGTAAGGAACGGCATGTTGGAACTGAGAAGCTCGGTGAGGGTTAATAAAGGTAAGTGGCAGAAGATAATTTTCGAGAGTAGGGTGGAGAATGGAGAATGCATACTGCCTAATGCTTTAATCATTTTATGTTTTTATTTTATGCCTTAAAAGTCTCTCTTAAATACAAAATCAGATTTAGAAATAATCTCAAATGTTTTGTTCTGGAAGACTATGCTCTCTAGATATGTTAAGGGTTCATATTGGTGTTAACACTTTGTATGCTAGAAATTTTAATTTAAGCATTTGTATGTTTATCATTAGTTTTTCTAAATCAGATAGCTTTTTAAGAAAAATCAGATCTTTTATTAGAATATAACTTACATTCAGAAAGGTATGCAAGTCTTCATCACCAAGTGGTTACTACTGAGCTCAAAGTACTGTCAGCATCCCAAGTCCCCCCTTTCCCCTCCTAGTTACTACCTACCCCCTCCAAAATAACCGCTGTCCTGATTTCTAACACTGTAGCTTAGTTCTGCTCATTTTGAGCTTTATATAAATAGTAGTTGATCATATGTACTCTTTGTGTTTAGCTTGCTTAAGATTGTGAGATTCAACTGTCATTTTGCATGTAGGAGGTCATTGCTATGTAGTTTTACATTGTATAATTATACACAGTTAATACTACTACTGTTTATGCACAGCTGTGTTGCTTCCAGGTTTTCTTTTTCCTACCTAATTACAAATAATGCCACCATGAACATTCTTGTGCATCTTCTAGTGCAATTTACACATATTTTTTTGGTTTGGTAAATCTCTAGGAATGGAATGGATGAGTTCTAGGGTATTTATGTTTTAACTTTAGTAGATTCTGCAAACAATTGTAAAGACATTGTACCAGTTTGTATTTCCACAGCAATATATGAGAGTTCTTATTGCTCCACGTCCTTGTCAACGTTTGCTATTGTTGGTCTTAAGCTCAACCATTGTGGTTGGTGTATAGTTTGGGCTCATTGTGATTTTAATTTGCATTTCCCTGAAACTAAGATTTTTATTGGTTCTGTAGATATTGGGGGTGGGGGTGTGTATTAGTCCATTTTCACACTGCTATAAAGAACTGCCCGAGACTGGGAAATATATAAAGGGAAAGATGTGTAGTTGGCTCATAGTTCCAAATGACTGGAAAGACCTCAGGAAACACCATCAGATCTCATGAGAACTCACTCACCATCATGAGAACAGCATGGGTGAAACTGTCCCCATGATCCAGTCACTTCCCATCAGGATTACAATTCGTGATGAGATTTGGGTGGGGAAACAGAGCCAAACCATATCAAGGGGTGTGTGTGTAGGGGGAAGGTGTCTTGTGTTTTTGTTCATTTTTATTGGGTTGACCTTTTTAAAAACGTAATTCGGGCCTGGCTAGTGGGTCACACCTGTAATCCCAGCACCTTGAGCTGGGAGGCCGAGGCAGGAGGATCATTTGAACCTAGGAGTTAAAGGTTGCAGTGAGCTATTATCATGCTGCTGCACTTCAGCCTAGGCAACAGAGTGAGACCCCATCTCAAGAAAAAGAAAATAAAAGAAAAAGTAATTGGTAGAGAGGTTCTTTTTATGTATTCTGGGTATGAACTCTTTCCTAGTTATATATGTTACAGTTACCTGTTTTTCTATTTCTTTTACAGTTTTTCTATTTCTATTACAGTTACCTGTTTTTCTAGGAGGCTGCCTCCTCCCAGCCCCCCATCCCCCTCTTTTTTTTAAGAACAGGGTCTCGCTCTGTGGCCCAGGCTGGTGTAATACACACACACACACACACACACACACAGTATAATATACACTGTATATATTATACATATACAGTATAATATACATTGTATATAATATATAGTGGTATAATCATAGAGGTCACTGCAACCTTGAACTCCTGGGTTCAAGAGATCCTCCCACCTTAGCCTCCTGAGTAACTAGGACTACAAGCATGCGCCGCCACCACACCTGGCTAACTTTTTAATTTTTTTTTTTGTGGAGACTGAGAGTCTTGCCGTGTTGCTCAGGCTGGTCCCACACTCCTGGGCCTAAGTGATCCTCCTCCCTCAGACTCTTAAAGTGTTGGGATTATAGGTATGAGCCACCATGCCCGACCTTTTTCTACTGTCTTAATGGTGTCTTTCGATGGCATACACTTTTAGTTTTAGTGTATTCTGTGTCTGTCTTTTAATAATGATTTTTTTGTGTGTGTGTCTACTTAAGAAACCTTGCCTGTGTTAAGGTCATGAAGATATTCTCCTGTGTTAATGTCTAGGTATGGTGTGTGGCAGAGGTCAAGATTCTTTTTCACCCCCATATATATATGGGAGTGAAATATAGATTGCCAGTGTTGCTTTTTTTTTCTAACGTTTGAAATCATAGAATATAAAATATTTCAAAGTATTTTTATCTAATTGATTCTCTTCTGCATATAATTTTAAATGACTTAAAAAGCTCTCAAAAGAGAGCTTCTACTAAAAAGTAGAAGTAATGGTTGTTCTGTTTCTTTTGTAGTATTCTAAATTGCAAACAAAGTGCCCTCCCAGACTTCTGTTCATCTATTTATAGGGAAAGTGAAACAAAACAACTGGAACTCAAGGATTTTCTATCATATCCTTACCCTGAGAAGTGCTGTCTTTATTTGGAACACAGGAAAATCCTCTACCTGTGATGTATGTATAAACACATAAAAGAAAGGAGAATTGGTAATAAGATTTAAATAACTCTATCAGAAAAAACAGTAATTTCTATTACTTGACTCCTTTCTGCCATTTTCTTCTTGATTTATTTCTTATGGTAATTCCAAAAAGGATTTACTGATACATTTGGAAGGAAAGGATACATTCTCTGTTATTTATTTCTGGTATTATTTATGCTTGTTCTTTTCGCCTGCTTTCCTGATTTTTCTTCAAAGGTATAAGGCATAAAAATGATTATAGCAGTGGAACTGATGAACAAGTGTTCTTTGAGGATGGCTTGTTATGTGGTTAGTTGATTCTTTTTTTGCTGTTCTTGTTGGTCCTAAGATTTTTGAGAAAACTCATTTCTTTTGCGAGATAGATAAAACTGTACTTCCAAGGCAAACTGTTTATAGGAAAATAAAAAAGACAGTAAGAATTTTGTGGTATATTGTGTGTACACTACTTTCTGTAATTGGGCTATCTAAATGTTGTTTGCAATGTTGAAATTAGATCTTCAAGGATTAACTTGACATCTTTTTTGAAAGACGTAATTTTCTATTTATCTACGTGGAACTTTGTCTCGGATAGTATGAGATTATGTTCTTCAACTCTAAAGTTCTTAAATACAGTTTTGTTTTCCCTTTAAATTTGTTTGGGATTAGATGAGCTCAGAATTGTCTATAGGAGATAAAATAAAGAGAGTCAGAACTATTTGAGGAAATTCCAAGAAATGAGGACTTTGAGGTGAATGCATCAGGAATTAGTTTAAATCAGTATGTTATTTATTTAAAAGTTGTCAGCTTTTAGTTTAAAAATTTTTTATGAATAAAGTTGCCCTTACTGTCTTTCATAGTGAAATCTGGTTTAGTGTAAGATGAAGATATTAATTGGATATTTTCAAGTCTTTTGAGATTATTATTTCAAGTCTTTTGGGATTATTTCAGTCTTTGGGATTATTGCAATATGTGACCACAAGATAATTTTCTTCTTTGTTATACAAAAAAGGAACACTCACATCTTTATTACATAGTTGTTGAGAGAGTGATGGTGAATTCAGAGTTCTCAATAGCAATCAGTCTTAGTTTATCCAGCAAGTTATATTTTCTATTAATTGTAATTACTCTGAAATTCAAGGACATAAAATTAAGGGACTACTCTAAAATTTCAAGTAAATTTCAATTAAGTAAAATGCAATCATATGTATTGAGTATTTGCTCTAAGGCTTATGATTTCTGGGGGAGAAGCATAAAGAAGAAGGTATAATTCTTGTATTCACATAGCTTATAAACCTAAAATAGGACTAAGACATTTTTCCATTCATGTGGTGTTTAACAACAGGGACACATTCTGAGAAATGCGCTATTAGGCAGTTTTCTTGTGAACGTCATGGAGTGTATTACACAAACCTAGATGATACAGCTTACTCCACACCTCTCTATGCTGTATGGTAGACAGCCTTTTTCTCCTAGGCTATAAACCTGTGCAGCGTGTTACTGTACTGAATATTGTAGGCAGTTGTAACACAATGGGAAGTATTAGTGTATCTGAACTTGTAAACATAGAAAAAAATTATAGTAAAAATATAGTATAAAGGATAAAAAATGGTACACCTCTCTGGGGTACTTACTGTGAGTGGAGTTTGCAGGCCTGGGAATTGCTTTGGGTGGGTCAGCGAGTGAGTGGTGAGAGAATATGAAGGCCTAGGACATTACTGTACACTACTGTAGACTTTATAAACACTGGACACTTAGGCTACACTAAATTTATTTTTTAAATAATTGGATTAGGCAATAGGAATTTTTCACCTCCGTTGTAATGTTACAGGACCATCATCCTATGTGCGTGTGATCTGTCTTGGCCAAAAAGTCATTATGTAGTGCATGACTGTATTTTAAAGATAGGGCAGAGGTGGAGCTTGGATTGGGTCTGGGGAATATAAGAGAGAGGAGTTGAGGAAGAGGCCTTGGGTTTTCATCTAAGGTACTCAATGAGTGGAATCACCTTTCCCGAAGATGAGTTAATCTTAGAAAAGTAGGAGGAGCCGTTAAAGTAGAGCTGTGGAGTAGCGGACAGATGACCATAGGAAACTGGATTCAAGTGAAGAAGACTGGGCTGGAGATAGAAATTGGGAAGTTGACAGTATGATGTAATCAATCTGTACTTTACATAATTACATATATTGATAAAATGTATCATGCTAATTATATGCAAACAGATAACTTTTTAATAGTCCTCTTATGCTAAGTACTTGTCTAAAATAGTCACTTTTGTTTGGAATTCGTATCTCATGTGATTCCCTAGTACACTGTACTTTTTCTATTATAGTTTCTATAAAATTATACTGCAATTGCCTGGTTATTATTTTACTAGACTTTAAGTTTTTTGAGGGCTGGAATCTGTCTTGTTGCCTGTCTACTGCCAGGTATAGAGATGTTCATGTAGATCATATAAAACTTGATTTAATATGAGTTGAAATTTAATAGTGAGTACCACAATATTAAATGTTTCTAAATGTGAATTTTTAAAATTATGTTTTATTTGAAGGCTAGAAGCCACCGCTGTTCCATTTTTAAACAAAACTGTTGCTTCAAACAAAAAAATAACTGAATGTTCTATTCTTTCCACTTTCTTTTTCCCCAAGGGGATTACCTCTGGGGAAGACAAGGCCTAAGTGGTATCACAATGGAAATTAAGTCAGAACCTCGTAATTATTATTTTAGGGCTCCAAATCATTAATTTGGGAAAACTTCACAAATAATTCTGCTGTGAATATCTCATCCCATCCAAAGTTGAGTATTTCCACAGATATACGCAATGTAAGTATCAAAAAGGTAACAGGCCAGGTGCGGTGGCTCATGCCTGTAATCCCAGCACTTTGGGAGGCCGAGGTAGGTAGATCACAAGGTCAAGAGATGGAGGCCATCCTGGCCAACACGGTGAAACCTCACCTCTACTAAAAATACAAAAATTAATCCGGCGTGGTGGTGGGCAACTGTAGTCCCAGCTACTCGGGAGGCTGAGGCAGGAGAATTGCTTGAACCTGGGAGGCGGAGGTTGCAGTGAGCTGAGATGGCGCCACTGCAGTCCAGTCTAGGCGACAGAGCGAGACTGCATCTCCAAAAAAAAAAAAAAAAAAAAAAAAAGACATTGGCATTTCTCAGTATGTCTTACAACTCATTGAGTGTTGGGGCACTATTCTTTTGTAAACATTATTTTTTTTACCCTAGATGCTGGTTAAATGAATGTTTGCCAAATAATTATGTTCTCTTCAGTGTTTTACAACGAATATGCAGATCTTTTGTACATGTGTTAACATTTTAGTTCACTTTCCAGTTGGTTTATTTAGTTGGTAGATATTAGCTCTATTTGGTGTTGTGAGTAGGTGGCAAAAGTTTATAAGATTGTTGAATATGTAAGATTGTGATAGTCTGCAGGGTCCGTCTTTGTGGTTTTTAAGTCTTTTCTGAGTGCTAAGAGAGCTTCTCTAGTTAAATAAACAGCAAGGCTTATTTAACTTAGAGCTGAAGTAGTAACACTGGTACAATCTACTCATACACTGATGATTGGACTTTAGCCAAGAAATTGCCCTACTATGGACAAAAATCACTGCGTCCTTTGGGTATCTATAGTAGTTTGAATTTCCAGATACAGTGTATAGAGGCATGATACTTTGGTCTTCTGGGGCATTTGACTTTAATATTTAAAAGTCAAAATGCCATATTTGCCTAGCAATCTATTTGGAGCTTTGCTGGTAAGAAGTGCTTGATCTCAAGTAAGATTTAGTGATTAAGTAAGTTTTTTTTTATGGTAATCTTAATACAGTGTTCCTCTTTTATCTTGGGAGAATTTGTTCCAAGACTCCCAGTGGATGCCTGAAACTGGGGATAGTACTGAACCCTCTATATACTATACATAGGGTTTTTTTCCTATATAAACATACCTGTGATAAAGTTTAATTTATAAATTAGGCACAGTAAGAGATTAACAATAACTTAGAATAAAATAGAATAATTATGAGTATACCGTAATAAAAGTTATATGTACGTGGTTTCTCTCTCTGAGAATATCTTACTATACCATACATATATTCTGACTGAGGCTGGCTGTGGGTAACTGAAATCACAGAAAGCAAAATCATGGATAAGGGGGACTACTGTACTCTCACTGTGTTGTGTTGAAAATATGTGAAAGCGATATTGAACAAAGGTAGTACTGTAAATAATTATTGAGTTAAAAATAAAAACGTCCTAAAACCAAAGAAAATGAGACTTATTTAGATCTGAGGTCAGTAGTGTAGGAGATTATTGTCCCCAAATTCAGTCCAGCTAAAACCTCAGAATGTGATCTTCGGGCCTTTACAGACATAATTAGTTAAGATGAGAGCATACTGGATTATAATGGACCCTAAATCCAATTACTGGTCCTTATAAGAAACAAAGAGGACACATGGAGATACACACAGAGAAAAAGGTGATGTGAAGACAGAGGCACTGATTGGAAAAACCTGTTGGTGTTTTGCTGGGTTTGAGGATGTCCGGAAAAATTGCTCTTTCCTGTGGGAAACATAATTCAGTAGTGGAAACATGCTTATTTTTGCTCATTTTGATTGATAGCTGGTTTAGAGCTGCTGGCTAGAAAGAACTGGTAACATTACAGAGGGATCTGGAGTCAGAAAGAAAATTCATGCTGTTTGACCTAGCAGTTTATAGAATGAAAAATCAGAAACAGTTTTTAACACTGAAGAAACTGGTAAACAAACTGATAACTTACGGAATATTTTGCAGTCCTCTGAGATATAAAATGACAACTTAGAAAGGTGTGTATGATACAAAGGTATGTATGAAGGGGTTAAAGCAGGATGTAAAGTTGTGTGTATGTTATGATTACAACCATGTAAAAAGGTATGCAAATTTTTAAAATGGACGAAAATTCACCAAACTGTTTACTATGAAGATAGTAGGATTATGGTTATGTTGTTGTTGTGTGTTTTTTTTTTTTTAACTTTTCTTTTAAACTTTTGATAATAGGACTGTATTTATAATAATTGGAAAACATTTAAGTGAAAACTCTATGGATTTTGTGTGTGGTTCTAAGAAGTTTTAAAACAAAGCTTCTAAAATTTCCAAAAGGTAAATCTTAGTAGTAGGCTAATTATAGGAGGTTTTATAATTTTTTAAAGAGATTCCTAATAAGTTGAGAGAAGCCATCTATTTGGAATGGGTTTAAGGTAGTTTTCTGATGTCATGTCTGTACAAGATAGCTTCTTAAGGTCATTTTTTGAACTTTTGAATCTAGACTCAACATATTTAATGTGATCAACTTTGTAGGGAAAAGGGCAGTGAGCTGATTATTGTCTAATGCAGTAGAGAGGAGTGGAACATAAAGTTTTTAGGAAATTGTTTTGCTCTTGGAATTTTTGTTTATAAAAGACTAATTTAAACAATAGCAGGGTGTATTACACAGTAGAAAGTAAACTCTATAACCCAACCTCCTAGTTAGAACCACTGGAAAAGAATTTTTAATTATATTGGGACTTATGTGATTGTAGGGACATGGCTCTTAATCATTGTCTGAAGTCATCTTGGCCGAAGTCTGTTTACAGCAAAGAAAACTGAAATGTAGTTGTTTTTTCACTGTTTGAAGAGAGATAAACAGTGGTATAGATTATCTCAAAATCATTCATGCTTGGCTTTCAAATTTTTATTTTAGTATGTACTTAGGAGTGTGTGTGTGCTCAGAAGAAACACCACAGCACTCCTAATAAAAGCATGTCACTGTGAAAACCTGACTCAGCTGGAGCTGTGGAGCTGTCTAGCTTCATCATCCTGATTTCCACACCCACAGCAGTGTGCATTACCCCTGACATAGTCATAGTTCTTATCTAAAGGAGGTAGCTAGGTATGTGTGTTCCTTTGGAGCAGTTAAGAGTAAATAGGGGTATACTGGACCTTAGACAATTCCAAGAGTTAAGACTGAGTCATTCCTAAGGCCTCTAAATCCTCATGACAGAGTGTAATTCATATTTTTTCTGAGGCTGAAATTTGAGTTAAGCCCTCCCTGAGTGAGGCCTGCTGCCCAGCTTCATTGTTTCAGCGAAGTTCAGTTGTGTCTCCTCGCTCATGACATTGCACACTTTAACTTTTGTGCCTGTGACATTTTTTGTGTGTGTGGAAAAGTACCACAAAAATAAATTAAGCTGGGAAAGCAGGTGATTAAAATCCTGAAGTCCACAAAAGTGATGGTTTCTAGGTAGAATATAGAAGTTGTAGATAACTTCAGAATGTTGAATGTGGTGGAAGCTAAACCTATGTAACTGAACAGGTCTACCATCTGTTACAATGGAAATGACAGCAACAAGAAGGTAGTGAGTGTTTCAGTGATTATTCCAACCAATGAAAATTTTGCTCATCAAATAAGAAAGAAAACTTGAGAATGCTGAAAGGACTCTTAAGGTATTGTGTGAAGTTATGCACAGGAAATGTGAGAAGTAACAGATGGTGAAGACATTGAACTGACAAGTGAAGGTTGGTTTTGCAAATTTCAAATATGTTTTGCCATATATGAAGTTAATAGTGGGAGGCTGCCCCAACTCACTATATATTGCTTCTGGAACTGAGCTGAAGAAGCTCATACAAGGGAGGAAGGGCTATGGTCTGTATGAATTCAAAATTGTAATGAAACCCACATTTGAAGAAGATACCTTCTCATACATCTCAAACATACACATCCCAAAAAGAGATGTGAGCATCAGGCATTCAGGACTACTGAAGAATAATTGTGATCTGTCCATGGAATCATGTAATGGAGGGAACTTGAAAGATGCCTGAGAACTGAATCTAGTTCCTTTTGAGGAAGAGAGATGGGGGAAGGAAGGAAGAAAGAGGAGAGTAGAAAGTGTGGGCAGCACCTGATCTCTCGTCCGTTATGCCCCATGTTTGCCTCACTCTTCTCTCTGACCTGATTTGCTTGCTTCTTTGGTCTAGGTTATAATCAACCAAATCCTGATGATCCACCAGGTCAAGTTGGTTAGTTATGTTAGTAACGTAATACTGTGTAACTTGTCAAGTTGTGGTCCCCAGATCTGCAACATCTGCAAAATCTCAGGCGCCTACCCAGAACTATTGAATGAGAAACTTTTGAGTGGCAGAGCCCCTCAATCTCTGTTTTAGCAAGACTTCTAGGTGGTTTTGGCACATGCTCAGGTTTGAAGCCTTTCGTTCTAACTTGTCTTCATTCAGCCTTTCCCTTTCAGCATTTAAATTTATTATTTCCTGCACCACTATACAAATATACAATCAGTGATCATGTTTATAATTTTGATTTTGTATTATTTTAAAAGTTCATGGCTCATTTTACTATAGTTTATGTGAGAATTTTCTTGGGTGGATTTTTTTTTTTTTTCCTTTTTAATTACTTTAGCCCTGTGTTTGCAGAATCTTTAGAGATATAAAGTGGTACTATTTTTCGGTACTAGTTAATCAATATTATAAAGAAAATTATAAGCTGTAGGCATATTCAGGAATTTAGAGATTATCGAAAGCTTCAGGGCATGATATTTGTCCAGGATAAGGGTCTGTGGTAATTTGGGAGATACAAATAAACCTAATCAAATTGAATAGCTGTCAGTAAGAACCAAGATTTGCTGGGCAGTTGACTTTATATATTTTGATCTGATGCATAAATTAACCCTCCCAAATCTATTTAGCAGCTGGTTGTCATTTCCATTAGCTAAAAAGCAGCTAGTCTTAAATCTGTTTCAAAGCTCCTGCCAGCACTCCTCGCTGAGCTTCTTTTAGCCTCTCAGCTCTGAGACAGAATTCCCAGATGCAGTTTAGTGCTCCCCTAGACCTCTTATGGAGTCATTTCAGTCCTTCTGCTAGCTCTTGAAATGACCCTAGGCAAGTAATTTAATTCATTCTTTCTGTCACTGGTCATAGTGAAGAAGGATTTAAGTATTTATATGCAGTAAGAAACATGCTTTAGAGTTTTATCAGTCTAAGCTCTGAAGGTAAAGAGGGTGAGGTGAGAGTTGAGTGTTTTCACTCATTCGACCATTTTCAGCTCCAGGGACATGGTAAATTCTTCCAGTAGCTTTCTATAGTGATCATACTTTTCCTAGATTTTGGTGCAGTATTTATCATGAGTACTTTCACTCTCTTACATTTTGGAAATTCTTGTGATTGCTTAATGTGTTGTCCTTATTCTTGTTTTTGACTATTTCTAGTTATAGTAGATTTATACAAAGACCTATAAATTTTGTAGACTCTTTTAGGGAAGTGTAGGTTATTAAAGTTTTACTATGTTCAGTAAATAGCATTATGTGAAACCAACATAGTAAAGTTGTGTGTTTTTGCCCCAGAACTTAGTAGTTTAAAACACCAAACACTTATCTCTGAGTTAGGAATTCAGGAATGGCTTAGCTTAGTGTTTTAAACACCAAACATTTATCTCTGAGTCAGGAATTCAGGAGTTTCAGGAATGGCTTAGCTGTGTAGTTCTGGATCAGGGTCTGTCTTGAAGTTTGCAATCTGGCCTAGGGGCTGGAGTTCTCTGGATTTGACCGTGGCTGGAGGATGTTTCTTTTTGTTTTTGTTTTTTTTTTGACGGAGTCTCGCTCTGTCACCCAGGCTGGAGTGCAGTGGCGCGATCTCGGCTCACTGCAAGCTCCGCCTCCCGGGTTCCCGCCCTTCTCCTGCCTCAGCCTCCCAAGTAGCTGGGACTACAGGCACCCGCCACCGCGCCCGGCTAATTTTTTGTGTTTTTAGTAGAGACGGGGTTTCACCATGTTAGCCAGGATGGTCTCGATCTCCAGACCTCGTGACCCGCCTGCCTCGGCCACCTAAAGTGCTGGAATTACAGGCGTGAGCCACCACACCCGGCCTTGAGGATGTTTCTAATATGGCCTGCTCACATGGCTGTTGTTAAGAGGCCTTAGTTCCTTGCTGGCTGTTAGCAGGAAGTTTCAGTTCCTCACCTTGTTGGCCTTTTCAAAGGATTGTATGAGTATCCTCATGACAGGGCAGCTGGCTTCCCCAGAGGGAGTGATCCTAGAGAGAGAGAGGGAGGAGGAAGCTATATGCTTTTATGACCTAGTTTCAGAATTCACAAGCTGCTGCTGTCACTTCTACTATATTTTGTTTGTTAGAAACCAGTCACTAAGTGCAGTACAGACACAAAGGAAGTGGAATTAGGTGCTCTCTTTTGAAGGAAAAAATTTAAAATAATTTGTGGACATATATTTAAACTTTAAAGTTGTGCTACCCTTTTCCTGATATTTGAATGAATACATACCTATAAATTGTATTTATTTACAATGTCAGAATTATGCCATACTTGTAGTCTAAAACAGACATTTTTCTGTTGATACTGTATGGTAACCATCTTTTCAGGTTGGCAGTTACTTATCAATAGTATTGTTTTCAAGTGATTCCTTATAATTTCATTATAGATACATTCTACTTTAACCAGTTTCCTATTGTTGAATGTTGAGGAGGGTTTTTAATGTTTCTTCACTATAAATGATATTACACTGGGTATTCTTTACATACATCTTTGTAAATTTAAGTTTTTTTTCTTAGATTAAGTGTCTTGAAGTTGAAAAGAGTACAAACATTAAGGCTTTTGAAATCTGTTTTCAAATTGCCCCTCAGAAAGGTTGTGTTAATGTACACTCATACCAGAATTGTATTAAGAAGTTTGTTTCTGGCTGGGCACGGTGGCTCACGCCTGTAATCCCAGCACTTTGGGAGGCCGAAGTGGACGGATCACGAGGTCAGGAGTTCAAGACCAGCCTGACCAACATTGTGGAACCCTGTCTCTACTAAAGATACAAAAAAAATTAGCCGAGTATGGTGGCATGTGCCTGTAATCCCAGCTACTTGGGAGGCTGAGGCAGGAGAATCACTTGAACCTGGGAGGCAGAGGTTGCAGTGAGCCGAGATCATGCCATTGCACTCCAGCCTGGGTGATAGAGAGATACTCCATCTCAAAAAAAATAAAAATAAATAATAAAAACATAAGTTTCTTTTTTTTTCTAAAACTTTATGCAGTGGTGGGTATTATTAGTCTTTTAAAATCTTTGCCAAATAGAGAAGTGGTAAATGGTAGTAGTTTGTTTTAGTTTTTACTATTATCAGTGGCAATTTGGGGAAATGTTTTTTGTCTACTTGTACTTATATGAACTTGCCTGTTTATATATGTTTATTTTTTCCATTAGGGTACTGTTTTGTAAAATTATTATATTAAATAAGACATCATTTCTGCCACATTTTGCGAAAGTGTTTTCCAGTCCTCTTTGAAAATTTAACATTTTTGTGTAGCCAAATCTATGAGATTGTCTTGGGTACTTTTAGCTATTTAAATATTTTAATAGTAGAGACAAGGTCTTGCCCAGTTGCCCAGGCTAGAGTGCATTGGTGTGACTTTGATTCACTTCAGCCTCACTTTCCTGGGCTCAGGTGATCCTGCCACCTCAGCCTCCAGAGTAGCTGGAACTACAGGTGCAAGCCCCCACACCCAGCTAATTTTTGTATTTTTTTGTAGAGATGGACGTCTCATTGTTTTTCCCAGGCTGGTCTGAAAGTCCTGGATGTAAGCAGTCCTCCTGCCTCGGTCTCCCAAAGTGCTGGGATTGTAGGTGTGAGCTACCATGCCTGGCTCTGTGAAACTAAACTAACACAGAAATGATACAAATGATAGACTTAGTTGCCAAGGGCAATTTAAGCAGCTATTTTAGTTATGTTCCATATATTCAGGAAAATAAAAGAAAGCATTTGCATATTAAGGAGAGACATGGAAGATACGCACATATGTGTGTGAATGCATATGTGTATATGTAGGTAAATACACACGCATACATACACAAATTGAATTTATAGAGATGAAAAATACACTGGAAGGGATTAACAATAGATCAAACACTACAGAAGAAAAAGATTAGTGAACTTGAAGATACAGTAATTGATTACCAATGATGAAACATATGGAATAAAAAAAAAAACCCATAATGAACTGTGGGGTAACTTCAAGTGTTTGTAATTGGAGTCCCTGGAGAGACCTTGTGAGGTCAGAAAAAATATTTAAAATAGGGGCTGAAAAAATGTCAAATTTGACCATAAATCTAAGAAGTTCCACAAACCTTGAGCACATGAAACATGAAGTATGCTAAGAAGCATGATTACGTTGCTTAAAACCAGTGATAAAAAGAAAAAATCTTTAAAAAAGCACTGAGAGAGTGCTGAACATGCTAGGACTTGAGAATAGCAACAGACTTTTTTTTTTTTTTTTTTTGAGACGGAGTCTCACTCTGTTGCCAGTCTGGAGTGTAGTGGCGAGATCTCGGCTCACTGCAACCTCTGCCTTCCAGGTTCAAGTGATTCTCCTGCCTCAGCCTTCTGAGTAGCTGGGACTACAGGTGTGTGCCACCATGGCCAGCTAATTTTTGTATGTTTAGTAGAGACAGGGTTTCATCATGTTGGCTAGGATGGTCTTGATCTCTTGACTTTGTGATCTGTCCGCCTTGGCCTTCCAAAGTGCTGGAATTACAGGTGTGAGCCACTGCGCCCGGGCCAGACTTCTTGACAGAAACAGTGAACACTAGAAGTCAGTGGAAGAGATCATTCTGAAAGAAAAAAGCTTTTGACCTAGAATTCTGTACACAGTGAAAATATTTTTGGGCCAGCCTCAGTGGCTCACGCCTGTAATCTCAACACTTTGGGAAGCCGAGGCAGGTGGATCACCTGAGGTCAGGAGTTCAAGACCAGCCTGGTCAACATGGCAAAACCCCATCTCTACTAAAAAATATAAAAATTAGCGTGGTGGCGGACGCCTGTAGTCCCGGCTACTCGGGAGGCTGAGGCAGGGAGAATTGCTTGAACCTGGGAGGCAGAGGTTGCAGTGAGCCAAGATTGCACCACTGCACTCCAGCCTGGGTGAGAGAGCGAGACTCCATCTCAAAAAGAAAATATTTTCAAAAAAACAAAGGAAAAGGAAGACTCTCAAATTTACAAAAGCTGAAAGACTATGAACAGCAGACCTGTGCCATAAGAAATGTCAAGCCCTTGAAGTCAAAGGAAAAAAATAACAGGTGGAAATCTGGATCTACATAAAGGAATGAAGAACACTAGAAATAATAAATATAAAAGACTTACTTTAAAAATTCTCTTCCAAGGTAATGTGTTATTTTAGTAAAGACAACAATAGTATATTGTGGGTGGGCAAGGGGGAGTTTATAACCACTGGAATGCCAGAAAATGGTTAACAACCTCCTCTTTGCCTTGATGGTAGCATTTGCCAATTTCCATGCTGTAAATACAGCCACAGGGGTGGTTTCCAGGCTGCAAACACGATGTCACTAAATGTAGAGCTGGGAATAGATACACAGTAATGTACCGTTATATAGTATTTCTAACAATGTACAGTAGATGTATGTGTTAGACAATAGTAAAATGTAGTAAAATAATTAGGATGTGATGAGTTTTGAGTATTTATTACTGAAAATTCAAAAACCAACTGTGAACCAGTATAAACCAACTCGTGCATACCACTGACAGTAACATGTAAGGGAAAAAACAAATGGCAACAATAGCACAAAGACTAGGAGAACGGAAATGGCAGTGTATTATCCCAAGGTTCTTAAATTGTACATGAAGTGATACAATGTTATATTGGTAATGGAAATGGAAGTGTACTGTTGTACTGTACTAGTTATGGTGTTCATGAAGTGGTATAATATTACTTGAAGGTAGATTGTGAGTTCAAAATGTATATAATGAACCCTAAAGCAACCATTAATAAGAACGCAGTAGGGAATGTATTGTTAATATGCCAACCATGGGGATAAAATGGAATCAGTTAATACAAAACAAGGCATAAAATGAGAAAAAACAAACAACAGATGGGATAAGTAGAAAACAAAAAATAATATGGTAGATTTCATTCATATACATCTATATTTACATTATCAGCAGTCACATTAATGTGAAAGGAGTAAAAGTTTCAGTTGAAAGACAGATTATCAGATTAAAAAAAGTAACTGCTGCCTACAAGAAACCTATTTTATTTTATTATTATTTGTTTATTTAGAGACAGAGTTTTACTCTTGTTTCCCAGGCTGGAGTGCAGTGGCGCAATCTCGGCTCACTGCAACCTCTGCCTCCCAGGTTCAAGCGATTCTCCTGCCTCAGCCTCCCAAGTAGCTGGGATTACAGGCGCCTGCCACCACACCCAGCAAATTTTTGTATTTTTAGTAGAGACAGGGTTTCACCATGTTGGCCGCCATACTGGTTTCGAACTCCTGACCTCAGGTGATCCACCCGCCTCGGCCTCTCAGGTGCTGGGATTACAGGTGTGAACCTCTGCACCTGGCCAGGAAACCCATTTTAAATATAAAGATCATATAGTTTCAAAGTAAAAAGATGAAAAAATGTAAATGTTGGTAACACTGATTATAAGAAAAATAGAGTGGCTATATTTGCATTGACAAAGTAGATTTTAGAGAAAACAGTATAATCAGTGATAAAGAAGGTCGTTTTATAATGATGAAGCAATCTATACATCGAGAAGATATAACAATCCTAAATGTTTATGCACCTAAATAGAACTTCAGTATACATAAATCAAAAGCTGATAGAACTGCAAGCAGAAATAGACAGTTCCACAATTATAGCAATACATGTCAATGCCTTTCTCTCAATCTTTAAAAGAATGTGTAGACAAAATTATTAAAAATATGGAAGACTTGACTAGCACTCTTAACTAGCTGGACCTCAGTTTATAGAATAATGCACTCTGCAATAGCAAAATACACATTTTTTTTCAAGTACATATGGAACATTGATATGATTAGGCTTTGTGTCCCCACCCAAATTTCATCTTGAATTGTAATCCCCACAATCCCCACGTGTCAAAGGAGAGACCAGATGGAGATAACTGAATCACGGGGGCAGTTTCCCCCATGCTGTTCTCATGATGGTGAGTGAGTTCTCATGAGACCTGATGGTTTTATAAGGGGCTCATCCCCTCTTCGCTCAGCACTTCTCCTTCCTGCCACCTTGTAAAGAAGGTGCTTTACTTCCCCTTCCACCATGATTGTGAGTTTCCTTAGGCCTCCCCTGCCATGCTGCACTGTTAGTCAATTAAACCCCTTTCCTTAATAAATTACCCAGTCTTGGGCAGTTTTTTATAGCAGAATGGAAACTAATACAAACATTAACCAAGATAGACTGTATTTACACTATAAAACAAGTATAATAAGTTTATTTTGTTTTAAATTCAGTACTGTAAGACAAGGCAGAAACAAAATATTTTAAAAATCAATTCCTACAAAGAACATTCTCTGACCACAATCTTGTGGAATTAAACGGGAGACCAAGAAAAGAAAGATAGCTGGAAAATCCTCAAATATGTGTAAATTAAATTACATACTTCCCAAATAGCTATGTGTGAAAGAAGAAATAAAAAGGAAATTAGAAAGTACTATGAACTGATGAAAGGTTAAAACACAATATACCAGAATTTATGGGATGCAGTTAAGCAGTGTTTAGAAAGAAGAGAATCTCAAAATTAGTAGAAGATGGACCCAGTGCATTGGCTCCCTGTAATCCCAACACTTTGGGAGGCTGAGGTGGGCAGATCACTTGAGTGCAAGAGTTTGAGCCCAGCCAGGGCAACATGGTGAAACACTGTCTTTAAAAAAGAAAAAATATATGTTAGTAAAAGAAGCAATAAGCAATAACAGTGAAAAAAAAATAAATGAAACAGAAAATCAGTGAGCCTGAGGAACATGGTGAAACCCTGTCTCTACAAAAAGTACAAAAGTCAGCTGGGCATAATGGCATGCACCTGTAGTCCCAGCTATTTGGCAGGCTGGGCTGGGAGAATCACTTGAGCCTGGGAGGCAGAGGTTGCAGTGAGGCGAGATTGCGCCACTATACTCCAGCCTGGGTTATAGAGTGAGACCTTTTTATCAAAAAAAAAAAAAAAAAAAAAAAAGAAGCAGCAGCAAAGAAAGAAAGGTAAAAAGAAGATCAGCGAATTTAAAACCGTTAAGAAGCTTAATAAAATTGGTAGTTCTCTAACCAGACTGATCAAGAAAAGATAGAAGAATCAAGTTACCAATATCAGGAATGAAAGAGGTGATATCATTACAGATTCTATAGATATTGAAAGAATAATAAGAATATATGTTCTGTTTTTTGAGACAGAGTCTTGCTCTGTCACCGGGCAGGAGTGCAGTGGCGCTGTCTGGGCTCACTGCAACTTCTTCCTCCCACGTTCAAGCAATTCACCCACCTTCTACTCAAGCCTCCTGAGTAGCTGGGTTTACAGGCGCATGCCACCATGCCCATCTCTACAAAAACAATTTTTTAAAATTAGCCAAGCATGCTGGTATGCACCTGTAGTCCTAGCCACTCAGGAGACTGAGGCAGAAAGATTACATGAGCCCACGAGTTTGAGGTTACACAGAGCCATGGTTGTGCTCCTGCACAGTGTGGGCTATAGACCAGGACCCTGTTTCTTAAAGCAAAAAATTATCAATTAAACTCATCATAATCATCTTGGTGGCAGAAACAGCCTTTGAGGAATTCCAATATCCCTTTCTGATTTAGGAAAAAAATAACTTGGCAAGTTAGGAATAGAAGGAAACTTCCTCAGTTCGATATAGAGCATCTGTAGAAAATATACAGCTAATAGTATTTTATTCATTTATTTGGCTTTTTTTTTTTTTTTTTTTTTGAGACGGAGTCTTGCTCTGTCACCCAGGCTGGAGTGCAGTGGTGCAGTCTTGGCTCACTGCAAGCTCTGCTTCCCGGGTTTACGCCATTCTCCTGCCTCACCCTCCTGAGTAGCTGGGACTACAGGCGCCTGCCACCACGCCCAGCTAATTTTTTTTTTGTATTTTTAGTGGAGATGTGGTTTCACGGTGTTAGCCAGGATGGTCTCCATCTCCTAACCTCGTGATCCACCCGCCTCGGCCTCCCAAACTGCTGGGATTACAGATGTGAGGCACTGTGCCCAGATGCTAATAGTGTTTTAAATGGCAAAAATTTGAATGCCTCCCCCTTAAGATGCCTTAAAAAGGAAAGAATGTCTGCTTTCACCACTTCTGTTCAAGGTTGTAGTAGTGAGGTAAGCAAAATAAATAAAAGGCATCTAGATTGCAACTCTGCTTTTTTTACAGAGTAAGATTTATACTACCTGGTTTCACTAATAATTTTAAAGATTATGTTAAAGATAATTTTAAATGTAATCCAGCATATAAACAGAACTAAAGACAAAAACCACATGATTATCTCAGTAGATGCAGAAAAGGCCTTTGACAAAATTCAACAGCCCTTCATGCTAAAAACTCTCAATAAATTAGGTATTGATGGGACATATCTCAAAATAATAAGAGGTATTCATCACAAACCCACAGGCAACATCACACTGAATGGGCAAAAACTGGAAGCATTCCCTTTGAAAACTGGCACAAGATAGGGATGTCCTCTCTTACCACTCCTATTCAACATAGTGTTGGAAATTCTGGCCAGGGCAGTCAGGCAGGAGAAAGAAATAAAGGGTATATAATTAGGAAAAGAGGAAGTCAAATTGTCCCTGTTTGCAGGTGACATGATTGTATATTTAGAAAACCCCATCGTCTCAGCCCAAAATCTCTTAAGCTGATAAGCAACTTCAGCAAAGTCTCAGGATACAAAATCAATGTGCAAAAATCACAAGCATTCTTATACACCAATAACAGACAAACAGAGAGCCGAATAATGAGTGAATTCCCATTCACAGTTGCTTCAAATGGAATAAAATACCTAGGAATCCAACTTACAAGGGATGTGAAGGACCTCTTCAAGGAGAACTACAAACCACTGCTCAGTGAAATAAAAGAAGACACAAACAAATGGAAGAACATTCCATGCTCATGCATAGTAAGAATCAATATCATGAAAATGGCCATACTGCCCAAGGTAATTTATAGATTCAATGGCATCCTCATCAAGCTGCCAATGACTTTCTTCACAGAATGGGAAAAAAATACTTTAAAGTTCATATGGAACCGAAAAAGAGCCCGCGTTGCCAAGACAATCCTAAGCCAAAAGAACAGAGCTGGAGGCATCACACTACCTGACTTCAAACTATACTACAAGGCTACAGTAACCAAAACAGCATGGTCCTGGTGCCAAAACAGAGATATAGACCAATGGAACAGAACAGAGCCCTCAGAAATGATACCACACATCTACAACCATCTGATCTTCGACAAACCCGACAAAAACAAGAAATGGGGAAAGGATTCCCTATTTAATAAATGGTGCTGGGAAAACTGGCTAGCCATATGTAGAAAGCTGAAGCTGGATCCCTTCCTTACACCGTATGCAAAAATTAATTCAAGATGGATTAGAGACTTAAATGTTAGACCTAAAACCATAAAAACCCTAGAAAAAAACCTAGGCAATACCATTCAGGACATAGGCATGGGCAAGGACTTCATGTCTAAAACACCAAAAGCAATGGCAGCAAAAGCCAAAATTGACAAATGGGATCTAATTGCTTCTGTACAGCAAAAGAAACAATCATCAGAGTGAACAGGCAACCTACAGAATGGGAGAAAATTTTTGCAATCTGCTTATCTGACAAAGGGCTAATATCCAGAACCTATAAAGAACTCAATCAAATTTACGTGGAAAAAAACAAACAATGCCATCAAAAAGTGGGCAAAGGATATGAACAGACACTTCTCAAAAGAAGACATTCATGAAAAAATGCTCATCATCACTTGCCATCAGAGAAATGCGAATCGAAACCACAATGAGATACCATCTCATACCAGTTAGAATGGCAATCATTAAAAAATCAGGAAACAACAGGTACTGGAGAGGATGTGGAGAAATAGGAACACTTTTACACTGTTGGTGGGACTGTAAACTAGTTCAACCATTGTGGAAAACAGTGTGGCGATTCCTCAAGGATCTAGAACTAGAAATACCATTTGACCCAGCCATCCCATTACTGGGGATATACCCAAAGGATTGTAAGTCATGCTGCTATAAAGACACATGCACACGTATGTTTATTGCGGCACTATTCACAATAGCAAAGACTTGGAATCAACCCAGATGTCCATCACTGACAGACTGGATTAAGAAAATGTGGCACATGTACACTGTGGAATACTGTGTAACCATAAAAAAGGATGAGTTCGTATCCTTTGTAGGGACATGGATGCAGCTGGAAACCATCATTCTCAGCAAACTATCACAAGAACAGAAAACCAAATACCGCATGTTCTCACTCATAGGTAGGAATCAAACAACGAGATCACTTGGACACAGGAAGGGGAGCATCACACACCGGGTCCTATTGTGGGGAGGGGGTAGGGGGGAGGGATAGCATTAGGAGACATATCTAATATAAATGATGAGTTAATGGCTGCAGCACACCAACATGGCGCATGTATACATATGTAACAAACCTGCATGTTGTGCACATGTACCCTAGAACTTAAAGTATAATAATAATAATAAAAAAAGAAAGTTAAAAAGTAAGTAAGCCAGACTGGGAGAAAATATTTGCAAGTCATATATCTTACAGAAGTCTGGGCACAGTGACTCAAACGCTTAAATCCCAACATGTGGGAGGCCGAGGTGAAAGCATCATTTGAGTGCAGGAATTCAAGACCAGCATGGGCAACATAGCGAGACCCTGTCTCTACAAAAAATAGAAAAAAATTATCTGGGCATGGTGGCAGGCACTTGTAGTCCCAGCTATTCAGGAGGCTGAGGAGGGAGGATCATTTGATCCCAGGAGGAGGTTGAGACTGTAGCGAGCTATGTTTGTGCCACTGCACTCCAGCCTGGGCAACAGCAAGACTGTGTCTCAAAAAAATAAAAAAAATAAAAAAAAAAAAGGTATATCTGACAGAGGATTTATGTTAGGAATATCTAAAGAACACAACCCAATTAAAATTGAACAATAGATTTGAATAGTCACTTTGGCAAAGAAGATATGCGGATCAGAAACTTGTGAGAAGATGATTAGTCATTAGGGGAATGCAACTTAAAACAATAGGGAGATACCACTACATATGCACTAGAATGGCTAAAAGCGTTGACTGGGGGCCGGGGGCCAGGCGCCGTGGCTCATGCCTGTAATCCCAGCACTTTGGGAGGCTGAGGCGGGTGGACCACCTGAGGTCGGCAGTTCTAGACCAGCCTGGCCAACATGGTGAAACCCTGTCTCTACTAAAAATACAAAAATTAGCCAGGCGTGGTGGCGGGTGCCTGTAATCCCAACTACTCGGGAGGCTGAGGCAGGAGAATTGCTTGAACCTGGGGGGTGGATGTTGCAGTGAGCCGAGATTATGGCATTGCACTCCAGCTGGGCAACAAGAGTGAAACTCCGTCCCAATAAAAAAAAAAAAAAAGTTGACAGGGATGTGGAGCTTATGGAACCCTCTGCACTGCTGCTGGGGGTGTAAAATGGTACAAACAAGCCATTCCAGTCCTAGGTATTTACCCGAGAGGAATCAGAACATTTGTCTATACCATGACTTGTACACCAGTGTTCTCCATCAAAATAATAATAATAATAATAATAATAATAATAAAGACTGTAAACAATTCAAATGTCCATTAGCAGATCAATTGTTAAATTGTGGTATATTCATACAATGTAATACTACTCAGCAACAAGAAATAATGAACCCTTGCCAACATGGAAGAAAGTGACAGAAACCAGATCATAATTGCCTGAGTGTGGGAGAAACTCTGTAGCGGTGTAGGGAGAGAGAGAAATCACAGTGGGACATGAGGAAACGGCAATGATCAATATACTCATTTTCTGGTGACGGTTTCATGTGTGTAGATACGTCATATCTTATTTTATACTTTATGTAGTTTACTGTATGTCTTTTATACGTTAATAAATCTGTAAAAAATAAGTGAAGATTTTTAAAGGGTGGACGTTTCTATCATAGAAAGCATTTTGCAAAAACCATTCATGACACTAGAAAAGTACTTCACAAAACAATGACTTTTTGGCTCTGAAAAAAATGACACGGTCTTACTCTGAAAATAAATGTTTAAACCATTCAGGATGTAAAACAATCACAACAAAGGCACACAAAGTATGTTGCTTCAGTTTTCTTAAAGTTTTCCTTGTAATGGACCACCCCCAACCCCCATTTTTTTTAACAGTGGTCAAATGAGCCAATATGTACTTTCTCTTTTTTTTTTTTTTTTGAGACAGACTTTCACTCTGTCACCTGGGCTGGAGTGCAGTGGCACAACCTCAGCTCACTGCAACCTCTGCCTCCTGCGTTCAAGTGATTCTCCTGCCTCAGCCTCCAGACTAGCTGGGTCTACAGGTGCCCACCACCGTGCCTGGATAATTTTTATATTTTTAGTAGAGACAGGGTTTTGCCATCTTGGCCAGGCTGGTCTCGACTCCTGACCTCGAGTGATCTACCCACGTCAGCCTCCCAAAGTGCTGAGATTACAGGCATGAGCCACTGTGTCCAGCCCAATGTGTACTTTCCAAAATAATGTTTTACTTTTTGGTTAAGATGTTAGTTTTGGCTTTCTGATGTAAAACTGTAAATACTTTAAAAACCAGTGTATGTATATAGATATATTAATATCTCTATATAAATATATACTATATATTTATATAATATATACTTATATATTTATTTATTTATATATTTTATATAATATATATTTATTCATATAATATATATATATATTTTAAAGACAAGGTCTTACTCCATCTCCCAGGCTCTGGAGTGCAATAGTACAATCATAGCGCACTGCACCCTTGACCTCCTGGGCGCAAGCAGTCCTCACACCTCTACTTCCTGATTAGCTGGGACTACAGGTGCCTGCCACCACTCCCAGCTAACTTTTTTATGGAGACGGGGTTTCACTATGTTGCTTAGGCTGGTCTTGAACTTCTGGGCTCAAGCAGTCTTCCCACCTTGGCCTTTTAAAGTGCTGAGATTACAGGCATAAACCATTGCACCCAGCCCAGATACATTTTTAATTATAGTGATTACAGTAGACCTATCACTATAATACTCAGTGAGCTTTTTTTATTGGAAAAAATGTCTGTCAAGGTAAATATTATCTGTCTAAATAGTTTGCTACGTGGGCTAGGCCTCCTGAGATAGGTAAACTATGTGAAGGAAGAGATAAGAAAGATCAAAGACAAAGTAATAAGCCAATTAAAGTAGAAATAATTTTGTAAGAATAAATTTGGCTATAGGAGAAGTTAATTTTAACCCACCCCTTCCTCATGTTTGGAATGTGATTTAAGGAAATGGGAATAGGCTCTTGTTATTGAGTGATTTCACCATCCTTTATTCTCGTGGGTATGGTCAAATAAATCTGCTACAGTTATCTGCCAAATCTGATGTCTGTGCATATTAAAGTTTTTTTTTTTTTTTTTTTTTTTTCTGGAGGTCCATTGCTTTCATCGTATTTTTAAGGTAGTTTTATATGACGTGAAAAGATTGAACTAGCTTACTTACGGAGATGACAATTAAAATCCTGAATTCATGAATGTGAGGAATACATTTGTTAGAAAATAAGCTGACCTTGGGGAATGACTTATTTTATTATTTTAGATTTATGGTCACAAAATATAACCATCTATTTGTGGTTACTGAAATGTAGGTCTCAGGCCTTGGCTACCAATATTTCAAATCTAGAGCTGTGGTAGTAGACAGAAATCTAAGTGATACTAATATATATGGTCCTTGGACTATATTTTTAGGTATTTTGCTTTATATGGTTTTTGGACTACGTTTTTAGAGATTTTGCTTTAAGCAATTTGACGCAGAGAACATTTTCTTGATACCTCTAGCATCTAGCATAGTGGATTATAAGACATTTCATGCTCTTTTTTGCCCCCTCTTTAAAAAACAATTTTACTATGTGAAATAAGAACTGTCATTTTGGTGTGGGAGAGGAGCCTTGAGTATGTAATCAAGATCCAGAGGCTGTCCAGGCGCGGTGGCTCACACCTATAATCCCAGCACTTTGGGAGGCTGAGGTGGGTGGATCACAAGGTCAGGAGTTTGAGACCAGCCTGGCCAATATGGGGAAACCCTGTCTCTATTAAAAATACAAAAATTAGCCAGGCATGGTGGCATTTGTTTGTAGTCTGAGGTGCTTGGAGGCTGAGGCAGAAGAATCAATTGAACCTGGGAGGCGGAGGTTGCAGTGAGCCGAGATCATGCCACTGCACTCCAGCCTGGGCGACAGAGTGAGACTCTGTCTAAAAAAATAAATAAATAAATAAAATAAAATAAAATAAAATAAAATAAAATAAAATAATCCAGAGACCCTAGTTTGATTCTTTAGCATTGTGCTGTAATTTTCTACAAGTGGGCCCAACTAGTGGGCCATGCCTGGTTTTTAAATAGACTAGTATAGATCACCTTACCTACCATGTGCCAAGTGCGTAAGTAAAAGAGGAAGTATATGAATATGTTTTCAAATCACTCTCTGTTGTCGTGTTTCTGTCTCAGCTTGAAATGTTTGCTTTTGCTGTCTGTTTTTCCTCCTGGATCATGTAAAAATGCCTTAAGCCTGTAGGGAATTAGAGTAACATTTCTAAAGTGAAAGTTACAACTGACCCAGCTTTAAACTGGCAGACATGAATTACTTTGGTATTGTCAGTGTTTATTAGAGCATAGGGCAACTGGAATTCCTCTGAGTTGAGGAATTTGAATATTGGCAGGAAGAGCAAAAATAATTCCTTATGTCATAGAACAAGGAAGTCTGATAAAAGGAGGGTGCACCTGGGTGATTGTCTAGGTATATATTACCTCATTCATCTCCATATTCCTCAGGACCCACTTAGTACACAGCCGCGTTCTAAGGATGTGTCTGATCTGGGACACCCAGGGAGACGACAGACAATAGGGATATTGAAATTCATTCAGAGCAAGACCAGAGGGATTTGATTCAGACTGGGATGTTCAGGGTTTTCCAAGGACAGGCTGATCTGACTCTTGGGCTCCAGGACAATTCAGAACTCTTGGGAATTTTTCTGACTAGGGAATAAAGAGCCAGAATCTACTGATGTATCCATACTCTTGTATTAAAGATCCCTTCTGGCCTTTGTCCAGTCTGTCTGGTGATTTGCTCTAGGGCTTTCTGTAGGATATATATGGAGTTGGAGAATTGAAGGGCCAGCCCTTATGTACCCCTATTCTCTTTTTTTCCAGTCTCTGGTTCTTCAAAGAACTGCATAAATGTTACAGGTTAACAAGTATTCTTGAAGCCACTCTCTGATGGACTGAATAAAATGCCTACTTCTTTGCATTTATTGTGTGTGTGTGTGTGTGTGTGTGTGTGTAGATCAGATCAGATCCCTTTTTAGCATTCGTTTATTATGTCAAGGAAATTGGATTTTGGAAACCCAGTAACCTATTGTCCATTGTTTTTAGTCCTTCATTTGCTTTTCGTTTTTATTATTCTTTGTCTTTTCTTCTTTCTCCTTCCCCACAGGAAGAGAGTCTGTCATATAGTAAGGAGCTCTTAGATTGGAAACCCAGGCATCTTCCTCTCTAGGTATAAATGAGCTTGTGCAGAATGGGACATATGAATCACTGTGTCTCATCCATCATTGGCAGCCCTTGGCTTGTCACATCTCACATCTGTTTTGAATAGTCTTCTGGGCTCCCTACTCATTTGTGGGAAAACTAACATGTGGTAGACAAACAATACAGTACCTTTCCAGTGAGAGCTCTAACAGTGTAGCTGTTTGCTGGGCATCTGGTTCAAGTAGCTGAATCACTGTTATACTTCATCCTGGCCCAGCCTCAGCAAAATTTTGTGGTGTGAAGTATTTATTTTATAAAACATTTTGATCTACTGGGAGAAAGAAGAAGTGAAATTCAAACCTGTGGCTTATTTCCTAACATCTGTGCCCAAAGTATGTATTGGGAAGGTTCAGATACTCTTTGGAGTTTCTTGTTATTTATTTTTAGAGCTGTTGTTCTTCCTGTTCCCTGTCTAATAAGTATTAGACATGTATCAAAACGACTTGCTATTTATGCTGATTTTTAATATTAATAAGAATGTAATTTATCTTGAACCTATTTCTTTTGCTAGCCCTTGGCAACTAGTCCAACTTCTAAATAAATATGTTATTCCTGACTGGAGTCCTACTATAGTACATGTATCTCTTATTAACTTATCTCTGGGAAGAGGCTTTGGTACTCTTTGAAATTATCTATTCAGTATCTAGAAATGCGGAAATACTTTTCTGGTTGCTTATATGACTCTGTCACTATGTTTGTGTCAATCACAGTAGTTCTCCCATTAAGTTGATAGGACTTGCCTGACTAATTCTGCCAAATTCATTTCCATTTGGGAAGTAAAGACTCTTTAGACCTTTCTCAGATCTCTTTCTGCCTTTCAGCCTCATTTCTTATTTCTCTGTTTCTGTGCTCCTTACCATGAGTCATAAGTATTATAGGACCCATTCTTCATGGATTGCTGGGATAGTACTTCTAATAGGAAATAATAGTGTTTTTTAAGAAAAATATTTCCTTTCTAATGTTTTCTTTACAGTAAATACACATTGAATATCTGTAGAAGGAAAAATATCCGCAGTTAATTTTATTAAACTGATTAGTTTTATTAAATGTAAGATGTTGGATGTTATTCTCCTATCTCAGGCTGTAATACTTTCTTCTTAGTGTATTTAAATAACTCTATCCATTCATAAATATCGTGAAGTCTTTTCAAACGTAAAATTAAATTGTGAAAGATATGCAAGAAAATAAAACTCCAACCCGGGTGCAGTGGCTCATGCCTGTAATCCCAGCACTTTGGGAGGCTGAGGCGGGCAGGTCTCCTGAGGTCAGGAGTTCGAGATCAGCCTGACCAACATGGTAAAACCCCATCTCTACTAAAAATACAAAAAAAATTAGCCATGCATGGTGGCCGGCACCTGTAGACCAACTACATAGGAGGCTGTGACAGGAGAATTGCTTGAACCTAGGAGGTGGAGGTTGCAGTGAGTTGAGATCGCACCACTGCACTCAAGCCTGGGCAACAGAGCGAGACTCCGTCTCAAATAAAAAAGAAAAGAAAAGTCCAGTTAAAACAGAGAGTTAAAATGGTGTTTTCCTAGGATTTTATGGAAAAGGCTTTTCACTTAATATTAAGTGTACATGTGGAGATGTAGTTCTTAACATAATTCCATTATGACAGTTGTCATCTCAATTATAAATTAGATTGAATTTATAATTTTCCCTTGAATTATTCCCTTGTTGTCCAGTTCTTATATCTGGTATGCAGATGAGTAGGAAAAGCTTCCATTTTAGAAGAATAACATGTTTGCTTGTGTTTATTTCAGGAAAACCTCACAGCACGGGTAGCTCTGAACGGATTCAGCTCTCAGGAATGTATAATGTCCGTAAAGGCAAAATGCAGTTGCCAGTGAACCGATGGACAAGACGCCAAGTCATCCTGTGTGGGACCTGCCTGATAGTATCATCTGTGAAAGACAGCTTGACCGGAAAGATGCATGTTCTGCCACTGATTGGTGGAAAAGTAAGTAAGTTAGTTAGTTAGTTTGTTTATTTATTTATTTTTTGAGTCGGAGTCTTGCTCTGTTGCCCAGGCTCGAGTGTAGTGGCATGGTCTCAGCTCACTGCAACCTCTGCCTCCTGAGTTCAAGCCATACTCCTGCCTCAGCCAGGATTACAGGCATGCACCACCACACCTGGCTAATTTTTGTATTTTCAGTAGAGACGGGGTTTCACCATGTTGGCCAGGCTGGTCTTGAACTCCTGACCTCAAGTGATCTGCCCGCCTCGGTCTCCCAAAGTGCTGGGATTACAGGTGTGAGCCACCGTGCCAGGCCGAAAATTAAGTTTAAAACAAGCAAAATATTAACAGGTTTCCCAGCATCAGTAAGGACCTTACTTTAAGCCATTTCTGTGATGTGGGGTAGATGATTTTTGACTCATCTGAGGTCTTATTCAGTTCCTGTTGTGGATGTTGTCAGTTGGTGGAACTGTGGAGAAAAAACAGTGCCATTGGCTCATATGAGGCCTTGATGATCATTGCTTCATGAGTTATGTGCATTGTACCTACTGGACAGAAAATAGGTAGAATTTCATTGTCATATTTCAGAGTTTAGATGACAAATTGATTACTTACGAGTTGGTGTCTTAAGCGTACATTTTCTAGTAGAGTCTACTGATCCTTAAATTTGTGAATTTAGAAACATTGACACATGCTGAAGGTTTGAGTCTATAGTGCTTAAGTATTTGACCTCATTTTCCCCTATCTGTGTTTAGTGACCAGTGGGGTTAGCATTTTTAGTTTATTAAGTGCCTAGTTATAAATTTTGAATCTTAAATGTTTCTCATTTTGGAGAAAATGTGATGCAACTGATATATTTTTGACATTATTGGTTTCTTTGCTTTGGGTATGTTAACTATTTTATTGCTATTATTTATAAAATAGAACCAGATTGCTTGAGAAAATGTTATATTCTTTTCTTTGTCAGAGTTATTAATAAAGTCCCAAGCATTGGTAAGGGTAGCATCACCATAGTTATATGTCATATTTCTTGAGTTTTAAGTAATATAATATGTTAATAAATGGAAATTAGGATTTGGATGAGAAAATGGGTCATTGAACGTTGGGGGCACATTAAACAAATACTTTCTTTTTCTTTTTTTCTTTTTTTATTTTATTTTTTTGAGATGAAGTCTTGCTCTGTTTCCCAGGCTGGAGTGTGGTGGCGCGATCCCAGATCACTGCAACCTCTGCCTCCCGGGTTCAAGTGATTCTCCTGCCTCAGCCTCCCAAGTAGCTGGGACTACAGGCGCATGACCCCACATCCAGCTAATTTTCTGTATTTTTAGTAGAGACGGGGTTTCACCGGGTTAGCCAGGATGGTCTTGATTTCCTGACCTCGTGATTCACCCGCTTTGGCCTCCCAAAGTGCCAAGATTACAGGTGTGAGCCACTGTTCCTGGCCTAAGTACACCATTTGTTAATTGGCAAATGTCTAAATGTCTGATCTGTTTCAAGGGTTATAAGTGAAGGAAGTAAGACCAGATGTGTGTGGTAATAAATGGTTTTGTTGTTCACTGCTGTGTAGCAAGCACATTCTTGTAGTCTTTCCTTATGAATAAATAGCCTATGTTAGTTTTTTCCTCTCTATTCTAGTTTTAAGAAGGCTAATACTTGATCATTTTCAAAAATAGGTTTTGGTCAGGCTGTGCAAGGTGCATTTAGATCGATTTTAGTCGTTCATTTTGAATCCACTGCTGCTTAACTTTTGTCGGAGCATTGAAAAGTTAGTGACTGATATGCTAAGATTTTGCCCTATGGATAGATGGATTACTGAAAAAATAATCATCTGTATTACCACCATAGGTTATTAAAAATGCATATTTAATGTTTGATGCTTTGTTAGGTCAACAGTCTCTCTCTTTTCTATGATGCTGGGTGTTTGCATAGGCGCATCTAATATAACTATTTATTCAGTATCCTCTTTGGGGAAGGCACTGTGCCTGGCACCCCAGAAACACTAACATAGCTAAGTAACCCCCCGCCTTTGAATAGCTTATAATTTTGTATCAGAAGATGAAGCAGGCACAATGATATCTGTTGTAAGAAAGGTGCAGAAAAGTACTGTGGGGGATTAATGGAAGGAGAGATTACATTTTGTCAGGTAAGAAGGAATTTTGTAATGGAAGAGGTAGCAATTATGATGGAATTTGAAGGATGAAAAGTCTTTTGACATGTGAAGGAGATGGTCAGAAAGATTTTTATGCTCATGGAGGCAGACAGGAAAGCACATGGAATGTTCAGATAAGGTCAGCAGATCCGGTTATAATTAGCATTTTCATTCAGTACTAGAGACTTGTCCCATTTCCCAGGCCTATTATTGGATGGACTTCTACCATTGAGTGAATTGAAAGTTAATAGCTTCCTATTTTCACAAGCAAAACTTGTAAAACCTGTTTTACACTATGCCTTTAAAAATAATTGACTACATTGAAAAACTGAGTCTTTAATATCTGTTGACTGAGTTAGGGAAAAATAATTGATTTCTTGCAGTTTGAGCTTTCATTAATTTTTGTCTTTTTTTTTTTTAATCCTGTTCTGTTGTCAGAGAAAAACTGAGAGTATAAATGAAAGGAGTTTTATTTTTTTCTTTTTAATTTAGATATAGAAGAGCTATAGATTTAGAAATAAGGAGTGAGATAGATTGGTCATAACCTAGTTATAATTGCTATGGTTTCATAGCACTTGAGCATGGTCATTACTTTACATATATGGCTTTGTTGTTAAATAAAACTCTCAAAATTTGATTATTGAAAGAGTATTTAATAGATACATTTAGATTATGTGGTTTTAATGTTATATTTAACTTGTCCTATAGAATTTAACATAGATTTTTAAATAATGTATTATTATTGTTATTATTATTATTATTTTTTTTGAGATCGGAGTCTCGCTTCTGTCGCCCCAGGCTGGAGTGCAGTGTATGCTAATCTCGCTCACTGCAAGCTTCCGGTTCACGCCATTCTCCTGCCTCTCAGCCTCCCCGAGAAGCTGGGATCTCAGGCGCTCACCACTGCCCGGCTAATTTTTCATTTTTAGTAGAGACTGGGTTTCACCCATGATCCGACCTCCTGACTCAGGATCTCCTCACCAGCCTCCAAAGTGCTGGGATTATGGCGTGGAGCCATCACCGCCACATATTATTTTTTGAAAAGACGATCTGCTTTTGCTGTCTAGGCCGGGTGTAGTGGTGCGATCTTGCCCACTGTAACCTCCGCCTCCCAGGTTCAAGTGATTCTCCTGCCTCAGCCTCCTGAGTTGCTGGGACTGCAGCACCACCATGCCTGGCTAATTTTTGTACTTTTAGTAGGGAACGGGTTCTTTCACCCATGTTGGCCAGGCTGGTCTTGAACTCCTGACCTCAAGTGCGATCCAGCTGGGCCTTCCCACCCTTGGCCTCCCAAAAGGGATTATAGGTGTGAGACCCAACCCACCATTTGCACCCTTGCACCTGAAGTATGCAATAAATTGAAGAATTGTTAACCACTCACTGAATGTAGGAACTGTAGCCATATCATTATTTAGGAAAGTTAATTTGTTCTTTACGTGATGTCTCATTGCCTCCCAGTCTCTAGAAGGATTCACTGTCCTAGAATGTAATATCTACTTTTTTTCCTTTTTTCGAAATAAGTTTTACTCATGTAGACCTAAGTTTTGCTTGTTTTGATGTGTATAAAAGTGATATATTGTTGTGGTCTTCTGTAATTGATTTTATTCCAACACAAGTGCTCGCCAACAAGATCGCTAATGTCACTTCATGTATTCTTACCTGTCCATAAATCGTCTACCTAAAACATCCCACACCTTCATAAATTCTTAAGCACCTTCCCGCTGATGGACATTTGGGCTTGCTTCAGTTTCATTGTTGCTATAAACAACACACAAGAGAACTTATGCTGATTACGCTCCTGATACGCTAAAGGCACTTTTCTAAGACAGTAGCTCTGTATGGAGCTACCATGCTGGAGGACACTTGGCTATATGCAGGAAATGCCTGATGGCCCAAATGACTGAAACAGCGGAACACATCAGCTAACATGCTTCAAGCACGCCACGGTAACACCCCTTTCCCATCTCCAGTGACCGGTCATACCACAGCTACTCTCACGCCATGTCCGCTGTGGCCCAGTGGGCCTGGGGCGTGAGCTCTCGGTCAACACAGCCGTTCAGACCCAGCCTGATGAAGTCTTGGCTTCCTTTATACTCTTGCTGCTTTGGCAAGTGGAAGAGGTAACTGAGCATCAATCATGGCCTTTGCATGTTTAGATGCAGAAGTGACACACGCCACTCTCCGCTTGTTTCTTATTAGAACTAGTCATATCACTCCACCTTAATTGTATGGGGTCTGAGAAGGAGAATTAGATAGAGATTGGTGGACAATATTATCTTTGCTGTAGGGGACACCTTGGCATTTAAAGGCAGAGGCAGAGATTAAGACATGCAGAGCATACAGAGAGTTCCCGCACAGGGACAATGCCTGAACCATCTCAATCCATTAATTCATAGTGGACCTCCTTTTAAGAAATACTACTATTGTATACACTTTGAGCTCGCCATTTGGCTCTGGACATACACATTTATTTCAAGATGATAAATTAAGTTGGTTTTCGTCGATACCTTATTTTGTATCTTCACATCAGTGTACAAGTGTTTTTCCCCACATACACTTTTTACTGCTTTCAGATTTCATTAAACTATCATCACTGCAACGAAGATATGTACTCATGTTCATTATTTCCGGAAGTTTCAGGTCCCTTTATTCTCCTTTTCCTCCCACCCTTTATTCTCCTGCTTCTCTCTCCCACCCTTTTATTCCCTGCTTTCCTCCCACCCTTTTATTCTCCTTTCCTCCCACCCTTTTATTCTCCTTTCCTCCCATCCTTTTATTCTCCTTTCTTCCCACCCTTTCCCACTCCTCTCCATCCCTAAGAAACCTTTTGCTTGATATCTTTTAATTTGTTTACATAGCATTTTTTTTAAATTGTATTTTCTGTTTGGTTTATAGAAACAGAGTTGGTTTTTGAGTATTGATCTTGTGTATTGATTTATAATCTTGCTAAATTTTCTGGTTTATTCTAATATGATGCCTATAGGTTTTTTTGTTTACTGTATAGCTAATCATATAATATTCAAATGATGACAAGTTTCTTCCTTTTTTTTGTCTTACTGTTATAGGTAGGAATATCTAGTTTGAATAGAAACAGTAGATACTTACTTGTTTTATCAATGATCTTTTTTTTCCTTTTTTTTTTGAGACAGAGTCTCTCTGTCACCCAGGCTGGAGTGCAGTGGTACATTCTCGGTTCACTGCAACCTCTGCCTCCCAGGTTTAAGCCATTCTCCTGCCTCAGCCTCCCAAGTAGCTGGTACTACAGGCGCCCGCCACCACACCCAGCTAATTTTTGTATTTTTAGGAGAGTCTGGGTTTCATCATGTTGGCCAAGCTGGTCTCGAACTCCTGACCTCAGGTGACCTGCCTGCCTTGGCCTCCCAAAAGTGCTGGGATTACAGGTGTGAGTCACTGCACCTGGCTCCTTATCAATGATCTTGAGAATGATATCTCATCATTAACATTGAAGTTTGCTTTAGATGTTTGATAAATACCCTTGGTCAGTTTAAGTGAGTTTTTATTTTCTGAGTTTGCTGAGAATTTTTATCCTTCATTTCAGCCTGAATGAAGTTACTAACAGCTTTTTCTGCAACTGTGGGGATAATAGTATGGGTGGCTTTACTATTAGTATGGGTGGCTTTAATCCATTAATGTGGTTAATTGTTTTGTAGTTCTAATTACGTTAAACTGTCTTTCTTATTCTGAGGTAAATTCAACTGGTTCTTTTTTTTTTTTTGAGACGGAGTCTTGTTGTATTGCCCAGGCTGGAGCGCACTGGCACGACATCAGCTCACTGTATCCTCTACCTCTCAGGTTCAAGCGATTCTCCTGCCTCAGCCTCCTGAGTACCTGGGAATTACAGGCACACACCACCACATCTGACTAATTTTTATATTTTTAGTAGAGGTGGGGTTTCACCATGTTGGCCAGGCTGGTCTCAAACTCCTGACCTCAAATGATTCACCTGCCTCAGCCTTCCAAAGTATTGGGATTATAGGGGTGAGTCACCATGCCACTGTGCCTGGCCTTGTTCTTGATATATATATTTTTTTAAGTTACTGGGTTTTCTAAAATAAATAAATAAATAAATAAATAAATTAATTAAAAGGCGGGGCATGGTGGTTCATGCCTGTAATCCCAGCATTTGGGAGTCTGAGGCGGGTGGATCATGAGGTCAGGAGTTCAAGACCAGCCTGGCCAAGATGGTAAAACCCTGTCTCTACTAAAATTACAAAAATTGCTGGGCGCGGTGGCAGGTGCCTGTAATCCCAGCTACTTGGGAGGCTGAGACAGGAGAATCGCTTGAACCCGGGAAGCAGAGGTTGCAGTGAGCTGAGATCACACCACTGCATTCTAGCCTGAGCAACAGAGCAAGACTCCATCTAAAATAAATAAATAAATATAAATAAATAAATTTTTGGATTTTGATGCAACATTTTGTTCAAGATAAATCTTTATGACTGTGGTTACCTGTAAGTTTCCTTTCTGTTACTGTTCTCATGTGGGTCTTGGTTATACTATCCTCATAGAATGGGTTGGGGTGTTTTCCTTCATTTTTTGTTGGCTGGATGAGTTTGGGTTGATCTGTTTTTTGAAACTTTGGTAAAACTTACCTGTAAAGCCATATGGGCCTGATATTTTTTTGAGACATTGGAAAACAACAACAACAACAACAACAACTTTCTGTATTTTAAATGGTTATATAGGGGCCAGGCGTGGCTCATGCCTGTAATCCCAGTACTTTGGGAGGCCAAGGCTGTAATCCCAGCTACTCAGGAGGTTGAGGTAGGAGCATCGCTTGAACCCGGAAGGTGGAGGTTGCAGTGAGCCAGGATTGCATCACTGCACTCCAGCCTGGGCAAGCAGTGAAATTCCGTCTCAAAAAAAAAAAAAAAAAAAAAAAAATTGTAGGACTATTTGATTTTTTGTTTTGTTTTATTAACACTGGATTTCACTCTGTTGTCCAGGCTGGAGTGCAGTGGTGTAGTTACTCCTCAGTATAGCCTCGACCTCCTCAGGCTTGGGCAATTTTCCCACTTTAGCCTTCTGAGTAGCTATAGGACTACAGAGTGTGCACTGCCACACCCAGCTAACTTTTGTTTTTCTGTTTTTTGTAGATACAAGGTTTTGCCATGTTGCACAGGCTTATCTCCAACTCCTGGGCTCAAGCAATCTGCCCCTCTCAGTCTCCCAAAGTGCTGGGATTGCAAGCGTGAGCCTGCACCTGGCTGATAGGACTATTTAGGCTTTTCTTTTTTCTTTATTTAGTTCTATTGGTAAAACATTTTTTCTAAGAATTTGTCACAAAATTGTTCATAATATTCTCTTTTTAATCTCTGGTGAATCTGTAGCTATGTCTCCCTTTTCATTGTTAATATTATTTATAAGTGTCTGCTCTCTTTTTCCTGCCAGAGGATGTATCAATTTTTCTTGCTAGAGGATTTATCAATTGTACTAGTTTTCTCCAAGAATCAGTATTTTGCATTGTTAATATTTTCTCTTACATGTTTGGTTTTCATTGCACCAATTGCTATTTTATCATAGCCTTCATTCAATTTTGGATTTATTCAGTTTGGAGGTTTGATTTTTTTTTTCTTCCAAGTTCTTTTTTTTTTTTTTTTTTTTTTTTGGAGACAGAGTCTTGCTCTGTTGCCCAGGCCAGATCTGAGCTCACTGCAACCCCTGCCTCCTGGGTTGGTTTTTTTTTTTGTTTTTTTTTTTGAGACGGAGTCTTGCTCTGTCGCCCAGGCTGGAGTGCAGTGGCGCAATCTCGGCTCACTACAAGCTCCGCCTCCTGGGTTCACACCATTCTTCTGCCTGAGCCTCCTGAGTAGCTGGGACTACAGGCGCCCGCCACCGCATCCGGCTAATTTTTTGTATTTTTAGTAGAGACGGAGTTTCACCGTGTTAGCCAGGATGGTCTCGATCTCCTGACCTTGTGATCCGCCCGTCTTGGCCTCCCAAAGTGCTGGGATTACAGGCGTGAGCCACCGCGCCCAGCCTACCTCCTGGGTTTAAGCGATCCTCCCACCTCAGCCTCCCCAGTAGCTGGGACTACAGGCGCCCACCACCGCTCCTAGCTGTAAGGTGTTTTTTTGTATTTTTAGTAGAGAGGGGTTTCACCATGTTGGCCAGGCTGGTCTCGAACTCCTGACCTCAAGTGATCCACCTGCCTCAGCCTCTCAAAGTGCTGGGATTATAGGCGTGGGACAACTCGCCTGGGCTTCCTTCCAAGTTCTTAAGGTGCATGCCAATCAAATTAATGTTCTACCTTTTTTTCCAATATAAGTATCAAAAGATACATGAGTTCAATTGAAAAAATATATATATATATATATATTTCCCTTGATATATCTCCTTTTATTGCAATGTATAGATTTTGATATGTGGTTTTTCTGTAATTGTTTAGTTCTAAGAGTTTTAAAATTTTGGTTGTAATTTCTCCTTTCACCTGTGAGTTATTTAGAAGTTTGTTAAAATGTTACTTTTTGTGTGTATGTTTCCCCTTGTGAAGAACTTATAAGGAGTGGAAATTTGATTTGACTGTATTTCACTGCATCATTAGGACTTGAAAGTTTTCATGGTAGGGTTTTATTTCAGGTTAATTTCAGTTTAACAGTAATGTTGTCAATACTTATTTAACATGCTTGAAGACTTCTTAAGTAAAAATTCCTACGTAAAATCTTAAGTAAAATTTCTAAGAGGAAGTAAGAACCCCAGCACCCTATTGTGAGGTTAGAAGAATAAGAAAGGGAGTCTGGACTAATTTTAAACAGGAAGAGGAGAATTTCACTGTGGTGGGGAAATATAGTAAAGATAAAACTCCTCTTTTTTTTGGTTTCCTTGTAATTCAAATTGGGTGATCCTATGCAGGAACTTAGTTCTCAGTAATGAGTAACGTATATAGGGAAAGATGCAAATCCATGCAGGCTCCTTGATCAGAGACATAGTTAGTGAAATACATCAGTGGTTCTGCTGTCTGACTTATTTCTGCTTCTCTCTGTTTGCTTTTATAGGTAGAAGAAGTGAAAAAGCACCAACACTGTTTAGCATTTAGCTCCTCTGGACCCCAAAGCCAGACTTACTACATTTGCTTTGATACTTTCACAGAATACTTAAGGTGGCTGCGACAAGTCTCCAAGGTAAGCAAGCATTTAACCCAGGAATCAACTCAGCTTCTAGCTAGCTGCAAAGTTCCTTTCTGCTTTAGCCAGGTCTAAAATATAGTTACACATACTTTTTTATTTCCTCCAGATACTGCCAGTGATTAGCAATTTTTATTTTTTTAAAAACTAATTTTGCCTGAAAAGTGGCTTTTTAAAAATTGTTTTTTACTTCCCCAGTTTTGTTTATACTTAAAAATAAATTGGTCTGTAGACTGGCATTACTCTCTTAATGTTGTAGATAAAAAACATGAGATTGAGAATATTTGAGGGACTGGCCCAGGCTAAGACAACTATAAAACCACAAAATACCCAGAGAATTGTTACAAATTTCCCTTCTTTCTCTGACTGTTTTTTCATAGAAATAGTCCAATATTATACCATCTCCCCTTCACCTTTATTCTGCCTTTTCAGTGATTTAATTTTTTTAATCTTATTTTGGCCATTATATTCCTCTGATTTAATAAGATCACCCTGTCCCATGAAATAATATATAGTACTTTTGACCAGGCACACTGGCTCAATCCTGTAATCCCAGCACTTTGGAAGGCTGAGACAGGCGGATCACTTGAGTTCAGGAGTTCAAGACCAGCCTGGCCAAAATGGTGAAACCCTATCTCTACTAAAAATACAAAAAAATCAGCTGGGCATGATGGTATGCACCTGTAGTCCCAGATCTTCGGGAGGCCGAGGCATGAGAATTGCTTGAACTGGGAAGGTAGAGGTTGCAATGAGCCGAGATCGCACCATTACACTACAGCCTGGATGACAGAGTGAGACTCCAAATTAAAAAAATATATAATATATACTATAATATTATTATATTCTTTATAATATAATTATGTATTATATAATATATATTATGTACATTACATATAAATATATATAATATATAATATATTTTTAATTACTATATATAATTATATATATAGTAAATGCAGATTTTATATATAGTAAATGCCTAGTAAATACAGGTGTTCATTACAGTACTTTTCCCTTCTCCAATTTTAAAAACCAGATATATGTTTCAAGAATGTTATATAATAATTATATATAGTTATATATAATTATATAGTATCTAGTACTTTTGTGTTTAATGTAAACCAGAGTAACATTATAAATAAGACAAATAAATGGTGATATTTCAGGTAACCTGTGTTAAGAATGTTTTTATATCTCATTTAGAGAATTATGTGTAAAATAATGGGGTGGATTGCAGTCTTTAGTGCCTTGGTTTGGGTGTTGTTTTTGAAATGATGAAATCTCCCTAGGGTGCCAGGAGCATTACAATGGAATATGCTTTCATATTTTTGAATTGATAATTTAACTTGTTCTCCTAGTTCAGTGTGATTCAGATTGCTGTGTGATGTAATTATTTGTCAAGTGAATGAGTAAGGAAATAACTTTGGAAAACAGTTAAGAGAAAATCAGAGAACAATATCTAGAAAATCATTTTGAAACACTGGCCGTATTTGAATTACCAGGTAAAAACCGTTGCCTGATGATGAAATATCATTTAGGAGAATTGGTTTTTCTTCCTTTTAGAGAAGAAGCAGTGGGTAGAGAGTTTCGGTTGATAGGGCTTAGAAAATTCTCTCAACCTAGTAGACAAATGGAGGTTCTAAATGTGTAAGGCAGCACTCCTGCAGGAAAAAGTTGGGAAGAGGACCCTTGTTGTTCAGACTCATGTGTAGAATTAATGTAATATTAGAAGTATACCTGTCTGGTTTTAAAATTATTTATACGGTTACAGATGTGAGGAGATATTAAATAATTGGGCTTTTATATTTATAATTTATCATTTTTATTGTGCTTTTGTATGCATTTGTATCCAAGTGGTTTTATGGATTGAAAGCAGTGAGTCAGTTGCCTACACTCTGCTTTATTCAGAATAAAATGCCTAACTAGGATCAAAGTGCAGCACATTTCTTTCTGTATAGAGATGTTGATATTTTAAATCAACTTTTAAATTATTAACTTTTTCTTTATTTTGGAGTACTTTTATAATTACAGAAAAGTTGCAAAGATAGTGCAGAGAGTTCTCATAGTTTCCCAACTCCCTCACTCAGTTTACCAGACGTATTACTACAATATATCTCTCAAGTGTAAGAAACCATCATTAGTACATAACTCTGAACTAACCTGTGGAATTTATTTTTTTGTTTTGTTTTTGTTTGAGACAGAGCCTTGCTCTGTTGCCCAGGCTGGAGTGCAGTGGCACAGTCTTGGGTCACTACAACCTCTGCCTCCTGGGTTCAAGCAGTTCTCCTGCCTCAGCATCCTGAGTAGCTGGGATTACAGGCATATGCTACCATGACCGGCTAATTTTTGTCTTTTTAGTGGAGATGGGGTTTCACCTTGTTGGCCAGGCTGCTTTTGAACTCTGACCTCAAGTGATCCGCCCGCCTTGACCTTTCAAAGTGCTGGAGCTATAGGCGTGAGCCACTGTGCCTGACCTTTATTTGGATTTCACTAGTTTTTCTATTGCCTTTTTTCTGTTTCGAGATCTAATTCAGGATACCACATTGCATTTGATTGTCATGTCTCCTGTGTCTCCTCTAGTGTCAGTTTTTCACTTTTCTGTGTTTTTCTTCCTTTCTTTCTCTCTCTCTTTTTTTTTTTTTTTTTTTGAGGTGGAGTCTTGCTCTGTCACCCAGGCTGGAGTGTAATGACATGGTCTTGTCTCACTGCAACCTCTACCTCCCGGGTTCAAACGATTCTCCTGTCTCAGCCTACCGAGTAGCTTTGACTACGGGCGTATGCTACCATACCCAGCTAAGTTTTTGTGTTTTTAGTAGAGACGGGGTTTCACTATGTTGGCCAGGCTAATGTCCAACTCCTGACCTCATGATCTGCCCACCTCGGCCTACCAAAGTTGTGGGATTACAAGCATGAGCCACTGCACCTGGCCCACTTTTCTGTGTTTTTCATGACCTTGACAGTTTTGAGGAATACTGATAAGGTATTCCTCAAAAGTGCTGAAATGCCCTGCAGTTGTATGTAGACAATAATTCACACACGTATACATATACAGCATACATTTTATACTTATAATAAGTGGAGCTGAGTATTTCTAAGAGGGTAGAGGGACTTTGATTTGATTATCTTAGATTACTGGTATTGACTACAACTAATTAGAATAAGAACTTTAACCTTCTTTCCATTTAGAAAGGCTTTGATTAGAGAAGCTGTGTAGTGTTGGGGTCAAGAATTTGAGTTTCAAAGTAAGGCAGGCATGGATTCCACCATTTCCTGGTCATGTAGCTATATCTAAGTTCCAAATTTTAAACTTTTTCATCTAATAAGGAGAATAATAATAGTACTTACCTTTTAGAGCTTATATGAGATATGCATATAATAGATTTATACTGGCACATAGTAAGTGAGTAGAACTAACTCAATAAAATAATTTTATGACTGTCATCCCTGATTGGTCAAATAATATTTTAAAGTATTATCTATTTGTATGTGTATTTTCAGCAGATAAAGACACGGGTCTTGGTTTGTCTGAGCAAGTTACTTTTTGCTGCTCTTAACAACCATGTCAGCCTTTTGGGGAAAGGATGGCAGACATTGGGGAAATGATTTCCTCCTGAGAAGTTGGGGTGGGGAATAGAGGGCGATACATTTTAGTAAATGCAGATTTTCTTTCTTTTTTTTTTTTTTCTTGAGATGGAGTCTTGCTCTGAGCCTGGAGTGCAGTAGTGTGATCTCGGCTCACTGCAACCTCTTCCTCCTGGGTTCAAACAATTCTCCCACCTCAACCTCCCGAGTAGCTGGAATTACAGGTGCGCGCCACCATGCTGGGCTAATTTTTTTGTATTTTTAGTAGAAACGGGGTTTCACCATGTTGGCCAGGCTGGTCTCGAACTCCTGACCTCAGGTGATCCACCTGCCTCGGCCTCCCCAAGTGCTGGGATTACAGGCGTGAGCTACCGTGCCCGGCCTAGTAAATGCAGATTTTCAATACAGTACTTTTCCCTTCTCCAATTTTAAAAACCAGATACATATTTCAAAAATGTTTAGCAGTTACGGTTAGTGAATTAAGGACAAATGAATTGTAAAGGACTGATTAAAAGAGGTTAGATATTATAAAAGAAATGGGTGAAGGAATGCCCTGTTTGGGTTTGAATCCTATATAAAACATGGCCACACCCTTCTTTAAGCGTTATATGTTGAGGATAATCTTGCGATAATATCGTTTCCTTTTTAACCTAGCATCTGGGGAGAGTAGACTAGAATCTTGCTCCATTTGGGAATATATGCCTATAGGGAATTTGACATGGGTAAGGTTGATTGTTATAAGCTCCTCCAGCTTCCAGTTTCCCCCTTCAGTTGTCATCTGCTCTTCCTCCTATGTAGGTATTAGGAAGTTACATCATTTAGTCACACTCACTGTTACTATGGAAGCGTTTAGTTTCTTTTCTTCATATTGAGAAACAAAACATTCTCAGAATGGATAGTCTTTACATCTTGATGTTTAGATAAGGGTTCATTTTGATAAGGACCTGAAAGAAAAACAAACCAACAGAAACAAAAGTTTCTAATTTTTAATAACTGTCCCCACCCCAGAGTAGGAGGGCAAAAAAGAAACAAATTTCCATTATTTTTTAATTAAAATGAATTAAGGAAGTAATGTAAAAGGAAAGTTCTTTATTTTCAGTTTATATTTCTGGATTTTCAGATACAAGAGAGGTGTTACTTTTTGTTCTGATTTGTTTCATTTGATTTTGGGAAAATTTATAGAGGTTTATTAATCAGATGTGTTCTACCAAGATAGGCTCTTATATACTTACTATTTTTAAACCTTAGCACTTAATATTGCTTGCCAAAATAATACCCAAGGCAGTCTCGTTAGAGTTTTTATTTTGGATGTGTATTAGTGGTAGACAGTGTGGAAGAGCTCCTCTGGGAGGATTACGTATATTGGTTGTAAATTCATTCCTAAAATATTAATGCACAGCATGCTGTAAAAATTGAGTAAACCTCCTTTATATACGGTGTAAAAAACGGCTCTGTTTGTTCAGCATGTTTTCAAAGTGGTTGGAGGGTCAGTGATATGAAAAGGCTACGGCTAAGCTGAGGGAGTAACAGGAACATGCAGAAGAGCTCCTATCAGTTATGAGTAATGCTGACCTGGGTATCCATCTTGGTGGTCCACTTTTTAGAGTGCGTTCATTGTGGATCTGTTGATTGATCCTGTGAATTCTTTTCAAAGTTAGGCTTTCATGTGAATCTGTAGCGTGTCTTAGTTTTAATTTAAAAGTTTAGTAACTTCTGTAACACCATATTATTCTACTTTAAAGTCTGTTTCTTGGCCAGGCACGGTGGCTCATGCCTGTAATCCCAACACTGTGGGAGGCTGAGGAGGGCGGATCACCTGAGGTTAGGAGTTCACGACCAGCCTGGCCAACATGGTGAGACCCCATCTCTACAAAAAATACAAAAATTAGCCAGGCATGATGGCAGGTGCCTGTAATCCCAGCTAGTCAGGAGACTGAGACAGGAGAATCGCTTTTGAACCCAGGAGGCAAAGGTTGCAGTGAGCCAAGATTGTGCCACTGCACTCCAGCCTGGGTGACAGAGCAAGATTCCATCTGAAAAAAAAAAATAAATAAATAAAAATAAAGTCTTTTTCTTTATTCCATGGAAGATTAAAAGTGGGTTCCGGGCAGGGGGTTAGGGTTTTGGCCCCCCCCCCCCCCCGTTTTTTTTTTTACTCTTTATTGTGGAAAATGTCAAGTATTCTGAAATAGAGATAATCGTGTAGTAACCCCCACACAGCTGTGCCCCGGCTTCCACAGTTACCATCTCCTGGTCAGTGGGCTGTTATCAATGTGCCCCCTTTCTCTCTGGATTATTACAAAGCAAACCCCAGACATTATTTCACTCACAACTATTTTCACATGTGTGTGTATAACTCTAGAAGATGAGGACTCTTGTTACAATTACTCTTCTTACAACACCGTTATCTATGTGTGTGTGTTTTTTAAAGAATGGATAATTCAGATAAAGATTAGAGGGTTGATTCAGGTGTCTTATTCCTGAAATAGCAGTGTAGCATGTGGTACCCAAGAAAATATACAACACTTGTGGAAAAGGGCCTATTGTGAGCTACGCTTTTAACTTTTTATTAGACAGATGGAATGCTCTTAAATTTTGATTAGAGCTAGATGAAAATGAGAACAGTTTACTACATGGCACACTTCTAAATTCAGTATTTTGAATCTGAATAGTAACTTGACTAAATTGAAAGTGATGGAGCCCTGCAGTTAGGGACACGATGTCTAATCATAAGCATTTTCTCTTAAAAATTGTCCCAGTTCTCTTGTGTAGGGAAAAGGAAAAGGCACAGTATGACCTCTTCCAAGGACCTCAAACCTGGCGGGTTTATTTGGTTACAACATGGTGACAATGAAAACAGCATTGTAAATTCAGGCCTCCTGGAGGGCCGCGAACCTGTCTGCTTGTCTCTCTCTCTGTGCTGATCAGTGGCTGACAGTTGCAGACTGTGACTGTCAGAGTCGTTCTCTCTCCTGCTGAGGGAAAAAGTCACTGCATTGAACTTCTGGTTGCCGTGATTTGAGTGCACTCTAAACATGCACAGTGTAGGCAAATCGGAGCCACATTTCATGCCGAACGATCCCATGAAATGATGAGCAAACATCACCCTTTTAAATAAGAGTAAGGCACGTGGTGAATCACAATTGAACTTTTGGTTTCATTTGCTTAGAAACAGTATCTTACTGTCTAGATTTTACTCAAGGAATACTTAACTAATCAATTGAGTCAAATTATTCTAGTATAACAAGATTGAGGTTTCCAACATATCGATTTGTGTTATTAGATGTAATTACAAGGAACCCTTTAATATGACTTAGACATCTTTTACCCATATTTTGCCTCTTAACTTGAAGTGTAGTTCAGGAAGTCTGCTGCCTTTTGTTAGCATGGTCTGCCACTTGTCCTTTAGGGATTGTGCTGTAGTTTTTAACTTTGAGGTTGTAATGATAAGCTTCGCTATCAATACTGTTCTACTGAGGAGTCAAGGGCTTTTCTGGAAACCCTCACTTCACATTTTACACCCAGTGTTTTGGATAAAGAATCAAGGGCCCTTTGATCTAACAAGCCTACCATAGAATCTAAATGGAATGAAGGGGCTGAGTGCAGTGGCTTACGCCTGTAATCCCAGCACTTTGGGAGGCCAAGGCAGATTGATCACCTGAGGTTGGGAGCTCAAGACCAGCCTGGCCAACATGGTGAAACCCTGTCTCCACTAAAAATACAAAAAAAATTAGCCAGCCATGGTGGCAGGTGCCTGTAATCCCAGCTACGCGGGAGGCTGAGGCAGGAGAATCGCTTGAATCCAGGAGGCGGAGGTTGCAGTGAGCTGAGATGGTACCACTGCACTCCAGCCTAGGCAATGAGAGCAAAATTCCATCTCAAAAAAAAAAAATAATAATAATAAATGGAACTATGGGTCTGAATGACGTGAATCCTGAGAAGATTGCTCTTATACCAATTCTGTAGTGACAAGAAAAGTTTGGAAATTTAGTATATGAGTTAATATATGAATATTTGGGTATATGAAGACTTCAAGGAGGCAGTGGGCAAGCTGAGTCTTTTAAGGGTAAATAGGTGTTCACCTTGCAGACAAGAAAAGTACATTCATTTCAAGAAGGATAGGTCAAGTATATGCAGAGGCAGTTTGCAGAGATATCCTGTAAAGATCATATCACACAAGTCTGAGAAGTGTGAAAAAAAAAAAAGAAATAAGAAGCTAAAGTAAATGAGTGCTGGCCAGTAAGTTTCCTGCTAGTTCCATTTCATTTTCTTGTAGAAATATGACTGTAAGTTACCCAGTATTATCATTAACTTTCCAATATAGTAATGGATTTGTTATGTAAAAAATTACCTTATGGAATCTTTGTTACAGTTAGAAGGCAGCAGTCTATGAAGTCAGAGAACTTATAAATTCTGCTTTGAATTTAGGGAGAAGGTAACATTTTGGATTGTATTAAGTTTTTTGTTACACATAAAATTAAGTCAGTAAAAAAATAACAGAATGATCTCTTTACAGATATAATTATACTTCCTCTATACCTGTCTTATGTCCACACTGCTAATCCCTTTTTTTTTTTTTCTTTTTCCTGTAGCGGCTCTTGTTTCTGTAATCCTAGTTAATATATTCCTGAAGAAGAGGCTTTCACTTCAATTCTAAAGCTATTTCTGTTTAGAACTATTTAATTTTATTTTCTCTAAAGTTTTATAATCCAATTGTAAACAAATGGCAAAAATACCTAGTTTGTTTACCATCTCATAACAAAAGAAGCATGTTTTTGTGAAGCAGTGCTCATTTGTATAATTATACTATTACCATTTTAAATGCATCCAATGTACTTCCATCTTCCTTCCTCCTGTCTTCTCATCTCTTCCCCCTTTCTTTCTCCATCTGTGTTGAAATTAGCAGTTGTTGTTCTCACTGTCCAGCAAGGAGAGATGGGGAGAGGGAGGGAGGAAAGAGAGGACTCTTCTGTCCTTTCTTTGTGCCAGGCACCAGGCTCCATGTGGATTGCCACAACCTCAGCAAATGGAAATGTGTTCCTTGTGTGTTCTTGGTGGAACTCTGGAAACATTTTCCCAGGAGACCTTAAAGAACTTTGGTTGGGGTCTATACTTCTGTTATTAGTACTTTAAAATACTTGTGGGTTTGATCTGTATAAATGTTATCTTTAATAAAATAACTTCTAGGGTTCAAGAGAGGAACTTACAGTTACATTTTAAAGTTGTAAAATGTTGTTTTAATATTGGTAAGGGCCCTTGTAAGGTAGTTGACAAGAAGGGAATATTAATATTAACTACAGTATTCTAAAAGAATTGTGCCACCAGTTATTTGACATTTTCTTTGAAAACATTCTTTAGTTTAACCTTGAATTCTAGTCTTCAACAACAAACGACTCTTAGTTCAGAGACTTAAGATTTGGAAAAGATCAGACTCTCACACCATGCCACCCATGTCTGTAGGCATTTCCAACATCTGTAGTGTCTGATGTGACTGTTTTTCCGTATAAGTGAGCTGAAGTCTTTATTCCTATAGCTTTGACTCATTGACCCAAGTTTTTCTATCTGGTACAATGCAAGAAAATTCGACTCCTTTTCCTATTTAATAACCTCTGAATATTGTTGAGTTACCAGGATCTGTGCCCTTGCACTGCCCTTTCTGCTCCTTAGCAGTCTATTTTCAGCAGAAGTATCCCTGGCAATTCCAACAATTCCTTCTGTCGCTTGGTTCTCAGATACTTTATCTCATAGCTTTTTTCCTGGGTGCTCTCTGATTTGTTGACATCCTTGCAGATCTCATCTGATCAGCACAGAGTATGTGACCATTATTTTCATTACTTTAGACATTATGTCCAAAGTGAATTAGTTACCCTTTTGTGAGGTCAACCCTAAAAGAAAATATTTTTTTTTGCTCTTTTCCTTCCTCAACTTGTTGATATATTTTGTAAACAATATAATTATTTACTGTACCAAATTGATACTATAGTGACAACAATAATGCACATAGTAGTAACTAACATTTTGGTAACTTTTACTATTTGGCAAGCACTGTGCAAGATACTTTGTAGTAGCCCTGTGAAGTAGGTGCTGATAACAATTCTATGAGGTTGGTTTTTTGTTGATTTTTTTTTTTTTTTTTGAGTTGGGGTCTCGCTCTGTTGCTCAGGCTGCTGTGCAGTGGCATGATTACAGCTGATTGCAGCCTTTGACCTTCCAGGCTCAAGTGATCCTCCCACCTCCGCCTCCTGAGTAGCCGGGACACAGGCATGCGCCACCACTCCCAGCTAATTTTTGTATTTTTTGTAGAGACGGGGTCTTGCCACGTTGCCCAGGCTGGCCTTGAGCTCCTGGGCTGAAGCAGTCCTTCCACCTTGGCCTCCCAAAGTACTGGGATAACAGGCACAAGCTACTGCGCCCAGACTGTGGTTGGTTTTTAATACCAAAAGATATTATCTTTTAGATATTATTATCCCCATTTTGCAGATGAGGGAACTGATATATAAAGTATTCAATTACTGCTTTATGCATTAGGTTCTACTACCTTATTCCTTTTACTTAATTATACTTCCAGTGTTTTACAGTGGTTGGAAGGGACTGAAAACAAAGATTTAAATAATAACTGAGATTTACTGAAAATATCTCAGTAAGGTACTTTATATACAGAGTTGGCAGCTGAATCCAGGCAGCCCAGTAGTATGACAAAGAGTAATTTCTCAAGCAGTCTGTTTATTGGAGTATGTTGCTAAAAGACGCTTGAGCATAGTCACTCTACATCGCTCATTCATCTTAAATGATGACCAAGAGTTATTTAAGAAATGTGAGATGCTTTCTGAGTCATTCAAAGCAGACTGAATTGTTTTCAATGGCGAGGGAACTACTGTTGTCTGATTCTTTGCAAACTGGTCAAATATTGATATATCAGGAACTTAGTATGTGTGATTAACCAGATATCTGTATCTGGTCATGTTATATTTTAAAGTTAATTTCTTTTAATCTGAGGGTTTAGACCAATTTAAATATATATCTACCAGGTGGCCGGGCGTGGTGGCTTACGCCTGTAATCCCACCACTTTGAAAGGCTGAGGCGGGTGGATCACCTGAGGTCAGGAGTTCGAGACCAGCCTGGCGAACATGGTGAAACCCCATCTCTACTAAAAATACAAAAATTAGCCAGGCATTGTAGCGCATTCCTGTAATCCCGGCTACTCAGGAGGCTGAGGCGCTGAGGCAGGAGAGTTGTTTGAATCCGGGAGGCTGAGCCAAGATCACACCATTGCACTCCAGCCTGGGTGATAGATTGAGATTCTGTCTCAAAAAAAAAAAAAAAAAATCTAACAGGCATGGTGGATGGTGGTTCACACCTGTAATCCCAACACTTTGGGAGGCTGAGTGGGGAAGATCACTTGAGGCCAGGAGTTCAAGGCAAGCCTGGGCAACATAGCAAGGCCCTGTCTCTACAAAACAATATACACACACACACACACACACACACGTATGTATATATACATATATACATATATATACACACATATATATGTATATATACATATATACATACACACATATATGTATGTATATATATTGTTTTGTAGAGACAGGAGATAGATAGATACATAGATAGATAGATAGATAGATAGATAGATAGATAGATATCCTTTAAAGTTTAGTTCCCATTATGTACTTAGGATTTTTTGAGTCCACAGTATTTTTAACCCAGAGAATTAAATTTTCTACACCTGCTCTGAAGGGTTAAATTCTTCTACCCACTGGTCTAATTTATTATTTTATAAAGCAGGAAATAGTGGAATAATTGGAAAAACAATCTATGAATTCTGTATTAAACATACTGAATTCTTGTGTATTAGACTTGGAACTTAAACATCAAATTTTTTTTTTTTGTATTTTAAAAACAAAAGAGGCCGGTTGTGGTGGCTCACGCCTGTAATCCCAGCACTTTGGGAGGCTGAGGCAGGTGGATCACAAGGTCAGGAGTTCGAGACCAGCCTGGCCAACATGCTGAGACCCCCATCTCTACTAAAAATACAAAAATTAGCCGGGTGTGGTGGCAGGCACCTGTAATCCCAGCTGCTCACGTGGCTGGTGGCTGAGGCAGGAGAATTGCTTGAACTCGGGAGGTGGAGGTTGCAGTAAGCCAAGATTGCACTACTGCACTCCAGGCTGGGTGACAGAGCAAGACTCCATCTCGGGGAGAAAAAAACAAACAAGTAGTTCATTTCTAGTAGTAAAACCACTTGAATAGTATTTGTATTATGTATTTTAATAGAAAGCTAGAATGTAAGTTCTTCGTGGTTCATTTCTCCTTTGTTAAGGCGATGTCACCTTTGGGGAAATGCTGCCGTGATGTTCAGAAACATTCTCAGGTAGTAACATTTGAAAGAGATTGTTTATACATATTTTGCCAATAAGGAACTCAGGAAGGAACTCTGAGTTCAGATTTGATCTCCACCCAAGCTGAACTCTATTTTTTTGTTGTTACTGAGAAACACAATGGGGTTTGTGTGTGGGGGAGGGAGATAACTGCTAGAGGGACACCGGTGGCTCATGATTTTGGAAAGCTGTTGGTGACATCTCCTCTGACCCTATACAGTTGCTTCTGACTCCTAAAGAGTCAGGTGCCAGGTCCACATTTTCACTTTTGGTTGCATGATGAGTTCACTGGACAAATGTAGCAGAAGTGTCTGTGAATACGTGGCTCATTTTGTCAAGGGAGGGGACTGTGTTGGCACTGATGCTGTCGACATGGAGCTCTGAGGATTGTTCTTGGCCCTGTGTGTGCTCTCACTGCATCCTCTTCAGTGAATCATAGTTATTTAGATGTGTGTGTCCTCAAGAGGCTAAGCTTTCGGAGACAAAGACTGCATCTCTCCAGTACCTGGTACGGTTCCTGGTTCATAAAAGGCAAATAACGAATGTATATTGAATGATTCACTCAGGTTAGCTTGATGGCCCCACGCGTGCTGCCTCCTCATTCCCATCCCCTCACCTCTGCTGGCAGAGAGAGCTGGGGATACCTTGGAGGATCTCTTGATCTGGAGTTCTCTTGATTGACTTTTTAAATATTGTTGTAGCTTGGTCCTTGAACAGTGAGCCAGGGATTTTGTTTTGTTTTGTTTTCTTCCCCAGCCTGCAGTTCTCACCATACTCTTATTTTTGGGTCTTTTAACTATATTTTAACAGGTACCTCATAGCCCATCATTTTAAAATCATAGATCCTACTTCTCCCAAATGCTCTTGCCCTCATAGAATACCATTTCTCTTATTTATTTATTTATTTATTTATGAGACGGAGTCTCGCTGTGTCGCCCAGGCTGGAGTGCAGTGGTGCGATCTTGGCTCACTGCAAGCTCCGCCTCCCGGGTTCAAGCGATTCTCTTGCCTCAGTCTCCTGAGTAGCTGGGATTACAGGTGTGCGCCACCACACTCAGCTAATTTTTGTATTTTTAGTAGAGATGGAGTTTCACCATATTGGCCAGACTAGTCTCAAACTCCTGACCGCATGATCTGCCCGCCTCGGCCTCCCAAAGTGCTGGGATTACAGGTGTGAGCCACTGTGCCCGGCCCATCTCTCATAGCCTGCCTGGATTTTCCTGTTGTCTTCATTGATTTGCTATGTCATTACCTCGAATCATTTTAAATGTTGTATAATTTGTGTAATCTTCTTTTCTTTTTTTCTGAGACAAGATCTCCCCCTGTCACCCGTGCTGGAGGGCAGCGGCACAATCATAGTTCACTGCAGCTTCAAGCTTCTGAGCTCAAGGGTTCCTCCCACCTCAGCTTCCCGTGGAGCTGGGACTCTAGGCACGTGCCACCACACCTGGCCAATTTTTTAATTTAACTTTGTAGAGATAGGGTCTTGCTCTGTTGTCCGGGCTGGTCTCAACCTCCTGGACTGAAGTGGTTCTCCTGCCTCAGCCTCCCAAAGTGTAGAGATTACAGGCATGAGCCACTGTGCCTGGCCCATATTTTATTTCTTATATATCTTTAAGTATAAAACTGGTAGCTTTGATATGCTTTTATTGGAACATTATGAAGATATATGACGTAATTAATTTTTTTTTTTTGAGACGGAGTCTTGCTCAGCGCCACAGGCTAGAGTGCAGTGGCGCGATCTGCCTCCTGGGTTCACACCATTCTCCTGCCTCAGCCTCCCAAGTAGCTGGGACTACAGGTGCCCGCCACCACCCCCAGCTAATTTTTTGTATTTTTAGTAGAGACGGCGTTTCACCGTATTAGCCAGGATGGTCTCAATCTCCTGACCTCATGATCCGCCTGCCTCGGCCTCCCAAAGTGCTGGGATTACAAGCGTGAGCCACTGCGCCCAGCTGATGTAATTAATGTTATAGGAATGTTTTCTGCATCTGTTGTTAAATAGGTTAGTATAAGAGCAAAAGATGAGATGTCATTATGAAAAGCTTTGAGGTCGAGCTAAAGCATTTCTATAGTGTGTGTGTTTGTTTATTTGTCTGTTTGTTTGTTTTGAGACTGAGTCTCCCTCTGTTGCCCAGGCTGGAGTGCAGTGGCGTGATCTCAGCTCACTGCAACCTCCAGCTCTTCGGTTCAAGCAATTCTTCTGCCTCAGCCTCCCAAGTAGCTGGGATTACAGGCATGTGCCACCACGCCTGGCTAATTTTGGTATTTTTAATAGAGGCAGGATTCCACCATATTGGCCAGGCTGGTCTCAAGCTCCTGACCTCAGGTGATCCATCCACCTCAACCTTCCAAACTGCTGGGATTACAGGCGTAAACCACCACACCCATTTAGTTGTATTGTGTTTTGTTTTGTTTTGTTTTTTGTTTGAGACAGAATTTTGCTCTGGTGCCCAGGCTGGAGTGCAGTGGCACAATCTTGGCTCACTGCAACCTCGACCTCCTGGGCTTAGGCAGTCCTCCACCTCAGCCCCGAGTAGCTAGAACTATAGACGTTCACTACCACCCTTGCTAATTTTTTTATTTTTTGTAGAGATGGTGTTTCACCATGTCGCCCAGGCTGGTCTTGAACTTCTGAAGTCAAGTGATCTGCCCGCCTTGGCCTCCTAAAGTGCTGGGATTATAGGCATGAGTCACCACACCCATCCTTCTATAGAATTTCTTTAAAGAAATGATTGCGTGTTGTGAAGCAGTGGAAATTAAAATGTTTGTTAAAATTCAAGGTTTTGTTTGATATAAAATAGTATAAAATTGTATTGATAAAGATAAAATTGAAACAAGTAGAGTTGTTAGAATGCTTAACTGATAAATATTAATAAACTCTATTCTAAATTTATATTCTCCTACCTCATGTCTTCCCAAAGCATTCTTTGGGAGATGAGAATTAAAAGTAGGTCAGCTGAGGTTAAGAATTGTTTATAATTCTTATTCCCCAGAGACTATCCCTGTAGCCAGAAGCATAATTTCCCAAGCCACTGAAGACTACACTAGAGCAATTAATGACTCATAATGCTGGTTGACAGCAGCTTTTTTTGTTTGTTTGTTTGTTTGTTTGTTTTTGGTGAGATGGAGTCTGGCTGTATCACCAGGCTGGAGTGCAGTGGTGCAGTGCAGTGGCATAATCTCAGCTCACTGCAACCTCTGCCTCCTGGGTTCAAGCGATTCTCCTGCCTCAGCCTTTCGAGTAGCTGGGACTATAGGTGTGCGCCACCACGCCCAGCTAATTTTTGTATTTTTAGTAGAGATAGGGTTTCACCATGTTTACCAGGATGGTCTTGATCTCTTGACCTCGTGATCCACCCGCCTTGGCCTCCCGAAGTGCTGGGATTGCAGGCGTGAGCCACCATGCCTGGCAGGTTGACAGCAGTCTTTTACTTCACACAAGCAGAATTATTTGTGCTATTTTAGTTGCTTTGACCAAACATTTTAGAGTCATTCTGGTTAATTTTGAGCATGCTGTGCACATAATAAGGATAAATACAACTTGACTAAAGTATAGAGGGGACAAAAAACATCACATGAATGTTGCTGTGAACTTTCCCTTGCCTGTGAAAGATGATTATCCACTAAATGAACCATAAGGAGTAGTGGGAATGATGTAGTACAGTCCTCTTGCAAGGGAAGATGAGAATTTTGAAAGCATGGCAGGGATAGGGTAAGGATAGGACAGATAGATTGGTTAGAAATGCAACCCAGCCACACTCGGAGGAGGGACATTTTTGTCATAAGGGTCCTAATAATAGGCAAAGAAATGACTTAAGAAAGTGTCAAGCTGAGTAATATGTTAGCAATGTGTGGCCACCCATTGAGTCATCTGAAAATTTTGTTGTTCACATTAGCATTTTTTAATAGTGCAGTGTTCTTTAGAGGAAATATTTTGAGGACCAAATGATCCCTCCTTCCCCCATGTATATTTACAAGTCATTTGGGGAAAAAAGAGACAACATGAGCAGGTAGTTGGAAATTATGTTCATTTTGATGTATCTCTCAGAGTGTGTCCATCGTGATAGAAAAGTCCCGTTTAATTTACTAACTCAGCCTTATTTTTTTTTCTTTTTCTTTTTTGTTGTTGTTTTGTTTTGTTTTTGAGATGGAGACTTGCTCTTGTTGCCCAGGCTGGAGTGCAGTGGCACGGTCTTGGCTCACTGCAACGTCTGCCTCTCGAGTTCAAGCGATTCTCCTACCTCAGCCTCCTGAGTAGCTGAGATTACATGTGCCTGCCACCTCACCCGGCTAATTTTTGTATTTTCAGTAGAGATGGAGTTTCCCCATGTTGGCCAGGCTGGTCTCAAACTCCTGACCTCAAGTGATCTGCTCCCCTTGGCCCCACAAAGTGCTGGGATTACAGATGTGAGCCACTGCCCCCAGCATGTTATTGTTAATACAGGCTGAAACTGACTTTCGATGCCACAGTTACCTTCAACTAATCACAACTTGAATCTATTCATTTGTAGTTCATTGATGGTCTGGCTGATTGCAGTTTACCCGTGTAATTGCTCAAGATGACGAGAGCATTGGCTTATATCTCGTAGACTTTTTTGTTTTACAGACTTTTATTGCTTGCAGTGGTAGACGTTGCTGCGGGGATACTTGGTCTACAGAGCCTCTCCTTTTTTTTTAAATGAATAAAATGGTATTACTGCAGCAACTTGTTGAGGTGATCAGGGCAGGTGTTACTTAGTCTACTTTAGAGATAAGGAAACTGAAGGACAGGTAAGGGAAGTGACTTATTCAAAGTCACGTTGCTAGTAAGTAGGACTGTTCCTACCTACCCCACATACTGTTCAGCTGGTGCCCTTTCTCCTGTATGTCAAGTTGTGTGGACCTCACCTTTGTGCCTTCAACTGTCTTGTCTGTGGTTATAAGTACAGTAGCTTTTGCCAAAAAGGAATTTATATTCTAATTATGAGATCCTTTAGAAGCTTTCTGTACCAAAGATCTGAGGCACCTTCTATGTATGCTTATTTCACTTCCCAAATTTCTATAACCTCTTATACTTTTCCTGTAACCTTTAAAATTTTGATCAGGTGCTCACTGGATGGCACCACCGTTGCCCAGTTGGATAAGTTGTGTGGGATTGGAGTGGGCAGAGCCTATGATGTCAAGGAATGATGCCCCATGGGGATTCACCCCTCCTCCAAAATCTGTATTTGGTCAGCAGATGGTCTCTATTGCTTCTCCCGAGGAGGACTCACTGTCTCTGACCACCTCGTCTTCATTTCTAAGGCTTAAACGTATCCTGAGAAGTACATCTAATTTTCTTTGCTCTAGTTATGTTATTTTATGATGGGGATTAGAGGAGCCTCCCTTTTGGTGAGATCTGAACTTTATTCCAAGTCTTGACCTAATGGCATAGAGTTAATAGTACAGGCTCTTGTTCAAACTCTAGTCCTGTTACTTTTTTTGGGGGGGGGGATACAGTTTCACTCTTGTCACCCAAGCTGGAGTGTAATGGCTCAATCTTGGTTCACTGCAACCTCCGCCTCCCAGTTTCAAGTGATTCTCCTGCCTTAGCCTCCCGAGTAGCTGGAATTACAGGCACCCACCTCCATGCCAGGTTAATTTTTGTATTTTTAGTAGAGACAGGGTTTCACCATGTTGGCCAGGCTGGTCTCAAACTCCTGACCTCAAATGATCCACCCACCTCAGCCTCCCATAGTGTTGGGATTACAGGTGTGAGCCGCTGCACCCAGCCTGATCCTGCTACTTTTTAAATAGGCCTTAGGCGCACACTCTGTGACTCAGTTTAACCTTTACCTTTGAAACAAGGGTAAGTTCTTACTGCACAGAGTTGTTGTGAAGATTAAGCTAAATATTGTATCTTAAGCTCTCGGAAGAGTGCCTGTTACAAAGCACTACTTAAATGTTAACTATTATTATTATTGTTACTTGGAAAAGGAAAATGCTAGAATAATAAAGGCTACTTGCTCTGAGGTGTGTACATGTGGTTTTTTGATTAATATTTTTTTATGTATGTAGGTCTTTCTTATTTCAGGCAGGATCTCAGTTTTAATAGCTGCTGTGTAGGTGGGTCACAGTTTCTTTAGATAGCCCAGCTGGTAGTTTTCTCATTTGGGAATCAAACCATACCTTCTAAGTAGAGTGCTTTCCTCTCTTTGTGGTAGAGCCCTGATGTGCCCAGGTTGCGCTGAGTAGAAGCACTTAAATCTCCCATTCTGTTGTAGCTCATGGGACTGGGCAGTGGTGTAGCTAGTGGTAGCTTTTGTGGTCATCTTTGCAGCTCACTGCCTCGTGGCCACGTTAACATGATGAGTTTATGCTCTCATGATAGACGTTCCTAGTTCTGCATAGCTCACGCAGGACTGCCCTTGCTTGTAGCCTCGTTAATGTGGTTTCCTCCTGCTTGTTTCCAGCAGAAACAGCTTACGGTCTAGAATGAGGAAAGGAAGCCAATACAACTTGATGTTAAATCATTTTCTCTTAGTTGTCCAAAGGGAGTATTTAGTGGGATGCTTCATTTGAAATGGAATTTGTCTTCTTCAAAGTGGTTGCCACATGAAAGGATGCACCAGATGCAGAGGCCGCCTGGTGAGAAAGGAGGAGGTATAAGGTCGTCCTCTGGCCATTCTTCCAGCAAGATGTTTTGAGGGTCCTCCCAAGTACTCAGCGTGGGTTTATATCAGTGAGCAAAATAGAAAAATTCTTTCCTTTATGGAGCTTACAATCTAGAGACAAAGGCAGAGAAAAAATAAGAAAATTCCTTGGTATAGTAGGCCCTCCTTACCTGCGAGTTTCCCATTTCAGATTCAACCAGCCGTGGATCAAAACCTGCCGACACGGAGGGCTGAGTGTACTATGGCATTTTATGTCAGGGACTTGAACATCTGTGGATTTTGGTACCTGCTGGGGTCCAGGAACTAATCCCCAGTGAATATGGAGCATTGACCATACATTGGTGATCACCTCACACTTCTCAGAACCTTTCCACATATCCCATTTCACTCACCTTAAAAGCCAGAGTCCTCAGAAGGCCTGAAGGTCCCACAGGGTCTGCTGCTTGCCCCATATCCCCTGCCCATTTACCTTCTGACCTCGTTGCCTTATAATCAGTGTTCTCAGGTCTCTCGGACATGCCAAGTATGCTCCTTTTACAAAGTTTTTGTATTATTATTATTTTTTAAATTTGAGACTGGATCTGGCTTTATTGCCCAGGCTGGAGTGCCGTGGTATGATCAAAGCTCACTGCAACCTCGACCTTCTGGGCTCAAGTGATCCTTCCACCTCAGCCTCCCAAGTGGCTGGGACTATAAGCATGCACCACCACGCCCAGCTAATTAAAATTTTTTTTTCTTAGTAGAGATGATGGTCTCACTATGTTGCCCAAGCTGGTCTTAAACTTCTGGGCTCAAACAGTCCTCCCACCCCAGCCTCCCAAAGTGCTGGGATTACAGGCGTGAGCCACCATACCTGGCTAAGGCATGCTTTTCTAAGGGCTCTAACTCTGGGTACTTCCTCTGCCTGGCAGCATCTTCTTCCAGATAAATCGTATCAGCCAACTTTTCCTGTTTTTCCTTGCTAAATGTCATCTTTTCAGTGGGGACCACCCTCACTAACCTATTTAAATTACAATCCACCACCTTCCTAGCAATCTTGACCCCCTTTCTCAAGCTGGTTTTTTTTTTTTTTATTCGTAGTGCTTACCATTTTTTTTTAACGTATAATTTATTTATTTGTAAAGAAAGCTTAATAGGGGAGGGATCTTCATTTTGTTTTCTGAAGTATATTAAGGGCTTACCTAGAACAGTAATTGGCACCTCTAGTAGATACTCAGTAAACATGTTGAATGAATGAAAATGAAAAGTACAATGGAAAAAATAAAGAAGGGTTGTATTAGTTTCCTGTGGCTGCTGTAACATATTAACAAACCCTCGGTGGCTTAAAACAATAGAAATTTGTGATCTCATGGTATATATTGCACATATAATTATTCATCCATATAATATATGGAGGTGTGTGTGTTATGTTAAAAATTGTTTTCATAAATGGAATGTGTCATGCTGCAGTTTGCATTTGTATCAAGTCAGATTGATACATATGGTTCTAGCTCCTTCATTTTAACTGCAGCTCTAAGCAGCTGATTCTCTTTCTCTCCTGGTTTCAGAATATGTAAATCCCAGAGAAGTCCTTTGATTAACCTAACTTGGGTCCCATGCTAGCACCTCTTGGATCAACCTGTGGCTTCAGCAGATAGGACACTCAGATTGCTCAGACCTGGAGTGCATGCCTACCCACGAATCCAGAGCATCTGGGTACTTTGTTTGCAGTTCCCCTTAGGATCATGAGTTTGAAAGAGAAAGGATTTGGGGCAGACAAAAAATACAGATTTCTACTGAGGCTTCAAGTTTGGGCTCGGACATTACATCCTCTGGGAATCCTTTTCTGACCCCTGGGATTCTGTTCTGTGTCCTTGCACTTCCTATTCTTGTAGCAGTTATCATGTAGTATCTTAATTACCCTGTCCTCTTGATGTGTACTCATTCAGGGCAGAGACTGTGTCTGTCTTGTTTTCCTGTTGTATCTCAGGAAATAAAAGGCCTGCCATACACCATTAAGTAGATGTTCAACACATATTTTTGAATGAATGATTCCACTAACTAGCAGAGCTTTCAACCTCACTTTCTATAAACAGGTTCCCATCCACTTCCTATGAATGCCATAGGAATCCTGTGTGGCATGGTGCTTTTGCACCTACTTTCAGACCCATTAACATTCTATCTCTTTTTACATCTTTCTTTGTATGAGTGGTTTGGCCCTGTTTGGCATTTTCTTTTTCTTATTTAATGGTGAAAATTCACAGAAAGATAAAATAGGTAAAATGCAAACTCAGACTTTCTTGGTAAAGTCTTTAGAGATAAGTCCTGCCCAGCTTCTCTCACCCCAGTATACCTTTAGCTTTCATGTGTGCACAGTAATTTCTCCTAACCTCAAATATTCCATCAGCAGAACTGTTTATTTTTTTGAGACAGAGTCTCTCTCTGTCGCCCAGGCTGGAGTGCGATGGCATGATCTCGGCTCACTGCAACCTCCACCTTCTGGGTTCAAGCGATTCTGCTGCCTCAGCCTCCCGAGTAGCTGAGATTACAGGCATCCCACCACCACGCCCAGCTAATTTTTGTATTTTTAGTAGAAACGGGGTTTCACCATGTTGGCCAGGCTGATCTCCAACTTCTGATCTCAAATGATCCACCTGCCTCGGCCTCCCAAAGTGCTAGGATTACAGATGTGAGCCACCGTGCCCAACCTAGCAGAACATATGCCAGATTTACTTCTGGATACTTTTAGCAGCAGGGGAGTATGAATTTTAGTGGATATAAAATGTGAATGAAGCTGTGTATGGTGGCTCATGCCTGTAATCCAGCACTTTGGGAGGCTGATGTGAGAGGATCAACCTAGCCCAGTAGTTTGAGACTATCCTGGGCAACATGGCAAGACCCTGCCCCTACTTTATTATTAAAAAAAAATTTTTTTTAATGAAAAATAAAATATGAATGATTTGATTTGGAAATGGTAGTGTTAGTAGTAGTACTAGCAATAGTAATAGCAGTTAACATTTACTGAGTGCTTTTTCTGTGCCAGGCATGTAGAAGTAGGTACCATCTTTATACCTGTATACAGATGAGAAAACTGGATCTTACATCAGTGATCTATTCAAGTTATCTCAGCTCCTGAGTGGTGGCGCTGGGCTGTGAATCTGGACACTGAAGTCAGAACCATACATCTAAGGACTATGTTCTACTGCCTTGTGTAATTAGGAACAGAAACCTGGGGTTTGGTAAAAGAAAAAGACACCAGATTGATCACAGATAAGCAGTGAAATTTCTGCCCTAAAGCTTCGGTAAAGATAAATAGGGAGAATTAACCAAAGTTTTAGAACTATATTCCCATTGCCTCTGTGAGGAGAGAAAACCAAGATGTGTGAAGGTGGGGCTAAAGCCACGTGCTGTAGCATAAATTGGCACTGTGTTACCTACAATGTTGGGAAGAACATTGGAGAAATACAGGGTGGTCCGTGAGTTTTCTGCTTCCCACATGAAAGTTGGTCTTTCTTTAGCCCTGAGATCCTGGCCGTGGGAGGAGTCATTTAACCAGGAAGGCATTGAACATCTGGATAAATACTTAGACATAAAATAAGTTTTACATAAAATACTTACATGAAGCAAAGCACAATGAATCTATAAGCATTTCACTGAAACTGTGAAGAGAGGCAGCCTGGAAAGTTTGTAGCAGACAGGCAATAGAATCTGATTCTGCTATACCATGAATTGAAGATGTGTACAAGGTCAATGATACTCTTTTTCTTTATTTGTGCTATTTTTAAATCAGTATATACAATGACTTTCATATGTTCAGTTTAGATCTTAGTATCTGTCTCTTGACCGTGTATTTACTCGATAGCTCTGAATTCTCTTTCTGTGGGAGAGAATTATTCCTTATGTTTTCAGGAATAAAACTCCTACATTGGAGGAGTTTACTGATATCAATAAACCCAGTGGAGTAATCTGTGTTCTTTCCAGCCTGTCTCCTATGCTAGGTTACTGTACATACCCTCCAGGCAGGGACATTTTCATGCTTTTATAAAGTATTTGGCTCGAATACTAAGTACAGACAAGCATCACTTAATGACAGGAATATATCCTGAGAAATGTGTTGTTAGGCAATTTCTTCATGGTGCAAACATCAGCGTGTACTTACACAAACCTAGATGGTGTAGCCAACTACACACTTAGGCTGTTGCTCCTAGGTTACAAACCTGTGTAGCATGTTACTGTACCGAATCTGTGGGCAGTTGTAACAAAATGGTAAGTATTTGTGTATCTAACCATAGAAAAGGCAGTGTGTTGTGCTGTGACATTATGATGGCTGCCATATCACTAGGTGATAGGAATTTTTTGGCTTTATAATCTTGTGGGACTGCTGTATATGATATGGTATTGACTGAAAGGTTGGTATGCGGCATGTGACTGAATACTGTGTTGGTTTATATTTGGACTAACAGTGCTACTTTCATAGAATACCTGTTCCAAATTGGGATTATCTCATTTCTGTCCATAGAAAGTAGTTATAGGATAAGTGGATGGTATTAAAATTAAGTTTTATCCCTCTTTAGGTTGCATCCCAGCGCATTAGCTCAGTGGACCTCTCATGTTGTAGCCTGGAACATCTGCCTGCCAACCTCTTCTACAGCCAAGACCTCACTCATCTCAATTTAAAACAAAACTTCCTAAGGCAAAACCCTAGCCTTCCAGCTGCCAGGGGGCTTAATGAACTGCAAAGGTAAGCCTGCAGAAATGGGTGGATCATGAGGAAGGGGTGGGGGCAGAATGAACTTCTGCTTGTTATCTCTTGAATATTCTCACTAAAAAAACTAGTGTATAAACTTTCTCTTTCGGAAAACAGAGTAATAGGACTTTGTTTATTAGTGAGGACATTACCAATTCTCAATCTGAGATTTTTTTAAGGTTCCTGCTTTTGAAACTAATGATTTATGATATTTATTAATTGGATAGAGTTGTGTAAGAACAATTCTCCTTTAACAACTTTTATTCCTATCTAAAAATGCATCTGCAAACAATAACATTTGGTGTGTTACTTCTGAACTTCAGGTGTTTGTTCAGATTAAATTGTTTCTTTTGAAATTTATGAGAGGTCAGTTTTTCCCGTGAAAAGACATTTCCTTAGAAATTTAAGAACCAGCATTTAAATCCATTTATATCATGTCATCTGGGTGATTAATATGTAGGTTTCAAGAGTCACATGTTAAATAGAACCTGCTCCTTTATTTTATTTTATTTTTATTTTATTGAGACAGAGTCTTGCTCTGTCTCTCAGGCTGGAGTGCAGTGGCGTGATCCTGGCTCATTGTAGCCTCCTCCTGGGCCCAAGTGATTCACCTGCCTCAGCCTCCAGAGTAGCTGGGATTACAGGTGCCCACGCCCTCTTAATTTTTGTATTTTTAGTAGAGACAGGGTTTCACCATGTTGGCCAGGCTGGTCTTGAACTCTTGACCTCAAGTGATCTGCCCTTCTTGGGCTCCCAAAGTGCTGTGATTACAGGCGTGAGCCACCATGCCTGGCCTAGAATGTGCTCATTTGTAACTAGAAAAGAGAGACTTGACTTGCCTGTCTCCAAAACAGATTTAAGAATTTACCACATTCATTTCCTTTCCTCTTTGGAGCAGTGATCAGTCTTCATTCTGTGGTAAATTAAACCTTTGATACTTATATATTTGTTGCAAATATGTAGACTGTGTAACTGCGAAGAATATAACTTTTAAATAAATAATTGCTAGTTCATTTGTTTTTACGTGACTGATATCAGGAATTAAAAAATATGATAACTATTGTGATTCTGTTTATGGTTTTTAACATCCAGAAAAAATAATCCAATACTTGCTTATAAAGTTTGTGGATGTAATTGGGAAATGGAAGAGTATTTTAGTTGTCTTTTTAGGTAATTGTGAATATCCTTCCTTGATACTATACCAAAACTTGACAAGTGGTCATTTCTTAAATGTTAGTTCTAATATGGAATCTAAATCTCTATTCGTGAGCTTTTTGAATTCTTTAACAGTAAGATCCATTGATCTGACTTGCAGTTTGATTTGACTCTTTACCCATGCATCACTTTGTTGCATTAAGTGTTGGTCATTTGGAGAGTACTGCTTCGTTGTGTAACACAGATACTCCAAATGTTAATATATTTTATTATGGAATTTTAAGAATTCACATTTGTTAATATCACCACTGATTTATTTTTTGTTGTTGTTTATTTATTTATTTTTTTGAGATGAAGTCTCATTCTGTCGCCCAGGTGGGAGTGCAGTGGTGCGATCTTGGCTCACTGCAACCTCTGCCTCCTGGGTTCTAGCGATTTTCCCGCCTCAACCTCTGGAGTAGCTGGGATTACAGGCATGCCCCCAATGCCTGGCTAATTTTTTGTATTTTTAGTAGCGATATGGTTTCTCCATGTTGGCCAGGCTGGTCTCGAACTCCTGACCTGAAGTGATCCGCCCACCTTGGCCTCCCAAAGTACTGGGATTACAGGCGTGAGCCACCATGCCTGGCCAATATCACCACTGATTTATCAGTAAAGTCTTTCAAGTATTGGGATGTTGTTAAGCTTACGGTGGAAACGAGTTTCCGCAATTTTAATTTTTAATTAGAAATGTGAAGGCCGTTATTGGCAGCGCATGCCATCAGTTGTTTTCCAGTAAGCTGCCTTCTCACTTCATTTTTGAGAAAATGTCTGCCAAATACCCAAGTATGAATAATAATCATTTGTCAGTTGTTCTTTCAAGTAAAGATGGGATTCTCTGTAAACAGTGACTGGTTTGGCCCACAGCTCACATCATCAGATAAGTGTTTTCCTTGAGATAACTATCATACTTCAGTGTGTACCAGAAGTGTTTTTTTTTGTGTACCTCCTATTTTATCACCCAGAAAATTAAAAAGACATATACTCAGGGGTTGAGATGTAATAAGAAATGACTTTCCTGTGTCATCAAGGACATTCTTAAGTAAAACTGGCATTACAGTTTTTTTAAAGAATATTTTTACTGTGGTTGCCTGGAAGAAAAGAATAGAGAAGAATATAATGACAACTTGGACAGTTTGGTGCTGCAGTGAATTAATTACATAGGCAGTCAAGACTCTAATAAGGATATTTTGCTCCAGCAATTCCTGATTGTCCCCTGTAGCTGACGTATACTATGAAAGTTACCACTGTGGTATTCTTTTTTTTTTAATTGAAAGCAAGTTTATTAAGAAAGTAAAGGAATAAAGAATGGCTTACTCCATAGGCAAAGCAGACCTAAGAGCTGCTGGTTGGCTACTTTCATGGTTCTTTCTTTCTTTTTCTTTTCTTTTCTTTTTTTTTTTTTGAGACATTGTTTTGCTGTCACCCAGGCTGGAGTGCAGTGGCAGCTCACTGCAGCCTTCGCCTCCCGGGCTCAAGTGATCCTCCTGCCTCAGCCTCCCAAATAGCTGGGATTACAGGCAGGTACCACCATCATGCACAGCTAGAATTTATATTTTTAGTAGAGACGGGGTTTCACCATCTTGCCAGGCTGGTTTTGAACTCTTGAACTCAAGTGATCCACCCACCTTGGCCTCCCAAAGTGCCTGGCCCCTATGGTTGTTTCTTGATTGCATGCTGAACCAAGGGGTAGATTATTTATGAGTTTTCTGGGAAAGGGGTAGCCAAGTCCCAGAACTAAGGGTCCCTCCCCTTTTTAGACTATATAGGGTAACTTTCTGATATTGCCATGGGATTTGTAAACTGTCATGGTGCTGGTGGGAGTGTCTTTTAGCATGCTAATAATCAGCATACAATGAGCAGTGAGAACAGCCAGAGGTCACTTTCATCACCATTTTGGTTTTGGTGACTTTTGGCCAGCTTCTTTACGGCATCCTGTTTTATCAGCAAGATCTTTGTGACCTGTATCTTGTGCTGACCTCCTATTTCATGTGTAAGTAAGAATGCCTAACCTCCTGGGAATGCAGCAGCCCAGTAGGGGTAAGCCTTATTTTACCCAGCCCCTGTTCAAGATGGAGTCACTCAGGTTTGAATGCCTCTGACATATTTCCCCCTTCTGTTTTATTTTTTTAATTTTTTAAAATTTGTTTATGTATTGTTTTTTTTTTTTTTTTTTGAGACAGAGTCTCGCTCCTGTTGCCCAAACTGGAGTGCAGTGGTGCAGTCTCAGCTCACTGCAACCTCCACCTCCCGGCTTCAAGCAGTTCTCCTGTCTCAGCCTCCTGAGTAGCAGGGACTACAGGTGCCCGCCACCACTTCCAGCTAATTTTTGTATTTTTAGTAGAGGTGGGGGTTTCACCATGTTGGCCAGGCTGGTCTCGAACTCCTGACCTCAGGTAGTCTGCCCATGTCGGCCTCCCAAAGTGCTGGGATTACAGACGTGAGCTACTGCACCCGGCTGCCCCTCCCTTTTATAAGGAGATCTTTAATCCTAAGGATTGTAGAGGAATGAAGATCCATCTTCTGTAACTTCTTCAGGCTGAATAGGGACAATGATATTCCTGCCTAACTATGGGGGCCTCTTGTATTCAAGGTAGAGAGGAGGTCAGTCACAAAGCATTGGTCTGGCGAGGGCCATTGATAACTGTGAGTTCCAACAAGAAGTGCTATCTGGAAGAATAGTAAGTGTTCAATTTAAGAAAACATTCAGTAAGCTTATCTGCATTCCTACACAAAGAGTACAATAGCAATATATTCTACAACAGTAAAAAAAAAAAAAAAAAGATAAGTAAAATTATCCCAAGTAAACTAAATAAGAAGTCTTTCTATTAACTAGGCAGTTGTAGAACCAAGCTGATACGGGGTCCCTAGCTGATTCCAGTACGTGCCCAGAATTAGAATACTGATCAAGATTTTTATATTACCCATCCCTTTTGTTTCTTCTGAGCAGCAGCAGAGATCACTGGTTGGTTCATGGGAATAAGTAGGATTAGTCTAAATTGCAGGAAAAAACCCTCAAAAACAACTGAGACTAGAATCTAATAACAGGTAGACCACAGTTCTTGAAACATAATTTTTCTCTCTTCAGTCTCCCATTTTCACTAAAGACAAATGATAGGACTGATTTGTTTGCAAAATACTTAAGCTTAGGTTTTATATGTTCTATGTATTGTTATTAATTTTGGACTGGCTGGATGCAATGGCTCAGTCCTATAATCCCACTTGGGAAGCTGAGGCAGGAAGATGGCTTGAGACCAGGAGTTTGAAACCAGCCTGTCAATGTCATGAGACCCCATCTCTATGAAAGAAAAATTTAAAAATTAGCTGGGTATAGTAGCACATGCTTGTAGTCTCAGCTACTTGGGAGGCTGAGGCATGAGGATTGCTTGAGGCCAGTAGTTTGAGGCTGCAGCGAGCCATGATTATGCTACTGCACTCCAGCCTAGGCAACAGAGGGAGAACCTATTTCAAAAATAAAATTAAATTAAAATAAAATAAAATAAAATAGTTGTACTGGCACTACAACAGTGAAGTTAATATACTTTTTTTTTTATTATTATTTCGCTGAAAGGTTATAATCATTATTATCATTTTGTTTGTTTCTGGAGCTACCCATCATGAACTATCATCAATCAGTGTGTTCTGAGGTTTGAAATTATTGGGAAATATTTTTGCATATTTCACAGAAGTGTAGACTTTTGTACTTCTATTATAGAACATCAATGACTTTCTATCATACTGGCAAATCTTGATGTCTTAGAACAGAATGGGGCATTAGAATTATCCATACTATTAACCTAAATGCCCATCAATGAGAGACTGGATAAAGAAATGTGATACACCATGGAATACTATGCAGCCATAAAAAATGAAATTATGTCCTTTTCAGGGACATGGATGGAGCTGGAGGCTCTTATTCTTAGCAAAGTAATGCAGGAACAGAAAACCATATACTGCATGTTCTTACTTATAAGTGGGTGTCAAGTGATATGGACACATAGAGGGGAACAGCACACAGTGGGGCCTATCGGAGGTTGGAGGGCAGGAAGAAGGAGAGGATTAGGAAAAATAACAGATACTAGGCATAGTACCTGGGTGATGAAATATATGTACAACAAACCCTCATGACGCACATTCACCTGTGTAACAAACCTGCTCATGTAGCCTTGAACTTAAAATAAAAGTTAAAAAAAAAAAAAATCATCCAACCTAATGCTCTCTTTTAAAGATGGGGTCTATGGGGATGTTAACTGCCAAATTCGGTTTAACGGTTACCTTTTAGGGAGACGGGGATAGGATTAGTGAATGGTTTGAACAAGGTTCCAACTATATCTGTAATGTTTATTTCTTTAAAAAGAAAAATGAGAGACCAAAAGGTTTTTTGTTTGTTTGTTTTGTTTTGTTTTGTTTTGTTTTGTTTTTGTTTTGGAGACAGAGCCTCACTCTGTTGCCTGGCTGGAGTGCAATGGTGCGATCTTGACTCACTGCAACCTCCGCCCCCCAGGTTCATTCAAGTGATTCTCCTGCCTCAGCCTCCTCAGTAGCTGGGACTACAGGCACCCGCCACCATGCCTGGCTAATTTTTGTAGTTTTAGTAGAGACAGGGTTTCGCCATGTTGGCCAGGCTGGTCTCAAACTCCTGACCTCAAGTAATCCACCCATCTTGGCCTCCCAAAGTGCTGGGATTACAGGCATGAGCCACCACGCCTGGCCCAAAAGGTTAATATTTGAAAACGCTGTATAGTTAATACCTGGATGAATGTTACAGTTTTCTGCATTTTTTATTTGAGTATTTCATAATAATCCAAACATTTTAAACCTAAACAAAAAGAAAATTAAAATGCTTCTTTTTACATAGAAGAATGTGATGCTCCCAAAGAGCCAGTATTTGTGGAATAAATATCCAGGTGGAAGGATATTTTGGGCATGACCCACTTCAGGAGGATTCAGGTTCTGTCTTGCCATTTAGTTCTTACAGAGTCATTGACTTGATCCCCCATGTCTGTTGATTCTGTGTGATATCTTTTGAGCTCATCCTGTTTTCTCCTCTCCTCCCATCCCTCTACTGCACACACCCTCTCTCCCCAGCTGTTATAGTGAAAGTACTTCTCAACCCCCACCTGGTCTGTTGTGCTTCCTGTGAGAGCTGATTGCCTTGTTGTCATTTTCCCTCTGCAGGTTAGCCCTATTTTTGTTTCCCGCTATTTTTTACATTTCTTGGTTTTGTTTTATTTTGTATTTTTAAAAATTTAAGCCTTTTCCTTCATCAAAGTAACACCCTATATAGATTTTTAAAGGTCTTAATAAGCAGTGAAGTTTACAGTAAGAAGTAGGTGCCTAAAGTTCCAGCCCATCCCTATATCCAAGTCCTGCTGCTTGGACAACCCTTTTGCATCTTTTGGCTCTTTCTGCTGTTTTCCTTTCTCTTTCTAAATATTATGCATATACTGCTATGTTTTGATTTTTCATTATTGGACATTATATGTTGACTCATTACTAAGGAAGATCAGGATTTCATTCATTTACATTGTCTCACACTCCCTCTATCCCACACCACATGTACTAACTTCTCTTTCCCCTATCCTCTCAATATATAGGTATTAATTTTTGGTTAAGTCAGTACTCACTATTTACATTATTATGAGCCTGGAACTTATAAAAGCTAAGGGATTTAATTGCAGTGATTATATTTCCTTTCTTGTGCTGGCTTGATAGCAGCCTCACTTTATCACTTGTATACTTTTCTTTTTCCCTAGTATTTGTAAGCTTTCTGACAGAATTCTTATATTCCTCTCAGCACCTTTTTCTTGGAGACTTTTTTCTTCCTGGAGCCAGGGTAGGTGCTTGTTCTTCTGGCCTGCTACACAGCAAAGACAGTGTGTGGACCTTTTCCTCAGGGGGTGTCAGTTTACTAGAGAAACCCTTTGGTATTCTGCCAGGGCAATGCATGCCAAGATTCAGGGTAGTGAGTGCAAAAGAGAGGAGGAATCTCAAGGTTTAGTATGTGGATTTTAATTTAACTTCCCTGTTTTCAGAACAGTGTTTTCTGTTATGCTTGGTAACTTTTTTTCTTTTCAATTTATGAGAAATATTTCGACACTTAAGTAATTACAAAGAATTAAACAATACTATAGATTAAACCATTGTCCTTTGACAATCATGTCTTATTTAACTTCCCATAAACCGTTTCTTGCAGCACATGTATTTACCTCAAATTGATGATAACTTCACAGACTATTTTTAGATAAAGTTGATCTTAGGCTCGGCCGGTGGCCTTCAAGCCTGTAATCCCAGCATTCTAGGGAGGTCGAGACCGGCGATCACCACGAGTCAGAGGATCGGGTTACACTTATCCCATATCACAGTGAAACCCGTCAAAATACAAAAATCTAGTCAAGCAGGTGGCGGGCTCTGTAGTCCCCAAGCACTGGGAGGCTGAGGCAGGAATGCAGGGAGGTGGCATGGAGCTGCAGTGAGCTTTCGGGAGGATTCACTGTGGCACCTGCGGCAAGCAGAGCGAGACCTTCAAAAAAAAAAAAAAAAAAAGTTGGATCTTGCCTGTAATCCTAGCACTTTGGGAGGCTAAGGTGGGTGGATGATTTGAGGTCGAAACCTGTCTCTACTAAAAATACAAAAAAATAGCTAGGCGTCATGGCGCACACCTGTAATCCCAGCTCCTTGGGAGCCTAAGGCAGGAGAATCGCTTGAACCTGGGAGGCAGAGGTTGCAGTAAGCCGAAATGGTGCCACTGCACTCTCCAGCCTGAGCGACAGAGCGAGACTCTGTCTCAGAAAAAAAAAAAAAAGGTGTATCTTAAAATTGTATATGTAAACATTAACATTAAATGTACACATTTAGTTAATACTTTGTTTTAATGACATTTATTTTCTGTAATTTCCCAAACCTATCATTGATCAGAAAGGTAATTGTAAAGAACACAGGTCTGATAAGACAGTATCACTGAGCCTTCATGTGGTATGAAAGGAGATAAAAGAGTCTTTGATATTACCAGATGGACTTCTGGAATTCTCTTTTTAGAGACCATATGTTCAGTAATCAGCATCTCAGAAAATGAGTATATTACACTGAGACTGAAATATTTTGAATATAAAAGTAAACCAAGTCACTGGACATGAGCCATCTTTCAGCTGTTGGCTTAAAATCTTAAGATGAATCATTGAGAATACTCAAGCTGTATGTATAACTAAATAAGAAATTCACTCAGTGGTTTTCATTCTCTTATTGCTCTATACTTTGACAAACTATTCTCTCTCCTCCAAATTACCTCCCTGATGCTTTGACAAACTATTCTCTCTCTTCCAAATTACCTCCCTGGGTCAAATGAAGGGCCAAAGAAAGCAGTTTCCCTGGTCATCATGCTGTGATGTAGTATGCCTGATGTCTTTGAATCAGGGACTCTGGTTCATTTTATTCCAGGGAATTAACTGTCTTCTGCTGGCATTGGGAAGAGAATTTGGGGTCTTACTCCTCCTTCTGTAACCTTTTGGAAATTTGTAGAAGTATAACAAAAATATAGAAAAGGCAGATATGAGTGTAAAACTTGATGGATTTCCACAAAGTGAACACATCCGTGTAACCAGTATACATATCGAGGAAGAGAATATTACCAGCACTCCAGAAACCATCCTTGTACCCTTCTCTTTGTTACCCTAAATATCATCACTATCCTGACTTAGAACATCATGAAATAGTTTCACCTGTCTTTGTACTTGATCTAAATGGAACACACAATGTGTGTTTGAGTCCAGCTTCTTTCACTGACTTTTCTTTTTAAAAAGCAAAACAAAGCATACCAAGTGACATATTATCAGCTTGTACTTTGTACTGTGTAGTATAAGGCAGTGGTTTTGATTTGTTTAAGGTAGAGAATTTTAAATTTTTACACTGCAATAAAAGATTTCTGTTTTGTTCTTTCTGTTGCTTTAAGCATGGGGAAGGTAGGCCTAGGGGAGTTGCTATGTGGCATTGGAATAACTGGTAAAGCTGCTGTTGTATTGTTCTTTGGAAAAAACTAGGCTTTAAACCAGTTTCTCTTTCTTTTTATTTTGAGACAGAGTCTCGCTCTGTCGCCCAGGCTGGAGTACACTGGCACAATCTCGGCTCGGCTTACTGCAACCTCTGCCTCCCAGGTTCAAGCGATTCTTTTGCCTCAGCCTCCTGAGTAGCTGGGACTACAGGCACACGCCAACACGCCCGGCTAATTTTTGTATTTTTGGTAGAGACGGGGGGGGGGGGGTCTCACCACATTGGCCAGGCTGGTCTCGAACTTCTGACCTTGTGATCTGCCAGCCTTGGCCTCCCAAAGCGCTGGGATTACAGGTGTGAGCCACTGCGCCCAGCCACCAGTTTCTTTTTCATTACACACTACTATGAGGTGTTTGTCTCCCACTTCCATTGTCCAAGAAAGATTTTTATTGCTAAGATTCCAGAGTAATAGGCTAAGTACACACATGCACATATACTCCCCTCATACACACATATATTTAATACTAGGAGTTAAATGTATAATGTGTATTTAAGAAAGTCATGTTAGTACTGCAGAAAGCATTAATGTGGTTTTTAAATGTCCAGTCACCTAGTGTGGTGGCTTCGAAATACACCATATATTTAGTTGCTTATTTTTATTTGTGTGTTTAGGAATTTGTGGTAATCTCTAATGTATGTTTCACAGGGGACATTTTAATTGCCAAAGGGCAGTTTATTTTTATGTTTTTACCTACGTTTCAAGAAATTAAGTTTTAGGTTACAGTGTTAGGGCAAATAGCCAGGGAGAAACTTAAAGTACAATGTGATTATAACAGGTAGGAGTTCTGAGACATTTTATCTTAAGCACATATCCCCTCAATTTTTCTTTCTACTACAAATTTTCATCTTTAACAAATGAGCTATTTTCACAGAACATTTAAATTGGTATTTGCACCAACATTCTAAATCTGGAAAGATGGCATGCTGATGTACACACACAGGTCAGCAGTTTCAGAGGAAAAACATTGTTCTTGGAACGAGTGCTGTTTGTTTTTCCTTTATTGGCATTGGAACTCTTCAAGTTAGTTTTCAAAATATAGAGGAGAGGCAAACTTCAGGGTAATTTTTGGTGGTTTTGATGGTTTCTTTCCTGATTATATGTGTCACTAATAACTATAATACATTGTTTAATTCTTTTATTCATAGATAGTACTTCATTTATGTTAACTATATCTCTAGACGACTCAGATAGTCTTAATACTAAGATTATTGTTATTTGCAATAGGGAATGATTTTTCATAAAATATGGTAAGTTTCTTTGTAGAGTCAGTGAAGAAGACAACTTTTTGCTGATTTAAATTCAAGGGATATAATTTTTCCCCCTTCTCTTAATTTCATGTTTTTAATATGATAGCAAAGCTGTATGAACTTATTCACACTAAATTATAATGGTGTTTGAACATTTTACTGCCCTGTTAAATTTAAATTTAGCTCTGTTTTTTTGTTTGTCTGTTTGTTTGTTTGTTTGTTTTTTGAGACGGAGTTTCACTCTTGTCGCCCAGGCTGGAGTACAATGGTGCAATCTCGGCTCACTGCAACTTCCGCCTCCTGGGTTCAAGCAATTCTCCTGCCTCAGCCTCCTGAGTAGCTGGGATTACAAGTGTGCACTACCACACCCAGCCTAATTTTTGTATTATTAGTAAAGATGGAGTTTCACCATGTTGACCAGTCTGGTCTCCAACTCCTGACCTCAGGTGATCTGCCTGCCTCAGCCTCCCAAAGTGCTGGGATTACAGGCATGAGCCACTACGCCTGACCAAACTTAGCTCTTATAAATTTTTTCTTTTTTTTTTTTTTTTTTTACAGTCTTGGTCTGACCTCCCCCAGGATGGAGTACAGTGGTGTAATCTTGGCTCACTGCAGCCTCCGTCTCCCCGGCTTAGGCGATTCTCCTGCCTCAGCCTCCTGAGTAGCTGGGATTACAGGCATGTGCCACCATGCCTGGCAAATTTTTGTATTTTTAGTACAGACGGGGTTTCACGATGTTGGCCAGGTTGGTCTTGAACTCCTCACCTCAGGTGATCTGCCTGCCTTGGCCTCCCAAAGGGCTGGGATCATAGGCATGAGCCACTGCATCTGGCCTAGCTCTTATAACTGTGCCATTTATTTATCATTTATTAAAGATTTATAGGGAGGATCATTGAAGGACCTAGAGTTTGTAAATATAGAGGAGGCAAAACGTTACCTGTGCCCTCTAAAAGCCTCCACCTGGGTCTGAGAACTAAATGGACATAAGGCATTAGCTGGAGAAAAGTGTACAGATTTTTACATGTACATAGGAACCCCCATGGGAAAATGAAGAGCTAAAGAAGTGGCAAAATCTTAAGTGCTTATATACTAGGTTGAACACAGAGGAAATTGTGGAAAAGTAAGTAAAATATATGGGGAGACCAAAGAAAGATGAGTTATTTTAACAAATGTTGTTTGTACAGAATTGTCTTAGCCTCCATTCCCTGTCTCTTTTTTTGTTGTTGTTGTTGAGACGGAGTCTGGCTCTGTCGCCCAGGCTGGAGTGCAGTGGCGCAATCTCGGCTCACACGCAAGCTCCGCCTCCCGGGTTCACGCCATTCTGCCTCCGAGTAGCTGGGACTACAGGCGCGCACCACTACGCCCGCCTAATTTTTTGTATTTTTAGTAGAGACGGGGTTTCACCGTGTTAGCCAGGATGGTCTTGATCTCTTGACCTCGTGATCCGCCCGTGTCGGCCTCCCAAAGTGCTGGGATTACAGGCGTGAGCCACCGCGCCCGGCCATTCCTTGTCTCTTGTGGTCAGAATGTTGCTTTCCTCCTGCTACGTAGAGGGCATCTTTCACAAGGGAGTTTTGTTTCTTGATTTCAAGAAGGGGAGGTCAGAGGCCAGGTGCAGTGGCTCACGCCTATAATCTCGGCTTGGGAGGCCGAGCTGGGCGAATCACTTGAGGCCAGGAGTTTGAAACCAACCTGGCCAACATGGTGAAACCTTGTCTCAACTAAAACTACAAAAATTAGCCAGTGTGGTGGTGGGCACCTGTTATCCGAGCTACTCCAGAGGCTGAGGCAGAAGAATCACTTGAACCTGGGAGGTGGAGGTTGCAGTGAGTGGAGATTGCGCCACTGCACTCCAGCCTGGGGGACAGAGCGAGACTCAGTCTCAAAAAAAAAAAAATTAGGTGGGGCACGGTGGCTCACGCCTATAATCCCAGCACTTTGGGAGGCTGAGGTGAGTGCATTATTTGAGGTCAGGAGTTCAGGACCAACCTGGCCAACATGGTGAAATCCCGCCACTACTAAAAATACAAAAATTAGCCAGGCGTGGTGGCAGGCGCCTGTAGTCCCAGCTACTCAGGAGGCTGAGGCAGGAGAATCACTTGAATCCGGAAGGTGGAGGTTGCAGTGAGCTGAGACTGAGCCACTGCATTCCAGCCTGGGCAACAGAGCAAAACTCTGCCTCAAAGAGAGAGAAAAAAAAAAAGGGAAGAAAAGGGGAGGTCAGAGCAGTCCTTTTAACACCTGCTGTTTTTCAAGTGCGTTTGGCTCAATATAATCCTTATGCCAAAGTGGTATATTTTGGGGTAGCGTATTCTGCACTCCTTCCTAAGGCTTGATAGATCAGAGAGTTCTTTTATGGTGATATCCTGCCATGTTTAGAAAAAGGAATAGGAGAATGAAGTCAAAAGCAAAGTTTGATAGTAATAAGTGTGTGTGTGTGTGTGTGTGTGTGTATGTGTGTGTGTTTCCAGTAACTTCGTCTGTGGTACTTGGAAAGTTTGTCACTTAAGTTCAACTAAAATGTCTTTATCTTAGACTATTTTAATTACTAATTATTTCTACCAACCAGTTTAAGAGAGAAGCCTCTGTTCTAGTAAGTACTTGCCAAATTGGTGATAATTAAAATACACTTAAATTGTTTAATTCTATGTGTGGAAATTAGAAAAAATATAAAATAACTACTTCATAAATAGAAATATAATGTTTCAATTCTTTTTTTATGGTTGGTGGTTATCGCTTCCATTAATAAAGGAAGTGGATCCACATGGATCTGCTTTCTGGCTTTCGCTGTTTGTAAATAAATTGGTATAGAGAAACAAAACTAGCACAGCTAGAAGGTCCTAGCTGGTTCTAGAAATGGAGTTACTTTTATAGGGAGAGCACTATAATTTCAGTAGAAGTTGGTATTTTAAATGACTTGATAAATCATGTACAGTAACTCCTCATTTAATGTCTTATGTAATGAAACCAGTTTTACCATAGGTTAATGGACATAAACAAGAGTTAAGTTCTTAGGGCATATTTCTGGTCACAACACCACGAAACTACTAAATAAACATCAAAACACTTTTAGTATTAAACATTGCAGTAAATATGAGCTATCCATATACTTAAGAAAGATTAGTAAAGGGCCGGGCACGGTGGCTCATGCTTGTAATCCCAGCACTTTGGGAGGTCAACGCAGGCGAATCACGAGGTCACGATTTCGAGACCAGCCTGACCAACATGGTGAAAACCTGTCTCTACTAAAAATACAAAAATTAGCTGGGCGTGGTGGTGCGTGCCTATAACTTGTGAGGCTAAGACAGGAGAATTGCTTGAACCCGGGAGATGGAGTTTGTGGTGAGCCGAGATCACGCTATTGCACTCCAGCCTGAACAATCAGAGCGAAACTCCATCTCAAAAAAATAAAATAAAATAAATAAAAACAAGTAAGATAGACCGGTTGAGGTGACTCACGCCTATAATCCCATCACTTTGGGAGGCCGAGGCAGGCGGATTACCTGAGGTCAGGAGTTCCAGACCAGCCTGACCAACATGTCGAAACCCTATCTCTACTAAAAATACAAAAACTTAGCCGGGCATGGTTATGCGCACCTGCAATCCCAGCTATTCGGGAGACTGAGGCATGAGAATCGCCTGACCCTGGGAGACAGAGGTTGCAGTAAGCTGAGATTGTGCCACTGCACTCCAACCTGGGCGACAGAGCAAGACTCCATCTCAAAAAACAAACAAAAAGGGTAATTATTTACCCAGTTTTTCCAGTTCAAGTTGCTGGTGGCTGAAGCTTCTCCTGGTAGCTAAGAGTGCCAGACAGGAGCCAGCCCTGGGTAGGACAGCATCCCGTCACAGGGTACGCGCGCGCGCGCACACACACACACACACACACACACACACACTCAACTCTGTCTCTGTCTCTCACTCGCCATGTGGACACACTGGTGAACGTAATGTGCACAGCTTTGGGATGTGGGAGGAAATGAGTACCCCAAGAAAACCCACACAGACAGAGGAGGATGGGCAAACTTCACAAAGGCAGTGGTCCTCACCAGGAATTGATTTTTTTCCTCGTTAACATTATAGCTAAATGACATTGAATGAAATGACATTGTTCGAGGACCTGCTATATATCTGTAGAATTATTATTATTATTTTTTGAGACGGAGTCTCGCTCTGCCTCTTGGACTGGAATACAGTGGCGCGATCTCGGCTCACTGCAACCTCCGCCTCCCGGGTTCAAGCGATTCTCATGCCTCAGCCTCTCGAGTAGCTGGGAGTATAGGTGCGTGCCACCACTTCTGGTTAATTTTTTGTATTTTTAGTATAGATGGAGTTTCACTGTGTTAGCCAGGATGGTCTCGGTCTCCTGACCTTATGATCTGCCCACCTCGGCCTTCCAAAATGCTGGGATTATAGGCATGAGGCATCGCGTACGGCCTGTAGAATTCTTAATGTGATTTTTATCATATATGATACAAAAATAGACAAAAAAAAAAGTACCACCAGCGATTTTGTTTTCTTAACATTCTCCTTTGGATATTGAATTTTGCCATTGTGTGTTACTATTGTCCCCTGACAGTTTTATAAAATTCTGTGTAATAGTTAAGCCTGTTTTTGTAAAGATACTGTGACGCATGGGAATACAGTATGGCCTTAACTTTTATCACCTTTGTTTTCTATATTTATCTTGTGTGCTCTGCTTGGCTTTGTGTTCTGAGAGGGCAGGAATCAAGTCCCCCTCAGAGGTCATTACTGTTGCTGGGTGAACATTAAATAGATACTCCATAAATGGATGCACACTTGAGTGAATGGTGGTGGACATACTTGAGTGAATGGTGGCGGAATTGTCTTTATTCATGCAATTATATGTATTCTTTGCAAAAGGTATTTGTAGCAACTTCTTTGCAAAAGGGATTTATAGCAACTTTTTTTTTTTAATTTTGTTTTTTGAGATGGAGTCTCACTCTATCCTCCCCCACAGGTTGGAGTGCAGTGGCTTGATCTCAGCTCACTGTAACCTGTGCCTCCTGAGTTCAAGTGATTCTCCTGCCTCAGCCTCCCGAGTAGCTGGGATTACAGGTGCACGCCACCACACCCGGCTAATTTTTGTATTTTTAGTAAAAACGGGGTTTCACCATGTTGGCCAGGCTGGTCCTGAACTCCTGACCTCAGATGATCTGCCTGCCTCAGCCTCTCAAAGTGCTGGGATTACAGGCGTGAGCCACTGTGCCTGGCCTGTAGCAACTTCTAGAAGGAAGTGAGACTGGTAATTTATCATTGTATTTCTCTTTGGTTGAAAGTATGATGAGAAGACAATGTGCACAGTGAGATGATTCAGAAAACCTTACATAGAAAAATGTTTGTAAGAAAGGATTTGAAGTTGGAAAAGGAGATACTAGTTTTAAAATGGACTGTATGAAATTGGACTTCTAAAAAAAATCTATGGTCTATTTCACCGTTTTCTAAACTCACTTCACATTCAGTTGCCACTCATCTTGCAAGAATGTGCCCCAACTTTTACCTTTGACCACCTGCCAAACCAGGCTCAATCTAGCGACTCCTACCCCACCCTTCAAAGTGTATTTGTAATGGCATTTTTTCCTTGAAGCTTTTAGTTACTTCTCAATTCCGTGTGATCTTTTCCTCTTCTGAATTGTTCACTTTCTTTATATTTTTGTACTTATCAATTCTTTTATAATAAACATCTAAAAATTTCTAAAATCGCCATCTACTTATAAAGTCCTTAATAAATACTTACTGAACTGAATTGTTGGTTTTCCCACCACCAAGGCTAATCAAAATAATGTGATCATAAAACTTTAGGAAGAGAACATTTAGAAATGCTTTGAGCAGTGGAACCATTTCTTGCATTTAGTATTCACGGTGACTATTTTAAGGGGACATCAGTCACTTAAAATGATGGTTGATCAACCACATTGCATTATATGGCACCTACACATCAATTTCAAGGAACTTAGGAATGTGTGATTGGGTCTTAGAAGCTGTGGTATAAATTGAGTATGTTGTCAACTGAAATAAGTAAAGATTACTTGGGTCAAGAGGGGAGTGAATTCAACGCTTGGAGGAAAGACGTGATTTGAGTTCTGATTAGATGTGAAATTTGGTTTAGCTGAAAATGGAGAGATGGAGGGGCAGGTCCTCTCATGAGAGAAAGAGGGAGTGAATGGAGTTGGTCGTGCAAGGATGTGGACATAATAGAATGAAAGTATGAAGAAATGAGCAGTGAGAAGCTCCTAATTATGCATGGCATTTATCAAGTACCTTTCTTCTTAGAAAGCTCAAATTCTACATTTTTTAGTCCCCTTGGAGTAGAAAACAAATGACCTTATTTCCTTTTCTGCTCTTCTGCTCTTTTGGGGATGTTGGCATTCCAGATGTAAAGTGATTAATGCTAATTACTTATCATTACCAAAAGCCTACATTTCCAGGTTTTATTGAAAGATTTTAGTTTTTGTTTTTATCCATAATTCATGAAAACTTCTTTTAATGGAAATAGTGATAATTCATTAGCATAGTGAAAAGAGTGGCATGCTAAAACATTTTTGCAGTTCATATGATCGATTTAAACAGCAGCACTTAGAACAATTTCAGCTTATTTGAAGGCACTCTGCTATATAAAAAATGTTAAAGGCAAGCCAGCTGCAGACTGCTGAGGAAAGAGTAAAGCCTATGTAAAAGAAAAACAGCACAAATGCTGCTCATTTGTGCTAGGGTTAGAGATAACCTTGGGAAGGAATTTCCACCACCAGGGTTCCATGAGGCTTGCCAAATGTTTAAGGAATTTCATGGAATGTATGGAATGTCTTTTTGTCAGTTAACTGTTCCCAGAACTGGAAGTTCCTTTCTTATACAGCTTTGCTTTTCAGATGGAATTGTGATCCTCTTGGGAAGCTTTCATTTCACAAGATTCCCATTTTCCTTCCCAAAGAATTTGATCAAAGCAGAGCTGTCAGGTGGTGCTTGGGGCTCCGTGATTGTATATAGCCTTTGGTTCTCTTCTTGCCTAATGCTGCCAACCTAATTTATGGCGATAATGGTCCATTTTCATACTCCCTCATGTAGCACATTTTGAATAGGGAGCTCAGAAACAAAATATCAGCCAGGCTATATTAAATTACAATTTGCCCTGTTGACTTTTTGGGGTAGTTTAACATGTTCTTTAATATTTATTCCCACTTAAATAGAAGGGAGAGAGGCTGGTATCTTCAAAAGCCTTGGCTTGATTCCAATTCAGTTATTGTATTCTGTCCACTTCCATTCTTTGAGCTCTGTTGAGCTCTTTGCTGTATTCTCTGAGCTTTAACTTAACTGCAAGAGTTTAATGCCAACACTGTATTAGTAGATATTTGCTATTCTGAGTGGGAATCAACTTTACTCTGCACAGCTCCTAGTGGATAGTAATAAGTATAGAGTAGGAGGGCCAAACTGATGCTTATTTTGTTGATGGTGAAGCGTCATCGTAACTTGGCACTTGGGAACATAACTAACATCTTTGCTGATGACTTCTGAAATAATTCTTCAGAACTATTGCCAGTATGAGAATGCTGATGGAGACCAATACTCCTCTCCTCCCTCTCTCTGCTACTTCATGTCAAATAAACACATCTAACTCTGGAGCTCATTCAGACAACACATGCATGTCAGTTTTGAAAACTAAGGACTCATGAAAATTTCTGTTTTTCTTTAGTGGCTGTAATTTTGATGTCACTCACCATGCTGTAAACTAATGGAGCTTTGAATGGGAGGAGTCACATTCCTATTGTCATTTCTCTGGAGTGGTGAGGATGATGACACCAGAGCTGGCAGGATATTTGACAGTGACATCCGTAAAAGCAGGGCACACCCATTCCTCCCTGGTGATGTCTTCTGGATGTATAATTAATAAGAAGACCTTGGGGAAAGGCTGACTTTCTAAATAGTTGTTTTTTCCCCTAATTTTAAACTTTGTCAGAATGCATATTTACATTCCACATATTGTGTGTGTGTTTGTGTGTGTGTGTGTGTGTCTAGAAGTGCAACAAAGGGGAGATGTTATCTGATACATGTGATAAATATGTGCATGTTCAGATGTATTATTTCATTCAGTGCAAGGTTTTTCATAGGCAAATACCAGTGTCTTCTTGACATGCTCTGTGATTAAACTTTAAGCATTCTTTACAACCACAGGGCTTCGTTCTCCTTAATAATTTGGTCTACTTAATGTTTCCCAATTACCTTGTAGTTTTTGCTTTCCAAATCAGTGTTTCACAAAATGATTCATGAAATGCCTACATCAGAATCACCTGTAGTGTTTATTGGTGCTATGGTTTGAATGTGTCCTCCAAAGTTAATGTGTTGGAAACTTAATCCCCCATGCAACAGTATTAAGAGGTGGGACTTTCAAGAGATGATTAGGCCATGAGGGCTCTACCCTCATGAATGTATTAATCCCCAATATCAAAGGGCCTGAGGCTGAGAGTTTGCTCTCTTGCTCTTCTGCTCTTCTGCCATGGGATGACACAGCAGGAAGGCCCTCAACAGATGCCAGCATCTTGAAATTGGACTTCCCAACCTTCAGAACTGTGAGAAATCAATTTTTTCCTTTATAAATTACCCAGTCAATGGTATTCTGGTTTTGTGTGTATGTGTTTTTTTTTGTTTTCTTTTTGAGACGGAGTCTTACTCTGTCGCCTAGACTGGAGTGCAGTGGCGTGATCTCGGCTCACTGCAACCTCCGCTTCCTGGGTTCAAGCGATTCTCCTGCCTCGGCCTCCTGAGTAGCTGGGATCACAGGCACATGCCACCATGCCTGGCTAATTGTTTGTATTTTTAGTAGAGGCGGGGTTTCACCGTGTTAGTCAGGATGGTCTTGATCTCCTGACCTTGTGATCTGCCTGCCTTGACCTCCCAAAGTACTGGGATTACAGGCGTGAGCCACCGTGCCCAGCTGGTATTCTGTTACAGCAATACAAAATAGACTAAGATAACTAGAAACACAGATGCCTGTTTTTCATCCCAGACCTGAATCAGAACTTACAGTGATGGGGCCCAGGAATCTGCATTATAACAGTGCATGCTAAAGTTTGAGAAATAGCCATACCATACGATTCTTTTTAAATGGTCTGTCTTCCAGTCCCCCTCTGTCTGTTGAACTCTTACTCGTTTTCCTTAGGTAAAAGTTTTCACTTTTGTAAACACTTATGGTACTTCTTCCCACCACCCCCACCACTGCCGCCAGTAAGCTTTCAGTTTTCATCTTCTGCTTTATTTTATAAGAGCTTTGTTCTCAAATTGTTTCAAGTTCCTGGAGGGTAAAAACCATGTCTAATTCACATTTGTTTACTTCCAGCACCTTTGTGCATAGTAAGAACTCAAGAAATGTTTAGTGAATAATGGTTCAACCCTAGCACCAGACTTTTATTATACCTGGGAAACTTTTGGGTGTTAGGGTCTTTTGTTTTTTTTTTCTTTTCTATTTAGCTATCAGATATGCTTAGCCTATTTGTTATATGGTGTTTAGGCTACTGTCTAAGCACGTTTTCATGACCTAATTATTCTCACTTTTGCTTGTGTTCACTTTCTCATTTGTTTGGTAATCCAATATCCTTGATATAGATGCTATTTGGTTTTCCTTTTTATGTATCTTTGTGTGACTTGAGTGGGATTTTATCCAAGTACACTTGTGAATCTTCTCTCCTTTAGTTTGAGAAGAGGAGCAGAAATAGTGATCCATTTTCTGCCTTTTTAAGGAATTGTTTTGTTTTGTTCTTTTAATATTTTTATTTGTCCTCCTAGTGTGGTGGTTAATATTAAACATCTCTTGAATATCATTGGCAATTATGGGCTTACTGTGGGCAGATACGTTGGTGAGAAAATGAAAAAAAAAATGTAGTCATGGATAAATTGAGTAAAGATGTCAAAACAGAGATGTTTAAGTGTAATGTGATAACATATTTCTTGGTATTTGATTCTTATATTGCTAATTTACAAAAGAATCAAAATGACAAATTTATGCAGCTTATGACTCATTGTTTTCCTGAATTTAGTTACTACAGGCTTACTATAGATCTAGTGGCTGCTGTTTTCACATAATTACCATCTTATGATCTAGAGTGATTCTCTATGTAATTTACTTACTGGACTCATGGAGCCTGCCACTGCATACCTCCCTCTCCACCACAGGCAGGAGCTGTGCCTTATTTGTTATTGTATCCATAGGATTAACCCAGCCTAAGGTTTGACACATAGTAACCAGTAAGTACCTCTTGTTTGAATTTCTTTAATTTTTATTTTTTTGTTGTTTGTTTGAATCATTTTAAAAGAAGGATTAAGAAAAGTTTTCTCTTTAGGGCTGGGTGTAGTAATCCCATGTACTGTGAACACTGATGCGTGGGAATTGCTTGAGCCAAGAAGGTCAAGGCTGCAGTGAGCTATGATCATACCACTGCACTCTAGCCTGGGTGACAGTGACACTTCATCACTTTAAAAAATAAATAATAAAGGTTTTTTTTTTAATTAAAGAATTTTTCTCTTTAGGGAATGCTTTAATTTGCCTTTACAGCAAAATGTCCATGGCAATTATTGTCAACAGTGAGAATTCTCTAGTTCTTTGATTATTACTTTTGAAAAATTATGTCTATGAGTTTTAGCTTTGGTATATTTATTCTGATTTTCAACATCTGTAGCAGTTCTTAAGAAAATTGTAAAATTCTTTCGTGACTGTAAATTTTAATTTTTACCTAAGGAAAATATGCATGTGCTTATTTTTGTTTTCTAGTTATATGAAAAAGTGATATGTTTGTTTTACTTGTACAGGGAGTCATTGATGGTGACTAGGATTCAGATAGGATGATTTGTTTATTTTGGCTCAAGTGCTGACAAGCGGGCTGTGTGCCGCATTAGCATTTGTGCACTGCTAAGCCTCCCAGATGATGGCAGGTGCTCACTGGGGACAAGGCTGGTGGACTGCTCGGCTCTTGGAACAGAAGGGCATACGTAAGTTCATGTGGATTCACTTTAGAAGTCTTATAGGGACGACAGGAAAAGCACTGCACCAAGAAACTGAGAAGAGTTCAGTTACAGGCCAATAAGTTTGGGGGTGTGGACAACAGCGTGAAAGCCAAAAGGAGTTGAGTCACGCCTTCTGAAGGGTGGGTGTTCCCAGCAATTCTGAAGCAGGCATAATGGGTCAAATGTTTCTCATGCCAGTGCTGCCATAGATGAGTCCAAGAGGAACATGGAGCAAAAGGTATTCCCTTCCTTTCCTTATCCAGGAGAGACAGCCTCTCTCATGTCTTTTAGAAATTATTTGGCTTCCTTATGTGACTATTATTTCACATACAGGTTGCCCTATATCATAGTTGGATAGGGCAAGAATATTAAAACATGGCTGTAGGACAAACTTACCAAGCCAAAGAAGCAGCACACAAAATGAATCGGAATTTGAGGAGTTCATGGGAAAGGAAGTTGCTTACTGGGGGTCACTGTCTCTCATTCGTTCATTTAACTGTTGTTTCTAAAGAGCAAGTATATTCAATATACATTTTTAAAAGCACTTTGATACACTTCCCAAGATTATTTCTTCTAAAGATAAAAAAGAAAAGTTACTCTGTCAAACTTAATGGTCTCAAAACCACAAGGTGTGCTCTTAAGAACAACAACTTGTGCTTGGTTTTATAAATTCTTCTGGAAAAAAGTAGAGAAACATAAAGTTTAAGTGTAATTCATTTTTACCCAAGCTTTTCTGTTTTATTGGAAAAGCATTAAGCTTTCTCTTTTTGTTCTCCCTTCCCCTAGTATATAAAATTTATTTAAATTGAATGGATAAGGTTGATTTTATCTATTCATGTGTTTATTTATTTTTGAGAGAGCAAGACCACATCTCAAAAAAAAAAAAAAAAAAAAAAAAGAAAGAAAAAAAGAAAGAGTGACTTATTTAATAAATATTGGTAACATAGCTAGCTACCAGAAAGAAAATAGTTGGCCCTCCACCTGACATTTCTTGTAAAACATGTCAGTTGGAATTAGGATCCAAATGTAAAAAATAAAATATATCTACATGTTAGAAGGAAACGTTAAGAGAACATTTGTACCACTTTGGGTGGAGTGAGAGGACATTCTCGAGCAACATTAAAAACAAAGATCCCATAAAGGAAAAGATTGCCAAATTTGAGCAAATAAAAATTTAAAAAAAAAATAGTGTGTGCCAAAAGTCACCATGAACAGAGTGGGAAACACCAGACAGCAGGCTGGCAGGACGTGTTTGTAGCATTTGACAGTACATGGCAGGTGGTATTCAGGGAATGCCTGCAAACTAAGTGGCAGGTGAACAGTCCAATAGAAAAGTGGGCAAAGGATATGAACGTGTATCTCAAAGAAGATTTGCAATTACCATTTTCTTCTTTGCAAAAAGCAGCTCAACTTTACTGAAAAATAAAAATTGAAACGACCTATGTAATTTTTGCCCATTAGATTGGCAACAGTTGAAAAGATGCTAACATTAAGTGCTAGCTTGGGTAAAGGGACCCTTTCTTACATGACTGAATGGGTGTATGAATTTCTGTAACTTTTTTTTGGAGTTTTGTAGTACATATTTAAACTCTACATACTCTTGGCGCCATCAGTTATACTTTTAGAAGTATAGGTTCACAGTCCCTTATCAAAACTCTTGAGGACAGTTGTGTTTTCAGATTAAATGGAGATAACATGGTGCATATACTGTACGTTATGTAACACCTCCAGCAGGGTTTGAGAGAGCACCCCATAAGGAGACACATTCATATTTCTAGAGAGATCAAATGATATTCACATCAGTTCAGATCAGCTTTTGCCACCACGTGAGTCAATTAAAAATCTTTCAATTTTCAGAGTCTCTTGGATTTCAGAATTAAGGATAAGGCCTATTAGGCACCTATAAGTACTGTAAAGTAAAATTATTGATGCACAACCGGATACATGAGTGGATGTTTCTTGCAGAATTGTAACAGCAGAAAAACTAGGAGTACTCCTAATGTCAATCAGTGGACGAACGGAATAAATTATGGTACATTTGTACTCTTTGTATTATGCAGCTGTCAAAAAGATTAAGTTGGTTTTTGTGTACTGACTCAGTAAGATGATTTGTTTGTATTGGGTGAGTAAACAATTTGTAGAAAAAATATATGTGGTATAATCTCATTCAAAAAAATGTGGAGGGGGCTATCTCCTATTTATGCAGCTGTAAGGAGGAAAAGCTTTGGAAGGATATAGACCAAACTATTGACACTGCTTATCTCAGGAGGGTGGGATTTGAAATGAAGTGGGAGAGACTGTTAACTTTTTCTTTATATGCTTCTATAGTTTGACTCACCCTGTTAAAAAGAGCATTCTTGTTTTGGTAATCAAATAAAATCTTTCTCTTAAAAGAAAGTCTTACAGAGCACTGACAGCCTGGCCATTAGGGATCCTGCTTTTCATAATTGATGCAAAGTAGGGGACAGGCCCAGAGTGAGGCTCACAAGTCCAGCTGTTGAGCAGCTCCTTCATTGCTTAACACTGAAGCCTCATAGTTTCCAAAGTGGGCTAGCATGTGCCCCACAGAGGAAAAAACAAGTTAAACACGGTCTGTTACTGTGAAATGGAAATTTATTTACTTAGGGAGTCTTTTTAATTGACCCATTTGTGGTGAATAATATTGATTTCTCTCTATTAGAATCATTGCCTAAAACAAGTATGGTTTTCTCTTCCTGGGTGTTACTTGTGACATCCATTTTGAGCACATTTGGAATAGGTTTAAAAGTACAACTACTTCCATCATACTGTTATTTTAGTCAAGTTTTCAAGTGTATTGTATCTATCCCTAGTTCCTGGAAGAAAAATTACTCAAGACTTAGATATATCTAAAGCTAATTAATACTGTGTCTCCAAATAGTCATCATGCTGTTTATTTGATTTTATTTCCTAAATATGTACAAGCATATATAGCCATTCCCTGTAGCTCACATGCAAAAATAGCTTTGTACGTACATTTTTGAGTATAGATAGATTGAATACATGTTAAGAAAATGAAAAAGATTAAGCACATCTTATGACAAAACAAGCCTAGAAGGAGGAAGTATGTGAGGATTGGTAGCATTTTTGTATATTTGTTTATTTCTTTCAACTTTGATACTGTAAAACATTGGCGCTTTTTTTTTCTTTCGTGCCCTTGGATAAAAATGGCTCCACTTCATTTTCTAATGAGCATTGACTCCCAACTAGTTTTTTAGAGGCCAGAATCAAATAAGCTTGTTGAACCGTGGTTTACTTGTTTTAAAAACCTTTATATTGGCTGGGTGCGGTATTCATGCCTGTAATCCCAGCACTTTGGGAGGCCGAGGTGGGTGGATCACAATGTCAGGAGTTCGAGACCAGCCTGGCCAAAATGGTGAAACCCTGTCTCTACTAAAAATACAAAAATTAGCTGGGCGTGGTGGCAGGCACCTGTAGTCCCAGCTACTCCGGAAGCTGAGGCAGAAGAATTGCTTGAACCTGGGAGGTGGAGTTTGCAGTGAGCTGAGATCGCACCACTGCACCCCAGCCTGGGCGACAGAGTGAGACTCCGTCTCAAAAACAAAACAAAAATTTTATGTTTACCTAATAAAGGTAGAGAAGTTGGATGCATGAATTTGGTGCATTTAAACTTTTCTGATTAAGAAACTAAACACTCTTCCCTTTTATAGAGTTAAATAATTTGCTTAAGGGAGTAACTTGGAAGATTACACCTCAAAATTTAGTAACTGGGGGAAAATTCCATTGAAAGTCAAGTGTAGACAGTGATACATTTACATGGTCTACTGTTGTCTAGATTAAAAGGGAAACTAAGAAAATACAGGGACGGAACCGATTGCTCTGTTCTCTCAATAGCAGTTTGAAGGTTTGCTGTTCTGGCTCTGCCATTGATTAGTCATGGCTATGAAATTGGAGAAAGGAAGGAAAAGATAGGAACACTAGTAGATCACACCCCTAGATAGTTTAGCACATTTTGTGTCTAAATGTACAATGTCATTGTTACTGTATTTTCATTTTATAATGTAAATATAGTAGGAAGTACAAATTAAAGCAGTGTTAGTAATTTAATAGTGATAGTATCAGCTTAATTCTACCATCTCTTCCCTGTCCCCACTTTGACCCCACCGTTGGCAAACAGTCATGCACATTGTTTGTTTGTTTAATTCGTTTATTTTAGAGACAGGGTCTTGCTCTGTGGCCCCAGCTGGAGCACAGTGGCACGATCACAGCTTATTACTGCCTCAGGCTCCTTGGCTCAAGTGATCTAACCGAGTAGCTAGGATTACAGGTGCACATCACCACACCCAACTAACTTAAAATTTTTTTAGTAGAGATGGGATCTCGCTGTGTTGCCCACTCTGGTCTTAAGCTCCTGGCCTCAAGTGGTCCTCCTGCCTCAGCTTCCCCAAGTGCTGGGGTTACAGGTGTGAGTCATGGCACCAGCCTTTGCACTTTGTTATAGGGCGCTTAGGATACCTAGTTTGAAAGAGACTTCAGGTTTGTTTGCAGACATACATACTACAATTATAGTTTTCTGTCTCTATCAAGTATACTTAGTTGATTGTGCTTTTCTGTGATACTTGGTATCAATAACTAAAAGTGTGCCTTTGGAGTAAGTCAGACCTGAGTGATGCTCATTGCTATTTGCTAAATATAATACTGTGACTGAAGTAACTTCATTTTAATCATTAATATTACTCTTGATTATGTGCTGCATAAATGTTAACTTCTTTTCTGTAGTGTGAACTCTATATTGTAGAACAAATGAACCTGAGTTATATTTCTTTCTTTAAAACATACTGCTTGTCCTGGAAAGTGAAGTCAGTCTTTTCAGGTTGTTGAGTAGTTTGGGAGCACTGGGCTGTGCTTGAATTGGTTTGAATGTAAATACAGTGTTCAGAATATTCACTGTCCTCCATTACTGATAATGCTACTCTTGGTAGGGGAAAATGAGAACGGTAAGATAGTGCTGTTCTAAGGCCATTCTTTGACCTGTGGCTTAGAATTATGAGTGATAGATACTTATTTATATTAAACTCTTTAATAAGCTTTAACAAAAGAGGAGGAGGAGAGATGAAAAGTTGTAATGACATCAAAAGGCAGTAGATTCATAATTGCATGCAGTAGTCATACAGTTTCTGTGGGCTTGTGTTTTTTTTTTTTTTTTTTTAATCTATGAGCTTGGAAAATTAAAGAAAATGACTTCAAAGGCCCCTTCTATTCTCATTTTTCAGTAACACATGAGAAAAAAGAAAGGTATATCCACTGCTTTAGTCTGTTTGGACTGCTATAACAATTTACCTCAGAATGGATAATTTATAAACAACAGAAATTTATTACTTACAGTTCTAGAGGCTGTGAAGTCCAAGATCAAGGCACCAGCAGGTTTGGTGTCTGGTGAGGACTCATTCTGTGCTTCAAGGATGCAACTTTCTCCTTGTGTCTTCACGTGGCTGAAAGGGCAAGGCAGCTCGCTTCAATTTATTTTACAGGGGCACTAATCCCAATTATAAGGACAGACCCTCATAACCTAATTACCTCCTAAAGACCCTGTCTCTTATCACATTGGGGATTAAGTTTCAACATGGGGATTTTCCTTTTGTTTTTATTTTCATTCTAGAGAGTATATATATATATAGTAAGTATATATTTTTTTTTTGAGATGGAGTCTCAATTGTCACCCAGGCTGGAGTGCAGTGGCATATCTCAAGCTATCACTTTCAGTTTCGTCTCCGTCTTCAATTCACATTCTGGCCTCATTTCTCTCTGAGTAGCTAGAGTTCGCCACCACCGCTGGCTTGCACATTTTAGTAGAGATGGGTTTCCAGCAGCCAGGATGGTCTCGACATTCCTGACTGATCCTGCTCGCCCTGGGCCTCCCGTGCTGGGATTACAAGTGAGTTTCAACAACTCGCCTATTTTTTCTTTTTTTAGGTAGAGTCTCACTCTGTTGCATAGGCTGGAGTGCTGTGGCACCGTCACAGCTCACTGCAGCCTCAACCTCTGGGCTCAAGCCATCCTCCCACCTCAGCCTCCCAAGTAGCTGGGACCACAGGCACATACCACCCTGCCTGGCTAATTTTATTTTACTTTTTTTAGAGATGGGATCTCCCTGTGTTGCCCAGGCTAGTCTTGGACTCCTGGGCTCAAACAGTCCTCCCTCCTTTGTTTGCCTCCCCAAATGCTGGGATTACAGGCATGATGTTTTTTAAAAGCCACAGGTTTCTTGTCCTTTTAAAGCATCAAGTAGAATTGTCCCTGGCTATGATTATAAACTGACCACTGTAGTTAGTACAATCATCATTAAAATATTTTTTAGTAATCTTAAATTCTGTGATGCTCTGATTCTCTTCCACTTACCTACGTTGAACAGCTATGAAGAAATATCTGTAGCCTCACTGAATGCAATGGTAGCACTGAAATATTAGTTTAAAATAAAATTATTTAAAATATTTCACAAAATGTGTGTGTACGTGTGTGTGTATGTGTGTGTGTATATATATTTATATATTCTTTCTAAAACCAATTTTATCTTGGAATCTGGTCTGTGTGCATTTCATCATTTATCTGGCTTACCTGGCCAAGCGTGGTTGCTAACACCTGTAATCCCAGCACTTTGGTAGGCTGAGGCAGGTAGACTGCTTGAGCTCAGGCCTTTGAGACCAGCCTGGGAAACATGGAGAAATCCTGTCTTTACCAAAAATACAAAAATTAGCTGGACGTGGTGGTGCACACCTGTGGTCCCACCTACTTACGAGGCTGAGGTGGGATTGCTGGAGCCTGGTAAGTCAAGACTGCAGTGAGCCATTATCACACCACTGCACTCCAGCCTGGCTGACACAGTGGACCCTGTCTCAAAATAATGAATGAATTAATTAATGAAAATACCTGGCTTACCTATTATGGCAGATCTGAAAGTCTTATATTTTGTTACAGAGACAGAGATTTCTAGACTTTTCCTCTATACTAGGGTGCTGTCACCTGGCTGTCTCCTTTTCATTCTTTTTAAATGAAGGTAAAGTGAGGAAAGGTCATCCATTCACCCTTTTGATCTCTTATCTCTCATAACTTAAACATTGCTTCCAAGTATGTGTTTCACTCATTTCAGATACTCGAGGGAAGTGAATTCTCTGTGGACCTCCCCCTCTGTCTTTCCCTGAAAGTGTATTTGGATCTGCAAATGTCCTGTAATCTGACTGCTTTCCACATCTAGAAAGGAAAAGTGGAACTCTAAGAAGGCTAAGGGGTACTACTTACTACTAGTTGATGTTGGTTGATACGCTCTGATCAAGAACTTAAGTTCTCAGAAACAATCTATGCTTTATTTGATAAGTCTCTGCTGAATACCATGTCCTTCTCTGGGAAGAGTTTGGGGGATTGGCTGCACAGGGAGGAATGCAAAGGGGGTGGAGAATGTAGTGAGAAGGAGCAAGACTTTGAGAATACTTTTAAGTCAGAATCAGCTCTTAAAATTTATAGGTCTAGGGTAAAAGTATAAATGGAGAGCCACATACCATATATCTGAATATTTAAGTTATAACCAAGCTAAGAAACTGTTAAGTAAAATATGTTCTCTCCCCCTACCTTGTCAAATATAAAAATAATGTCCTGGAAGCACAGATTCCAATTTAGAATCCTCAGACTCCCAGGGATTCTGCACTGAATGTGATAACATGTGCAGAGCTGGGCCAGCGACCCCACCTCTTCTCTTCCCTCCTCCAGCTCTGTTCCTCACCATAACAGGGGTGTGGACACTGCAACCCATATGTCCAACCTCTGCCCGTGCTAGGGCACATGGGTGCACACACTGGTGGGAGGATGAACCCAGGGAAGAACCCACACAAGCTCTAGAGGCAAGGTTGGTATGCAGGGTAAGGAATTCCAGTCTCCTGCTTACTCTTAGTATGGAGAGGGCACTTCTCCAATGGGAATATAATATGCGCCACATATAATTTCAATAATGTATCCTCATTTAAGCCAATGTATCAATTGTTATCAGTTCTAAAAAGTTAATGAGATAGTTTACATTCTTCTTTTTTGTACTCAGTCTTTGAAATCTACTCTGTATTTTGTATTTCAAGAACATCTCCATTTGGACTAGTCCCATTTCAGGTGCTCAGTGCTACCTGGCACTTGTGTTATACTGGACCTTGCAGCTCTAGGGAAAGGGTGCCCCAATTCCTTGTTCTGTAGGGGGCACTTGGCACCTAGGACTGAGGGCAGTTCTCTTTACATAAATCTAGTAGTGTTTTCTTATTTAGCTGATGCAGAGAATGTTTTTCTCTCTTTCTCTTTATAATTAGAGGTGGTGGCCATTATCACTTTCACAATGTTCATATGTACATAAAATGAATGGGAGACACTTGTTAAGAGCTTTTTTTTTTTTTTTTCTTTTCTTTTCTATTTATTTATTTATTTTATTTATTTATTTTGTTTTGAGACGGAGTCTTGCTTTGTCACCCAGGCCGGAGTGCAGTGGCATGATCTTGGCTCACTGCAACCTCTGCCTCCCTGGTTCAAATGATTCTCCTGCCTCAGCCTGCCGAGTAGCTGGACTACAGGCACCCGCCACCACGTTTGGCTAATTCTTGTATTTTTAGTAGAGGTGGGGTCTCACCATTTTGGCCAGGCTGGTCTCGAAGTCTTGACCTCAGGTGATCCACCTGCCTCGGCCTCCCAAAGTGCTGGAATTACAGGCGTGAACCACTCCGCCCAGCCTTCTTTTCCATTTAAAACTTGTTAACTGCATTTTACTCATTCAGCATGTTGCTGCTTTCCTTTATCCTCAGGAGTGATATCCTAGTAAATTTGTTTGCACAAATGAATTAAACACCACCCCCCCCCAAGTTATTGACCTATGCTTTTCCAAAAGCTAATGCTTTCATTTCTCATCTTGAGTAATTACTAGCTCTACAATCTTTCTGTTCCCCACTTTGGAAAAGTTTCCATGCTCTATTATGTTGGATAATGTCTAGTGGATATTTTTCTTCCTAGAGGAACTTTTTTTTGAGTTAATTTAATTGCATGCAAATTTTTAAACTGGCCCATTCTCTCAAATGGGGAAAAATATCTAGGAAGTGGAATGCTGTTTTTGTTTGGATTAGAACAGCAGTTTCATCTGGGATGCCTAGGATAAACATTTTGTATCAGATAGAGTTGCCAGATTTAGGTTAGGGGCCTAGGGGAGGAAGCACTAGTTAAATTTGAATTTCATATTTCATATAAACATTGAATAACTTTTTTCAGTGTAAGTGTGCTCCATGATGTAATGTTTGGGACATACTCTTAAAAATATTTATTGTTGATCTGAAATTTAAATTTAACTGGATGTACTGTGTTTTAAATGGCAATCTTATTTCAGAACTCCTTTGCTCTCTAAAATATTGAGGCCCTTAAGCAACTTTTATTTATGTCAATTATATGTATCGATATTTGCTGAATTACAAATTTAAACTAAGAAATATAGCCTGGGTGCAGTGACTCAGGCCTGTAATCCCAACAGTTTGGGAGGCCAAGGCGGGAGGATCACCTGAGGTCAGGAGTTCGAGACCAGCCTGGCCAACATAGTGAAACCCTGTCTCTACTAAAAATACAAAAATTAGCCAGACGTGGTTCTGGGCACCTGTAGAGTAATCTCATTACTTGGGAGGCTGAGGCAGGAGAATTGCAACCCAGGAGGTGGAGGTTGCAGTGAGCCGAGATCACACCACTGCACTCCAGCCTGGGCAATAGAGCTAGATTCCATCTCATGAAAAGAAAAGAAATATTTTAGGCTAGGCATGATAACTCATGCCTTTAGTTCCAACACTTTGGGAGGCCAAGACAGGCAGATCTCTTGAGCCCGGGAGTTCGGAACCATCCTGGGCAAAACGGCAAAACTTCGTCTCTACAAAAAATACAAAAATTAGCTGAGTTTGGTGGTGTGTGCGTGTAGTCCCAGCTACTCAGGAGGCTGAGGTGGGAGGATCACCTGAGCCCAGGAGGTTGAGACTGCAGTGACCCATGATCCCACCACTGCATTCCAGCCTTGTCAATAGAGACCCTTTCTCAAAAAAAAAAAAGAAAAGAAAGAAAGAAATATCTTAATGTATATTAATTCATTTAGACAGTAATAAACCATAGTAACATAAATGACATTTTTTAAAAAACAGTTTTTCAAAACAAAAATAGTAAGAAGGGTGCCATTGTTTTCTTTTTCTTTTTTCTTTTTCTTTTTCTTTTTTTCTTTTTTTTTTTTTTTTTTTTTTGGGGGCGGGTCTGTCTATCCTGGGCTGGAGTGCAGTGGCGGGATCTGGCTCACTGCAAGCTCCGTCTTCCGGGTTCAGCCATTCTCCTGGCTCAGCCTCCCCAGAGTAGCTGGGACTACAGAGCCACCACCTGCATCGGCTAGTTTTGTATTTTTAATAGAGACGGGGTTTCACCGTGTTAACCAGGATGGTCTCGATCTCCTGACCTGCGTGATCCGCCCGCCTTGGCCTCCCAAGTGCTGGGATTACAGGCAGGCACCCAGCCGGCCCTTTTTTTTCTTTTTTTGAGACGGAGTTTTGCTCCTGTCACCCAGGCTGGAATGCAGTGGCTCACTGGTGACCTCCGCCTCCCAGGTTCAAGTGATTCTTCTGCCTCAGTCTCCTGAGTAGTTGGGACTGCAGGCGCGTGCCACCATGCCCAGCTAATTTTTGTATTTTTAGTAGAGACAGGGTTTCACCATGTTGGCTAGGCTGGTCTCAAACTCCTGACCTCAGGTGATCCACCTGCCTCAACCTCCCAAAGTGCTGGGATTACAGGTGTGAGCCACCGCACCCGGCCAGAGTGTCATTGTTTTCTATTTTGGGATTCTTTTAATATCTGGCTGGATTCTCATATCTCTTTCTGTGTTCCATCAGGTGTGCTATTACAAAAGCAGGTACTGTCTGGAACTCTACTGAAATACGAGTGACAGGTGTGGGGAAGAAAGTGGCACAAAGCAAGTAACATCTTAGTATTGTTATAAAAATAGTTTGACCATATGGATCTTCTGAAAGGGTCTCGGGTACCTCTTCTGGGGTCCCCCAAGCATGCTTTTAGAATCACTGGACTAGGAATAAGAGACTGTAATTCTAGCTTGTGTTTTTGCGGTGATTATAAATAATCAGAATAGAGGGTAGGCTGTTTGGTTTTTTTTTTTTTTTTTTTTTGAGATGGAGTCTCGCTCTATCGCCCAGGCTGGAGTGCAGAGGTGTGATCTCGGCTCACCACAACCTCCATCTCCTGGGTTCAAGCAATTCTCCTGCCTCAGCCTCCTTCGTAGCTGGAAGTACAGGTGCCTGCCAACATGGCTGGCTAATTTTTTTTGTATTTTTAGTAGAGACGAAGTTTCACCATGTTGGCCAGGCTGGTCTTGAACTCCTGACCTCAAGTGATCTGCCCACCTCGGCCTCCCAAAGTGGTGGGATTACAGGCATGAGCCACTGCACCCGGCTGAGGATAAACATTCTTTTAAGAAGGACTGATGGCTCTAATATAAAACAGTTTAAAAACGGTTATTCAGATTTAGCAATAATTTTTTCCTAAGTGATTTTTAAAAAAAATACTATTCTATTATACTCAGCCATCCAAGTAAACAGGTATTATTTAAAAATCAAGGTAACACTCAACCTGTCAAATAGGTACATTGTCAACTTTCCCTTTAGAATCAACTTTTATTTAACTCTTTAGAATACAGCTTAACATATGCTGATTGGGTTGAATTGCGTTTATTTTTGGAGTGTGTGTGTCTCTTCTAGGCAGAGTGCATACTGTCTAGTATTAGATGTGGGTGATTTTTAAAGGAATTAGCATAACGCAGTCACTGATCTGATTCTTATCTCATTTAGAGATGGTGTAGAGGTCGTTGATAGGCCAAATGTAAGAGTGCACAGAGAAGTAAAAAATGAAAGATAGCTTCTTTAATTGCTTAAGTTGCTTGGGCAACTGTGAAAATGAAAGGGCTATTAACAAAAATAGAGCAAAAAGAAGTGCCAGTTTGGAATAAAGATGGTAAGTTCAGTTTTGGGCTGGAAATGTGGAGTAGCTCAGGAGAGGAGCCAGCATGTGACAGGACTGAGAGAATTGTTCACATAGGAGTCAAAACATTTCCAAGGAAAACAGTGTAATGAGAGCATGAAACTGATAAAAAAACTATCTATGAAGATTACTTCAATTTGGGTTGGGGAAGAAAAGATGAAGAAAAGGAAGTTAATACAGGAGAAGAGGGCTTAAGAGAGCTAAGAAGAAGGGTGGGTGGTCAGCCGCATCAGTCAATTACTGTATTGAGATCGACGAATGATAATTGGTTCTTTTTTGAGAAAGAGTCTCACTCTGTCGCCAGGCTATATATTCCAGGAGAGCAGTCTCAGCTCACTGCAACCTCCACCTCCCAGAGATTCTCTTGTGTCTCAGCCTCTCGAGTAGCTGAGATTACAGGTGTGCACCACCATGCCCAGCTAATTTTTTGTGTTTTTGGTAGAGACAGGGTTTCACCATGTTGGCTAGGCTGGTCCCGAACTCCTGGTCTCAAGTGATCCACTCATCTCGGCCTCCCAAAGTGCTAGGATTACAGGCCTGAGCCACCGTGCCCAGCTGATAATTGGTTGTTAAATTTGGAACTGCAAAGTCCTGGTTACCTTAGAGAGAGTATTGTTTTGATAAGTTTTTATTATTTCACTTTTGGGTTTGAGAAACATGAAACAGAAGTTTTTGACTTGTCTGGAACAGCACAGATTCCAGAAGGACTAACTCCAGCTCTGCCTGGTCCCTTTCCTCCTTCACTGGGGCCATTTACACTGTGTTAATTAAGCTAATTGAGATACTGCTAAAAAACTTACTCCAGCAGAATTCACTTCCTGAAATATTCAACCTTATTTTAGAGGGAAAAGTTTGTTTTTAGATAGAATGTTTACATTTTAGGTAGAGCACTGGCCTTAGAGTCAGCAGATGTGCATTCCAGCGCTGCTGCTCCTTAACCTCTCTGGGGCCCCCATTTCCTCTTCAGTTGAATTTGGGAGTTGGGCTAGATTATCTCTTAGGCTATGCTAAAATTATGATGTTAGTGACATTTGTCTCTTTTTTCCCTTTTGGTTTTGCTTTATTTTAATAGGTTCACCAAGTTGAAGAGTCTTAATCTTTCCAATAATCATTTAGGGGACTTCCCACTAGCAGTCTGCAGTATTCCAACCCTGGCAGAGCTGAATGTGTCCTGCAATGCCCTGCGATCGGTCCCAGCAGCCGTTGGAGTGATGCACAAGTGTGTACCTCAAACCCCACTGGCGGGTATATCCAGAAACCCCAGGGAAGCCGCATTGGGGGTGTAGCACATGAGATTAGTTAACTTGTTATGTTGGTCATGTAAGTCTTGGCCCCAAATCAACAGATCAGGGACTGTATAGTCTGTATGGAGTTCATGTGTTAGATTTGTATTCTTTACGATCTTGTAAAAAATTAAATATTCTTGTTTAGAACTGAAGATCCCTGCAAATGAGTATGTCTGAACATGGAATGTGGGTTATGTTCTCATTTTTCTGAGTTATATTGAATTCAAAGACTTAGAAATTAATTTTGAGAAATAATAAGGAAAGCCCAAAGGATATCTGAATCAATTTATATCACAGTTAGCTCATGTTGCTCCCATTTAAGCCTATTCAAATTGGGAAAGCTAGTCATAATTTTCATTTTCAATAAAAGATTAAGATGCTTATCTCTGATTATTTCTCTTTGGTCCGTTATTGCCTCAGGCCCTGCCCTTAGGCATTTTGCAAAGAGTAATACATTTTCTGGTAATATGATCTACACTATGGAACTTGTATGTTGATAATAAAGATGTAAAATTTATACATTCTCTTTGTAATTCTTATGTTTTCTCTAATAGCTTACAGACATTTTTGTTGGATGGAAACTTTCTCCAAACCCTTCCTGCTGAGTTGGAGAACATGAAGCAGCTTAGTTATCTGGGTCTTTCTTTCAATGAATTTACTGACATTCCAGAAGTATTGGAGAAATTGACTGCTGTGGATAAACTTTGTATGTCCGGAAACTGTATGGAGACCCTTAGGCTACAGGCTTTAAGAAAAATGCCTCACATTAAACATGTGGATCTAAGGTAACCATTTTTGAGAAATAGATCTCATTTGAGCTGTTGGCTTATATTGCAGGGGTGGGGAGTAGGTTATTGACCAAGTCAAACAGGCTGGATAATTGAATGTGGACCCATTTTTCTATTTCTGCCTAGAGGGAAGAATTATGATTAATAGTAGGGTTTGCTGTTACTGGAGACTTTCTCACTGATGTATGTCTTGAAGGTCTTTGTTTTGCAAATTGGAACCCAGTTGAGTGAGAGAGCTATTTTTTGTTTTTGTTTTGTATTTTTTGTTGTTGTTGCTGTTTTTAAAGAGATAGGGCCTTGCTCTCTTGCCCCGCCTGGAGTGCAGTGATGCGCTCAGAGCTCACTTTAGCCTCAAACTCCTGGGCTCAGGTGAATACTCAGGCGTGTTCAGTTTCATCAGTGTAAAGTAGCATCACCTTTTGCTCGCTTTCTTCTCCATTTGTATGGCTCAGCCAAGGAAACCCATACCTTCCAGTCCCACAAAGAATTGCTTGGCTTCACCTTTCCTCAGAATAAAGGAATCAGACCTGTCCTTCCTAGGGAAGTATTAGCAATTTGCAGATATAAAATTCTTAATTTGGAAGTTAAAGTAATTATAATTTATCTGATTTTTGAGAATTTCTTGGAATGTAACAAGATAAGGAACTCTAAACACTTTGTTAACTTGCTTTCCAAATTGTTTACATTATTTGCCTCTGAGTTCCTTCTATTTAGAAAACCCTCATATTCCAGAATTTAAGCCCTATTTTATTCATCCATCAGTGGTAGAACTTCATTAGAGCCAAGGACAATGGCTTGCACTGACCTCAGGTAACAAGAATGAGATGATTTCCGAGTTACCTGGTACATGAAGGAAGACATTTTTCTTGGTGTGAATTAGCTGACACGTAAGATCAATCTAAAATGTCTACAAGTAATAAATCTTAGAGCTTTATAAATTCTTAAGATTCGTAGTTCTAACTTGAGTCTTTTTAGATGACATCACCTACAGGATATTTAAATACCAGAATAGACATTAGACACTCTGTAAATGTTGCATGACCATGAGTAACTGCTTCCTTCCTTGCCCCTGAGCTGAGGAGGGGAAAATCAGATCAGATTTGTTCTAATTCTGCCTTAATACTTTATTTGTTGTTTATTGTTTTTGTTTTTGCTTCTGTTTTTGTTTTTGTTTTTCTTTTTTGAGACAAGAGTCTCTGTCGCCCAGGCTGTAGTGCAGTGGCATGATCTCAGCTCACTGCAGCCTACACCTCCTGGATTCAAGAGATTCTCCTCCCTCAACCTCCTGAGTAGCTGGGATTACAGGTGCCTGCCACCACACCTGGCTAGTTCTTATATTTTTAGTAAAGACAGGTTTCACCATGTTGGCCAGGCTGGTCTTGAACTCCTGACCTCAGGTGATCCACCTGCCTTGACTTCTCAAAGTGCTGGAATTAAAGACATAAGCCACCACACCCAGCCTAATTCTGCCTTAATACTTAAAATCAAAGCTAGTGGAGTAATTTAAGGAGAGTCTCGCTTAGTTTCTCTAAGTAAAGGGCTACTTTTGTTGAGTTTTTTTTTCCCCCCTTAATGGAAATGTTACATCAGATTAAGTGATTATTGTTTTCTTTGTATTGATATTCTTTGAGTTTCATATTATTTATTCTGTGGCATCATTAATAATTCCTCCTCCCCTCTCCTCCTTCTCCTTCTCTTTCTCCTCTTTGTACAAAGTATGGCTGTTACTTGTTGGTCACTTCTCTTTCTCTCCATGTTTTCTGCCTTGGTGGTTGCATATACTCTCAGGTTTCATTTTCACCTTTCACCTTGATGTTAATCATTCCCCAGTCTTTCCCTATTCCTTGTTTGACTTCTTGAGACCAGTTCCACTTAAGCTGCTAGCTAGATAACGTCTTGGTTTTCCCTATTGACACATTTAACCAAATACACGTAAAACAGGGTTCAGTGTCTTTCTTACTCAACCAGTTCTTTCTCGTGGATTTCTGTTTTTGCTGATAGCAACACCACCTCATTGGTCTTCCAGACACACAACTCTTGGCTGATTCTATCAGCTCTTCTTTTACACGAGTTTCTCTCTTTCATCGCTTCCTTTTTCTTCTCACTGTGACTGTTGTCTTCTAACTGAGCCATTTGCTTCCTTTGTGCAACCTCCCAAGCAAGCACAATTTTGCTCAGAGCCTGCGGTTCTCTACTTCAGGGTATTCAAGCCCTCATATTTGGTTTCAGCCCACTGGTATGTGAGTCCTTTGAGGATGAGGCTATATCTCTGAGCTGCTCATGTGTGAGCCTCCAACCTGTGGGTGGCAAGTGAACTATTCGCGACTTTTCCACAATGAGATGTGTACAGAAGTTGAGACTAATATTTTAGTAACGTATAATGATTTGACATTGCCACAATATCCAACTGCATTATGAGTTGATTCTTGTTGTACAGGGAATCAACTAGTATATTTTATTTTATTTATTATTGTTATTATTATTATTATTTTTTGAGACAGAATTTCGCTCTTGTTGTCCAGACTGGAGTGCAGTGGTGCGATCTCGGCTCACTGCAACCTCTGCCTCCCAGATTCAAGCGATTTTCCTGCCTCAGCCTCCCAAGTAGCTGGAATTTCAGGCTCCCATCACCATGACCGGCTAATTTTTTGTAGTTTTAGTAGAGACAGGGTTTCACCATGTTAGCCAGGCTGGTCTTGAACTCCCGATCTCAAGTGATTCACCTGCCTCAGCCTCCCAAAGTGCTGGGATTACAGCCATGAGCCACCGCACCCGACCTCAACTAATTTAGATGTTGTCAAACTTGCACAGTGAGTTGCATGTGGTGTGAGCTGCGTATGGGTTGAGTACTATATATCAGTCTGTCATTAATTACAACTTTAGAAAATAGGTCTCTTTCACCATAGATAATTTAAGCACTGTTTTTATTTATCCTTCAGCCCCAGTGTTAGTCCTTAGTGTGTCCAGTCCTTGGTAAATATTAATTGCCTCACCCACCTTTGTAGCCCAGAGCCTCACATCCCCTGCATTCCTGCAGAAACTATACAGGCAGGTACGAAACTTACCCTGTGCTGTTTTCTTTGATGCAGAGGCTGTTCCATTGCTTCCTCGCACCTGCTTTTCTTCTCCCATGAACACCTGTTCCATTCTGCCTACTCTTGGGAATCAGATGAGTTGCTTCCTTTTCCATAGCCTCTTTTTTTTTTTAAACCATTCTCTACATTTTATACATCACCCATGGCACTTATCACATACTTGTATTTCCTGTATTTCATAAAGCATATTTAACTCTCTTTACTAAATTGTGAAATCTGTTGAAAAACACCTTGTTTTATTCATCTCTTACTGCAACAAAGCCATAGGTCATCATTGTTGTCACCATCACCATAGCCCTTCACAGGCTGGAGTGCAGTGGTACAAACACAGCTCACTATAGCCTCCATCTCCTGGACTTAAGTGATCTCCCTGCCTCAGCCTCCCGTGTAGCTAGGATGACAAGTACACACTACCACACTTGGCTAATTTTTAAATTTTTTGGAGAGAGGGGCCTCACTTTGTTGCCTAGCTGGCTCAAACTCCTGGGCTCAAGCTGTTCTTCTGCCTCAGACTCCCCAGGTGCTGAGAATACAGGCATGAGTCACAATGCCTGGCCAGAAGGGAATTTTAGTCATATTTTGCCTCTTAGAAAGTTTGTCCGGGCCAGGCGTGGTGGCTCATGCCTATAATCTCAGCACTTTGGGAGGCTGAGGCAGGTGGATCACCTGAGGTCAGGAGTTCAAGACCAGCCTGGCCAACATGGCGAAACCCCACCTCTACTAAAAATGCAAAAATTAGCTGGGCATAGTGGTGTGCACCTGTAGTCCCAACTATTCAGAAGGCTGAGGCAGAAGACTTGTTTGAACCCGGGAGGTAGAGGTTGCAGTGGGCCAAGATTGCACCGCTATACTCCAGGCTGGGTGACAGAGCAAGAGACTTTGTCTTAAAATAAATAAATAAATAAATAAATAAATAAATAAATAAATAAATAAATAGTTTGTCCTAGTTATGTCATGGTGACTGTGGTCAACAATATATTGTATTTGTTTGTATTGTTGTTTTTTCTCTTTTTTTTCTTTTCTTTTCTTTTCTTCTTTTCTTTTCTCTTCTTTTCTTTCTTCTCTGAGACAGGGTCTCACTTTGTTACCCAAGCTGGAATGCAGTGGTGCAGTTATGGTTCACTGCAGCCCCAAACTCCTGGGTTCGAGTGATCCTCCTGCCCCAGCCTCTCAAATAGCTGGGAGTATAAGCATGTGCCACCACGGCTGGCTAATTTTTTATTTTTTGTAGAGATGGGGTCTTGCTCTGTTGCCCAGTCTGGTCTCAAACAAACCTCCTACTTCAGCCTCCCAAAGAGTTAGGATTACAGAGTTTGAGCTACCACACCATGCCATAATATATAGTATTCTTGAACAATGCTAAGAGTGGATGTAAAGTATTCTTACCACAAAAGTAATAACTATGTGAGATGGTGCACGTGAACTAGTTGGAATTAGTCATTTCACAGTGTACATATATTTCAAAAGTCATACTGTACACAATAAATACGTACAGTTTTATCTGTCAATTAAACAAATAATAAAATGGTTCATCCTAAGTAGCTGAATTACTGTGTGAGCCTGAAAACTTGGTATTTCAGTCATGGTGAGAGTTAGCAACTTAAGCCAAATGTTAACTTTCCTTTTCGTTACATTAACTTTGTTTTTGTTATAGACTTTTTTTGTCTCCTTATTAAACCAATGCTTATTATTTTAGTATTAATACATTAAATTGTGTTAATTGAATGAAATTGTGTGTGGCTTTTTCAAGTGAAGATGATAAAGCCATTTTGAAGGTTATTCGAAGTGTAGATTGGGAAGAAGATGGACCTTTATTCCATTCCTGCAGTCTGTTGTACCCAAGATGAGATGTGTTTTTTCTTTTTCATTCTGTGTGCACATTCTAGTAATCTAGTGAGCATTTGGAAATAGGCAGATTGCTGGGTTAAGGCCAGTTTTTAAATCTTACAACCTGGAATAAAAAAAGAGAAGGAGCCAAAAAAACATCCTCTTAGGGACATTGGAAAAGGCCATATGCTATGCTTGTGTGTTGACGAATCCCAGCTCTTTGCTGGAACTCATCCTTGTGTTTCAGTGGCTTTAGGATATTATTCTCAATTCATTTTCCATAGCTTTATTTTATTTTTTTAAAGATAGGAATTCACTACAGAGAAACTACTTTTTCCTGTACTCCAGACTTAAATTAATACTCTTCTTTTTTTTGAGACGGAGTATCGCTCTGTCGCCCAGGCTAGAGTGCAGTGGCATGATCTTGGCTCGCCACAACTTCCGCCTCCTGGGTTTAAGCAATTCTCCTGCCGCAGCCTCCCGAGTAGCTGGGATTACAGGCGCGTGCCACCATGCCCAGCTAATTTTTAATACTTTTTTTTAGTAGAGATGGGGTTTCACTGTGCTGGCCAGGCTGGTCTCGAACTCGTGACCTCGTGAACCGCCCACCTTGGCCTCCCAAAGTGTTGGGATTACAGGCGTGAGCCACTGCGCCCATCCTATATTAATACTCTTCTAGTCAAGGTCATCATCTCAGCACTTTACTGGCTTTGTAATGGAAAGTAGATGGTTTTTATTGTGTGTTTCTAAAGGAGTTATACATAGCCTAACAAACTGGAAATTGACATTTCCATCTATTTTTCTCCCTTTTGAAGCTAAATATGTCTTTGTTATTTTGGTTCGTAGTCCCCATTACTACTTATTTTCTGATAGCTCATCCACAGCAACTTCAGTCAGTTAACTCACTAGTTCTTATGGCTAGAGATTCTGCCAGTTTTCCGCTGTGCCTTGCTTCATCGTAGAGGTGTTGATTCCCATTTTTCTCTATCATTCTATGATTTCTCAGTAGATCTTAGATACTGGATTTCAGGATTTTCTGCACTTCACTCTATCAAGCTGTATTTTGTAGATGGAGGTAGTTTTGGTGGTTCATCCTGGTCCTGAGCAGTTGGGCGTCATGTGCTTGCATTCCCATCTCTGGTGCTCCCATTCAGTGTGCAACTCTTATTTGTTATGTGACTCTGGTCCATTATTGTTTTTCCGCCTCAACCTTTAATTCCATCCTACTCATCCGCCTGCTCATGCATCCTCTCTCCTTCATTCAATATTCATTGTAATTGTAATGTGCATAACAGTTGTTCTGAGTTTTGTTTCTTACGTTCTTTTCGGTATGGTGTAGATAGTTTCACAGTTCTTTGGAAGTCAGTTCCTAGTTCTTTGGAAGTCAATGCTTAAGTGGATTATTTTCCCCCTAGAAGTAAATTAAGGTAAAGTCAATGTGCTTATTCCTCTCCCAGCTGTAGTGGTGTCACTTGTGTTTCAGAATATATTGTGAAGGTTAAAACCTCCTGGAATTGTAGCTAAAAATAGATACTCTGGCTAGTTAAGCAAGGCCAGATGCTGAGATTCCAACAATCATGGAGAACTGTAGTACAGAGAGAATTGAGTTCTTTCTTGCTATCTCTCGTATTAGGGTGTTTAGCATTGCAGTTAATTGTAGTCTCTATTTATGTCCTTTTCCTTCAAGGTTGAACATAATTAGGAAGCTGATAGCAGATGAAGTGGACTTTCTACAGCATGTTACTCAGCTTGACCTACGAGACAATAAACTTGGTGATCTAGATGCCATGATTTTCAACAACATTGAAGTTTTACACTGTGAAAGGAATCAACTGGTCACATTAGACATCTGTGGCTATTTCCTAAAAGCACTCTATGCCTCTTCTAATGGTATGTATCATAGGCCACATCAAAGTTGCTCTTTTGGTTCCAAGAATTTACCCAGCATCATTATTTCTGCCTCTCTGATTGTTCTTTGCTCAAGTAGTTAGTAAAACAGCTCAAATTTTGTTAAAATAAAAGTCACAAAACAAAAATGCTGACTTACTATTTCAAGGAATCAAAAAGGAAGATTTTATTTTGCCTGTAAGTTACTCACACTTTTGATTTGGATTTTCTGCTTAAAGGAAGAGAGAAAAGAGAACTATTTCGTGGGCTACATTACCAAGATCTAGAGATCTTTACTACCTTATTACTAAATCTGGAACCTTTATTTAATACTGGAGAGTGAAAGGAAGTTTTATTTTGACTCCATTCAGGATTTCCAGTTTCATGTTTGACTAACAGAGAGCTCACCTTAAGATAAACCAGAATGTTCGCTGGGCATGGCGATGCATGCCTGTAGTCCCAGCTACTTGGGAATGGGAAGCTGAAGCAGGAGAATTGCTGGAGCCCAGGAGGTGGAGGCTGCCGTGGTCTGAGATCACACTACTGTACTCCAGCCTGGTTGACAGAGTGAGACCCTGTCTAAAAAAAAAAAAAGAAAAGATAATTTAAAAAAGATAAACCAGAATGATATACCCACAAGGACACCATAAAGCAAGAGTCTTAATCATTTAATATTTCTTTCTAAGAATCTGAAAATCAGGGCAGTTCCAAAAAAGGAAAGGTAATATGGGCATATGTTTGCTAAGATGAAGGTTTCAATTCCCTGCAGTCATTAAACTGAATGAAAACAAGTGTTCACTACTGCACGTTGAACATATGTTTACCATGCACTTGTTTTATGCATAGTGCAGCTCACGAGCTCTGAAAGATGAAGGATTTTTCAAATGTGATTACTGTTATCTCAGAAAAACAAGCCAAACCTCATATAGGTATATTTTCTAATGTAATCAGTTTAGCTGAGCACTGAAGGGTTATAGGATTTAGATAACCAGTGGGAATGAAGTAGGAAGAAAAAATCTGAATGTGGCTTATTGGGCAGTTGGGAGAAGATAGGGAATTCTGAACCCACAGATGTAATTAGGAGAGGCATGCTTATAGTCAGATAGTGAAGCATTGGCCTTAGTATAATAAGCAATAGAGAACCGGTAAAGACTCTAAAGTGGAGGAGACATGATGGAAGTGATGCTTTAAGGTGGTTAATGTGAAAAGAGTGTGTACAGAATGCATTTATAGGAGAAGGTTGAGGGTAATCCACTACTCCACTAATCCAAGTTATTGTGATGGGCTTCATTTGGGCTAATGGGAACTCGTAGTCAGGATTACAGATGTTGATTTGAGACTCATCTGCTCAGAGGTGATACCTGAAACCAGGGAAGTAAGGTAACTGGAAGAGAGGAGAGTGCTAGTACCAAAGGTCTACTTACACACCCCTCACACTTAGCTGGAGCCAAACTGGGCAGCCAGATAGGAGCTACACCTGTGAATTACTTGGTAACTGTTTAGAGAAGCAGAAGGACATTTACAAACTACTCTGCCCAAGAAACAAAGTTACAGGGGACGGTGGTGTCATATTTCATAAAGTTTTGAGGAAGAGTTTCAGATTTAAGTAAAATAAGTCATTTGTGACCCACTGGAGTGCTGTTTCAGTAAGGTGATGAGGGCAAAAGACAAGAAGCATTATTTGGTTTTATGGAAGGACACTTGGGTTTTGAAAGGATGGCACTCGTGGTTAATCCTTCAGGTGTAATACAGCCTGCATAACAATAAGAGAGCAACAGTAAATGGATAGAAAAGAAGTAGGAAATTAGAATGCGTGATTTATTTCAATCTCTGAAGAAGATCTTGTGATTAAAAGTTCTTTTTTACTTTTCTGTACTTTTAAAGTTGAACAAATGATGTATTGTACTTCCTAAACTAAACAAACAATAGAGAATAAAGCACAGTAATGATGTTCCACATACAAAAAGAGTCTCTGTCATTTGGATAGTAATGTCTTTGTGTTTTTTTTTTCCTTTCTAGAACTTGTTCAACTTGATGTTTACCCAGTTCCAAATTATCTGTCCTACATGGATGTTTCAAGGTAAGAAGTCAAGTCTTAGAGCCCTCTAGAGTCTACTAGAAAATTATTTAGTAATTCTAACTGAGCTTATGCACAAGTACTTTTTAATATTTTGAAAGTAAATGATAAAAAATTAGTGATTTTTACTTTATTCTCTAAAATTATATATATTTGTTGATTAAAATACATTTGTAGCTCAAACCAGAGCATCAAAGTGTCAGTGTGCACACCAATTTGAACACCAGATTTGGACTTGAAAGGTGAGTGAGTTGAGGGCCATATGGCTTAAAGCTCTAATAACTCTTTTCATTATATGAATCATATTTTTGTGTCTTTCCCTGAAGTAATGTTAATTTTATTTTTTATTTTCAAATTTTTTTTTATTTTTTTAAACTCTGCCAAGTCTTAGGATAATTTAATTTTTTAAGTGCTTTATTTCTTTTGATTTCTTTCCTCCCTTGTTTAGACATATATCTCTTTGCTAAGAATTCTTAGAAAATAGTGACAAAGCCTATCAAAGTAGAAATTCTATACAACCTGCTTGGTTTTCGTAGCTTCTTTTTGAATATGCTAACCATTTTACCTTCTATGGTAATTTGCTTCTGCAGTATATTATATTTATTGCAGTTACCACAAATATTATAGTAGACTTTTTCTTTTTCTTTTTTTTTTTTTTTTGAGACAGAGTCTTGCTCTGTTGTCCAGGCTGGAGTGCAGTGGCGCAATCTCGGCTCACTGCAAGCTCCGCCTCCCGGGTTCACGCCATTCTCCTGCCTCAGCCTCCCGAGTAGCTGGGACTACAGGCGCCCGCCGCTGCGCCCGGCTAATTTTTTCTATTTTTAGTAGAGACGGGGTTTCACCATGGTCTCGATCTCCTGACCTTGTGATCCACCCGCCTCGGCCTCCCAAAGTGCTGGGATTACAGGTGTGAGCCACCGCGCCCGGCCTAGACTTTTTCTTAAAGGCACAAAGACTTGACAGTGTCTACAGTATGTATTTATACGAAGTAAACTTAAAAATTTTTAACAATGAATTATAAAATTGAAACTCATTTTGAAGGTAATTCCAAAGAAGATACACAAAAATGTTCTAAACATAGGGAGTTTGTGGCCCACTCAAGGTGACAACTGTTAACTCATTTCAGTGCTTAAATTCTGGTGTGTTTATTAACAGTCACCATGCTTTTAAATCACAACTATTGTATGATTTGTCTTGTACAGAATTTTGCCTTTTGTCTTGAGATTACACAGGCTTAGCTATTTTAATAATATACTGAATCACAATTATGCAAGACATGTCAGTATTTGGTTATTGGGAAAATATTACAGTTAAATTTTTATTATAAATATATAACTATAAAATCATAAAGCTCTTTGAGTAGTGCTTCTTGCATTTCCTAACAACTACCCATCAGACAATTTTATTTAATTAACTTAAATCAGACATTACCTAGTTTTCTTTCCCCACCTACTCCTCCCAACCCCCCAGCAACCCTGAATGTTATTTTCACATTTTGAATAAGAGCAGTATAGGAACAGTATAGGAATGGGATTTGCGTACATGGGTGCATATAAATATCTTGAATAGATTTCTTTTCTTGTCTTGTCTTTTCTTTTCTTTTCTTTTCTTTTCTTTTCTTTTCTTTGAGATGGAGTCTTCCTCTGTTGCCCAGGCTGGAGTGCAGTGGTGCAATCTTGGCTTACTACAACCTCTACTTCCTGGGTTCAAATGATTCTCCTGCTCCAACCTCCTGAGCAGCTGAGATTACAGGCACACACCACCACGCCTGGCTAATATTTTTGTATTTTTGTAGAGATGGGATTTCACCACGTTGGCCAGGCTGGTCTGGAACTCCTGACCTCAAGTGGAGTGCAATGGTGCGATGTTGGCTCACTGCAACCTCCCCCTCCCGGGTTCAAGCAATTCTCGTGCCTTAGCCTCCCGAGTAGCTGGGATTACAGGCATGTGCCACCACACCCAGCTAATTTTTGTATTTTTTAAGTACAGACAGGGTTTCACGACGTTGGTCAGGCTTGTCTCAAACTGCTGACCTCTGGTGATCTGCTGGCCTCGGCCTCCCAAAATGCTGGAATTACAGGCATGAGCTACCACGCCCCGCCTAGTTCTCTTTTTTATAGTAACTGTAATTACCATCTAGTGCCCAAGTAAATGTTTTTAATTAATTAATTCTTCGAGTTAACTGTTAGTGAACTTTTCATTGCCACCATTTTAAAACTATTTCTCTCCCTTCCCATTTATCCATGGCTATATTTTCATGATGACAGCTGGAGTTGGGAAATATTTTAATATTAAGGGAAAAAATATAAATTTGAAATTAAAACTGTGATATGCCATTTGACTTTGTGTGTTTTTATTTTCAGTAGAACACATATTCTCCCTAAAATTGGCATAGGTCTGTAGACCCTTTAGGAAAGTCAATTTGGAGCCAGGCTTTTTTTTTTTTCAAGACTTTAGAGATGATACAGATTATACAACTATGTCCTTCCTTCTTTTTAAAAAATTTAACTTTTTTTAGAGATAGGATCTCGCTCTGTCACCCAGGTTGGAGTGCAGCGATGAGATCATAGCTCACTGTAAACCTCGAACTCCTCTACTCCAGCAGTCCTCCCACTGTAGCCTTTTGAGTAGCTGGGACTAGTGGTGCATGCCACCATGAGCAGCTAATTTTTTATGTTTTGTAGCAATGGGGTCTCGCTATGTTGCCCAGGCTGATCTTGAACTCTTGGATACAAGCGATCCTCCCATAGGCGTGAGCTACTGTGCTCTGCCTATTCCTTACTTTTTCTTTATTTCTTCTCCCTATCACAATTCTTCTTACTTCTGGAGAAAAGCGAATCCACATATTCTTTCGATTTATGCCCACGATACTTAGGTATTTCATTTAAGGTTTTACTTATTCTTTGTAATAATTTGAGTTTAGAACCACTTTTGAGGCCAAATTCAACCAAACAATTTTATGTTCTTGCATTTAGGAACCGCTTAGAAAATGTGCCTGAGTGGGTATGTGAAAGCCGAAAGCTAGAAGTTTTGGATATTGGCCATAATCAAATATGTGAACTTCCTGCCCGGTGAGTATTGCAGATCAAATGAGAGGATCTCACAATAGATGAGCAATTTAAAAAATTGCTGATTCGGTGTTTAACTTGGTATCATAAGCCTAAAAGAGTTTGCTTTAAAAACGAATATGGTATCTTTTACCCCGTGTGGTGTCTTCAAGTTACAAACTTTCTTCATGCAGTGCAGTGAGGAGTAGAGTGAGGCTTTGACTCTCAGCCAGACTTTTCAGAACCGTGCAGGCAGTTGTGCTTGGTGGAAATTTTTAAGTAAGCCAAAAACAATCTTTGAAGCAAACAATATGATTAGTCCACTTCTGGGATCTTAAGTCTTTCAGAATCTTCCACCTCTGTTCGTTGACTTAATATGTCTACTTTAAACATAAATACCTTTTGTTCTCCCTAGACCTTAACTTTGAGGGGGAAATAAGATGGTTAGGTCATGAAACCTAGAAAGAGCAAACTAGACTAGATTCTCTTTTTCTTGTTGTGAAATTTGGGAGTAGAAGGTTCAAGAACTTCTCACTCTTAAATATGTTCTTATTTTTATTTTATAATTTTCACTTTAATGGCAAGATTTGCAAAACAGCCACATGATGACTTCTATTGTCTGTAAATTTAGACAGATATTTTCAAGTTGACTAATCATGGTCAAAATATTAGTGAATTTTTAGTGCCTAGCCATGCGGTTAGTAACCCTAAGAGTCTATTCAGTGCTGTCCTGTAGAACTTTCTGTGATGATTGAAGTGCTCTGTATCTGTGCTGCCCAGTATAGTATCCACTGGCCATATGTGGCTATTGAGCACTTGCATTGTGGCTAATGTAACTGAGGAACTGAATTTTGTGTATTCGTTAATTCCAATTAACTTAAATTCATATAGTTACTTGTGGTTGCCTCAACTCAGGTCTTATTATTTCCACCATTCTCAGCCAATCGCTGAACAGAGGAAGTCAGTTATTTTTAGCTATGTATAGTCAAAAACATCAGTGAAAATATTGTAGAAGTATGTTACCATTTTGGAGTAAACTAAGTGCACAATCTTTAAAGGTATGTGATCACCATTCCTGTTTCCTTACCAAGAAGATACACTTGCTTGGTAAGCCTAGTAAACATGTTAGAGTTCAGCTGTTCAGTATGGTAGCCCCCAGCCAGCCATTAGCCAAGTGACTGTTGAGCACCTGAAATGTGACTCGTCCTAATTGGAAGTGCTGTAAGTGTAAAATATACATGGAATGTAAAATCATAATAGTGTACATTAATTACGTGTTAACTTAATATTTGGGGTATATTCTGGGTTAAATGAAATAATACTCTGAGAATTCATTTACTTGTTCTTTTTTTTTTCTTTTAATGTGGCTACTAGATAATTTAAAATTACATGTGGCTTATATTTGATAACACTGTGTTAGAATGTAGCTCTTATTAAAGAAATCTGAGTTATATTTTCATCCCTGAAAAGCTCTGTTAATTTCATTATGTTCCCCAGCAATACATTATACCTGTAAATATGATCCATTTGAAAGTGCTTTCTGCCCTAGAATATTATGTTGACTGACCATTTAGGTGACCCGTTGCAGCCATCGCTATTAACAAGAGGGGATGTTTGTGTGTGTGTGTGTGTGTGTGTGTGTGTCCATGCATGGCCCTTTTAGTAAAAGAACAGGAAAAACGAAAACAGTAGGGAAAAAAATAATTTATTGAAAAAAATTTTCTACCTTATCTTCTATTTTCTTTCTGTCTTTCCTTCTTTTCTTTTCTTTTATTTTTTTCTTTTTTTTGAGACAGAGTCACGATCCTGACTCACTGCAATCTCTGCCACCCGGGTTCAAGCAATTCTTGTGCCTCAGCCTCCCGAGTAACTGGGACTACAGGCACGTGCCACCACGCCTGGCTAATTTTTGTATTTTTAGTAGAGACGGGGTTTCACTGTGTTGACCAGGCTGTTCTTGAACTCCTGACCTCAGGTGATCCGCCTGCCTCAGCCTCCCAAAGTGCTGGGATTATAGCCATGAGCCACCGCACCTGGGCTTTTCTTCTATTTTCTCTGTTCTCTTTCCCCCTTTCACCCCTCAATCCCACAGATAGCACATTGGCATCCAAGTTCTCTGTTTTGCTGAAGGCTACAAAGATATATCATATATATTTTTTATATTTGTATATATTATACATTAATATATATTTATATTTTATATATATAAACAAACAAATGCAAGATAACTGACATTGTATCCAATTTTCCCCCCCAGATTTGTTGATCTAATTTGTTCTGCATCAGAACAGGCTTTTTGAGAATCTAAACAAATGCTTATTCAATGCAAATCCCAAATGCTCTATTGTTATTGTATTCTTGTGTGTGTGTGTGTTTAACACGTGGAACAAAAAGAGTGTGCATTGTTTTTCTGTTTATAGTGTTGTTCAGTTGCAAACTCTGTATAAGCCCTGTTGTTGATGTAATAGGCAAGACTGGGTACCCTGGCTCTTGATCTAGTCCCAGCACATTGGGAGGCCAAGGCAGGAAGATTGCTTGAGCCCAGGAGTTCAAGACCAGCCTGGGCAATACTGCAAGACCCTATCTCTACAAAAAATAAAATTAGCCAGACATGGTGGTGTGTGCCTGTAGTCCCAGCTACTTGGAAGACTTGAGGCAGGAGGATTGCTTGAGCCTAGGAGGTCGAGGTTACAGTAATGTGTGATTGCATCACTGCACTCCAGCGTGAGCAACGGAACTGAGACGCTGCCTCTTAAAAAGAAAAAAAAAAAAATTCAGGCAAGACAATGGTTAATTAAAATTGATTTAATACTCATACTTTGTCCAAGTAAGGTATATGAAGAGTTTGACAGGGCCGGGTGTGGTGGCTCATGCCTGTAATCCTAGCACATGGGGAGGCCAAGGCGGGCAGATCACCTGAGGTCAGCAGTTCAAGACCAGCCTGACCAACATGGTGAAACCCTGTCTCTACTAAAAAATACAAAAATTAGCTGGGCGTGATGGCACATGCCTGTAGTCCCAGCTACTCTGGAGGCTGAGGCAGGAGAATCACTTGAACCCAGGAGGTGGAGGTTGCAGTGAGCCAAGATTGCGCCATTGCACTCCAGCCTCAGCAACAGAGCGATAGAGTCCTATCTCAAAGGAAAAAAAAAAAAAAAGAGTTTGACAAAAGAGAAATTATTAGAGGCAGAAATGTATTAAAAAGGAAAGAAAGTATTTTAATGTTTAGACAGTACCCAAAAGAATTGAACTAAACCAAATAATTAGCATTCAATACTCATCCTATAGTTGATCTTTTTTATTTGGAAAAATCAAGATAAAAGATTTTATCACCTTTTAGTTATTTATGTGGTAAAGGATACGTATATATATATGACGAACCACATGCTGAAATAATAGGCTGGAGTGACCATTACAGAGGCTGCCCTATGGTAATGGTAACTGCATAGATAATCTGGCCGGGATAGTCTGTCTTGTCACACTGATATCTAAACCTGCCAACTTAGATATCTTTAATTGGGGCCTGTGGTGTCACAGCATTGAGACAGGTTGCTAGCATCTTTGTGAGCAAAGAAACTCCATTTGCTATTTAAAGTGAATAAAGTTATGCCCTAATGTTACGGGAATTTTTAACTCTTGTGGATTGAAGGATACAAAATTTGGATTAGACAAGAAGAGTAAGTTCAGGAGACCTATTGTGCAGCGTTTTAACTACAGTTAATAACAATGTCTTGTATTCTTGAAAATAGCTAAGAGAGTAGATTTAAATGTTCTCACCACAAAAAAAATGATAAATATGTGAAGTAATGCATATGATAATTAGCTTGATTTAGCCATCCCACAATGTATACATATATTAAAACATGTTTTACACCGTAAATGTATGCTAATTTTTGTCAACTAAAAATTAATTTTAAAAAATTGTGGGCGTTCATGAGTGAGATCAGAATGGTGGTAACAGGAGGTGGATGAGGAAGCCTCATTCTTTGACAGCAGATTAATCAATTAATTCTTAATTTATCAATTAGGCAGATTGATAAAGTCTTAATCTAAAGTGATCAGGATGCAAATTGTAACCTCACTTTTCCCCACCCCTGAGATGTCTGTTTAAACCCAGGGCCTGTTTTATTCTCTGTCATGTTAGGGAAGTCTGAAGTGGTCATAATGTAGATTTACATTAGATTAACAAGTATTCATCATCTCTGACAGTTCTGATGACCTTCACAAGAAACACAGCCAAGCTTCCAAAAGGCTCTTTAAGTCTCTCAAGAAAATAGTGGATTAAGTACATGCTGCTCTTTCAGGAGGGAGTCTCTACCTTGGTCTAGGATTAAGCTAGAAAAAAACAGAGACATACAGCCAGGGAAGTGAGGCAAAGAAGAAACAATTAGGATTGTGAAATGCAACTGAGGAAAAACATAACATTTTCTCAGTTGACATTTGTAAAAGTTTGATTGAATAACCCTTTATTTAATGCAGATCCTATAAGTAAAGACTGCTCAGCTGTGTTTATTCAGAATCTCTTATGGGTAAAGCACCCAGCATTCTGGGACAATACAAGATACAAGCCCCACTCTGGAGAAGCATGCAGCCTTTTGAAGCTTGCCTTGTGACCCTGACAAGATTAGACTGATCCCTTCAGTGGCTCCATCTATAGAACTTGCTTTTTGCTATGTAGAGCTTCTTTGCTCAGTATCTGTTTACATAGTTTTTTCCTTCCTCCTTTTCTTGAGTATAGAAAGTATTGAAACACAAATAGTTCCAAGTTTGAATTTATATTAAAATGAATTTGTAGTTGCTCCAAATGAATTTGTGATTTTTGGAGAGATAATTTTAAGTATTCTACTCTTTTTCATTTTTCGGTCTTTTGTCCCTTTTTATACAGCTTATTTTGTAACAGCAGTCTCCGGAAACTACTGGCAGGACACAACCAGTTGGCAAGGCTTCCTGAAAGGCTAGAAAGAACCTCGGTGGAGGTCTTGGATGTGCAACACAACCAGCTCCTTGAGCTCCCGCCTAACCTTCTGATGAAGGCTGACAGGTAAAGCCGTTTGTCTTGTTTATCATCTGAGTCTATAAATACTCCCTCATTTGTATCTTTGTCTTTTGTGACCTGAGACTGTATGAACTTTCTGATTATGTGTCTGTCCCAGATTTGTGAAGGAAATAGTTTTGCCAGCCACTTTACTGACCATTTTGTAGGCAGTGGAGTCAGGAGCAACCTATAGATTCTTTATTAACTTTGCTGCTCTCTGGAACAAAGTAGGTTACATTGTCCATACATGTGTCATGGGGATGTAGGTGTAAAACAAGGATGAGAAGTGTGCTCCTGTGTTACTACCTGGTCACATTCCATGCCAGGCTTAGCTTAATTATCTTATGATTCTGTGTTCCTGCTTTCACATGTTTGGGACTTTGGGAGATGGAGATGAATTGTCCTAGAGTTAGCTTAGTTATTGTTTTTGGTTTTTTGATTTTTTGAGACAGAGTCTCACTGTGTTGCTTAGGCTGAAGTGTAGTGGTACGGTCTCGACTCATTGGAACTTCTGCCTCCCGGGTTCAAGCGATTCTCCTGCCTCAGCCTCCCAAGTAGCTGGGACTACAGGCATGTGCCACCATGCCCAACTAATTTTTTGTATTTTTAGTAGAGATGGGGTTTTGCCATGTTGGCCAGGCTGGTTTCGAACTCCTGGCCTCAAGCGACCCACCCACCTTGGCCACCCAAAATACTGGGATTACAGGTGCGAGCCACTGTGCCCAGCACTTACTGTTTTTTAATCAGTCCTTCTTATCTTTACCATAATTAACTCCATATTCAATTCAATTATTTTGTTTTGAAAAGGCAAAATTTTCCTAAATTACTTGTATCATACACTTTAAGCATTTGAAGAAGTTGTTTTGAATGGGAGGGAGAGGTTAATTTCAACATTAAATGAAGCTCTGTTATTTTGTTGTGATAAGTTGCCACATACAGAATTTTCTTTAAAGAAAGCTTTAAGTAACAGTGGCTGTTAACTTAACTTTGGAGCATCTTGTTTGCTTCAGAACCCATGTGCATCATTCTAAAACATTTCATAGGCTGATAGCCTGAGTTATTTTGACTTCTGCTCCCATGTTTATTTTTAGGGAGTGACCATTACTTTAGAGACAATATGAAGGATCTAACTTTTAGTGTATCTCATAATGAAGACAAAAATGTTAAATTTCATTTTGCTTCTAGAAGTGCAGAGAAAAGAAGGAAATGATGACGAATCTTTTTACCTTACAAAATAAATGTTAGCTGTGTTTCATATTAATGTGTCATATTATGTGGGTGAAATAGCCATCTGCAATCTCTGGCTCTCCTAAGCTGAATTAGATTTGCCACTGCATGTGCCTAACTCCCTGAGCTTACTCCTATCATAATAGCCATCACACACTGTATTGTAATTTCTCGTTCACTTGTCTCTCTCCATTATTAGATTACTAACATGCGGCCAATGACTGTGTCTTAATTATAGTTTTATCATCAACATCTTACAGTGTCTAGAATAAAGGAAAGTGCTCAAAAAATATTTGTGTAATAAATGATAGAGAATTTAAGGAATTTCAATTCCAGGCTTTATATTTTTTTCTTCCTCATCTTTTCCATAAATCTTTAATAAGATTAAAAAAAATCTTACTACAAAAATATGACTTATATTCAGTAAAGTGTCCAACTTTTAAGTGTACTGCTCAATGAATTTTTACATATTTATAGAAATAGTTGCAGGGACCACCTTACCCAGAACAAGATATAGAACATTTCTAGCACTCTTCTTTTTCCTTTTGTTCTGTTTTCCTCACTTAAAAAGAAAATTATCTTCATTGTACTCATGTAAGTTATAACGAATTCCAACTGGAATAATTATAAAGAAACAATAGAACTATGAGAAAATGGGATTGTCATATTGTAATTGGCCAGTACTATGTCATCCTCTTGGTAAAAAGTGAAATGTTTCAAGATCATTGAAAGAATTCTTGTTTTCTGGTTTTGGAGTATTATTATTTTTTTTTTTTTGAGATGGAGTCTCGCTCTGTTGCCCAGGCTGGAGTGCAGTGGCCGAATCTCAGCTCACAGCAAGCTCCGCCTCCTGGGTTCACGCCATTCTCCTGCCTCAGCCTCCCAAGTAGCTGGGACCACAGATGCCTGCCACCTCGTCCGGCTAGTTTTTTGTATTTTTTAGTAGAGACGGGGTTTTACCATGTTAGCCAGAATGGTCTCGATCTCCTGACCTCGTGATCCACCCGTCTCGGCCTCCCAAAGTGCTGGGATTACAGGCTTGAGCCACCGCACCCGGCCTTTTTTTTTTTTTTTGAGACGGAGTCTAGCTTTGTGGCCCAGGCTTGAAGTGCAGGGGTGTGATCTCAGCTCATTGCAGCCTCCACCTCCTGGGTTCAAGTGATTCTCTTCCCTCAGCCTCCCAAATAGCCAGGATTACAGGTGTGTGCCACCACTTCTGGCTAATTTTTGTAATTTTAGTAGAGATGGGGTTTCCCCATGTTGACCAGGCTAATCTTAAACTTCTGACCTCAAGTGATCCACCTGCCTTGGCCTCCCAAAGTGCTAGGGTAGGCGTGAGCCACCGCACCAGGCCAGAATTATTGTTTTTACATTAATATCAAAGCACAGTGTGCAGAGACAGATCACTTTAGACATATACTTTTTGGTTGTGAATACTATAAAATTTGATTTCTTCTATGGAGAATTATAAGTTATATCATAATGGGAATCCACTTGTTCCCCTAGAGTTCTACACTGAATCTGTAGGACCAAATAAAGGAATGGATATAGGTTTTAGGAGTCTGAGTGAAATAAAAACCATTTCTGAATCTGGCCAATTCTGGTAAGTTCACGACTATTAAAGGTTATCAGTGCTAGAATTTCCAGTAGATAATAATCATTCTTTATTCATTTCTGAGAATTTGATTTTTCTCAGAAATACATTTCTGTATTTCATTTTCTGGAGACTGTGTTTTCATGTTTAGATGTGTTTAAACAAGGATTTAAGTAAGAACAATTGTAGTTTTAGGGGATTGTGATGACTCCCAGGATTGAGAACCACTGCCTTGATTGTTGACTTTGTGATTCTGTGCAGGTCATTCTAAACGTCGGTTTTCTCATTTTGCTTATTTGTTCAGTTCTCAAATGGTACCTGTATGTTGGAAAAGGAAGGATTGTGTGAACTGGAACATGAATATGAACTGGACAAAGGTGTGAACTGAGCCACTGGAAGGACACTGCTATCAGAAGCTAGGCCAGCAGTGTTAGCTAAAGGCATTTAGGCAGAAATCCCCATACAAATAGACTGACGTGTCTACAGCCAGCTGCATTTTTGAAAACAGGGGCTGTTAGGGAGAATTTGCCAGCCTTTGGAGGCTGCGAGGGGAGGACAGGGCAGGATAAATAACATTTCTGGCACAGGTGAGTTCTGGAGTAAAGGGTTGGGTGAATAAGAAGGAGCAAATATCTTGGTTTTATTTTATGAGAGTAAAACAAATGACCAAAAAATGGGAGAAATAAGAAACTGTTTCAAGAAGGCATATTCCCGTACCTTTGTTTTCCAAGCTACAATTGCTACATCTCCAGCATAGCATAGCAACTGATTTAGTAGAAACAGAAAGAAAAGTTAAGATTGTTAATTATCTTGGGCAGACAGGATTATGTGAAGGGGGTGGGATAAATTTGATTAGCTGTTTCTTTAAAACCATATTTTTATATTAGTTCACTTGTTAGAAGATAACAAAAATAACATTTTCTAATGATTTCCACCAAAGTATTGCCTTTAAAGGTTAATACTTATCCTCTTTGCACAACCTCAATACTGGAGATTTTTACCTACCTATTTTTAAAAATTTTATTACATTTTTTTTTATTGAGGCATAATTTAAACTCAGGAAAATTTACAAATATCGTGTATTTAGTTTGATGAGTTTGAGGGGGGAATGATTAAACTAGTAAACAGTTGTTGAAGTAGGCCAACCCAGAAAACATGAAATTTAAAATATTAAAGACAGTTTTTAGGAAAGATTCTTTGTGACTGCCTTCTTGCAGAGGGTTTCAGTTGTGATTTGTTTTTGTTCACATGGTTCAATGCAGCAAACATCTCACTGAGTTTAAATCACTGTGCTGGATGCGTAGGACATTGAGAAATGACTACATATAGGAATTATCCTCAAGAAGCTTACAATCTAATGAAGAGTTTAAAGTAACTGCACAATAAACTATAGTGAAAGGTAGGTTTAAGAAGGTAGAATAGACGGAAAATTATAAAGTTGGTCTAGTATAATTTAGGCTTATGGTATGATGAGCAACATTCTGTTGTTGGATGATACAAAGCTGTGTGTTTGGCAAACAGTTGCAGGCATTGGTGAAACTTTGCTTCAGTTGCCCTTCCATTCAGTTTGCTACATAATACAAATCTTTAAAATACGTAAATTCCTTTTTTTTTTTTTTTGTGGTAATAAATTATGGTTACAGTTCTGTGTTTCGTTATATAACTGAGGAAAGGGCTTTATGTGTTTCAGTGGTTCATCCTCTAAGTAGAACTTGCGCTACCAAGTGTTATGAGAAATATCAGAGAAGCATGTGTTATTGGACACAGGGCAGAAGACCACATTTTGACTCATGAGAGTTTTCCTTTGCTCTGAATTTTTCCTGCTAAAGCCAGTCTCATACTGTCAAGTATTACAGGGCTGGGCACAGTGGCTCACACCTATAATCCCAGAACTTTGGGAGGCCAGCACGGGAGGATTGCTTGAGCCTAAGAGTTTGAGACCAGCCTGGGCAACATGGCAAGACCCTGTCTCTACAAACTGAAAAAAACAAAACAAAACAAAAAAAACAAGTCAGGTGTGGTGGCCACATCTCTGGTCCCAGCTACTTGGAAGGCTGAGGTGGGAAGATCACTTGAGCCTAGGAGTTCGAGGCTGCTGTGAGCTCTGATCATGCCACCTACACTCCAGCCTGGGTTACAGAGTGTGACCCTGTCTCAGAAAATGAAAAAAAGGTATTGCAGCTTTAGAATAGTATATATTAATCTACTATACCTGGTAGCAGGAAGCTATTTGGTAACCAAATAAGAGACAGGGAATCTATGTTACATTAGACAACTTTTAGTCATCTTCATCTTCCTCTAAATACTTGAGGAAGATATTCTAACCTAGATCATGGGCCTAGATTTCTCATTTACCTGTCTTTTTAATTAGAGTTGAGGATTTTCCTGATGGAAACCCCAAAGGAGTTTCAGATAATTAGTTGTCATCAACAGATGGGTGCGGGGAGGGTAGACATTCTCCATGGGTCACCGGAGTGGATGAGACATTGCCAGAGGGACTGCCATCCTTCTGTTTCTTCCTGAAATCTTGGCAATGGCTGACTCCCTGTCCACCTAGCATCTGCACACACATTTGATGGCCAGACCGCTTCTCCTGATGAAGTCAGCCTAATTAACAAAGCCAAAATGGACCCGTTAAAGGAGAGTTACAGGTCCCTGCTGTGGGAGGGCAGCCAGGTCTGTTTTTATTCCTGAGTGGACTAGTACAAGGTATTTTCAGGGGCAGAAGTTGGGGAAGTGTATGTTCAAATGAGCTTCATGGTAATTGCTCATGTGGGTTTATTAAATATTCCCAGAGTATTAGTCACATTACAGACCATAAGTTTTAGTGACTCAGAGAGAATATATGTAAATATCAAAAGGACTAAAAGAGAACAGAAAATTTAGAAGAGCATGATCAATTGACCATGACAACTGGTGCCTTTTGGCAAAGACAGATATTTCTGGCATTTAAAAAATCTGAGCTGTAGACAACTATTTTTTTCAGTGACGAGGGCTATCTTTTGACGTTCTGATGTATCATGAAGTGTCTGATGTTTTGAGAGTCACGGTGGACTAAGATAGTGTTTCTCAAAGTGTTTTCAGAATTTCCTAAAGTACTTATCAAATATGCAGATTCTTGGCTCTTATCTCAGGTCTTCTCACTTCGATTTTAGAGGGATAGTCTGGGAACTGTATGTTTAACAAGGCTCCCCCAGTGACTCCAGTGCAGATGGTCTGCTGAACACACTGAAAGCTTAAGGTGACCCAGGTACTACTGCTGAAACAAATAGATTTTTATAAAAGAAGGATTTTAATAGAAAAACTGAATGTGTCTAGAGATATTTCTAGATAACATATACATCCTCTCTCTGCTTTTTAAAGTGTTGTGCTTCTCAGGTATTTTAAGGTATAGTTCTTAACCCAGGGTTATTACATCAAAATCAACTGACAGGTTTTTCAAAACTAGAGAATCAGTCGATGATGTTTAGAATACTATGAAGGGGAAGAGAATTTTCATTCTTTTCTCTCCCTTATTTCTCCCAAAAAGATCTACCTCAGTCCTGGAGAATGGAGTAGGGTGGGGGCATTGGAAAGTGGCTGACTGTGTAATCTTAGCAAGGTTGGAGTTCTGGTGGCACACTCCATTTTTATTAACCAGAACAAACCAGAAAGGTTTAGCCAGAAGCTTCCAGGCATTCCTGTGTTCAGCTGTGAACATTGCTCTGAGATTGGAAAGAGGCCATTCATGGCTTATCAGAAGAGTTCTGCCCATACTCTGAGAGACTGCTTTGGTAATCTTTGCCCCTGTTTCTCTGATGCTCTTAAAATGGATGAGATGGGCGAGTCTACCCTGCCAGTGAGGGGTGTGCATATCCCCAGAAACCACGAAAATGCATGAGGACAAGGGTTTTTGCACCATGATGATTCTCAACTCCACCATCAGAATTCTGCTATATAGATTTTGAGGCCCCACCCTGACCTACTTAACAAGAATATCTTCGAGTTGAAGTTGAGAATTCTACACTAAGGAAAGCTCCCTGGAGAATTAGGAAGTGCAGCCAGATTGCACCCTACTGAGCTAGAGCATCTTCTATGAGAAATATGTTCCTTTAGCAGCTCCAAAGTGTGATAGCCCCTATCTTAATTCAGTGAGAGGGAAAATTATAAATAAAAAGAGAAATAAGCATCAATTCCCAGCAGTTACACTTTGACTTTATCCCTGCCTCACCCTAAGATTTTGTATCAAGCAATGGCAGAATGAGAAAAACTGTGGGGAAGAGAGAAGAGGGGAGCTGGCAGTGGGGCTTTAGGTGGGTCTACCACTACCACCTAAGCTTAGGTGTAAGTACATGCAACTGGAAGGAATAGCAAGCCAGAAATACAGTTATTGAAGGAAAATTGGCAATTGGATTGGTAAAGAGGAAGTGAAGCAAATGGGGAAAACTAAAGGTTCTACAAGACAAGTGAACCAGAACATCAGAGGACACACAGCCCTTCCCTACTCAGTCCAAACAAAGAGATCCCTTAATGTATCTTCACTTGATATATGCTGATAGAAGATACAGCACTGAACTAAGAAACTTGTAAAACAACCTGATACCGTGAAAATGATTGGGAAAAAGATGAACGGATCCTTATTGGGTTATTGGCTCCCAAAATGAGAAAACAAAAAACAACATATGTCCACTGTCGAATAATTCGTACCCCAAAAAATCTGTTGTGAAGCCTAACAAAACTATAAGACAACATTCCAAGCAGAATTAACAATAGTCAAGTGAACATTTTATGATATAAAACAAAAAATTAAAGAACTAAGAGCAAAATGGACAAACAGGAAGGACTGGAAAGAAGTGATTTAACTCAGAAAATGGAAGAAAATGACAGTTATCTGAGAAATGAGTAATTACAGGGTGCCCAAGGGAGAGCACACCCAAAAAATTAATAAGGGACATTAAAGAAACAAAGGAAAATGAAAAGAATGAAAATAAGATAAAGAATTATTTGAAAAGCTAGAGATAAAATAGTGGAAATGGGAGACAGATCCAAAAGGAATAACATTTGTATATGTGTCCTTGAAGAACAAAGACAAAAAAAAATTGACAGAAGTATTATTTAAAAATATCATTCAAGGAGTTTTTTCAACAACAAACAAAATATCTTAAAGTACATTTGAAAAAGAGTATCGATTGGGTACCTGGAATAAACCCAGAATGTTCAATTTTAAAACTTATTATATTAAAACCATTAGATTTTGAAGATATAAATAATTATTACTACCCGTAAAAAGATAAAATAATTTTAAAAGGCAAATATTTAGACTGTCATTATACTTCTCAAAAACATTATACAATGCAAGGTAATAATGGAGCAATGTTTTTTGAAAACTTAAAGATTGACTCAAGATTTTTATATCAAGCGAAGTCTCCTTTAAGATCTAAGTTATAGAAAACTGTTAAACATTTAAGCACCAAAAACATAAGCAACAACTAAAAAAAATAGATAAATTGGATTTGATCAAAATTTAAAACTTGCGTGCTTCAAAGGATACCATCAAGAAAGTGAAAATGCAACCCACAGAAATATATCTGATAGGGGACTTGAAATAATTCTTACAATTCACAATAAAAAGGACAAATAGCTGAATGAAAATATGTTCAAAGGATTTGAATAGACATGTCTCAAAAGAAAATACACACATGGCCAAGAAACACATAAAAAGATGCTTAGCATCATTAGCCATTGGGGAAATGTAAATAAAAACCACAATCAGATATGACTTATACCCACTAGGGTGGCTATAATCAAGAAGACAATAACAGATGTTGGAGAAAATGGAGAGAAATTGAAACCTCATACACTGCTGGCAGGAATGTAAAATTATGGAAGCACTTTGGAAAACAGATTGTCAGTTCCTCAAATAATTAAACACAGTATTACCCAGCAATTCTGCTCTTAGGTATATACCCAAGAGAAATGAAAACATATATGTTTACACCAAACTTGTATATGTTGACAGCAACATTATTCATAACAACTGGAAAGTAGAACTCAAATGTCTGTCACTTGATTAATGGATAAACAAACTGTTATATCAGATAGTGGAATATTATTCACCAGTAAAAGGTACTAGTATATGCAGCAACATGCATAAACCCTGAAAGCAGTATGCTAAGTGAAAGAAGCCAGAACCAGAAGGACACATGCTGTATGATTCTTTTTATATGAAATATTTGGATTTGGCAAATCCATACAGATAGAAAGTAAATACAGGGGATGTGAGGAAGGGAGAAATGATGAGTGACTACAAATGGGTATAGAGTTTCTTTATGAAATGATGAAACTGTTGTGGAATTATATGGTGGTAATGGTTGCACAAGTTTGTGAAAAAACTAAAAAATCACTAAGTCACACACTTTAAAAGGATGTATTTAATATTATGTGAATTATGTCTCTATAAAGCTGTTTTTTAAAGACCTCAAGGACTTAGAGATCTGTGCACCCATGATCCCTTCTCCAAGCATCTACTAAAGCAGTTAAGTGTGATTCAAAGCCTGTAGTCACATGTAGCTTTTTAGATATACACACACCATAAAATTCGTCCTCTTAAAAAAGTATGTAATCCAGTGACTTTTAGTGATAATTTAAATGAGTTACAATTTGTAAATATATAAGACTTAGTTAATTCATTGTATTAGTCATATTTTAGATGCTCAGCAGCCCCATGTAACTAGTGGGTACCATGCTAGAGAGTAAAGACATAGAACATTTCTGTCCACACAGAAAGCTGTATGGGCATGATGTACCAGAGGATTAACTTATCTAACCAAGAAATAGCTAGTATATTTTAGCAAAAGGAATGATAGTGAGCATTTTGGTATATATAAATGTAGATTTGAGACTGAAAGGTGGGAAAAAGGGTGGAAGATTAATATACAAAAAGCGGTGACAAACTGTTAGTAATGCAGCTTGACTGGGAGTGGTAGCTCATGTGTGTAGTCCTAGCACTTTGGGAGGCCAAAGCAGGAGGATAGCTTGAGGTCAGGAGTTTGAGACAAGCCTGGGCAACATAGCAAGACCCTATCTCTACAAAGAATTTTTAAAATTAGGCAGGCATGGTGGCATACACTTAGAGTCCCAGCTGCTTGAGAGGCTGAGGCAGGAGCCTCTCAGGAATCCTTGAGTCCAGGAACTTGAGGGTGCAGTGAGCTGTGATTGGACCACTGCACTCTAGCCTGGGTGACAGACCCTGTCTCTAAAAACAAACAAAAAAATGCACTTAGAAATGGGAAGAGAGGGGGGTGCACCCAAGATGGCTGAATAGGAACAGCTCCAGCCTCCAGCTCCCAGTGTGAGTGACACAGAAGATGGGTGATTTCTGCATTTTCAACTGAGGTACCGGGTTCATCTCACTGGGGAGTGCCGGACAATTGGTGCTAGTCAGCTGGTGCAGCCTGACCAGCAAGAGCTGAAGCAGGGCGAGGCATCGCCTCACCAGGGAAGTACAAGGGGGAAGGGAATCCCTTTTCCTAGCCAAGGGAAACTGAGACACACAACACCTGGAAAATCAGGTAACTCCCACCCTAATACTGTGCTTTACCAAGGGTCTTAGCAAATGGCACACCAGGAGATTATATCCCACACCTGGCCCGAAGGGTCACACGCCCACGGAGCCTCCCTCATTGCTAGCACAGCAGTCTGAGGTCTAACTGCAAGGCAGCAGCGAGGCTGGGGGAGGGCGCTCGCCATTGCTGAGGCTTAAGTGGGTAAACAAAGCCACTAGGAAGCTCGTATTGGGTGGAGCCCACCGCAGCTCAAGGAAGCCAGCCTGCCTCTGTAGATTCCTCCTCTGGGGACAGGGCATAGCTAAACAGAAAGCAACAGAAACCTCAGCAGAGGTAAATGCCCCTGTCTGATAGCTTTGAAAGAGCAGTGGATCTCCCAGCACGGAGGCTGAGATCTGAGAATGGACAGACTGCCTGCCCAAGTGGGTCCCTGACCCCTGAGTAGCCTAACTGGGAGACATCCCCCACTAGGTGCAGACCAAAACTTCACACCTCACACAGCAGGGTACACCTGAGACGAAGCTTCCAGAGCAAGAATCAGACAGCAGCACTCGCTGTTCAGCAATATTCTATCTTCTGCAGCCTCCACTGCTGATACCCAGGCAAACAGGGTCTGGAGTGGACCTCAAGCAAACTCCAACAGACCTACAGCTGAGGGTCCTGACTGTTAGAAGGAAAACTAACAAACAGAAAGGACACCCACACCAAAACCCCATCAGTACGTCACCATCATCAAAGACCAAAGGCAAATAAAACCACAAAGATGGGGAAAAAGCAATGCAGAAAAGCTGGAAATTCAAAAAATCAGAGCGCATCTCCCCCTGCAAAGGAATGCAGCTCATTGCCAGCAATGGAACAAAGCTGGACAGAGAATGACTTTGACGAGTTGAGAGAAGAGGGCTTCAGTCCATCAAACTTCTCAGAGCTAAAGGAGGAACTACGTAACCAGCGTGCAAAGAAACTAAAAACTTTGAAAAAAGAATGGATAACTAGAATAATCAATGCAGAGAAGACCTTGAAAGAACGGATAGAGATGAAAACCATAACACGAGATATACGTGACAAATGCACAAACTTCAGTAACCGACTCCATCAACTGGAAGAAGGAGTATCAGTGATTGAAGATCAAATGAACAAAATGAAGTGAGAGGTGTGGGAAAAAAAAGTAAAAAGAAATGGACAAAGCCTCCAAGAAGTATGGGATTATGTGAAAAGACCAAATCTACGTCTGATTCGTGTGCCTGAAAGTGAAGGGGAAAATGGAACCAAGTTCGAAAACACTCTGCAGGATATCATCCAGGAGAACTTCCCCAACCTAGTAGGGCAGGCCAACTTTCAAATTAAGGAAATACAGAGAACGCCACAAAGATACTCCTCGAGAAGAGCAACTCCAAGACACATAATTGTCAGATTCACCAAAGTTGAAATGAAGGAAAAACTATTAAGGGCAGCCAGAGAGAAAGGTCGGGTTACCCACAAAGGGAAGCCCATCAGACTAACAGCAGATCTCTCGGCAGTAACTCTCCAAGCCAGAAGAGAGTGGGGGCCAATATTCAACATTCTTAAAGAAAAGAATTTTCAACCCAGAATTTCATATCCAGCCAAACTAAGCTTCATAAGTGAAGGAGAAATAAGTAAAATCCTTTACAGACAAGCAAATGCTTAGAGATTTTGTTACCACCAGGCCTGCCCTACAAGAGATCCTGAAGGAAGCACTAAACATGGAAAGGAACAACAGGTACCAGCCATTGCAAAAACATGTCAAAATGTAGTCCATCAATGCTAGGAAGAAACTGCACCAACTAGCGAGCAAAATAACCAGCTAATATAATAATGACAGGATCAAGTTCACACATAACAATATTAACCTTAAATGTAAATGGACTAAATGGTCCAATTAAAAGACACAGACTGGCAAATTGGGTAAAGAGTCAAGACCCATCAGTTTGCTGTATTCAGGAGACCCATCTCACATGCGGAGACACACATAGGCTCAAAATAAAGGGATGGAGGAAGATCTACCAAGCAAATGGAACACACAAAAAGAGCAGGGGTTGCAATCCTAGTCTCTGATAAAACACACTTTAAACCATCAAAGATCAAAAGAGACAAAGAAGGCCATTACATAATGGTAAAGGGATCAATTCATCAGGAAGAGCTAACTGTCCTAAATATATATGCACCCAATACAGGAGCACCCAGATTCATAAAGCAAGTCCTTAGAGACTTACAAACAGACTTAGACTCCCATACAATAATAACGGGAGACTTTAACACCCCACTGTCAACATTAGACAGATCAACAAGACAGAAAGTTAACAAGGATATCCAGGAATTGAACTCAACTCTGCACCAAGCAGACCTAATAGACATCTACAGAACTCTCCACCCCAAATCAACAGAATATACATTCTTCTCAGCACCACATCGCACTTATTCCAAAATCGACCACATAGTTGGAAGTAAAGCACTCCTCAGCAAATGTAAAAGAACAGAAATTATAACAAACTGTCTCTCAGACCACAGTGCAATTAAACTAGAACTCAGGACTAAGAAACTCAATCAAAACCGCTCAACTATATGGAAACTGAACAGCCTGCTCCTGAATGACTACTGGGTACATAATGAAATGAAGGCAGAAATAAAGATGTTCTTTGAAACCAATGAGGACAAAGATACAACATACCAGAATCTCTGGGACACATTTAAAGCAGTGTGTAGAGGGAAATATCCCTGAATAGGCCAATAGCAGGCTCTGAAATTGAGGCAATAATGAAAAGCCTACCAACCAAAAACAAGTCCAGGACCAGACGGATTCACAGCCGAATTCTACCAGAGGTACAAGGAGGAGTTGGTACCATTCCTTCTGAAACTATTCCAATCAATAGAAAAAGAGGGAATCCTCCCTAACTCATTTTACAAGGCCAACATCATCCTGATACCAAAGCCTGACAGAGATACAACAACAAAAAAGAGAATTTTAGACCAATATCCCTGATGAACATCGATGCAGAAATCCTCAATAAAATACTGGCAAACCAAATCCAGCAGCACATCAAAAAGCTTATCCACCATGATCAAGTGGGCTTCATCCCTGGGATGCAAGGCTGGTTCAACATATGCAAATCAATAAATGTAATCCAGCATATAAACAGAACCAAAGACAAAAACCACATGATTATCTCAATAGATGCAAAAAAGGCCTTTGACAAAATTCAACAACCCTACATGCTAAAAACTCTCAATAAATTTGGTATTGATGGAACGTATCTCAAAATAATAAGAGCTATTTATGACAAACCTACAGCCAATATCATACTGAATGGGCAAAACCTGGAAGCATTCCTTTTGAAAACTGGCACAAGACAGGGATGCCCTCTCTCACCACTCCTATTCAACATTGTGTTGGAAGTTCTGGCTAGGGCAATCAGGCAAGAGAAGGAAATAAAGGGTATTCAGTGAGGAAAAGAAGAAGTCAAATTGTCCCTGTTTGCAGATGACATGATTGTATATTTAGAAAACCCCATTGTCTCAGCCCAAAATCTCCTTAAGCTGATAAGCAACTTCAGCAAAGTCTCAGAATACAAAATCAATGTGCAAAAATCACAGGCATTCTTATACACCAGTAACAGACAAATAGCCAAATCATGAATGAATTCACATTCACAATAGCTTCAAAGAGAATAAAATAGCTAGGAATCCAACTTACAAGGGATGTGAAGGACCTCTTCAAGGAGAACTACAAACCACTGCTCAGTGAAATAAAAGAGGACACAAACAAATGGAAGAACATACCATACTCATGGATAGGAAGAATCAATATTGTGAAAATTGCCATACTACCCAAGGTAATTTATAGATTCAATGCCATCCCCATTAAGCTACCAATGAATTTCTTCACAGAATTGGAAAAAACTGCTTTAAAGTTCATATGAAACCAAAAAAAGACCCCACATTGCCAAGACAATCCTAAGCCAAAAGAACAAAGCTGGAGGCATCACGCTACCTGACTTCAATCTATACTACAAGACTACCATAACCAAAACAGCATGGTGCTGGCACCAAAACAGAGATATAGACCAATGGAACAGAACAGAGTCCTCAGAAATAAAACCACACATCTACAGCCATCTGATCTTTGACAAACCTGACAAAAACAAGAAATGGGGAAAGGATTCCTTATTTAATAAATGGTGCTGGGAAAACTGGCTAGCCATATGTAGAAAGCTGAAACTGGATCCTTTCCTTACTCCTTATACGAAAATTAATTCAAGATGGATTAGAGACTTAAATGTTAGACCTAAAACCATAAAAACTCTAGAAGAAAACCTAGGCAATACCATTCAGGACATAGGCATGGGCAAGGACTTCATGTCTAAAACACCAAAAGCAACGGCAACAAAAGCCAAAATTGACAAATGGGATCTAATTAAACTAAGGAGCTTCTACACTGCAAAAGAAACTACCATCAGAGTGAACAGGCAACCTACAGAATGGGAGAAAATTTTTGCAATCTACTCATCTGACAAAGGGCTAATATCCAGAACCTATAAAGAACTCAATCAAATTTACAAGAAAAAAAACAACCCTATCAAAAAGTGGGCAAAGGATATGAACAGACACTTCTCAAAAGAAGACATTCATACAGCCAACAGACACATGAAAAAATGCTCATCATCACTCGCCATCAGAGAAATGCGAATCGAAACCACAATGAGATACCATCTCACACCAGTTAGAATGGCAATCATTAAAAAATCAGGAAACAACAGGTGCTGGAGAGGATGTGGAGAAATAGGAACACTTTTACACTGTTGGTGGAACTGTAAACTAGTTCAACTATTGTGGAAAACAGTGTGGCAATTCCTCAAGGACCAACTAGAAATACCATTTGACCCAGCCATCCCATTACTGGGGATATACCCAAAGGATTATAAGTCATGCTGCTATAAAGACACATGCACACGTATGTTTATTGCGGCACACTATTCACAATAGTAAAGACTTGGAATCAACCCAAATGTCCATCAGTGACAGACTGGATTAAGAAAATGTGGCACATGTACACCATGGAAAACTGTGTAACCATAAAAAAGGATGAGTTCGTGTCCTTTGTAGGGACATGGATGCAGCTGGAAACCATCATTCTCAGCAAACTGTCACAAGAACAGAAAACCAAATACCGCATGTTCTCACTCATAGGTAGGAATTGAACAATGAGATCACTTGGACACTGGAATGGGAGCATCACACACCAGGTCCTATTGTGGGGAAGGATAGCATTAGGAGACATACCTAATGTAAATGATGAGTTAATGGGTGCAGCACACCAACATGGCACATGTATACATATGTAACAAACCTGCACGTTGTGCATATGTACCCTAGAACTTAAAGTATAAGAATTAAAAAAAAAAAAAAAAAAACTCAAAAAAAAAAAAAGGAAATGGGATGAGAGAAAAAGGAGAAAGAGTAAAATAGAAGGAGCTTATTGATTGCTGTCTAGGCAACAGGTGTAACTTACAGAATATTGACAAAAACTGGCAAGCCAGATAAAAAATGATTACACAAAAATCCAAGAGGATAAGGTCATTTAATACGATATAAGTACAAAGATAACCATAGAACAAAAATACAAACTTCCTTAAATACCAGAACAATTAATGTATTAAAGAAGATATATATCCTATAGAGAGGGAAACATGACAAATATGAATATGAAATAATTATGACAGAGTTGAGACTCAGATATATCAGGACATGTGCTTGAACCCAACCTTCTATTGCCTTCAAGAGACCCATCTCACATGTAATGACATCTGTAGGCTCAAAGTAAAAGGAAGAAGAGAGATCGTGCAAATAGAAAACAAAAAAGAGTAGGAGTTACTATTCTTGTATCAGATAAAACAGGCTTGAAACCAACAACAGTAAAAAACAAATTACATTATATAATAAAAGGTTCAGTTCAACTAGAAGATTTAATTATCTTATGTACATAGTCACCTAACATGAGAGCATCCAGATTTATAAAATGAATACCAGACCTAAGAAAAGAGATAGCGATACAGTAATAGTAGGGGATTTCAGTATCTCCTTAAACAGACTATCAAGGCAGAATACTAATTCTGGACTTAAATTCGAAATTTGACCAAACAGACCTAATAGATGTCTACAGAATACTCCACCCAACAACCACAGAATATACATTCTTCTTATCTGTGCACAGAACATTCTCAAAGATTGACTACATGCTCAGTCATAAAGCAAGCCTCAACAAATTCAAAAAACTGAAATCCTGTCAAACATCTTCTCAGACCACAGTGGAATAAAACTAGAAATTAATACCAAGAGAAACTCTCAAAACCACACAAATAGGGCTGGGTGCAGTGGCTCATGCCTATAATCCCAGCACTTTGGAAGGTCGAGGCAAGAGGCTCATGAGGTCAGGAGATCAAAACCATCGTGACTAACATAGTGAAACTCCCGTCTCTACTAAAAAAAATAAAAATAAAAAATAAAAAATAAAAATAAAAAATTAGCTGGGCATGGTGACACATGCCTGTAGTCCCAGCTACTCAGGAGGCTGAGGCAGGAGAATTGCTTGAACCTGGGAGGCAGAGGTTGCAGTAAGCCGAGATCACACCACTGCACTCCACCCTGGGCGACGGAGTGAGACTCTATCTCAAAAAAACAAAAAAACACAAATACATGGAAACTAAACAGCTTAGTCCTCTGATTCACTTTGGAATAAACACAAAATTGAGGCAGAAATAAAAAAAAGAATTCTTTGAAACAAATGAAAATAGAGACACAATATACCAAAACTTCTGGGTACAGCAAAGGGAATGCTGATACCACTAAGTACCTACACCAAGAAAACAGAAAAATCTCAAGTTAACAACTAATTGTTGGACCTAAAGGAACAGGAAAAACAGAACACACTAAACCCAGAGCTAGCAGAAGAAAAATAACTAAGATCAAAGGAGAATGAGACCGAAAAAAAAAAAAAAAAAGGTCAGTGAAACAAAAAGTTGGTTCTTTGAAAGGATAAACAAGATTGATAGACTACTCACTAGATTAAGAAAAAAAAGGGCTGGGCGCAGTGGCTCATACCTGTAATCCCAGCACTTTGGGAGGCTGAGGTGGGCGGATCACAAGGTCAGGAGTTCAAGACCAGCCTGGCCAATATGGTGAAACCCCATCTCTACTAAAAATAGAAAATCAGCTGAGCATGGTGGCATATGCCTGTAATCCCAGCTACTAGGGAGACTGAGGCAGGAGAACTGCTTGAACCCGGAAGGCAGAGGTTGCAGTGCCACTGCACTCCAGCCTGAGCAACAGAGTGAAACTCCATAAAAAAAAAAAAAGAAAAAGAAAAAAAAGAGAATATCCAAATAAGCACAAATTAAAAATGACAGAGATGAGATTACAGCTGATAGCACAAAAATAGAAAAGATCCTCAGAGATTACTGCAAATATCTGTATGCACACAAAGTAGAAAATCTAGAGGAAATGGATAAATCCCTGGAAACACACAGTTTCCCAAGGTTGAACCAGGAAGAAATTGAAATCCTGAACAGGCTAATAATGAGTTATGAAATTGAGTCAATAATAAAAATCTACCAACAAAAAAAAAAGCCCTGGAGCAGGTGAATTCACATCCAAATTCTACCAGACATAACAAAGAAGAGCTGGTACCACTCTTACTGAAACTATTCCAAAAATTGAGGAGGCAGGAATCCTCCCTAATTCATTCTGTGAAACCAGTATCATCCTGATACCAAAATCTGGCAAGGATACAACGAAAAAGGAAAATAACAAGCCAGTATCTCTGAACGTAGACACAAAAATCTTTATCAAGTAACTAGCCAACTGAATTCAGCAGCATATCAAAAAGGTAATTCATCATGCTCAAGAGAGCTTTATTCCTGGGATGCAAGGATGGTTCAATATACACAAATCCATATATGTGATTCACCACATAAACAGAATTAAAAACAAAAACTGTATCGATAATCTCAATAGATGTGGAAAAAAGTCTTTGATTAAAATCCAGTATCTCAACATGATAAAAACTCTCAACAAACTAGGCATCAACAGAATATACCTCTAAATAATAAGAGCCATCTATGACAAACCTGTAGCCAACATCATACTGAAGGGCAAAAGTTGAAAGTGTTCCCCCTAACACGGAAGAAGACAAGTATGCCTACTCTCACCACTCCTATTCAACATAGTACTAAAAGTCGTAGCCAGAGCAGTCAGGCAAGAGAAAGAATAAAGGTCATCCAAATAGGAAAAGAGGAAATCAAGTTATCTGTTTGTTGATGATATGATTCTATACCTAGAAAACCCTAAAAGTTCCTCCAAAAGACTCTCAGACTTGATAAACAACTTCAGTAAAATTTCAGGATTCAGAATCAGCATCCGAAATCAGTAGCATTCCTATATACCAGTAACATTCAAGCTGCGAACCAAATCAAGAATACAATCCCATTTACAATAGCAAAAAAAATAAAATACCGAGGAATACATTTATCCGAGGAGGTGAAAGATCTCTAGAAGAAGAACTATAAGACACTGATGAAAGAAATCAGAGATGACACAAACAAGTGGAAAAACATTCCATGCTCGTGGATTGGAAGAATCAGTATCATTTAAATGGCTATACTGCCCAAACAATCTACAGATTCAATGTAATTCCTATCAAATTACCTGTGTCATTTTTCATGAAATTAGAAAAAAAATTATAAAATTCATGTGGAAACACAAAAGAACCAAATAGCCAAAACAATCCTAAGCAAAAAGAACAAAGTCTTAGGCATCATGTTACCTGACTTCAAGGTAATATACTGCAAACGTTGTAGGTAATGAAAACAGCATCGAACTGTTACAAAAACAGACACATAGATCACAGGAACAAAATAGAGAACCTGGGAATAAAGCCATACACCTACAACCAACAGATCTTTTGACAAAGTCAACAAAAATAAACAATGAGGAAAGGACACCCTATTCAATAAATAGTGCTGGGAAAACTGGCCAGCCATATGCAGAAGAATGAAACTGGACCCCTACCTCCCACCTTATACAAAAATTAAGATGGATTAAAAACTTAAATATAATACCTCAAAGGATGCAAATCATAGAAGAAAAACTCCTCTGGACATTGGCCTGGGCAAAGAATTTATGACTAAGACCTCGAAGGCAAATGCAACAAAAACAAATATTGGCAAATGGGACTTCTGCACAGCAAAAGAAACAACAGAGTGAACAGACAATCTGCAGAATGGGGGAAAATATTTGCAAACTATGCAACTGACAAAGGACAAATATCTATAAGAAACTCAAATAAGAAACAACCCCATTAAAAAGTGAGCAAAGGACATGAATAGACACTTCTGGCTGCCAGCAAACATGAAAAAATGCTCAACATCACTAATCATCAGAGAAATACAAGTTTCAGCCATAATGAGATACCATCTCACACCAGTCAGAATGACTATTAAGTCAAAATATAACACATGTCATCAAGGATATGGAGAAAAGAGAACACTCATACATTGTTGGTAGGAATGTAAATTAGTTCAACCCCTATGGAAAACAGTATGAAGATTTCTCAAAGAACTAGAAATAGAAATACCATTCCACCCAGCAATCCCACTACTGAATATGTACCCAAAGGAAAAGAAATCATTTATCAAAAAGAAACTTTCCCTGCACTCATATGTTTATTGCAACACTATTCACAATAGCAAAGTCATGGAATCAACCTATGTACCCCTCGGTGGTGAGTTAGATAAAGAAAATATGGCACATATATACCATGGAATACTACACAGCCATAAAGAAGAACAAAATTATGTCCTTTGCAGCAACATGGATGCAGCTGGAGATGTTATCCTCAGTGAATTAATACAGAAACAGAAAAATACTACACATTCTTAATACATGGGAGCTAAACAGTGTATACACATGGCCATAAAGCTGGAAACAGGAGACACTGAGGACTCTGAAAGGGGTAAGGGATATAAGGTTTGAAAAACTACCTATTGGGTACTATTTGGTGGTACCCAAATATTTGGGTGATGCCTAAATGCCAGCATTACACAATTTACCCATTTAACAAACCTGCACATGTACCTTCTGAATCTAAAATAAAATATACATGTACTTGAACTTAACTCACCCCCAAAATGAAAACAACCCAGATGTTCCTCAGCTGATGTGTGGACAAACAACGTGTAGCCATTTGTGAATCAGGAATTATATCTCAATAAAGCTGTTAATAAAAAAATAAGGACAATAGTACCTCAGGTATGGAGGGCTACTTCCTTAACATTATATATACACACACTTAGTCCTAAAGCCAATTTTTTAATGGGGAAACCCCAGTGGTATTTCTACTAAGATCAGTAACAGGACAAGAATGCCCATGATTTTCACTCTTATTCAATGTTATATTAGATATATTAGCCAGGTAATTAAACAAGAAAAGATCAGTTAGAGGCATGAGCATTGGTAAAGGAGATAAACTATCTCTATTGCAGTTAACATGATAGCATACTTGGAAAACCCTAGAGAATCACTGATAAATGAATTCAGACAACAAAACATTTCAATAAAGTAACAGGATATAAAGTTAATATGCAGAAATCAAAAGCCTTTGTATACACAGACACAGCCATTGGAAGACATATTGTATTGGTAGTGAAAATCCCATTTAAAATAGCATCAAAGAAGATTAAATACTTAGGAATAAACAAGAAATGTGCAAAAACTATATGAATAAAACGTTAAAAACACTTCTGAAATTTACAAATTTGAACAAATGGAACAATATTCCTTGTTCTTGGATAGGATGACTTAATATTATTAGGATAATCAGTTTTTTGTAGATTACTTTGCAAATTTAACACAATCATCATGTAAATACCAAAATGCTTTTATAATCACGTTAGACAAATTGATGCTACTGTTCATATGGTTAAAAGAATCATGTAAGAATAGCCAGGAAAACACTGAAAAAGTGAAACTGTTAATACAAGGGAGAGACAAACCTTACCAGACAGCTAAACATGTATGTTTTAGTTCTTTCTGCTGAGAAGAAGGCCTAGAAGTAGTGACACTCCAGTACCAGGAAGTATATCTAACATCAAGACCTTGGTTACTCCATGGCTCCTGCCTGTAATCCCAGCACTTTTGGAGGCCAAGGTGGGCAGATCACCCGAGGTCAGGAGTTTGAGACCAGCCTGGCCAACATGGCAAAACCCTGTCTCCACTAAAAATACAAAAATTAGCTGGGCTGGTGGTGCATGCCTGTAATCTCAGCTACTTGGGAGGATGAGACAGGAGAATCACTTGAACCCAGGTTGCAATGAGCCAAGATCAGGCCACTGTACTCTAGCTTAGGCAACAGAGCAAGACTCCATCTCACAAAAAAATAAAATAAAATAAAATAAAATAAAAAGACTGCTTTTTAAGTATCATTCTTCAACAAAAGGAGTAAGGTGTCCTTGGAAACAGGATTGAGTGTAGGGCTAGAGCAGGCTGAACACAAGATGAGCCCAAAAGTAAAGAAATGCTCACAGAATGATGGGAGCATGTCAAAGGATGCATGAGTCAACTTGAAGGAGCTCCCAGTTGCCACGTAATGTGAACAAAAAGTACGCAATGATTGTAATGAATTCTATCCAGCAGAATAAAATAAATAAATATATGACCATACTGAAGTAAAACAAGTAATTGGGTGAATAAATTGGGAGAGCTCTTGCAGGATAATTCCGTTTAACAAACTGTAAGTAGAGGGAATCATGAAAATAGAAAAATCATTTGGAAAACAACACAGAAATAATTGTCGCAAGCAGAAATGCTAAATTAATGGGCAAAAGTATGAGAAACAGAAGAGTTTCATAGTCTCAAATGATCTCTCCACACGTTTAATTACAAAAGAAAAAATTATAACTTTGCAGTGGAGATGCTTGGCAGACACCACCGTAACCAAGTAATCAAAGTTAATGTCTCCAATAATAAGACATTAGCGTCACATACATCCTGATGTGACACCCTGAGAAGGGCACAACCTTTGTGATATTTTTGCCAAAAATGCATGACCTTACTCTAATGATGATGAAACGTGAACCTAATTGAGAGACATTTTACAAAATATTTGTCGAGTACACTTCAAAAACATCAAGGTCATTTAAGATAATAACACTGATTGGAGGAGACTGAGGAGGCCTGATAATGAAATACAACGTGAAGTGTCAGCCTTGTGAAGATAGATGAAACTGTCAAAAGTACTTTGTTGTAAAAACAAGCAATAATAAGAAACTTAGAATGTTTACACTTCTGGAATGCTTTGGAGACAGAAATCAGAGGGTTGCCTAAAAGTAAGAGTTTTGCTGGGGTTACACAGTTGTGACCATATGGATTTTTAATGGTGTATAGTGTGTCTACAAATAGGTAAATCTGTTATGGTACCAAATCCTGTGCCCTGTTTCAAAGAGAGAATTTGTAAAATTTAAGGATGTGTTGGAAATTACTAAAAAGCAAACAAAACAAAAAAATATAAATGAGTCAAATGGACAGAATGTGCCAAGGAGAGCAGAGCAGTTGCTCAAGAAGCAGGAAATGGATTTGTCTCACTGCTGTTGCGGGTGACTTTCCAAACACTTTAGGGCAGGAACCATATCTGTGTGTCTTTTCTCTGCAGCTTTTGAACTTTATGCTGAGAGAAGTTCTTGAGTACTGTGCTATTTACTAACTTGTTATAAGAATTGAGTTTGAAATGCTGTGCACACGTGGTCTTCACATTACATGCAGGTGCCCAGCTTGACCCTCCAGCTCTTTTAGAAAAAAAAAGGACCTATGACCATCCTGGCTAACACGGTGAAACCCTGTCTCTACTAAAAATACAAAAAATTAGCCGGGCATGGTGGGCGGGCGCCTGTAGTCCCAGCAACTCAGAAGGCTGAGGCAGGAGAATGGCGTGAACCCAGAAGGTGGAGCTTGCAGTGAGCCGAGATCTCGCCACTGCGCTCCTGCCTAGGCGAGCGAGACTCCATCTCAAAAAAAAAAAAAAAAGTCCCCACAAAAAGGTTTTTATAATTATTTTTCAACATTTGAATTTTGGAGACACATGATAGAGAACTGTGGACTTGAGATTGATGAAATCCGAGTTTTATTTCTGTCTCTGCCACTAGTTACTGTTGAGCCATTGCCAAATAATGTGACTTTCTCCGCTTTGATTTCTGTCTTTCGTGAAATATGAGAGGGTATATTTCTGGGATGATGGAAAAATCAAATGAGATAGAAAATAGTGACCGGGTGCAGTGGCTCACACCTGTAATCCCAGCACTTTGGGAGGCCAAGGCAGGTGGATCACTTGAAGTCAGGAGTTCGAGACCAGCCTGGCCAACATGGTGAAACCCTGTCTCTATTAAAAGTACAAAAATTAGCTGGGCATGGTAGTGCATGCCTGTAATCCCAGTTACTCGGGAGGCTAAGGTGGGAGAATTGCTTGAACCCAGTAGGCAGAGGTTGCTGTGAGCCAAATGCCACTGCACTCCAGCCTGGGCAACAGAGCAAGACTCTGTCAAAAAAGAAAAAAAAAAAAAAAGAAGAAGAAGAAGGAAAGATCTGTGATATCCACAGAGTACCTTACAAATGAAAAGAAAATGGTGATATGTTACTGCTTTTTCTCTAATTAGAAGAGGATTGCATAGTGAAAATGTTATATAGATGAAGCATGAAACAGCTGTTGGCACATTAAACCATCTTTTTATAGTATAGTTATTACAAAATTCTGTAAGGAAGAAGCTTGAGGATAGTTATCATATCATAGTGAGTTGAGACCTGACTCAGCCCTTTAACAATTTAGCTTTTTTGCAAGATTGAAAGCAGAGAGTGAGGTTCAGGAGCCTATTTATTTACTAAAATTGTTATCCATCCTGGAGAAACTTTGCTAAAGTATTCGTTCATTCTGGTGGAAGGATGAAATGTAGACTATTAAAGCAATTTAAGTTGTCTCTTGCTGAAACGTTGTGAGGTTTTAGGAAGAATGGCTTAAGTGAATGGGTATTGAATTTAATTTTCCTGATACTGTGATAATAAAAAATATTTTTAGTCCAGTTGTTTGCCCTTTGGCTATTAACCAACAAGGTGATTAAGTGAGACTTTATGCAGTTCAGATGATGTCCTTTGGAACCACTTCATGTGGTTTCAGCTAACTAGTTTCATTTCTTGGAGGCGGATGATGCTGGCAGTTTCCCCCTTAATTTTGCATAAAAGGTATATAGTTCCTTAATTACAGACAAATTTCAAAAAGATGAGAGGATAAATCTTTGAGGAAATCACTTTCCTCTCTTTATTCAGATGCCATGAGGGGTTTTTTAAGTTGCTTGGCAGCTTTCTAGATGAACATTCACTTGTCTGTTTTTAAAACATTCCCTCTTTTTCTGGCCTGAAAAGTATGCAAACATGAATTCACTTTGTTTTATCTGTCTCATGTGTGTGTATGTGTGTGTGTGTGTAACTACATATTTCCTAGAGAATTCTATTTTTGTCTTTTTTCTTTTTCTTTTGTTTTGTTTGAGCCAGAGTTTTGCTCTTGTTGCTCAGGCTAGAGGCAATGTGCAGTCTTGGCTCACTGCAACCTCTGCCTCCTGGGTTCAAGTGATTCTCCTGCCTCACCCTCCCGAGTAGCTGGGATTACAGGTACCTGCCACCAGACCCAGCTAATATTTGTATTTTTAGTAGAGACTGGGGGTTTCACCATGTTGGCCAGGCTGGTCTCAAACTCCTGACCTCAGGTGATCCACCCGCCTCAGCTGCCCAAAGTGCTGGGATTACAGGTGTGAGCCACTGCGCCCAGCTGAGAATTCTATTTTAATGAAATTATTTTGTATAATTTCCCAGCCCAACACTAGTCCATGATATTTTAGGGCAATAAAATTTGTTTCTTACATTGTAATTTATCCTAATGCTACACTAAAGAAATTCTTAACAGGAAATTAGGTGGTCTAAATGGGGTCTAAAGAGACAGACTTATAAAAATACTCTAAACAGCAATGGTAAACAACTATGGTGCTGAAACTTGTTTCCTTCCTAGTTCCAAACCATTTCAGAAACTGCAAGAGTGACCTTTATTTCCTTCTCTGTAGCACACACGACTATAATTTCCCATGACTATTTATGGTCTGGACAGCCCTTCTCTGACTTCCTTTTTTTTTTTTTTAATGTCAACGGAATACGTGTTTCTTTAATGGAAAATGTTCTATTTTGGGGAAGCTGCTTTTCCTCAGATAAGTAATGGAGTTGGTGTTTGTGTGTTGAAGGGGTTATATGAGATTGAAGAGTTTTAAATTAGTGGACTGAGAGCTTGGAGTGACAGTCCTGGTGAGGACTCCTAATAGCCTTTTTTTTTTCGTATCCAAGATTAAAAATAACTGTGCTTGGTATTTTGTATTATTTTTAAGGATGATTTTCTTCTTCTTTTTTTTTTTTTTTAAGAAATGGCAGAATAGTCCTGAATTGAATGGTGAAAATTTCAAACCAAAGTGATTGAAGTGAGGGAATAGTGTGGCTCATCAACAGGGTTGATCTGGGGGCCAGGGAGAGGCATGGGAGATTTGACCCTTCTAACTCTTGTAGGCATGTCCTATGTACTGAGCACTGTCTCTTTCCCACCTGCTGCAGCTGCACAGTTGGACATTCGTCATGAATCAGGAGGGTCATCTCTGACTCCTGAGTGTGACACAGTCCGTCCCTTTGGAGTGATTTGGAACCTGATCACAGCAAGGATTTGTTGCCATTCCCCAGCTTCGCATTGTGCGTTTAACTACATTTCACAATCACCGTGAAAGATTTTTTATTTATTGTTTTTGACGATTTGTTATCTTAGTTATAAAACCATTCTTTATGCTTTATCCACTTTTCACTCTAGCATCTGGAAAGTGTGGCAGCACGTATATTGTTTGTTTTAATGTGAAATTTATTTAAGTACAATATAAGTACAGAAAAGTGGCCAGATCATAAGTGTAGCACTTGATGCATCATCTCAAAGTGAACACACTTGTGTAACCAGCATCTGGACTAAGAAACAGAACATTACAATATTTGAAACGTTACACGCCCTCTCCTGGATGCTGCCTCCTTTCCCTCCCTGCCTAAGAACATTACAATATTTGAAACCTTACACGCCCTCTCCTGGATGCTGCCTCCTTTCCCTCCCTGCCTAAGAACATAATATTTGAAACCCATACGCTCCCTCTCCTGATGCCTTTCCTCCCCCCTGCCTAAGAACATTACAATATTCGAAATGTTACACGCCCTGTCCTGGATGCTGCCTCCTTTCCCTCCCTACCTAAGAACATTATGATATTTGAAACGTTACACGCCATCTCCTGGATACTGCCTCCTTTCCCTCCCCAACTAAGAGTTACTGCCATCCTGACTTCTGTTACTACAGAGTAATTTTGCCTGACTTTGAACTTTATGTAGTTATGGGATCATACAGTGGGTCTCCTCTTTTATCTGGCTTCTTTTGGTCATTATATGTTTGTGAGATTCATCCTGTTGATACATGCTGTTTTAGTTCTTTATTCTCATTGCTACATCATATTATGTTGTTTTAAGACAGAGCAAATTATCTCCTGCACTTGTGAAAGTCAGTAAAATGTGCATTGGACCTTATACTGAAGAGGACTCAAGTCACTATGTGATTTAGTTGTATTGTGATCTAATACCTGTTTTATTAGTGTAAGAACCATTTATTATTTATTTATTCACCTAATTTTTATAGAGGCAGGATCTTACTTTGTTGCCCAGGCTGGTCTCAAACTCCTGGCATCCTCCTGCTTTAGCAAGAACTTTTGATTACAAAATAGGAAATTGTTTTTCTCTTCCTTAAGTCAGAATATTAACTTTACCATATCACTTTCTCTTCCACTCCCCGCCAACTATAGAAATAATTGCCTTCCTCTTAACTTTGTGCTTCCATAAAACTTGATTGTTTCTCTGTATTTAATGCATATAGATAGCTATTGTGTTCATCATAGTTAATGGATCACAGATACAAATACTTGCTAACTGAACTTCTTGAAGCCAGGGCTTGTCTTTTCAATTCATGTTTCTAATCCCAGCTTCTAATATGCCTGGTATCAAAGCTTCTAGGTTTCTTGAGGAGTTTTGTGACTTTTCAGTAGCGTTTTGTTACATTTTGTCATTGTAGCCTGAGATTCCTGAACGCATCTGCGAACAAACTGGAAAGCCTTCCTCCAGCCACGCTTTCTGAAGAGACAAACAGTATCTTACAAGAGTTGTATTTGACAAATAACAGCCTCACAGACAAATGTGTGCCCTTGTTAACGGGACACCCGCATTTGAAGATCCTTCACATGGCCTATAACCGACTTCAGAGTTTTCCAGCAAGGTAAAGGAGAATCGTAAAGCTGTGTTCTGAATTGGGTTTCTCAAAGTGTATTCATAGAAAGATGAAAGCTGAAATATTTATTTCCCAGGTGATATCAAGTTTGTTTCCTTGTTCCTGCTCCATTCACAGTTTCCTTTATATAAGCTGTGATGACATTTCCCTGAAGAGAAGTAGATTGGTTTTCCTCATACGTGTCCAAAGACCTAATCACAAGAATGTTCTTAAGATTTTGAAATAAAATGTGTTGTTTAGCAGGTATGTTTTTTCTTTTACTTCTTTTTAACCAGTCAGATTAATTTTTTAAAAAGCTATTATCCTAGAGCCAGGTGTGGCGGTGCGTGCCTATAGTCCCAGCTACTCAGGAGGCTGAGGTGGGAGGGTCACTTGAGCTCAAGAATTCGAGACTAGCCTGGGCAACATAGTGACACCCTATCTATTAAAAAATAAATAATAAAGTTTCCAAAAACATTAACCTAATAGGGTATGTGGGAATTAGAATGTAAACCAGGAACCTGAAAATCCTTCATTATCTACCAACTTTTATATTCATACTTACGATGTACAGAGCAGTGGTAGACTCTACTACCATAGAAACTGTAACATTGCAAATTATGGCTCAAAAGAGTCCATTTTTAATTTGTTTTTACTTTAATTTCTAATTTTTGGGGAGCGTTGACATTATATCTAGCTTTGAGTGAATCTATGTGCTGAGCCTGCCATGAGGATTTACCCTGTTTCCATTTCATTGGCTTTTATCCATCTAACAAGTTAGGCCTTGGAACACACACCCACGCATCAAAGAAGCAAACACTAACCCTTCTGGTATTCTGCTTGTGGTAACTGTAACTCAGCACTGGGGCTAGACCAAAACACTATCATAGCCTCCCTCTGCTGCCTTCAGGGCTACCACTCTATTCAAGCCCTTGCTAAGAAGGAAGGCCCATGTATGTGTTGACTTAAAGTATTGCTCTGTTTTTGGCGTAATGAAATACTTACTTTCCTCCTCATTTGACATTAATGATTAAAATATTTTATGCTTACTTCCATCTACTTTTACTTCACTATGGAATGGGGAAATTATATTTTTGGAAAAAACCATGATAATCACATAACAGCAACCTATCTGAAAGGGCTCATTGTCTTCTTTCAGATGATGAATGTCTAAACCCTGCAGAGGAAAGGATCATCAGCTCTAATTCTGAGGATATACCCCCAGTGACCCATGCCAGGTGTAATCACTCACGCTGAGTGGAGAGAAACTTTTAACACACCTTGTAAAAAATCCGTCTAGGAATGAATTCTGTCTCCCTGTGGTTGTGATGTGGCTCAGTAGCTCCCCTGCAAACCAGAGCACCTTAAGAGCTGGGTCTGTGACCTTGCTATTTCCCTCAGCCTCACATTTCACACAAGGCCCACACTTAAATGGTTGCTGAATTAAAGAACGTGACCACCATCTAGTCATTTTGTCTTCACATCTTTTGCCACCTTCTTTTTATGTTGTGAGTTGGAAATTTCTTTAACTTTTTCTTCTGGGGGCCTGTTTTCTGTGCTTTTAATCATTTTTCATGCACCATTACCCTTTAGTTTCAAGGCACAGGGCTGGCATCTGCTTCTGGTGAGTCTTCAGGAAGCTTACAATCATGGCAGAAGGTGAAGGGGAGCCATTGTGTCACATGGTGAGAGAGAGGGCAAAAGAGATGCCAGGGTCTTGTGTGAATGCACAGCATGTGAATTCAATTATTACCATGGGAAGGGCATCAAACCATTCATGTGGTATCTGCTCCCATGACCTGAACACCCCCTACTGGGCCCCACTTCTAACATTGGGAATCAAATTTCTTTTTTTTTGAGACGGAGTCTCGCTCTGTCGCCCAGGCTGGAGTGCAGTGGCACAATCTTGGCTCACTGCAAGCCCTGCCTCCCGGGTTCACGCCATTCTTCTGCCTCAGCCTCCCGAGTAGCTGGGACTACAGGCGCCCGCCACCTCGCCCGGCTAGTTTTTTGTATTTTTTAGTAGAGACGGGGTTTCACCATGTTAGCCAGGATGGTCTCGATCTCCTGACCTCGTGATCCGCCCGTCTTGGCCTCCCAAAGTGCTGGGATTACAGGCCTGAGCCACTGCGCCCGGCCTGGGAATCACATTTCAACATGAGATTTGGAGGGGACAAATAATCCAAACCATATCACTATATTTCTTTCAAAATATGATGACAGCATATTTAAATAATATTCTTAGAAATTTGGGCTATCATAGATGAATTACTTCATAGTCTGTGTACAGATTGTTTGTAGTATATTCTGATACCATACTGGATGTATATGATATTAAAAAGTCTGACTTCATAAGATAAAAACTTAGTTTTTACTGTATCTTATCAACAAGATAATCTTTATATTTGAAATATGACAGAAAAATAATACAGTTTTTTTTGTTAAATTGTTTAAAAGTGTACTGTGACAAATGAAACTGTAACAGGTAGAAATGATACCAAAAAATTTAAACTATTATTCACCTTATGAGTCTGAGTCACACTAATGGGGAATCCTGTGCTTCTTGGAGTGGAAAGAGGGTCAAAACAGTGCCAGATGCTATTACAGTGATTGCAGAGGTGGAGGTGTTGGTTTTTCTTTCAAAGTTATAAAGAATGCAAGAAACCCTGATTCTGGAATTTTTCTTTAGTTATTGTAATTATTGATGAAGATTATAGATGAGGAAGATTGAACAATAAAAGACATTCTTAAACAGAAATATTAAATTAATTACATTAGAACATATTATTAGATAAGGTTGGAGAGATTCCTTCTTGGTAGATGTTTAGCAACAATTGAGAGAAATGTCTTTTGGCCCTGGTGTGAATTTGCACTCTGCCAGAAGTCGAAGAGGTGATCCATATGGGCTTTTAACACCCCTTGCTCCTTACTACCACTTTGTATTCATCAGTGATGTCAGAGGAATTGGGGGAGTGGAGGTTGAAGAAAAAGCTTATCTTAATATGAACTATAGATCTGTTCTCTACCTCCCCCTTGAGTTTTCAGTGCCACTACAAAGAAATCATACTCTCTGAGCTCTTTTAAGGCAGTTATATTGGATTAATGCTGGCTTTTGATCCATTTCAATAGTATTTTCATTAGTGTTCAGACCAAGCTATACAGTAACGTGATTATTGCCAGGGTAACTTAATTTCCACACAGACTTTTAAGAGGAAAAGGGCACCCATTTTCCTTCTTGTTGACAATTTGAAGAGTTGAATAGTTTTTGTTCTGTAGTGGGAAAGGAGGTGTTAAAATATTTCAGTACTCCAAAATGATAGTGAAAAAATGGTCTTGTTTGTAAAAATGACTGTTACAAATGAATCCTTAAAGTCATAGCAATTTAATTCATCCTTTGATTCTCATCATATATTATTTTCTTTTAAATTGCTTTATTTTCTTTTTTTTTAGTAAAATGGCGAAACTGGAGGAACTTGAAGAAATTGATCTCAGTGGGAATAAGCTGAAAGCCATCCCAACAACGATCATGAATTGCAGGCGCGTGCACACTGTGATTGCTCACTCCAACTGCATCGAGGTCTTTCCCGAAGTTATGCAGCTCCCAGAGATCAAGGTATGTGGTTTCATTTCATAAACTCTGGCTTTCAGGTCAGCAAAGAGAGTTGACTTGCTAATTCATCAACTCAGGACGTTTGCATCTTTGTTGGATTTATTCAGAATGGAGGCCCCCATTAGCCCTTACTTCCTCCTTCCTAACCAATGGGCTACACTGTTGAGTCAGCAGAGTTAAAAAAAAAAAAAAAGGCAAAACACTGGAGCATGTTTTGGGAAAATTGGATTTCTAGGCTCAGTCTCTAACTTACAGTATGACATGAGGCTACCCACATAGCCACCCTGTACTTCTTTATCTGTTAATAGTTGTTCCACTCATTTCCAGGGTGGTTATGAGGCTCAAAGGATGAGGCTGGTGTAATCGCAGTTTGAAAAAGGTAACAGTACCACTACACATCCCTCCCCACCAACTCATCTAGTTAAATAGCACACCCCACTATCGTAGCCCACTAGTGGTAATTCCCTATATAGACAAAGCGTCATTGCTGTCACCTAACATTGATTTCAACTGAATGAAATTGGCAGATCAGATATTATTGTCATTTGATAGGTAAGGACACTGAGGTGCTGAAAAGTGAAGAGATCTGTGTAAATTAAGACAGCAGATTGGTAGCAGAGGTAGTCTGCAAGTCCTGACTGCTGACTTGAGGTAGACTCATGGGATGAAACCAGTTCACTAGAATGAAAGCCATGTAACAACCATGTGTTCCTATTTTGTTTCTTTTTTGGCAGGGAAATGGTACAGAAGTAAAAAGTTCTTTATGTACAATGTAGTTTTTCATTTGTATCTTAGCATTTCTAGTTATCGATTTTATGCTTAATGAAAAATAATTTGGTGGTTACAGACTTGGAGCATATTCTAATCTCCTAACAGGGAACAGGAGTAGTCCAACTTAGCCATTCTTCACTTTCCAGGCACTTCCTGATATAAACCTTGTGTTTCAGATTAAGAAAGCGAATAGACATTTGAAGACATTTTAAATGGCTTGCATAACTTTTTTTTTTTTCTTTTTTTTGAGATGGAGTTTCACCCTTGTTGCCTAGGCTGGAGTGCAATGGTGCAATACTGGCTCACTGCAACCTCTGTCTTCCGGGTTCAAGCGATTCTCTCGCCACAGCCTCCCGAGTAGCTGGGGTTACAGGCGACCGCCACCATGTCCAGCTAATTTTTGTAATTTTTTGTAGAGACAGAGTTTCACCATGTTGGCCAGGCTGGTCTTGAACTCCTGACCTCAGATGATCCACCCGCCTCGGCCTCCCAAAGTGCTGGGATCACAAGCGTGAGCCACCACTCCTGGCCGGCTTGCATAACTTTTTATCCCAACAGTTTTTACACATTTATATGGTTGAGATGTGTACAAGCCATTGTGTGTGTGTGTGTGTGTGTGTGTGTGCGCGCGCGCATGTATGTGCATGTGTGCTTTAAGCCACGAAATGTTTTACCTTGGGCTTTAAGAACACTATCTCATACATCACAGTGGCATTTTAAGATGTTTGTTATAAATTTCCAGAATTTGGTCCAGCGCGGTGGCTCACACCAGTAATCCAGCACTTTAGGAGGCCAAGGCGGGCGGATCACGAGGTCAGGAGAGCGAGACCATCCTGGCTAACACAGTGAAAACCTGTCTCTACTAAAAATATAAAAAATTACCCGCATTTGGTGACTCGCACCTGTAGTCCCAGCTACTCAGGAGACTGAGGCAGGAGAATGGCATGAACCCGGGAGGAAGAGCTTGCAGTGAGCTGAGATCGCGCCATTGCGCTCCAGCCTGGGCGACAGAGCGAGACTCCGTCTCATAAAACAAACAACAACAAAAAAATGTCCAGAATTTTTACTTTCTGTGTAGTAACTTTCACATTGAGGAAGAGCAGTGCTCTGAAGGGAGACAGACCTCCAGTTGGATCCCAGCTGAAAATTCACTGCTCTGTTTCCTCGTATGTTAAATAAAGAAAAGAATTGGCCGGGCGCGGTGGCTCAAGCCTGTAATCCTAGCACTTTGGGAGGCCGAGACGGGTGGATCACGAGGTCAGGAAATCGAGACCATCCTGGCTAACACGGTGAAACCCCGTCTCTACTAAAAAATACAAAAACTAGCCGGGCGAGGTGACGGGCGCCTGTAGTCCCAGCTACTCGGGAGGCTGAGGCAGGAGAATGGCGTGAACCCGGGAGGCGGAGCTTGCAGTGAGCTGAGATCCGGCCACTGCACTCCAGCCTGGGCGACAGAGTGAGACTCCGTCTCAAAATAAATAAATAAATTAATTAATTAAATTAAATTAAATAAAAAAAAAAAGAATTGGTACTTTCTTTATAGTATTGTTGTGAAGATGAAATGAAGTAATACATGTAAAGCATTTGAAATAGGAGTGTCACATAGGAAGAACTCCCTAAATGTTAGCCATTATTAATCAACACATGCTCTCACTGTGGTTCATCTGTAATGTTGATTATATAGAGCAACTATTTTGGCTGAAGCTCAACAAAATCCAAGAAATTTATTACTTAGGCAAATTGTTTATTTGCCTTCAGCACAGGAAAGATGTTGTCAGCTAGACCTTCCAGGGATTCCTCAGCTGCCCATTACTTGACATAGTGGCTGTGCGGTGTCATCTTTTACCGGGGGTGGTTAAACTGGTCTCTTATGTGTGGTGCAGGTGAAATTCCAGCACAAGAGAAAGTGAGAGTCTCAAGATTAAACCTCCTATTTGCTCGTCTTAGTGTCTGTACCCGTCTTTTAATGTTGTAAATTCTTAAATGTAGATTTAGATTCTTGTTCTGGGGTTTTTTGTTTGTTTAAATATCTGGTTTAAAATACAAATAGAGGCCGGGCTTGGTGGCTTACGCCTGTAATCCCAGCACTTTGGGAGGCCAAGGCAGGTGGATCACGAGGTCAGGAGTTCGAGACCAGCCTGGCCAACATGGTGAAACCCTGTCTCTACTAAAAATACAAAAATAAGCTGGGCACCTGTAATCCCAGCTACCCAGGAAGCTGAGGCAGGAGAATCGCTTGAACCCGGGAGGCAGAGGTTGCAATGAGCCAACATTGCAACACTGCACTCCAGCCTGGGCAACAAGAGCAAAACTCCGTCTCAAATAAATAAATAAATAAAATACAAATAGAAATTTAGGCCAAGCATGGCAGCTCGCGCCAATAATCCCAGCACTTTGGGAGACCGAGGCAGGTGGATCACCTGAGGTCAGGCTTTCAATAACAGCCTGGCCAACATGGTGAAACACCGTCTCTACTAACAATACAAAAATTAGCCAGGTGTGGTGGCACGTTCCTGTAGTCCCAGCTACTCAGGAGGCTGAGGCAGGAGAATCACTTGAAGCTGAGCAGGCGAGGCTACAGTGAGCCGAGATCATACCAGTGCACTCCAGCCTGGATGACAGAGTGAGACTTCATCTCAAAAAAAAAAAAAAAAAAAAGAAATTAAATGTTTTTAGATTTTAACTAGATTTTGCAAAATACAAATTTTGCTGTATGAAAACTAATCCTCTTCTAGACTCTTGCTTGGATTCCTGGATTACAGAATCAGTACCTTTGTTGCTGTTGAATTCCTTCCCCTGTTGTCTTCTCTCTGTACCCTGCTTTACAACTCCTTTTCAGTTTTACTTCCCATATTTTTAAATGGTTTCCATTTTTTTGCTCTTTGATTGATTTTCCCCCCAGCTATTACACCTTAGCATTTTTCTTATGTTAACAATATCCATTCTTTCAGATTGAGCTCTTCCATTACCAGTAGATATATGTTTTGTTGGGGTTTTTTGGGGGACTGAAGAACATCAAGTATCCTTTATGTATAAACATATGCATGTTTCAGCCCTGGACAGATAATATTCTTGAAAAAGATAGTAGTTATATTATTTCAGAACTCCGAATTGATATTTTTATGTTTATTGATATTTTTATGTTAATTGATATTTTTATGAATATTTTAAGTTGCAATGTAAATATTTATGTATATTTGAATATCTAAAAGAAAATTTCTTGTAAAAATTGTGTTGTATCTTAAATGATAAATATACCTATAAAAGTCTTCATTGCAAACTGTGCCTTAAAGCATATTTTTAATGTAAATGGAGTAATTTCATTTCTACAATGAGATTTTCCAACCTGTATTAAATTTTTATTATTGAGTTAATAACCCTACATTACATTCACACAGTTTCTTGAAAATAAAGTGCAATAGATGTTACTTGTAAAGCATCTCATAAAGGTATTAAGATCCTTGCAATTTTAAAAACTTAGCAGATAGCATTTCAGAAGAGATAAGATCATGGTGTTATTAACTAGCTAGTTTCACCAAGCATTGTTATCTTTTCAGACATTAAAAGAAAGTGATTATTCATAGCTTTGTGACCAAAGTTTTAAAAACAATTACTGTTTAAAAGAGCAAACAAATCTCCATACTGAGATGTATGCTAAAATGTGTTTTTAAAACATCTGAATAATTAGGCCCTTACTCATGTAGACCTTAAACAGACTATTTGCACCATTTAATCTTGGATAAAATTGAATACTGGCATTTTTTTCATTTTGATATATCTAATGAGATCTGTAAAGTGATCATCAGGTGTTTTGTATTTGGATAGGGAGGTTATGTAAGTTATTAGTAGGAAAAATAAAACGTGTTTTTCAGAATTTTCCAGTGAGCCCGAGTGTCCTCACCTTTGTTTAGCCCTTTTGCATTGATCTTCCAGACTCCTACCACCAGTCCAGTTTTGCTTGGAGTAGATTGTGTTCTCTTTTGGTTCTAAAACAGACAGACCTCCCTCTGAATACAGATTAGCTCTCGATCATCTAGTAAGGGAAACAAGAGCTGAGTCACACGGCCTAATAGACGTAAAAACATCAGCTTGGCATAATGCTTATCCAGATGCCAGACTTGGTTTGGCTGGACCTGGACCTAAGTCCATGCTAAGGCTACTCATGGCTGAGGAACCTCAGAAGCAGAGGTGGCCATGGATATGGCCCTTGTTTCTCCTTCCACTGAACTGCATAGCAGTCACATTAGTGATATAGTAATTTTGCAACAAAAACCAAGCTATTAGTTGAGTAACTTCTAAATAGTGACCTATTCTAAACCCTTGCCCTGCTCTTTTTGACATAGGGTCTCTGTCACCCAGGCTGGAGCCAGGTGTTCTAACCCTTTTTTGAAGTGTATTTTAAGCAGGTGAAATAAGTGTTGATACATGCGGTGAATGAAGTTTGTAATTTGGGATTTAAACATCATATCAGCAACTTCTTTGTCAAATTTCCATGTTCCTGTGGCTTATTGATTCTAAGAATGCATCTTTTTAGATGTTTTCATTATCTTTAGAAGATTATTTTCATGCTTGTTCCATGCAGTAATAAACTGCTTGGCTAAGTTGAGTGAACTCATGTCTAAAATCTGTGTTACCTTAACTGGGAAAGAGAGTATGAAGAGTTTTAATATGCTATGCTCTTGAGGACGATGGCTATAGGAAGTTTAAAAAATAAACTTAATATAGATCAGCTCTCAATCAGCTACAGAGAAAACTACAATCCCATAGTCACCATGTAGCCAGACTTGGCTTGCCTGGCAACAAGCCCTGTTTGTTGTTCTTGTCTCTAAAGTCAAATGAAATAGAGAATATCAGCTCAGCCACAAAGACACAAAGAACAAGGGGAAATGACTGGGTCAGAATGGATGAAAGAAAGTGGGTTGATTCTTGGGGAAGTAGGAAATGGATACGAAGACAGGTCAGGAACCAAGTTTAGACTTCAGTTGGGTGGCGTAGTTGACCTAATAGACGTAAAAACATCAGCTTGGCGTAATGCTTATCCAGAAACCTGAAACCAGGAGCAGTCATTATTATGGTGCTGGAATCAAGTTAAGTAATAGTTACTTAGGAAATGTTCCAACCGTTGCGGAGTCTAATGTCAATTCCTGTTTGAGACAAGGCTCGATACAAGGGCTAAGGAAAGAGGAAGCAACCAGTGTCTACTGGAAAGTGGCCATTGAAGCCACTCTGCACCCAGCCTCACCAGGAACAGGCTAGCAGGAAGTTAAGACTGCATATTCTCTCTTTCAAAATTGGTGTAATGAGTTAACCCAGGGTAGTTTTGTGTGTGTTTGTTTTTAACTCTGGTTTCAGCAGATCTTTCTAAATTCAGAGCCATGCCCATTCTAACAAAATATTGCATACATTTTACGGAATAAGTTACGTATCTATACAGACGAACAATTAGTCCTTCATGAGCTCATGCATTTTAGAAGGCATTTCTTTAGAGAGGCTTCTGGAGAAAGGAGCACCATGACTCAGAGTCCTCAGAAGAAGTAGTCTGTGAGGTGGTTACTATGGTGCTCTTCAGATCCCTGAGGGCAAAGGGAAGTACACTCACACACCCAGAAATCTGGGAGACGCCTGGAATCACCTATAAATTTCTTTTCATGTATCTTTTTCAGTCTAAAAATTCATGCTCATTTTACGTTCTACTTTTTATCATTTCTCTTTGTTTTAATGTAAAAATAATGGCTCTTTCCCTCCTCAATCTGAGTAAAACTGAAGCCCCCAGATGCATGTGCCAGGCATCCTATAACTTTGTAATATACCATTGAGTACCCCCAAGGGCACACATAATCAATTTGAAGAAGTGATGATGGGCCAGGCACGGTGGCTCATGCCTGTAATCCCAACACTTTGGGTGGCTGAGGTTGGAGGATTGCTTGAGGCCAGGAGTTCAAGACCAGCCTGAGCAACATGGCAAGACCTTATCTCTTTGAGGAAAAAAAAAGAAGTGTATGATGTAAAGAAATTGCTCAGTTTATACAGGATACATTTTCTTAAAGTCAAAATTTGCAGATAACTTAGTTTCAGTGTTTGAGGAAATTCTGTATTTGAGCAAATAGAATACTAAGGATTGTTACCCTGCTTGTCATTTTTATCACCTCAAATGCTTGCCAATTTTAAGAAATCTTTTCCCAAGGTTTCTTCAAGGCTTCCCAAATCTAAAATGCAGTTGAGAAAATCATAGAGACACCGCATGTAAATTTAAAAGGAATGCTTTATATGAGATTAAAGGTCTTTCTTTGCAGCTTCCTATAAGGTGAGGAAGTTTAAACATTAATGCACATTTCTCAGTAATTATATATAAATATGAGTTTTAAAAAAAAATCATAAGGTCTTGCTCTGTTGCCCATGCTGGAGTGCAGTGGTGCAATCATAACTCACTGCAGCCTCAACTTCTTGGGTCACAGGAAGCTCCCACCTCAGCTTCGTGAGTAGCTGAGACTCCAGGTGAACAGGAGCCTGGCTAATTTCTGAAAATTTATGTAGAAATGGTCTTGCTGTGTTACCCAGGTGGATCTTGAACTTGTGGCCTCAAGCAGTCCTTCCATGACAGTCTCCCAAAGTGCTGGGATTACAGACGTGAGCCACTGCACACAGCCATAAATATGATTTTATGTAGAAAAATAGTACTACACTTTGACTCTCAGGTCTGTGTTTGGGGTAAAAGGTGAGTTCAGACCGACTTATTCAGTTAATAAACTTGCTTAGTTTTTTTTTTTTTTTTTTTTTTTTTTTTTGAGACGGAGTCTTGCTCTGCCGCCCAGGCTGGAGTACAGTGGCCGGATCTCAGCTCACTGCAAGCTCCGCCTCCCGGGTTCACGCCATTCTCCTGCCTCAGCCTCCCGAGTAGCTGGGACTACAGGCGCCTGCCACCTCGCCCGGCTAGTTTTTTGTATTTTTAGTAGAGACGGGGTTTCACGGTGTTAGCCAGGATGGTCTCGATCTCCTGACCTCGTGATCCACCCATCTCGGCCTCCCAAAGTGCTGGGATTACAGGCTTGAGCCACCGCGCCCGGCCCCTAAACTTGCTTAGTTGTATGAACATCCCACGTTAGGGATCACTTAGCCTTTTATAACACCGGGAATGTATAGTAGTTTAAGAGAATTTGACTAAAAGTTGTATATTGAGAAATAGTACATATATGTGTATATTTATTTTACTATTAAGCTGAAATGTTTGGCTTCCTATAGCATCGTAAGAAAGGGAAGCAATGTAGACTGCCTCTGTATGAGACACAGTCTATAGGATCCACAGTTCATTGTCTGATCCCTCTGCCTGTCCAGCCTTATCTTCTGCTCTGGGGCCCAACAGTCTCCAGCCTCAGCAACCACTCATAGCGAGTTTCCTGATATGCCACACAAATGTTATTCTTGTCTCCTTCCTGCTGTACCTGCTATTAGCTCTCCCTAGATGTCCACCTGTTCTCACATGCCTGATTAACTTTGATTCTGCACAGAAATCTTCTCTGGAAAGGCCTCTGTGGGGTCTTGTTATCTGTCCCTCTACTGCTATAACCTGGTTGATCATACCAGCTAAAGGTGTATTGTTTATTTCCCCCACTATCCTGGGAGTTCCTCAAGGGCAGGGACTGTATCTGCCATCGCCGTATGTCCCTAATGTTGGCTTATTGCCTGCCGATTTGTAGATCCTTAATTTCTTTTAAATGAATACTTGCATTTATTTACTTCTTATGAAGTCAGCAGGGAAATATGTTATACACCAGCAGCTTTTACCTTGCAAGGGTAAGGAAATCCAGACTGTGATTGGGATCCTCATTTTTGGAACTGACTGTGTCATTGGGGAGCACGGTGGAGGTGGTGGACTGGGGATAGTCTGCAGGAAGAAAGGAAGTAGGGTGTTACAGAATCTAGCAGCCAGTAGGTTAAGTTGCCATTTCAAGGCAGTACAGGCAGCTGTTTGGCAGATGATATATAATACATTGCTATGAACATTGATATGCCTGTTTCTGTGGTAATGTTCTGAAGAAAACATAATAAAGATAGGCTCCATGCAGCTTTTGTGATAGTTACACTTAAACTGTACATCAAATTGAATTTATTTTTCTTTAAGATATAATGACGTTTTTATGCTCTTATCTAAATGTGTTTGTAATGATTTTCCTCTAAATCAAGAGTTCCTTCTCAGCTATGAGTTATCTCACTTTTTCTGAGGGTTGCATGATTTTTTGGGTATTCTTACCAGAAGTTGGATTGTAACAAAGTAATTTTTGTTAGCTATATTCTAGAGTGGGCCTGAAAGAGGGAAAGATAATTTTCTTTTAGTTGTGTTTTAGCCAGATTTAACATTCTATTTAATATATTTTTAAGAAAGTTGTAGTACACTAACCATAGAGGTACATATATTAACAATATAAAGTGTCATTTTTTCCCTCCAGTTTCACTCAAATATTTTCTATTTGGTTAGTGGTAACCATTATAATGATTCAGCCAACAAGTGTTTGTGGAGTACCTCAGCAGTCAGCCTATGTTGAGGACTATTAAAACAACATGACAGAGTGCTTCTAAGTGTGTTGCTCACTGTGTTAACACCGGGAGGGCAGCACCAGATACCAACATCCTGTAATTTTTTTTTCAACTTTCTATAATTTCTGTGAACAAACCTCCTTCCTGTGTGCAGAAGTATAAAAGGGTGTTTTTGCTTATCTGCTGTTAAAGAAAATGGTTGCATTCTTATGTAGAAATAAACAATGATATTTAAAATGTATTAAAATTGCATTACAATGCTATTTATTCTATGCTGAACTTAACCTAAGCACTGGTATCTCAGTTCCCATCCTAGCAGATTTAATTACTGAAGCACCTTACAAGAGTCCTCCATAAATTCATTGACAGAATAATTGTTACGTGCCAGGCAATCATTTGTTCATTTGTTCATCCTTTTAATGAAACCATTTGTTGAGCATCTACACTTCCCAGTGCACTGCGCTTAGGATATCCGGGGAGAAACAGCAGCAATCCCTGCCCTCCAGGAAGTCATAGTCTCATGGAAGAAATAAGTAAGCAGATAATTATAACAAGGGACACCTAATTGAAACAGGGTGTAGTAGAGTTGGCGTTGAGTTGAGTCTGAAAAGGAATCAGGGCCGGGCGCGGTGGCTCACGCCTGTAATCCCACCACTTTGGGAGGCCGAGGCGGGCGGATCACAAGGTCAGAAGATTGAGACCACAGTGAAACCCCGTCTCTACTAAAAATACAAAAAATTAACCGGGCGCGGTGGTGGGCGCCTGTAGTTCCAGCTACTCGGGAGGCTGAGGCAGGAGAATGGCATGAACTCGGGAGGTGGAGCTTGCAGTGAGCCGAGATCTGGCCACTGCACTCCAGTTTGGGCGACAGAGCGAGACTCCGTCTCAAAAAAAAAAAAAAAAAAAAAAAGAGGAATCAGGCATATTGCACCAGATAAAAAGCAAGAAGAGCATGAAGAAAAGGGTTCCAAGCACAGAGAGAAGCATATGTAAAGTCACAGACAGATGAAAGCATGTCACATGCACGAGGTGCAGGCACTCTGGCATGGGTGGAACATGGAGTGTGAGGAAGCCAGTGTACAAAGTTGGGGATGCCTTGTTGGACATTCTGAGGAGTTTGGTGTCGGGTTGAAGGACACCTGGGAGCAGGCTGACAGACTGAAGCTGGAATGTGAGCAGGTGGAGTAAACCACACTGAGAAACCAACCTGACAGCATACGAGGCTGACAGCATACGAGGAGTGCATCGAGGGAAGCAAGACCAAAAGCAAATTTCCGGTGTAGCCAGAGCCTTCCAGGGGAAATGGGACGCAGGTCAGTCCAGGGTGGTGGAGCTCGATGGAAAGGAACCGGCTGCAGTGAATCAAAGACTGTGAATCAAAGACTGTCACGGAGCCTTGGGGAGCAGACAGTCCTGGGCAGAGGGGAGGCACAGGAACATCATCTCTAAGAAGGTCTGCGTTACAGCCTCCAGCATTATCTTCATAAGTAATTAGTTACCCTACTGAACTCATTTCATAATTTGATAATTTAGAGAATGAGCTATTTTATATCTGTAGAACAAATTTTTACCAATTTCATAAAATTCAGTATTGCTGCAGAATGCCTTTAATCCTTGACCAAAGGCATTTTCTGACTCTGAATTTGTCTCTGTCAACTACTTGCATCCTAAATTACTCACACTTATTAGCTCTTTATTTCCTGTCCCATCAGTGTTCAGTAGATTGTATATATCCCCATTTGTTGTCCTGCGTTGCTGATGTGTACTGACTATGTTGGTAGCATGTCCCATTATTAACCAGTATTATCAGGTGTCAGTTTTTCATTAAACTCTGGTTGACTGTTGATGTAACCATTATTTATAATTGAAAAAGAAAAAAAGAAAAAAAAACAAAGCGAAAAAAAGAGATGACCGTTTTCTCTAATATTAATATTGAGGTTAAGTAAATTAATGTACATCTACTAGAAGTAGTATGGGGCTATGAAAGGTGGTAGTATGTTAGGGCATTCAGGCTGCTATAACAACATGCCTCAGACTGGATAACTTATTAACAACAGAAATTTCTTGCTCACAGTTCTAGAGGCTGGGAAGTCCAAGATGAGAGTGCCAGCAGATTTGGTCTGATGAGGCCCTATTTCTCATAGATAGTTCCTTCCATGTATGCTTGTCTGGTGGAAAGAGTGAACAAGCTCACTGGGTCTGTTTTATGAGGCCACCAATGCCGTTCATGAGGGCAAAGCCCTTATGACCTAATCCGCTCCCAAAGGCCCCACTTCTTAATACTGTCACGTTGGGGATTAAGTTTCAGCATATGATGAAAATTTGGGGAACAAACATTCAGACCATAGCAGATGGGAATAAAGGTGGGGAAAATGGTTGCAGTAGAGCGATAGAAGAGTAAGTGAAATGTAATGAAATTGCACCTACGTTTGAGATTTTTAAGGCTTTTAAAAATTATATATGAATAAGGCTATAAAAAAAAAACAGAATGCTAAAAAAAAAAACAAAAACAGAATGCTAACCCTGGTTGTGTTAGGGTGGTAGATTTAAGGATATGTTTTCTGAGCTTTTCTTTTTGCTCAACTTTTTATGGATAATGTGGTTATAATGCTCTCATAATAAAATATGATGATTTACAATGGCAATACAATTTTTTATTGCTATTATTTGGAAGCAACAGTATGAAATATTTTGTGTGAAAGCATTGTGTTGTTTGAAGTCTAGTGAAAATATATTTATCCAAAAATACAGGTTTTCATTTTACCCAATCTCTACCCTTCCCCAATCCATACTAGATTTAAGTTCTTTGAGAATTTTTCCAAATAAAAGGAAGATTTTGTCTACTTTTAAGATCCTGACGTTCTTGAGTATAATCTCCCTCCTCCCTTTTTTTAAAGAACTGAAGAGAGAAAACAATTCCTCTTTTGATCATTTCTGTAAGCACTTTTGAAACTTACAATAAGGTACTAATTCAGCCAGATAATTGAATGCTCTCCACCCCATACTATTGAACCTATAGGTTCTGCATTCTCATATCTAGAGCGCTGACAGCTCCATTTCTCTTGCGTATGGTGAGCCTTCTCCACCTAGGTTCCCTGCTCCCTGAACACAAGGGCAGCCCCGCTTTTTACAGTACACCTTATTTAAGCTTTACATCAGTTTTGTGAGAAAGGAGGTATCATTTCCACTTACAGGTAAAACCTGATTTTTGTTGTAATCACCATGACCTTTTTGTGATTTTTCTTTCAAGTTAAATTAGGCAGGACCTGTTGGAGAGTCCAGATGTTGATGCCTTGAGAGTAGGATCCATACTTGACTCAGCCCCTTTTTTTGACACAGATTAGGCAGGTTTACCTGCTCGTGTAGCTTTTGCCAATTTCTTATTCAGCTTCTTTTGAAATATCTTCTCATTTTGAGTGTGTGTTACCTGCCTTTTCCTCATTTTACATGTTCTTTGCTTGTTTTTTTGTTTTTGTTTGTTTTCTGTTGTGTTTTTTTGAGACAGGGTCTTGCTCTGTCTCCCAGGCTGGAGTGCAGTGGCACAGTCTCTGGTCACTGCAACCTGCACCTCCCAGATTCTTTTTTTTTTTTTTTTTTTTTTTTTTTTTTGGTGAGATGGCGATTTACCGTTGTTGCCCAGGCTGGAGTGCAATGGCGTGATCTCAGCTCACTGCATCCTCCACCTCCCAGGTTCAAGTGATTCTCCTGCCTCAGCCTCCCGAGTAGCTGGGATTACAGGCATGCCACCACGCCCGGCTAATTTTGTATTTTTAGTGGAGACGGGGTTTCACCGTGTTGCCCAGGCTGATCTCGAACTCCTGATCTCAGGTAATCTGCCTGCCTTGGCCTCCCAAAGTGCTGGGATTACAGGCGTGAGCCACTGTGCCCTGCGCACCTCCTGGATTCAAGCGATTCTCATGTGTCAACCACCTTGAATAGATGGGATTACAGGCGTGTGCCACCACCTGGCTAATTTTTGTATTTTTAGTAGAGATGGGGTTTCACCATGTTGGCCAGGCTGGTCTCAAACTCCTGACCTCAAGTGATCCACCCTACTCGGCCTCCCAAAGTGCTGGGATTACAGGCGTGAGCCTCTGTACCCAGCCTTCTTTGTTTTTAGTTTTGTTTTAAGAAATTCCTTTAAAGTTCATGTTAATGTTTGAGCTGTAGTTCTCATGGCATGGAGATTTTGTGAGCAATAAGAAAATCTATTAGGATTTTTTAGTTAATGCTTGATTTTAAACGTGGAGATAAATGTAAGTGGAAAATATGAGAAGAATAAAGAACATGGATTTTCTGTTATTCAAAGAAAATAAAAAAAAATTTTTTTTTGCATTTAGCAAAATCTATTTTAAATGTTTATGGCAAAGTAACAGATAAGCCTCCTTTTCCACATTTGTCTAGTATATTATAATGAATGATCAGATGGATTTGCATGCAAAGGGTAGGAGTATAGAACTCCATGAAGAACTTCTGTAGACCATCTCTTTCTTGTTTGCACTTGTTCCTTTTTCAGTGTGTGGATCTGAGCTGTAATGAGCTAAGCGAAGTCACATTACCAGAAAACCTGCCTCCCAAACTGCAGGAGCTAGACCTGACCGGAAACCCTCGCCTTGTCCTTGATCACAAAACCCTGGAACTACTGAAGTAAGTATTCTGTAAAGCACTGTATCCCCATCATTGTCCACTGGCAGTGGGCTTCATATCTCAGTGAAAATGGGAAACAAAACATGAAGCATCATTGACTTGTTAGCTGTGTTAACACACATAACAGGACATACAAGATGCAGGGAAGCAATGAACAACCAAGATGTAACTTAAATCTCAGTAGTCACTGATAACGTGGTTGTGACAGTTAATGCAAATGTTAGGGAAGGATTTTAAAAGAGATGTAGGGAAAACTAACAGTGTGGCACTGAAATCCAGGGTTTTTTTAAATAAGACTGAGGATGTGGAGTAGGTAGATCCTACCAGCAGTTAGATCTTCACGGTATGGGAAAGTTCATTGATGCTGTTTCATTCTTGATATTGATAAAGAATTAGTGGTTGGAGTTTTCTATGTAAAACCTTAAAGGTCCGCAGTAGGAAAGATACCTTAATAAGAATGTTCATCATAGAACTCTAAATAGTCTATTAAGAATTAAATAATGTTCCACAATTGAATATTACAAAGCCATTTAAAATTATTTAGAGCTATATCGCTAACTCAAAAGATCTTTACAATATATTAAGTGAAAATATTAATAAAATTAACAAAGAAGTTTTATAGTATAATTCAATTTTTGCAATATAAATTTTTGTGCATTGGGTATATGTACATGTGTATGCATACACACACCTAGAAAATGCCTAAAAGGATATATAACAAAAGTTAAAGTGGTGTTATTCTCTGGATAATAGTATTATGGGTAGTGTTTATTTTCTTCTTTAAACTTTTCTGAATTTTCAGAATTTTTGGGGGTATATCAGATCAGTAGTAGTTTTAAACATTGTCATACATTAGTCATTATGCATGCAATATATGTTTATTCAATGTTGGAATATTTGTTGCTGAAAGTCATTTTCCATTATTTTAAGAAAATCAGTAAAAAACAGTAGATTTTTGGTGAATGGTCCATTAATACTATCCTAGGCTGTAGTGCAAACCAAAGTTTGAAAAGCACTTAAAGTGATTCCTGGATAGAATTGGCCTAATTAGTGCCTAATTTGTTGGCATTTTAAGTACTTGATGAGAAAATTAATTTTGATGCATAGTTGAAAAACACTGCCTGAGTGTCCTGAGGAAGGCGTAGAGAACGAGGTTCTCTCCGTTGTTGATCACGTGTATGAAACCTTGGCCTAAACCCCTCCATCTGTCCAGACCTATGAGAAAAAAAATGGCCTACATGATCTTTAAGGTGCTTTTTAAATTCAAGAAAATAATGGATTATCAAAATAGATCATCTTTAAACAGATAGCTTTTGAGTATTTTTTACATGTAGGATACAGACATTTTTGAGCATTCTTTACAAATAAAATTGAAAAATAATTGCACCAAAATGTGTTAATAAATGGAAGTAGCCACTTAGAGGAAAATTAAAGTTACATTCTTATATCACACCAAAATCCAGCTGAAATAGTTGAATCTGTAAAATTAAATGATTTTCAAAAGTAATAAGGAATCATGTGAATATCTTCACAAGTTAGAAAAAGACTTTTTAGGCCAAGAAATGAGGGGAGTAAGTGGCAAGAAAAGAAATCAGTACATGTAGATTGGTTTCAATATTTACATTGCATATGTTTACAGGTAAATATACTTTTTATACATTAAAGTGTTAAATGTCTATTTCCTATTTCAGAAACTCAATAAATATAAATGGCAAATGACAAACTGGGAAGAAAAATATGAAAAAAGCTTTAATATGCTTACTATAAAGTGTTCTTATAAGATAAGTACTTATAAGAAAAGTACTCAAACAGAAAATAAACAAAGGACATTAGCATTTAACAGAAACAGTACAAATAGTTACATGAAAATGTGTTCAAACTTATTAGTATATCAAGTAAATACAAAATAAAATACTTGAATAACATTTTCCCCCTCGAACTGGTGCTGCTGAAGGACTGTAATTTGGTATTACACTCTTCTTAAAAACAGTTGCTGTACTGTGTCAAGCTTTTTAAAATATTCACGTACTCAGACCAAAGTGTCCTGTAGCAAAAAATGGTAATATTCTTAAAATGTTACCTTCCGTTTAACATCTGGAAGGCTGTGTATTCTTAATGACTTGGAAGATTTTCCGTATATTATTTGCACTTTTAGAGGGTTGGTTTATTTGTTTTATGTCAGCCGGGTAGGTGCATATGAGGACTCTTCTGTGAGATTGAGCTGTGGTTCACAGAATTCTCTCTGACTCATTTAAAGATATACAAGATGGCCGGGCACAGTGGCTCACGCCTGTAATCCCAGCACTTTGGGAGGCTGAGGTGGGTAAATCACCTGAGGTCAGGAGTTTGAGACCAGCCTGACCAGCATGATGAAACCCTGTCTCTACTAAATACAAAAAAATTGGCAGACAAGGTGGCGCATGCCTGTAATCCCAGCTACTCGGGAGGCTGAGGCAGGAGAGTCACTTGAACCTGGGAGGTGGAGGTTGCAGTGAGCCGTGTTACGCTATTGCACTCCAGCCTGGGCAACAAGAGCAAAACTCCATCTCAAAAAACAACGATATACAAGAATCAGCATTCAGTTCACTTTGGATAACTGCTCAGCCGCACTGTGTTCAGCTAGACAGAGAGAGAAATTGCTGCTCCACTAGAAAGAATTATTTGTGTGCTGGGGAGAGGGGGCAGTTAAGAGTTATTTTTTTTTCCCCTTTAATAATCAGGTTAGGAAATTGAATTATTTCTCTGAAGACTTTGTGTTCTGTAAAAATTATAAATGCCTTTAAAAATGAGCCTTCACTTTTCCCAAGACTTCAGGATGGTATCTAAGAGCCTTAGGATATGTCTTAAGAAACCTATTGTATTGCGTACTATTTTAGATGGTTAAAATTGAGTACCAGGTCATATGGAGAACAAATAATGGAGAACTGTCCTTTTTTTTGTTAATGCCTCTTTTATTTATAGAATTGAAAACTTTGAAAAAAAGATTTAGCTCTAGGCTTATTGTAAAACAAGGTATTAACTTGATTTGGGAGTTTTCTATTGACACTAGATTTATGTTTTTCAGGATAAGATGGAAAGTAAATGTTTGCTAGTAATTGAGAGTAGAAACTTTTCTTTAACCATATATTTTTAAATTTCAGAAAAATTGCCACCAGTTATTTCTAGATTCAAAGGGAATACTAGGTAGATATTGATTTACTTTTTAAAGCTTTAACTGGTTCTTAGGAAAGGTATATAGTATTTGTTAGATTTGGGAGTAATGAGTACCAACAGATAATTTTAATTCTTGTGGTTATGACCAAAACTATGTAGGTGTTGCTTCAGTTGTCAACAGATAGTACGTATACTTTTTCTCTTGTTTAAATAATAATGAGGGGGAAACTTAGTGGCAATTTACGTGTAAGAGGACTTATTTCACCTTGTGGTAGCCAGCCTTTTAACAGACTAGTTTACATCTGTTAATGACTTCCTGTTTAGGGGCACAGAATGCTTTCTAGAGGCTGATTTTTATTTATATTATTTTTATTTTTATTTTTATTTTGAGGCAGAGTTTCGCTCTTGTTGCCCAGGCTGGAGTGCAGTGGCACAATCTTGGCTCACCACAACCTCCGCCTCCCGAGTTCAAGTGATTCTCCTGCCTCAGCCTCCTGCATAGCTGGAATTACAAGCATGCACCACCATGCCTGGCCAATTTTTTGTATTTTTAGTAGAGATGGGGTTTCTGCATGTTGGTCAGGCTGATCTGGAACTCGTGACCTCAGGTGATCCGCCCGCCTTGGCCTCCCAAAGTGCTGGGATTACAGGCATGAGCCGCCGCACCCGGCGAGGCTGATTTTTAAGAAACGCTATTTGAGAATTTATCCCTTTAGTGTTTCTGTCTTGGGTCCTGTTGGATCAATTATGGCATATGAGGGCTGAGGTGAGGTAAGAAATCTCCCAGTTTAAATACATACAGTTAACTTGTAATTTATTAAATACTCCTCATTTACTTTGTAATTTTATGTATATGTTTTATTTTATGATATTAGTCTTAGCATACTTGGCTATACCCGTGAGGAGAGTATTGGAAGCTCCAGGGAACTGCAAGTCCGTGATAGTATTTGGAGGGGTTATATGGACAGAAATTGGATTTGGAGATGAATATTGCAGAATTATCTCACATCATCTAAATGCATTATAATTGTGGCTTAGGTGTTTTGTTGTTGTTCTTTCTGAGTATTCATGGTGTAAGAATACACCCATCCTAATACTTAAGTTTTGTTTTCTCATGCCAAGGCTGAGAGCTGTCCTTGTCATTCCCAGGAGAGAGCAGTCATCTAATGTAGAATGTGTGAAAGTCTCTAATAGCTGCTTTATGATGCTCATTAAAAGTAATTTTCATACTCTGTATGTATGCCCCTTCGTTTTCATTACAATGAGTAGCTGGTTCTTGTTGCTGATAAGTATTTCAGACACATTAAACACAGTAAGTACAGAGTGCTTAACAGGTATTTTTTTTATTTCTCGGATAAAGATAGCAATTTGCACACATTTGGTTTTAATAATTCCTGTTCCCTCCCTGTTTCTCTTGTTAGTAATATCCGCTGTTTCAAGATTGATCAGCCTTCTACAGGAGACGCTTCTGGAGCCCCAGCTGTTTGGAGTCATGGTTACACTGAAGCTTCGGGGGTAAAAAACAAGTAAGTCAGATGAGACTTCAGAGGAAGAACTGCCTCCTGCCTGTCTCACTCCTTTAGTTGGGTAGAAAGAAACTCAGTGCTGTAGCACCTACTTTTCTCATGTAAAATTTCTTTGAGTATTCCAAGCTTCCCCAGAGTGAGGCTCCCTCATGACTTATGTTTGAACATTAAGGGAAGGCCCTGTTTGGAATCACATAGTCTCCCTTAGTAGGAGTCGTTGCTAGGATACAAGGTAACTGACACATTATATCTGTGTAAGACTCCAGTGTTTGGAAAAGGCCTAGGTATTGAAATGCATCCCTGCTCCTTTGAAAAGCCCCTTTATCTTTCTCTGACGCTTGTTTACCAAGCAAAACAGAGATAGTATTAAAGGAGAAGTAGCTTAATTGTGCATATTTAAGATCACTCATGTTATTGACTATGGAGCTGTTTTTACAATCTAAATTAGATTGGCAGGAGTTTGATGTCCGTTGCCTCTAATGTCATCTGCTTGTCTTGCCACCAGAACTTGCCCATCTTAATATCTTTTTCTTTTCCATTTTCCCCACCCTCCCCTCTCTTAGATACAGATGTTGATTTTTCCTGAAAAATGTAACCAGGCTTTTCAGGCTTGCTTGTATTATATGAAGAGGTGCTAATAATTAGTACCTGGACAGGTAAAGAATCCTATAAATTAGAATGGTCATAATTTAATTAGCTGAAGTATAAGAACACAGAAGTCTGAAAGTAGGGGAAGAACAGAAAGTGGAGGTAGATCTAATAATAGCTAACATTAGTATTCAACCCTGGGCACACATTAGAATCAGTAAGGTAAAGAAAATTTTTTAAAAGTCTCCCAACCTAGACTCATTAAATCAGAATGTTTTAAAATCTCCCCCAGGTGATTCTAATATGTGTCTAGGCTTCAGAACCACCGACTAGCTGAATACTCTTCATGGAAAATAAAAGGTTTGGAATTGTTGCTGCCATTCTGCCTGCTTTTCTTTGGGACAGAAAACAGCATCAACTCAAATTCTGGATCTGACACATTGATCTTTTCCCCATTCCCTAAGGTGTCATTTGGCCTTGTGCTCTCTAGAGAAGAGTTAACAACTCTGTTCTCTTTGCTCAGAAAAGGCAGAATAACCTGAGGAGGTGTGCCTTAGTTCTGCCTGGGCTCCAGCTACTCCCTGATTTCCATGGACTTTGCACAGTATGTCATTGTGTTGGGGCAGAGGGGAATTCGTGTATTCTTTAGCGCACTCAAAGTTTCTTTCTGGAGATCATTACTTTTTAGATCAAAGGATCTTTTATGTCTTCCTTACAAACACCGGTATGTGAAACTGCTCATTTCTGAACACTAATGTGAAATCTAAGATTAGTTTTTAATATCTCTGTGTATTAATGTCTATTATCTACTCAATGTGTCTTAATGGAGCAAGTAACCAAGTAGATCTGGGTGGGCTTTTCGGCATAATTCCCCCTTCCACAATTGTGTCACATAGTACAATGTGTGGACAGCAAAGTGCACTACAACCCTTTGAATTGTTCTAAAGTGAACACACCTTCAGACTACCACCTGCATCCAGAAATAAAAAATGAAGAGTCATTGAAAGATATAAATAAATAAATAAATAAATAAATAAATAAATAAATAAATAGAAAATGGACAGCATCCCAGTAGTCCCAGGCTATGCTTTGCCCTCACTTGCTATGTCCCCTTGCGTTTTTTACCCTTTGGTTTTGCCAATAAAGGTTTCTCGAGAGCTTTTTGTTTGTTTTTTTGGTGTTTTTTGTTTTGTTTTTACTTTGTTTGCGTTGTCAATGATCATTTAAACAAGCAGTTTGCTGCTTGACACCTTGAAAGAAGGGGAAAACTGTGGTTGTCCTCTCTCCAAATCTCAGTAGACATCTCTTCCTCCTTTGGGGAAACCCAAGAGGGAACTACAGTTGGATAATTAGCCTCTTTTTTTTTTTTTTTTTTTTTTTTTGAGATGGAGTTTCACTCTTGTTGCCCAGGCTGGAGTGCAGTGGCACAATCTCAGCTCACTGCAACTTCCGCCTCCTGGGTTCAAGTGATTCTCTTGCCTCAACCTCCCAAGTACCTGGGATTACAGGCACCCGCTACCATGCCCGACAAATTTTTGTGTTTTTAGTAGAAATGCAGTTTCACCGTGTTGGCCAGGCCAGTCTTGAACTCCTGACCTCAGGTGATCCACCTGCCTTATCCTCCCAAAGTGCTGGGATTACAGATATGAGCCACTACTCCCAGCCTAGCCTCTTCTTTAGATTAAAAACCAAACAGGAAACTTCACCAGAAAAGAAATGCTGAGAATGATCACCACTGTACTTAAGAAAAAAGAAAGAAAAAAAAACTACGTTACTGTATTTTTTTTTTCCTCTTTCATACTGCCTCATTCCAGCTAGCAAGGGGAGCCTACAGAAGGAAGACGGAATAAAATGACTTTAAAATTTAACTTTGCCACTAATTGCCTTATAATTTTGGATAACTTGTTTTTCTTAATAAATAGAGGCAAGAATTTCAAAATATTGAGATAGAAGCCAGACTGCCTGGCTTTGCACCTGAGTTCTATACTTTCTTGCCGTGTGACCATGGGCAGTTTCTCAGTCTCTCTTTAGCTAAAATAAGCAATAAGAAAAAACTACCTATTCTCATGGTGTTGTTAGAGGATCACGTGAGTTAATATGTATGACATACTTAGAACAATGTGTGCCATATAATAAACCCTATTTAAGTGTTAACTACTACTATTATTGATTATAATGGTCATTGCTATTATTATTTATCCCTGAACTCCTTAAAGGGAGGGATTATATTTTTAAGTTTATGTATCTGGTATGTAGCTGTGATACATAGCAGGTGCTTAATAATTTTTTTCTCTTTATTTATATATGTAAGAAAGTATACTCTATATTCAGTAAAATTCACCCTTTTTAATGTACAGTTCTACAAGTTTTGGGGAAAGAATATCATCATGTGTAACCACCACTACAGGGTATAGACCAGTTCCGTCACCTACCAAAATTTACCCCATGCCCCTTTTTGTCAATTATTCTCCCCAACTCCTGTCCTTGGCAACTCCTGATCTGTTTTTTATCTCATTGATTTTGCCTTTTCCAGAATGTCATATAAAAGGGAATTATATAGTATATGGCCTTCTCAGTCTGACTTCTTTCCCATCACATAATGTGTTTGAGATTCATTTGTACTGTTGCATGTGTCAGTAGTTTGTTTCTTTTCATTGCTTTTTATTCCTAGTAGCATTCCATTGCATGGACATATTATGGTTTGTTTTTGTTTTACCCATTCACCATTTGAAGGATGTTTAGATTGTTTCAAGTTTTTAGCAGTTGCAAATGAAAATGCCACACGTTGCAAACAGTTACATACAGGTTTTTGTATGAATGCTTGTTTTCATTTCTCTGGGGTAAATGCCTAGGGATAAGGATTGCTGGGTCATATGGTAAGTTTCTTCTTTGGAAGAAACTGCCAAACTGTTTCCAAAGTGCCTGTATCATTTTGCACTCCCAACAGCAATGTCTTAAGAGTTCCAGTAGCTACACATCCTTACCAGCAGGTGTTATTGTTAGGTTGCTGTTGTTTTTTCCATTTTAATAATAATATCTCATTGTGGTTTTAATTTACATTTCCCTACTCTTTTCATGTGTTTATTTATCATCCATATACATTCTTTGGTGAAAACTTGTTCATTCACAATCAAATGTGATATTAGCTCTAGGTATTTTTGTAGACACCCTTTATCAAGTTAATTCTCTTCTATACAGAGTTTGCTAAGATTTTATAATGAAATCTTAGTTTTTATAATAAACAGATAACACATTTTGTCATAGGCTTTTTCTGTGTCAATTGAGATGACTGTATGGTTTTTTTTCTTCTTCAGTCTGTTGATGTGCTTAATTACATTGATTGATTTTAAAATGTTAAATACACTTTGCATTCCAAGTGTAAATTCACTTGGTCACAATGTAGTATCTTTTTTTTTTTCTTTTTTTTTGAGACAGATTTCACCCTTGTTGCCCAGGCTGGAGTGCAATGGCGCGATCTCGGTTCACCGCAACCTCCACCTCCCAGGTTCAAGCGATTCTCCTGCCTCAGCCTCCTGAGTAGCTAGGATTTCAGGCATGCACCACTATATCCGGCTAACGTTATATTTTTAGTAGAGATGGGGTTTCTGCATGTTGGTCAGGCTGGTCTCGACCTCCCGACCTCAAGTTATCCTCCCTCCTCGGCCTCCCAAAGTTCTGGGATTACAGGCGCGAGCCACCACGCCTGGCCTGAAGTATTATATTTCTTACATGCTGCTGGGTTAGATTTGCTGTTAATTTGTTGAGGATGTCTATGTTCCATGGTGGATATTGGTCTGTAGCTCTCTTGTGATGTCTTTGATTTTGGTATCGGGGTAATGCTGGCCTCATAGAATGAGTTGGGAAGTGTTTCCTCATCTTGAGTTTTCTGGAGGAGTTTGTATAGAATTGGTAATATATCCTTCTTAAATATTTAAAAGAATTCACCAGTGAAGCCATCTGTGCCTGGATTTTTTTTTAAACCTACAATTTCTTTAAATAGGATTATCTCTTCCTTCTTCTTGAACAAACTTTGGTAATTTGTGTCTTTCAAGGAATTTGTCTGCTTTATCTAGTTTTCAAATGTATTGAATGTATTGACATTATGCTTTTTTTTTTTTTTTGAGACAGAGTCTCACTCTGTCACCCAGGCTGGAGTGCAGTGGCACAATCTCGGCTCACTGCAGCCTCTCCCTTCTGGGTTCACGCAGTTCTTCTGCCTCAGCCTCCTGAGTAGTTGGGACTACCGGCGTGTGCCACCATGCCCAGCTAACTTTTTATATTTTTAGTAGAGACGGAGTTTCACCATATTGACCAGGCTGTTCTCGGACTCCTGACCTCAAATGGTCCGCCTGCTTCAGCCTCCCAAAGTGCTGGGATTACAGGCATGAGCCACCATGCCTGGCCCATTATTATGCTTTTAAAATCTGTAGAATCTGTAGAGATATGCCTCCCCTCTCTCATTCCTAATATTGGTAATTTGTGTTTTCTTTTTTTCTGATCAGTTTGATTTGGTTTATCAATTTTATTGATATTCTCAAAGAACTAGATTTTTTTGTTTGTTTTATTGATTTTTCTCTATAATTTTTCTGTTCCACATTTCTTATGTTTTAAGGGTTTTCTTTTGTTGTTGTTGTTGTTGTTGTTGTTTGAGACAGAGTCTTGTTCTGTTGCCTAGACTGGCCTTAAACTCCTGGCCTCAAGCGATCCTCCTGCCTTGGCCTCTCAAAGTGCTGAGATTACAGGTGTGAGCTATCACAGTCAACTGCTTTTCTTATTTTTATTATTCCCTTTCTTCTTGCTTTGGGTTTGTTATGTACTGCTTTTTCTAGTTTCTTTAAATGGAAGCTTAGATTATTGATTTGAGACCTCTAATTCTGTAACATAAGGATTTAGAGTTGTAAATTTCTTTCTAAGCAATTTCGCTAATATCGTTGGAGAACATGCTTTGTATGACTTGAATCTTGTAAACTTATTTGGACTTGAATTTTTGTCCAGAATCTTACCTATCTTGGTAAAAGTTCTGTGTGCATTTAAAAAAAAAAAAAATTGCTGTCAGGTGTGGTGCCAATTAACTCAAGTTGGTTGATATTGTTGTTCAAGCCTCCTACCAATTTTCTGTCTACTTATTCTGTTGATGGTTGAGAGGCTATGAATATGGATTCGTCTGTTTCTCCTTGTAGTTCTATCAGTTTTTGCTTCATGCATCTTGAAGCTCTGTTAAGTATGTAAACATTTAGAATGATGTAGCCTCTTGATGAACTGACCCCTTTATCATTATGACTCTCTTTATTCTTGTAACATTCTTTATTCTGAAATATACTTTGTCTGATACTAACATAGCCATTTCAACTTTTTTTGGATTAATGTTAGCATGGTATACCTTTAAAAAAATCCTTTTACTTTTAACCTATTTGTCTCATATTTAAAGTGGATTTCTTATAGGCAGCATATAATTAGGTCTTTTTTTTTATTCAGTCTGAATTTTTTGTCTTTTGGGTAGTGTTAAGGCCTTTATATTTAATGAAATTATTGATATGGTTAGGTTTAAACCTTCCACCTTACTATTGTTTTCTATTTGTGCCGTCTGTTCTTTATTTCCTTTTTCTTCATTCTTTTGAATTATTTGTTATGATTTGATTTTATCTTTATTCATTCTTACTCTACCATGCGTCTCTGTGTGTACATGTGTGGCTTGTTTAGAGTTTATAGTATGATCTTTAACGTATCACTGTTTACCTTCAAGTAGTGGTAATGTCATTTCACATATAAGAACCTTGCAGATATGTACTTCTTCTCCTGTCCTGGCCTTTATGCTGTTGTTGTCGTATGTTCTGCTTCTATCTATGTTATAACCTCCAAAATACATTACTATTATTTTTACTTTAGTTATTTTCTAAAGCAATGTTTCTCAACTTTAATACCATTAACATTTTGAACCAGATAATTATTTGTTGTTGCCTCCCAATAATTATTAGAATATTATTGAATATTCTATTGAAAATCACTGTTCTAAGGTGATTTTTAAAATAAGAAAATGAGGCTGGGCACAGTGGCCATGCCTATAATCCCAGCATTTTGAGAGGCTGAGGCGGGCGGATCACTCGAGGTCAGGAGTATGAGACCAACCTGGCCAACGTGGTGAAATGCTGTCTCTATAAAAAATACAAAAATTAGCTGGGCATGGTGGCGAGTGCCTGTAATCCCAGCTACTCAGGAGGCTGAGGCAGGAGAATCACTTGAACCCGGGAGGCAGAGATTGCAGTGAACCAAGATCACAGCACTGCACTCCAGCCTGGGTGACAGAGTGAGACTCCATCTCAAAAAAAAAAAATTTAAAAAAAACATAAGGAAATGTTTCTGTTGACTCACCTGGCTGTCATTATCGTTGTGCTTCATCATTATCATTGTGCTTCATCATTATCGTTGTGCTTCATTCTTTTGAACAGGTCCGGATTTCCATCTGGGATCATTTTCTTCTACCTTAAGGATTTCCTTTTCCATTTCTTTAGTGCCAGCCTGCTTGTGGTAAATACTTTTATTTGTGCATCTGGAAATGTCTTTATTTCCCCTTAACTTTTCATAGCTGTTTGTACTGGCTTAGAAATCTAGGTTGTTTTCTAGTTGTTTTCCATTGGTACCTTCAAGGTGTTGCTCCACTGTCTCCTACCAGGTTTCCAGGGAGAAGCCTGCTGTTGGGCACATCCTGGTTTCCCCACTCTACCTCCCGCCTTTGTTCCTGGTTTCTAGCAATTTGATTTTGATGTGTCTCAGTTAAGTCTTTTTCATGTTTCTCTTGCTTGCAGTATCTGTAGGTTTATAATTTTCTTCATATTTGAAATGTTTTCAGCCATCAACTCCTCAAAAGTGTTTTCTGTCTCTTCTTTTGAAGACTCCAATTCCCTGTAGTATATTAGGCTGTTTGAAGTTGTCCTGCCACTCACTAATATCCTGGCCTTATTTTTTTTTTCCAATCTTTTTTTTTTCTCTCTGTTTCATTTTGGACAGTTTCTGGGACACAGTTACTTGGAAACAGTTTGATTCTTTTGAGTTTGGGGTGGAGAAAGTCTCCAAATTTTCCACAGGTGTGGGGAACCACTGTCCTCCTCCAGTGCACTGACTGGAGACTCTGGTCACCCTGTCCTCCTTCAGCCCCCAGCTCTATCTCCTCAATGCACAGACCACAGCCTTCACCTGGGTCTTCCTCCCTGTGCTGCAGCCTGGACACTTCCCCAGGAGAAAGCTGGGCGGGAAGCAGGCTGTCTCCAGGATCACTGACCTGTGCTCTTACTGTCCAGTTGGGGTTTGTTTGTTTGTTTTTTCTGCCTTTTAAAAAAGTTATTTGAAGACTGGGCATAGTGGCTCACACCTGTAATCCCAGCACTTTGGGAGGCTGAGGCTGGCAGATTGCTTAAGCTCAGGAGTTGCAGATCAGCGTGACCAACATGGTGAAATCCCATCTCTACTAAAAATACAAAAATTAGCTGGGCGTGGTGGCGTACTCCTGTAGTCCTAGCTACTCAGGAGGCTAAGGTGGGAGAATCGCTTGAACCCTAGAAGTGGAGACTGCAGTGAGCCGAGATCACACTACTGCACTCCAGCCTCGATGATAGAGGGAGACCCTGTCTCAAAAAAATAAAAATAAAAATAACTTTTGTAAAGTCATTTGAGGCTTTTTCTATATTTGTGCATGCTTTTCATATAGGTTTCATCTATTTTTCCCAGTGTTTTCATTGTCTATTTTGGCTGGATGTGGAGATTCTCCTTAATAACTGCTTATTGAATGAATGCGTAGATACGGATTCCTAATCTCTGATTTCCCATGACTCTTTTTCCCCTTCTGTCACTGACATTTAAAAATAAACTCATCAGAAGAGAAGCACGTAGGAAGGCATGTGTGAAGCATAATTTGTGCTCATCCTTCTCTGCTAATCAAAATTTGCTGATAGAAATTAGCTGGAGTCAGTTTACCTGCCCTTAATCTGTCTGGAGTCACGAAGAAAGAGACAAAACTGAGATAGGGAAATCTTGAAATAAATAAGCACTGGGCTGGGCCTGGAGCAGGAGGATGAGTGGACTCAGCACAGAAGTGTGGTTGCCTTGCAGGTTGTGTGTTGCAGCCCTGTCGGTGAATAACTTCTGTGACAACCGCGAAGCCCTCTACGGTGTGTTTGATGGAGACCGGAATGTGGAGGTGCCCTACCTTCTCCAGTGCACCATGAGTGACATTTTGGCTGAAGAGCTGCAAAAAACAAAAAATGAAGAAGAATACATGGTCAATACATTCATTGTCATGCAAAGGTAAAACTCAGAGTTCCTGCTTACCTGCTGTATGTTTTTTTGCTCTTTGAGTGTTTATCCTCTGTGTTTTGACTATGAGTACCAAGATGCATTCAGGCAAGTTTGGTGTTGCCCAGGCATCAGGAATGGTGCTCCAGTTTGAGACATACTGATGTTCATATAACTTTGTGGAAGGCTCCGACAATGACAAGGAGTTAGTTTCTCTGAGAACTGGACCTTACTGGCCTTTATTGATTGCAGATTTTCATCAGATTGTTTGCAATGCCATTTTTCCTCCCAAATCATGTGAGCTCTGGAGGCTTTTTAGACTTTCTGGTGTGGGGACCTCTCTTTGAAATGGACCGTTTCTATCCTAGTTTCTTGGCCCTTATGAAATACTATCACTGGTTTGAGGTAGTGCAAACCTTTGTTAAATCAAGATGGTCAGATTTTAGCTCAGGAGTTAAATCATTCTTTATATTTTGTTTTCCCCTTTATTAAATGTTCAAGACAGTGTTACTGGCAGAATCCTAGGCCATAGCCTGGAGTTTCCACCAGCAGCAGAGTTTTAGGTTGCTATAGAAATTGTGGTATATTGTTTGTAACTCTTAGATGAGTGAGGATTCCCTCATTCAAAGAATTGTTCATTCTTATCACCTTCATGGCTTTCTAGGTGATAATGGAATTGCCTGTCTATAAATATTGTACTGCAGACTCGCTCATGTGGGACCCAGGAGTGATCAGCGTACTGGTACTTGAGGTCATGATAGCAGTCATGGTCTTTTGTCCTTATCTGTTCTTTCTCTCCCTTGATACTCTGCCAGAGCAAGTAGCTTTGTTAAGGGGGTAGAAGAAGTGTCTGGGGAGGAGTGTTCAGAGCAGCATTTACAGTGATACCTGCGTCTCAAATGGTTCCTCTCAGAGAGCTTGGTGGAGGCAAGCCTGGGATGGTTCTTGCTGCTACAGTCACCTCTGACTTTCAGATTCTCAGTGAGCATGTACAATTAGCAATTGAACAATAATGACTAATATCCAGCAAGCCCTTAATATGTACCAGTCATTGTTCTAAATTTTACCTTATGTGTCATAAATTGTTACCAGTTAGCGGAGTAATGTTACTGAAAGTGATGTACAGAGAGGTGAAGCACAGTGCCTACGGGCTAGTATGTAGTGCAGCCAGGACCTGACCTCGGGTTGTAAGACTCCAGAGGATGTTCTAACTAGCAGGCACATCAGCTTTCCTGGTTTTACCACCCTTTTGTTCTAGAAAAACATCTAGCATGTATCATATGCACACACACACACATGTGCACACAGACCAAAGCACAGACACATCCCTTCACAACCCCCAAGAGGTCTGCTTTTTATGCACCCTCAAGCACTGGGTAAGAATTAAACACTGAGAACCCCAATCTTGGATTACTTGCCATACTTTTTACGAATCACTGTGCCTAGGAAAGGGAGAAAATGGAGCTGCCTTGGAAAGGTCTAGAGCCAAATACCTGAAAGTTGGAGTTTAGGAGCCTAAACTGTCGGCCCTTCTCCAGGGTCTTTTGTGTTTCTCTTATTTTCCCTATCTGTTAAGAGGGTATGGGTTGTGTGGTGAACTTTGGGTCCTTAGGGGAACTGGTCTTTGTGCAGGATTTCCTAATGCATGCAAGTAGGCAGCCCTGGTTTCCATTGCTCCTCTTGCCAGTTGCTTACCTTACACATGTGATAGTAGCAGACAGTACCTTAGGGTCTGGCCTTGTAAAACAGGAGGCTGTTTTTCTTAACTTTCTTGCTCCTGTGCCACTCAGGAACAGCAGGGGCCTGGGCGGTGTTACCATTTGTGGGGCTTGCCATAGGAGTTCATGAGGCCATGGGAGCAATAATGGTCTTTTGTCCCTCTCTGCCGTTTGTCTCCCTTGATAATCTGCCAGAACAAGTAGCTTTGTAAGAGGGGTTTTTGATTTTTGATTTTCAGAATTTGCAGGTGCTTCCTATATTTGATAAGTCTGTGGATTAATTGTCATGATTAAAAAGATAAATCACAAGCACTTGGTATTCGATTACTAGAATGTCCTTTCTATGAGTTTTCTAGAATAGAGGGTACTGGGCCAGAAAGTTTTTACTATATAGGGCAGGAACATGAACACTCCAATACTTAAAGGCTCCTACCAACAAACATCCTTATAAGGGGGAGAGGGTTGTCAGGTTTTTCTGACGTGTGCCTGCCAGTGGGGTAGGGTGTTTATACCTGCTCTTATGTGCATGGTTTTTTCAATGTTCCTCTCCTGTGGACAGAGGGAATTTAGAGAAGCAGATAGAGAGAGAAGTCATTTTCCTGCTGTCTTTGGAGTGTGCTGATAGGGCAGTGTGGTTGACGAGGGTAACAGGCTGTATACAGCAGCCCAGGGGCATCTGCCTTCCAGAGCAGCACCTGTGGCTTTTAATGGTACAGTGATACTGTCTCCCAGTTGTGAGCCTCTCTGTGTGGATGTGTGTGGTGTCAGATTCCGGGGCTCTTTTCATCAAAGAGGCGGAGCAGTGTGTGCTTTGATGAAGGAAGCGGAGTGGAATCCCCAGAGGTCTCCTTCCTGGCCCTGTCCAGTGGTGCAGTCTTCGTGTTGAATTTGCAGAACTGGCACTGATGGACTGTGTTTGAGTGTCACCCCCTCTCTTCGGATTCCAGGAAACTTGGAACTGCTGGGCAGAAGCTTGGTGGTGCCGCTGTCCTTTGTCATATCAAGCATGACCCTGTGGACCCAGGAGGATCCTTCACCTTGACCTCTGCTAATGTGGGCAAGTGCCAAACAGTTCTCTGTCGAAATGGAAAGCCACTGCCTCTGTCCAGATCTTACATCATGAGCTGTGAAGAAGAGCTGAAGAGGATTAAACAGCACAAGGCCATTATCACTGAGGTGAGAAAAGAGGGCTTTTCCCCAGGATGGTGGAGAGGAGAGGAGACCAGATCATAGCAGAAACTAGCTAGGGAGCATTTGCCTTCAAAGAACCAACTTTTTGGTTCAAAGAACCAACTTTTTTTTGAAGTTGGTTCGACATTAGAATTCCAAACCCATAGTATCACAAAGCAAATGTCTTACATTATGACGTATGCTTGTCAGTTGCCTCTCTGCATCAGGCACTGTGCTGCGTGCTTCGTGGGCACGATCCCATTCCATGTTTGCAGCCACTCTACAGAGGGCTGCTTTGGTGGTTGAGGGCTCTACCCCTGACATCACACTACTAGTTTTCATGTCTTAGCTCTGCCACTTGCAGGCTGTAACCTTTAAACCTCTCTAAGCCTCAGTTTTCTCATCTGTAAAGTGGGAATAATCATGCATCTGTCCTATCTTACAAGGTTGGTACGACTTGTAAACTATGAAGGTCTATATAAGTGTAAGTCGTTGTTATTTTGGTTCATGTCTCACGTCCCATTTGAGTACACAGTGAGCAGTTCTCAGCTAGGGGCAGTTTGCTTCCCCACAAGACGTTTGGCAGCATATAGAGACATTTTTGGTCATCACAGTTGGGGCGGAGAGTGCGATTGGCATGCAGTGGATTGAGGCCACTGAGCATCCTACAGCGCTGCTAGGACAATGCCGCTCAACACCCCACAATGCACAGGGCAGTCCCCACAGCATGGACTGTGGTGTGTGTGTTTGGAGGACGTGTCTCAAGGTAGAGAAGTAAAATACAATACAAAACAAAACCTCATTGTTGAGTATTAAGCAATGCAAACAAAAGTGGGGAAGAGGCGAGGCACGGAAAACGAGAAGTCTGACGTGCAAACCATGATTCATGTAGGCCGCTGAAATCATTTACCTTCAATTGTGTTTGGCATAGTGTTGAACTAAAGTTGAATTCAGTGCATTCTGTCCACATTAGACTGTCTTCTGCTCCCTAACACAGTGTCTGCCATCCATGTTCATCCTCTCTGCTCCAAGAATAGACAGAGAACAAATTCACACAGACTCATTTGCACAGAATCCCATGTATAGCTTGAGTGTTTCTGTTTCTTTCTTAAGGCCCTCATCAAAGCCTATGTGGAATCAGTCTTTTTTCTCTACTGGACTTTAGCTTTCACCAGAGTCCATCTCAAACTGTACGTGGTTCTGTGGGTTTTATCAACAGTGTAAGACTGGAAACTTCTTGAAGGTAGATGTTTATCTGCAGGTCACCGCTGTCTGCCCATGTCATTTTTTCAGGCACAGGGCAAATGACCAACACCTTGATGAATTAGCGAATGGAGCAGAACTCCTGGAGCCCATGTTGGCAGCTTCAGTGCTCGTGAATCACAAAACCATTGGTTCTGATGGAGAGAAATCTAAAGGGATGGGCAGAACAGCAAGAACAGTTTCTGCCAAATTCCATGCTTTGGGGACAGATTATGTCAGTAGAATCAAGGCAGTTTAAGGTTGTGCTTGAAGCCCATCTTACTAATTGTACTAATAGGAATGCTTATCTGCTTATAAGTGTGGTGTGGCAAAGTTGTGTGAGAAGCTGGGAAAGACATCCCTAGGACAAGCAGGCACCTTGCCAAATCCCAAATAAAGGAAAGTGGTAGGACTGGAAAGGAAATGGATGTTCTCTGGAAGAAACACTTGCTCATCCCAGACAGGGATTTGTTGTAATGAAGCCTTTCCTGGAAAGAGGTGTTAAAACTAGGGCATGTAGAGATATGTCATGGACCTTAGAATCTCAAAATTTGAAGAATAAAGAACAAAGCAGGTACACATGGAAAAAAAAATCTTTTTATTGGCAAGTGGTCTGGCACTTTGGTAATTGGTTTAAATAGCATGCACACAGCTGAACTAAAGCCAGCAGATCTTGCCTTCTCCATTGGTCAACAGGAAATCAAGTTCGAGGAAGTTGTAAGAATTGGCATTTCTTCTTTAGCATCTGTTCTCCTGACAGGAGCATTCTTACCCACCTAGTCATGCCAAGGTTTTCTCCACCTCTTAAGTACTTTCAAGTCCTCTCTGGAGTTTTAGACACTGCTGCCACTTGTGATCATGGAGAGCAATGGAAGATTCAGGAGCATTGTCTTGATACATGCCTGCCTCGTGTGTCTTTGCTCAGGACTGGCTTCTATCAGAAAGACTCTTCCTACCTCAGAGTCTTCCTACGCCCAGCCCGTCTGAGGGCCGATCCTTGATCACCATGTTCACTGAGGGAGGGAAGATGTAAACCCACCTTTATAGGAGGAGCTGGCCAGCTATGCTTGCTGTGTGTAAGGCTAGATGATGGCTTGCTTTAGATAAACAGCAGGACTTGTGACCTAGTGTGAATGGGGTCCCAGTAACACACATAACCAAAATCTTTTCCTTTTGTCCCTACTGCTCCTTACCTGCCCAGGCCTACTACCTGGCGTTTCTGATGACAGGTGCACATTAACTACTCACTAGAGAGTGAGCCCTTCTTTCCTCTGTGGGCCACACAGCACTTCTTTGTGGTCCTACAGTTGAGACAGTCGAAGGACCCGCAGGGAACCTGCACAGTTGCCACAGGTGCTCTGTATTAACTGTCTGTCTGCAAACCCTTGTTCTTCCAGGATGGCAAGGTGAACGGGGTGACTGAGTCCACGCGCATCCTGGGCTACACCTTCCTCCACCCCAGTGTGGTGCCTCGCCCCCACGTGCAGTCCGTGCTCCTGACCCCCCAGGATGAGTTCTTCATCCTAGGCAGTAAGGGGTTGTGGGATAGCCTGTCCCTCGAGGAGGCCGTGGAGGCCGTGCGCAATGTTCCTGACGCCCTGGCTGCCGCCAAGAAGCTGTGTACCCTGGCCCAGAGCTACGGCTGCCACGACAGCATCAGCGCTGTGGTGGTGCAGCTCAGTGTCACCGAGGACAACTTCTGCTGCTGCGAGCTCAGCGCCGGTGGGGCCGTGCCACCACCCAGCCCTGGCATCTTCCCTCCCTCAGTGAACATGGTGATCAAGGATCGGCCCTCAGACGGGCTGGGCGTGCCGTCCTCCAGCAGCGGCATGGCTTCCGAGATCAGCAGTGAGCTCTCCACTTCCGAGATGAGCAGCGAGGTGGGGTCCACAGCCTCCGATGAGCCCCCGCCCGGAGCCCTAAGCGAGAACAGCCCTGCCTACCCCAGTGAGCAGCGCTGCATGCTCCACCCCGTCTGTCTGTCCAACTCCTTCCAGCGCCAGCTGTCCAGCGCCACGTTCTCTAGCGCCTTCTCCGACAACGGCCTTGACAGTGACGATGAGGAGCCCATAGAGGGCGTCTTCACCAATGGCAGCCGGGTGGAGGTGGAGGTGGACATCCACTGCAGCCGGGCCAAGGAGAAGGAGAAACAGCAGCACCTGCTTCAGGTGCCAGCAGAGGCCAGCGATGAGGGCATTGTCATCAGCGCCAACGAGGATGAGCCGGGTCTGCCCAGGAAGGCAGACTTCTCTGCCGTTGGGACCATTGGGCGCCGGAGGGCCAATGGCTCTGTTGCGCCCCAGGAAAGGAGCCACAATATGATAGAGGTGGCTACAGATGCACCTCTTCGAAAGCCTGGAGGCTATTTTGCTGCCCCGGCTCAGCCAGATCCCGATGATCAGTTTATCATACCCCCGGAGCTGGAAGAGGAGGTCAAAGAAATCATGAAGCATCACCAGGAGCAACAGCAGCAGCAGCAGCCACCACCGCCACCTCAGCTCCAGCCGCAGCTGCCGCGGCACTACCAACTGGACCAGCTGCCAGATTATTACGACACGCCACTATGACCCAGCTGAGCTATTTAACAAATAAACTAACCACAAAATACCAAGTTGCAGGAGTCTCTCAGGCTCACATTAAACCAGGGGTTTTACTCCACGTCCTTCCCCCGGACACTGTTCCCAACCTGTCGTCGCAGCTAATCTGTAGGTTCTCTTTCTTTGGGTTATTTTTTAAAATAATCACCACTTTCTTCTAGTGATGCTTTACCAATATGATTTACATTTGTTAACTTCTCCCCCTAACATATCAGATATGTAAAGACAAAGAGCAAAAGGTTTAATATATTACAGAGAAACAGTTAATGATAATGTGCTATTTTTTAAAATGGCTTTTTGTTGTTTTGTTTGTTTGGAAGGCAGGGCAGGCTGCCGTTGCTAAATGATTTAATAATATTGTAATTCTGTATTTCTTTGGGGGGAAAAGTTTTTTTTTTTTTTTGTCTTGAAAATAATAGACATTTGTAGAATATGGAGACTAACTCCTAGGAGTTGCTTTACTCTGTCAGGTGACTTAAGTCACTGGGATTCACTAATTTTCTCTGAGAGAACAGCGATTGAGAATTTCTATTGTAAATAGCTCAGTGTTGTATAGTGAGGCTTACGATGTTTTGTAGTCTTGGCGTGAGGACACAGCCCAAGTAACTGACGTTTCCCCTTCCCTTACCCTCTGAGGAGCCTGCCTGCCTCCCAACTCACCCTCACTTCACTGAATGAGGAGGCTGAGCAGCTGCAGCATTTCTGTCCAGAGGAAGTGGATCTTAGGCCACCACACAAGAGCCTGCACCCAAAGGCCCTAAACCCGTTTTCCTCCCTGTCCCAGCCTCTCCACTTTGACAGACAATTTTTAACTGTGTTCCTTACTGCTGCCACAATCAGCATGGCTGTATAGTGCCCCATTAGGCCATTTACATACCCAGAGTTACACTCAAGCAGAATGCACAAATGGACATGTCATAATTTTTGTTATAATAAATATGAAATTTACAAGTATTTACAAGTATCTGCTTTTGTCTCAGCAGCCAGATGTGTCTTGGAGACAGTCACACTAGCTTGGGTTTGGAAAGAATGGATGGAATATTGGGGTCATCAGATATTTCTGATTTTTTTTTAAAGAGAAAAACATCCGTTAACCTACATTGAATGAAATGTGAAATTAACTGAATGGTAAACAGTATAATTAGCTGATCTTATAGCTTTTCTTTTCTTTTCTTTTCTCTTTTCTTTCTTTTCCTTTTCCTTTTTCTTTTTCTTTCTCTTTTTCTTTTTGAAATGGAGTCTCACTCTGTCTCCCAGGCTGTAGCGCAGTGGTGTGTTCTCTGCCCACTGCAACTTCCGCCTTCCGGGTTCAAGTGATTCTCCTGCTTCAGCCTCCTGAATACTTGGCATTACAGGCACACACCACCACGCCCAGCTAATTTTCATATTTTTAGTAAAGATAGGGTTTCACCATGTTGGCCAGGCCAATCTCATACTCCTAACCTCAAGTGATCCGCCTACCTCAGCCTCCCCAAAGTGCTGGGATTACAGGTGTGAGCCACCGTGCCAGGCCTGATCTTACAGCTTTTCTATTTCTTCTTATGACTTAGGGTAAGATGTTTGGGTACTTCTTAGGGAAGATGTGAGAAGGGGGACAGACAGAGGTTGTACAGATAGAGGCGATCCCTGGACAACTTTACTCTCACGAAGCCAAGATGGTTTTCAGTTTTCCGGGGGCCTGTAGCTCACATAAGCGGGTTAAGCTGCCTCTTACTGGGACAGGGTCAGTTGAGCTGGTTGGCTTGCCCTCCACCACCAGCAGGAATCATGTAGGTGCAGCGGCGTATCCTTAGAAAGCCAGTATTCCCAGCTACTACTCAACCGAATTTACAGACAGTGGGCCTCCGCCCTCACCTCGCCCCCACCCTGCACTTGGGAACCGTGTGTGGAAGATACTGTTGGTCTTCATTTCACATGGACCACCTTCCTATGTAGACCTGGCTTCCTTCTTTAGGTCCGCCCTTGGGTGGGACCTGGCTAGTTCAGTGACAGGGTAGTTCTTATTTCTTAACTAGTAGACTCGGTGGTGGGCTCTGCATCCCCCTCTAGGAGGCCACTGGGTGGACTTTGTCTTCACAATGGCCGTACTTCACTTCCCTGTCAGGCTACTTGCACACAGTGCTCTTTGGAAACCACTGAGGCCATGGAAGAGAATTGTCTCATCTCGGCCCAGTGAGGGACCCAGGGACCGAGGGAGCTGACTCCCCAGTGCAGGCGGAGCACTCTGGCTGAGACTGGAAGCTGAACCACCTCGGGACCCCTGCCCTGGTTCACTTGCCAGCCCCTTGCCTTCTCCCTGGGGCTGCCCCACTGGGTTGAAGCAGATGTGGACAACTCCAAGCTTTCACACCAATGCCTTAGGTCCTGCAGGTCTGGGCTGGTTCTCTGACTTCCTCAGTTCTTAAATCCACCTCTGGGCAAGGTTCACCTGTCCCCGTGGCTGGAGCAGACCCAGGCCGTGTATGTGGATCTCTTCCACTACAGCTCACTTCCAGAGCGGTCAGAACCGGCTCAGCGTGGTCCACGGAGGCAGCAGTCGCTTCCAGATTCTAAAATCGGCCCCACAGCAACTCTGGCCGGGGCAGCCCCTGGGACCCAGAAGCTGTGATGCAGGGACACCTCATTTCCTAACTTCTGTGTCTGCTGCAGGAGAAAGGGGTATGAGACTTGGAATTGCTCTTTTCCTGAGTCCTCCGGTTTAGTTGTGCTTGCTGCTGGGTTTATTGTCTCTTACGGTCTCATTGTGCACATACTACATGTAAGGCACCTTGGAGATGTGGAGTGAGACTCTGCCCTTTGGAGGCTTGGGGTAAGTAGGGCATTTAGATGAAAAGCTAATTCAGTCGAGCACATGATGAGTGACCAAAGTGGCACAGACTTACTGATAGGTCTCCATGCTCTTGCATGGGAGCTGCCTCAGTTATTTCTGAGGAGTTTCTTTGCATTTCTGTTTATCCAGATACCATCTAATAGTATATGTAGAACTGCTTATACAACTGAAAGTGTTTTCTGAATATTAAAGTCCTTAATATTTGAAGATCCCTGAAGCCACAGTGTCTGCAGGGTAAGTGCTAAGGAGAAGGGCATCCCCGCCTGCTCTATTCCCTGCTTCCTGCTGGAAATCCAGGTAATTAGGAAAGGGCTTTTGAGGGGAGAGAAAGGAAGAAATGAAAGCGAAAGGGGAGAGCTCTGGTGAGCCTTGCCAGGAGAAGAGCCCCCGATCAAGGACCCTTGAAACTGTTTGGTGTTGGATCCAGTGCGTGCTGCCCACCCTGTGCTGCCCTCAAGCTTCCTGCCCTTTGCTCCCGCTCCTGAACACTGGCTTTGATGAGAGGTAGCAGAGCCAATCTCTGGGGCCCAGAAACCCCACCTGCCTGCCTTGGTTTCTCTTGATTGCTTTTGTCACAGCACCACCTGCTGGTAAGCTTAGACTTTGGGTGGAAATGGGCTTCATTCTTCTTTATCCTTTCTTCACTTTCCCAGAAGAAACAAAGTGTTTAAGTTTTTTATCACTGTATTTTCCTAAACACATGATAGCAGTCTCCTATACCACTGGCAAGTATAGCAGAGAAGCTGTGTTTCCGCTTTTGTTTCCGCTTTTTAAGACAGTAGAAGTGATGACAGCTGGTTCCTGTGATGAGCCTGATTTTCCTTGGGAAATCGACATGCAGAAATATTAAGATGTATAACCGGAATCATATAGTTTTGCTGGGAGAGAAGTCTGTCTTCAACATCCATCTAATTTCCAATTCCCCTTTCTCCACTGTTAAAAAAAGCGAAACACAAAGCATCTGTTAACATGTTTTGGACCTCATAGGATAACACCTGAGAGTCCCCTCACCACTGGCACTGCAGGGGAGAGAAGAATTCCATTTGATCATGTGAACATTCATCAAAGGGTATTTTGAGTTCATTCCTGACATGGTATCAGAAGATAGAATTTCAGGCCGGGCACGGTGGCTCATGCCTGTAATCCCAGCACTTAGGGAGGCCGAGGCAGGTGGATCACCTGAGGTCAGGAGTTCGAGACCAGTCTGGCCAACATACTGAAATCCCGTCTCTACTAAAAATACAAAAATTAGCCAGGTACAGTGGTGCATGCCTGTAATTCCAGCTACTCGGGAGGCTGAGGCTGGAGAGTTGCTTGAACCCAGAAGGTGGAGGTTACAATGAGCCGAGATCACGCCACTGCATTCCAGCCTGGGTGATAGAGACTCTGTCACACACACACACAAAATTATTATTATTATTATACTTTAAGTTCTAGGGTACATGTGCACAATGTGCAGGTTTGTTGCATATGTATACATGTGCCATGTTGGTGTGCTGCACCCATTAACTCGTCATTTACATTAGGTATTTCCCCTAATGCTGTCCCTCCCCCTGCCCCCCACCCCACAATGGACCCTGGTGTGTGATGTTCCCCACCCTGTGTCCAAGTGTTCTCATTGTTCAGTTCCCATCTCTGAGTGAGAACATGAGGTGTTTGGTTTTCTGTCCTTGTGACAGTTTGCTCAGAATGATGGTTTCTAGCTTTATCCATGTCCCTGCAAAGGACGTGAACTCATCCTAAAAACAGATAGAATTTCTATTAAGTGTGGATTTCTGGTATCTGCCTAACCTAACTCTCCAGCAATCAAATTAGGTCATGTATTTGAAGTAATTTAAATGCTAAATACTAAATACATGTAAATATTGTCATTGCTACAAATGAAGGAACTAAGGGGGGTCTGAAAGAAAATAATGGGGAATGCAGCAAAAGCACCTTTTTAAGCCAGATATGGTACTGTGGGCCTGAAGTTAGTCCCGGCGACTCGGGAGTGTGAGGCTGGAGGATCACTTGAGCCCACGAGTTCAAGGCCAGCCCGGGCAACACAGCAAGCCCCCCCGTCTCTTTAAAAAAAAGAAAAAAGTACCTTTTTAAAAATGGGAAACTCTTAAGGCATTATTGAAGTTGTTACAGAAGGAAAAGCACTGGTAATGATGGAGAAAATGGGCTTCTCTCGTTTGTTGCATTTCATTTTCCTTTCAGTGCATCTCTGACTCACACTGTACAAACTAGTCTATGGAAACTCTTATTTCACTATCGTCATTTATCTGTTGTGAACTGATTCTTATTGCTGTGTATTTGAAAGACGGCTCTAAGGTGGTTTTTTTTCCCCCTAAGCCTCACCCCACTCAGCACCAAAATTACAACAAAGTTCCGACCTAGTACAGCGAATCTATTGCTCTGCTCAGTAAATGAATGTAGGAATCACATCCAGCAGACAAAGCTTTGGGCTGGTGATGGAAAGCACACGCCACCGCTCACACCCACCTGCTTCACTGTGTCCGTTCATTCAGCATGTTTAGGAAACACCAGTAAAGAGCTGGTTACCTTGCGTGACTGTGCCTCACCAGCACGGGGCCTTGAGAAAATGGCTTGGTGTGGAGGTGGCTGTACTAACCTCATGAGGGTGTGAGCCAGCATGAGGATGGCCTAAAGCCCACACGAATGGCAGAAGCCAGTGTGGAGGCCCCCTACATTGTCCTGTTCCTTCTGGAAAACTAAGGTTGAACACTGCCAAGGAAATGGGCAGATGGGTCCCCAAGACGGCCGTCCGTTTTCTGGGGTGTGTGATAGAAAGCAGGAGGCTATGCTGTCCCCAGCGCTGATGTGAGTACCCATTAACAAGCACGGCATTTCTCGAACTTCGGTTCATTAGTCCCTTCATTTTATGTGCAGTCAGAAACACAGTGTTCTTCTATCCTGTTCAGAGGGGGAGGCAACAGAACACTTGGAGAATTTTCTTCCATCTGCTCGTGACTGGAATTACTCTGATTGTCATTCCTCCGCTTTTCTAAGGACAAGGAAGGAAAACCGCCTGCACTGAAATCACAAGTACTTTCTTGTCATTCGGTTTCTTAGGTCTTATTCCATTCTGGTAAGCTGGCACTTTCCCCTAATTACCAATCTTACCTATTGAGAGAAAGTTGAAATGGCAACGAAGATGGTTTTCCCAAATGCTACACCTCCAGATGTTGACTTTTCTTGAACTCATTTATAAGTTATTTGCTTTTCTGAGTTTTCAAGAAAACTGCTCCACAATTAACATTCAAAAGTTCTTAAACTAGTTTTCACTAATAGAAATTGCCCTGTAAGCCAGGAATAAATCAAGCACAAAAAGTAAATGTCTTTTATTTGCCTTATGATCTATAATACTGTTTAAGAACTACTCAAATATGCCTCCTCCTAGAGCATTTCAGATGGTTAAAAATGGCTTCTTTAAATGTGTCACATCACTGCACACTCTACAAACCACAAGTCATACTTCTTCCTTATGAACAGCAATATACTGAAACCACCATCCCTCACAAGTTAAGCCCATTAGGATTTTTTTCCTCAAAACGTCAGCAGACATGCGTCACAATGTTGCCTGTGTGTGTCGTTTGCAAATAAGGATGTAAAGTTTTGTGAGTCCTCCAGTTTTCAAATTTACATGTTGTTATATTCCTTAGATTCCGGTGTGTTGGGTGTGTATTCTGTCACTATTCCTGGGACATTTCCTAAAGGACGATGGGGCATGGGGGGAGAGAAAGGACAGTGGATGGACATGGCCAAGAACAGCAGGTTGACCAGAGAGGAGAGGGCTGTTTCCTTTCCATTCTGTTCTAGCCTCAGCATCACACAGCAGAGGCCTTCTCAAGAGTTGACCTCAGACCCATTTCTAGGCAGAATATACACCGTGCCGTTCTGCTGAGTTGCTATTATGTTTACTCCTGCTGGCGCTCCAAAGATAGAGGCTCCTTGGTGCCCCTTCCTAAACTGGTGAGCACCTCCATGAATAAGTGGAGCACTCACTCTGGGCAGAGTGCAGTGGGAGAGGCTCCCAGAGATGGATAATAAAACCACAGTTTAAAAGATGACAGTGTACTGGGGAGACTTTGAACCAACAAACACAGTGGAGTGAGAGAGTGGGGTGGGGAGGGCCAAACCCCGCACATACTGCTAATGGCCAACCCTGAGCTCCAAAGGGCCTCCAAACCCCAGCCCTGCAGTGTGACCCCTGAGAACCGGCTCAGTAGGAAGTTCTTACTGTCCAGCGGTGACCTCCAGGCTCTCCCGTCTGCTGGCCTTCTGAAGGATAATACTTCCTATCACCAGTGAACGAAGAAGGGCAAGTGTCCACATCCCGCGAGCTGCTCCTCCCTGCCACCCAGACAGGCTCGATCTTGGGCGGAGCGCCCTTAGCCATCGCGCGGCGCCCAAGAGGCTCTGCAGAGAATGAGCCCCCTCCACGTGTGCGGAGTGCCCACGACACAGGAGCAGATAAGAGCGGCCCTGCGCTGCACTTACAGTCACTAAGACTCAAACTCGGGGCACTGAGGGGGAGCAGGGCCAATGCTGCTGTGTGCTGTGCACCGAACACCATGGAAACCATTTCCCAGCTGCTTTTCTTGAATGAGCAGGTTTGATTTTGATCAACTTTCAGTCGGACACGCGTGGGGAAGGTGGATACCGTCGGCCGTCCCTCCTTCCCATCCAGCACGCTTGCCTCCTGGCTGCCTCTGCTGCAGGAACCCTTACCCTGCTCTGTGCACCCCCCTTTCTAGCACCCTGAGAACGGGCCACATGCCCATTAGCAATGGGGGCAGAAGGCCCTGGCATGTTAAGTGAAGACGGGATGGAGGACACCTGGGGCTGAGCAAGCCCTTCCGGGAGTCTGAGTGGCCTCCGCTTTAGCCATGCTTTTGCTAGAAGCAGCCTTAGGATCTCCAGGGGCTTATCCTTGACATGGGCCCAGCCTTCTGCCGTCTTCTTCTGCGTAGGGCCATGGAGGTGGGTGCTGTTCACAGACTTCCAGCCTCAGTCCCCACTGAGTCCCAGGGCTGCTCAGCCACCCTTGCACTTGTCCCTTCCACACCTCACAGGCACCATTTACACCCCTGTTCTCAAGCCTCCTTCGAGGAAACAGAGGCCCTGCCCTTCCCTGCACTCCCCTGTCTCAGAGAAAGTGTTCATCCTCTGACTACCTCCCCCTGCCTCTTTCTGACACTTCTGCAACCTGTAATTGGTGCAGGATTCATCTCGTTTACAAAAATAAAAATAAAACCTTCTCACATGTACCTTAGTCCGGCCTAGCTCTTCCCACTTCCCGCTTCCCAGGCAGGCACCGTCCCCGCCCGCGGCTCTCCACGCTTTGCCGTGCGCTCCTTCAGCCACCGCTGTGGTCTCCCCATAGACACTGACGCCTTCAGGGACTTCAGGGACCTGTTTCAGCCTTTGGCAGCGGCGTGGGCCTGTCCCATGCCTCTTGTTTCACCAGCTTTTGTTTGACCTTTGGTCTGACTTGGAGCTGCTGCTTCGACGCCTCATTTTCCAGGCTCTCCCTGCCTGACCCTGAAGGGCTAGGGAGCCCTTCCCTTCACCTCCGCTTCACATTAGCGGTGCTTCCTGGGCCACTGGGTCACTCCCACGGCTGCAGCCAGGCCCATCTTCCTTCTGGACACTCCCCTCCCCTTGGGCACCACAAACCCAGGGACACAGAGCCCCTCGCCTCCAGCAAGGTTGGTGCCGGGAAGCGGCCCCCACACCACTGGCCAACCTCCAGGCTCCACCCGCTTCATCCCCACCTCCCCATCATCTGTCGCCAAGTCCTGTCAACTCTACTTCCCAAACACCCCCATGAGTGCCTCATCTCATCTCTCCCCTACATTTACTATGGGTTTTATTGGGACGCTCAGTTATCTCCCAGGGTTTTGGAACAGATTCCTGGTGCTTCTCCAAGCCTCTGTCGCTTTTCTTTCTTTTCCCTCAGGTCTTGTCCTCCACATGACTGCCCAAGAAACCTTCCTAAAACACTGATCCCATCATGTTTTTCTCCCGCCTAAATCTCTGAGTTGCTGCTTCTCACATCCAAGTAAAAATGCAAATCTTCAGTATAGCATAAAAGACTACCCCAATTTGACCCTGGGTAATATAGTTTGCATCTGTGTCCCCAGCAAATCTCATGCGGAATTGTAATCCTGTGTGTTGGAGGTGGGGCCTGGTGAGGGGTGACTGGATCCTGGGGGCGCAGTTCTCATAGCACCATCCCCTGGTGCTGTTCTCATGAAAGTGAGGGAGTGGGCTGTGGTGAGAGCTGGTCGTGTAAGTGTGTAGCACTTTCCCCCTCTTTATTTTCCTGCTCTGGCCATGTAAGACGCACCTGCTTCCCCTTTGCCTTCCACCGTAACTGTTTCTTGAGACCTCCCCAGAAGCAGAAGCCACTATGCTTCCCATACAGCCTGCAAAACCGTGAGCCAAAGAAAGCTCTTTTCTTTATAAAGTACCCAGTCTCAGGTATTTCTTGAAAACAGTGAGAGAACAGACTAATCTACCTGGCCACCTTCCCACCATCAGCACTCTCCCCAGCCAGGGCACCCAACTTGTCCCAGTTCCCCCAGGACTTTGAGGATTTCAGCCCTGAAGGTCTGACACCCACCAAGTTGGCTGCTCGCCCTGTCACCCCCACCATGCCCTGCTCCTGCTGTCCCAAAGCGTGCACGGGTCCCACGGGAGCATCTCCTTCATGCTGCTACTTGTTTGCAGTTTTTCCTCCAGTGCTGCTGCTCTGTCTCTTCTTTTTTATCATTCACTTTTATCTACATCAAAGTATACATGTAAATTGTTTTTAAAGCCCAATAGTTGAGTGTGCCTGGAAAGAGAAGCATCTCTCCCTCCCTCCCTCCCTCTCTCATCCTCCCTGGCTCCCAGTCCTCCAGGGCAGCCTCTTTCCGCTGTTCTTGTGCAGTTCACCCCAACCAGAAAGGTTTTGATCACCAGCTCTTCATTTTTTTGTTTTCGTGCTTATTACCTTCCCTCTATGAGGATTTTGTGCTCTCACCCGCCTCGTCCCATGCACACACATCCTTTTCTCCTGTCCTCCTGACATTGTTAAGTCATATTTTGTTAGATCAATAATCAGTGTTTGTATCATTGTGAATATGTAAATATCCGTGGCTGAGCCAGGTAGTGCATTTTGATTCTATCTCCTTTTCTGTACAGGTTTTTATTTGTTTTGGAGTTAATACTTGCCTGTTTTTTGTTTTTTTGTTTGTTTTTGCTCTCTTGATTTTCTATGTCATTTTCACTTATCCCCTGACCTCTCCATCAGAAGTATAAATATGTTCAAACACATTCAATAATCTATGAATTAAATTATTCCTCTTTTTCTTTCTTTCTTCTTTTTTTTTTTTAAGATGGAGTCTCACGCTGTCACCCTGGCTGGATGCAGTGGCACAATCTCGGCTCACTGCAATCTCCCCCTCCCAGGTTCAAGAGATTCTCGTGCTTCAGCCTCCCGAATAGCTGGGATTATAGGCACATGGCATCATGCCCGGCTAATTTCTGTATTTTTGGTAGAGATGGGGTTTTATCATGTTGGCCAGACTGGTCTCGAGCTCCTGACTTCAGGTGATCCGCCCGTCTCGCCTCCCAAAGTGCTGGGATTACAGGTGTGAGCTACCACGCCTGGATGGATTATTCCTCTTTTTGTTAGTGACATCCCTCTGGCACCTCTGTCTCCCTGTCCAGTCTAGCCTTTTCCTCCCCAGGATTGCTACTAAGCTGTCATCCTTGTGCTTCCCTTCTCACTTCCTGGGAATTTTCTTTGCCCATCTCCTTTACTGGATCACCTGTTCCTGCATTTGTATTTTATTCTTTCTTGGTGTACCCCTTCATTTTACCGGGAAACAATCTCCAGTAACTTCCTTAGAAAATATGCGTAGGAAGTCAATTTCATGAGCCCCTATCTGTCTGAAGATATCTTTGTTTCTCCATAACACTTGACGGATGTGTGGTTGAGCATAGAATTCTGGCTGGAACTCTTTTCCTTCAAAAATTTCACAGCACTGCTTCCTGCTTCCACTGATGAGTCTGAGACTGATACAATGACTGTGTTTCAGTAAAACTTTATCTGCACAACTATGTGTTGTGTTCCAACAAAACTTTATTATTTACATGTTCTCTACAGCTGCTTTTGTGTTACAGTGGCAGAACTGAGTAGCTGGGACAGAGGCTGTAAGGCCCACAGTGTCTGTCCCACAATGTCTAAAATATTTACTATCTGGACATTTACAGAAAAAGTTTATCAACCCCTGTCCTATCGAGATATTTATAGCTCACATTGGACTACTATGGATAATCCTCAAGCTTTCTTATCTTTATGTCCCTTTTGTCTTTCTGAGCGATAACCTTACTTTATCTTCCAAATCACTTGAAAAATCTCTTCTATCATATTTTAATTTCCAAGTGCTTTTTACACTTTGAATCTTTTTTCCTAGCATCCTGTCTTTCCTGTATGAGGATATTAACTGGAATAGGTGTTTTGGGTTTTGCTCTTTGAATTGTCTCTGTTTCTGTTTGTTTTGGTCCCTGGCTTGCCCTGGGGGCTGTCCTCAGGTGGCCGGTGCTCCTGGGCTGCCAGTGCACACTGAATGAAGAGCATGGCACCAGAACACTGCCAGCCCCTTGTGCCCCGGTGGGGCGTGCCCACAGGAGGGTCTGTGCGTGGAGGGGCGGCCTAGTTTCCTCGGGGCCTGTCCCTGTTGTTAGTGTCTATCCACCTTTTCTTTTGAGCCAGCAGGAGCCCTCTAATGTGTCTCCTGGGGAGGTGGGTAAGGGTGGGATATTTATTTTGGCTGTTCGCCTACTTTCAGCAGGGAGAACCGACCCACTAAGCACCTCCTCTATTCCAGACACCATTCCAGCCCCTAAGGTTAGTGGGAAGGAGGTCAGAGAAGGCCAATGGCTTCAGGCAGCGCCTCCCGATGGAGAAGATGGACCAGGAATAAATACGCTTTTTAAAATTAACACGATTATATTTCAGATTGCAAAAAAAGATATGAAGGAAATAGAAGAGGCTAAGTGATCGAGAGTGATATCCCACCTAAGACCTGGCTGAAAAGAAGTCAGATGAGGATCTGGAGGAAGGGAAGGAATTTCAAGCAGAGGCGACTGCAGTGACCTCTGTAAGGGCCAGGAAGCAAGGGCCGGGACGCTCTGGGGGAGTGGGCCAAAAAAGAGCGTCCCTCTCTCCTCGCCCCAGCATCTGACCAAGAGCAGAACAGGGCAGAGAAATAATCAGAAGAGGGCGACAAGATTGCGTGTGTGTCTTAAGGCTGGCCATGGAGGCTGCGCCCTGTGAGTGGGCTAATGACTGCGAGCCTGATTCAGTCAGACTTGCCCCCGCAGCCAGAGAGCGCCCCCTGCAGGGTGCCCGGGCTCCCGAAGGAGGGAAGGCGGGCTGCGCGTGCGCAGTTCATCCTCCCGGCCTGAGGCCATGCAGGGAGGTCCTCCTGGCTGCAAACTGGGCGCGCTCAGGGGCCCCGGGGAGGGTGGCGTGGCTGGAGCTCAGTGATGCAGGGGAAGATTGTGTGAGATGGAGGCCAAGGCCAGGGAACATTAGTGAACACGATGCTCTGAATACGAGGAGAAATAGGGATTTCTAACCTGGCAGCCGGGCTGCAGATGAGCGGATGGAAAGTTAAGAGGAAACTTCAGGAATACAGGGGATCCTGGCCAACCACACGACAGAATTCTTGCCGAAGGCAGGCCAGGTGATAAGATGTCAGGACTGAGCCGGCACGGGGTCTCACGCCTGTAATCCCAGTACTTTGTAATCAAGGATCACTTGAGGCCAGGCGTTTGAGACCAGCCTGGGCAAAAAAGTGAGACCCCGTCTCTACCCTCCCGCGCCCCTCGCAAAAAAAAAAAAAAAAAAAGCTGGGCGCGGTACTTGAGCCCAGGAGGTCGAGGCTGCAGTGAGCCATGATCACGACACTGCACTCCACCGTGGGTTACAAGGCAAGATCCTGTCTCCCAAAGTAAAAAAAATTGAGAGTTGTCGTGCAGAACCCCTGTTAACTCCAGTAGGGATGGTGCCATGTCCAAGAGGCTGAGGAACAGACCTGAAGCCAGTTAAGGAGACATAGGGTTTACTGGGGACTCACATACAGGGCTGTCCAGGAGCCCCGAGCTGGACAGGAAGATGGCTCTCATGTGTAAGAAGCATGCAGGTTATATTCCTTTTTCACTTAGCAACCTCTACCTGGCAACCTCCACCTAGCAACCTTCATTTAACCCAAAACAAAGGGCCTTAATCCTCTGTACCGCCTGCCATTCCAAGGGATGGGCCAGGGGGCTGGACATCCTTCAGAGATGAGTGAATCTCCGGGCGGCCACTCCTGGATTCCTTAGCTCAGAACTGCGAACACACATTCCTTAAGACCATCGTGGCATTCTCTCGGTGTGCTTGAGTTGTTGCTGTTAGTGCATCTGCCCTACAGGGTGGGGAGGAGGAATTTGATCAAACATCAGGAGTGGTCAGAACAAGGGCGAAACATTTGCTGCTAAACCTGCCTGCCTGCATTCTTGCTAAAACTGGACTAAATGGGCCAAGGTCAGGGATTTGTCAGAAAGAGGACTTGGCAGCCTGACTCAAGTTTGGTCAAAGGAGAGAGCCTTTGTCACTGTGACCCCAACAGTGGGAATTTGGACAACCCCCTTGAACTCATGCACCTTTATCTGTGAAGGGAGCTTTGGATGCAGGGACTTGGAATCGTTTCCAGCCCTGTTACTCATGCTTTCAAGACACCACTGTTCCCCAGGGCACAGCCCCAGGGATGGCCACCCGTAGGTTCATCCCCCGGAGCTTGAGTTTAGGGAGAGGAGAGCAGCCCTCTGCTGCACGCTGCACAGAACTGTCTGCTTCAGGGCTGAGGAAGCCAGCACTTTGGGTAGTTTGGGACCTTTTCATTCTAGATGGATGTGACTTGGCAAAATTTAACTTAAAATGAAAAGAAAGAGGGCTTTAGTGGTGTGTGTGTCTGTGTGTGTGTGTCTGTGTGTGTGTGTGTCTAGATCTTTTGCTAGTGACGGAATTATGGCATCACTGTCCCAGTGAAGTCCAGGGAAAAGGAGATTCTCCAGGAGAGCAAGTGGGAAGGAGATTGCTCTGTATGTTGGGGAGGATCCAAGATGTCACAATTCAGATTACAGAGCATGCTTGGAGAGGTCTCCAGTTCATTACCGTGGAAGGTAAGACCTGTTAAACACGGCGCAGTTTATGGGGGGGAACTGCCTTTCGATACAAAGAGGAAATGTGACCCGGAGGTGAGGCTTGAGCACAAACCATATTTGGGGAGGTTGCAATATCTTCCATTCCCTTCCTGGGAGCGGATTTGAAAGGGAGGCCGGGGATTCACAGCCAGCCCTCTAGAAGGTAGTGAACAGGTTTTGGAAAACTATTTGGGACCCCATTTAGGTTATCACTGTTCTACATTTGGTCAAGATTGTTTGTTTAAATCCTTGGAAAGTTTTTTTTTTTTTTTTTTTTCATTTCAAGATTTTAAGTGGGCACTCCTCATCTTGTAAGATTCTTGGGAGCGTGACCTTGCCTTACTAACTTATCTCAGGGGCTCCCTCTGTGCCTGGCACATTACAAGCTTCCAGCATAATTGTATGTATAAAAGAATGCATCAGCTTTGCGAACAACGTGACCCCATTCTTTTTCATTGGCACCCTTCTTCTTTAGCACCAGATATGACTAGCCATCTTTACACAGGCACTGGAAATGGAACAAAGCCTTATTTGCCCCAGAAGCTACAGACACATTTAAAAATATAACCAAGAGTGCTTTTTCCCAACTATAAAATAATGCACACAGAAAAGCTGGAAAAGATAGAAACATTCAGGAAGAAAAAAGACGGCTCCTGACCTGAGTCTAGAGATAAACCTATTACCATTGTTTAATTTTTGTCCAGCTTTTGTTTTCTTTCTTTCTTTCTTTCTTTTTTGAGATGGAATCTTGCTCTGTCGCCCAAGCTGGAGTGCAGTGGTGTAATCTCGGCTCACTGCAAGCTCCGCCTCCCGGGTTCCCGCCATTCTCCTGCCTCAGCCTCCCGAGTAGCTGGGACTACAGGCGCCCGCCACCACGCCCGGCTAGTTTTTTGTATTTTTAGTTGAGACAGGGTTTCACCGTGTTAGCTAGGATGGTCTCGATCTCCTGACCTCCGGATCCACCCGTCTTGGCCTCCCAAAGTGCTGGGATTCCAGGCCTGAGCCACCGCGCCTGTCCAGCTTTTTTGCTAAGCACCATTTTAAAATAATTGTGATTATGCTGTATTTTATATCCTTTTTGAAATTTCGTTGTGCATCTTCCCTTTTTCTTAAAAATTCTTAATATTCCCAAATTCACCTAACAGAATTGCTATGTATTCAAGCGTATTAATAATGCATTTATATGGTTTTCAGCTTTTTGCTATTGTAAATAACACTTCGTTGAACATTGATAGGGTTCAACTGTGTTCCCACCCAAAATCTCATGTTGATTTGTAATTCTCATAATCCTCACCTGTCATGGGAGGGACCAGGTGGAGGTAATTGAATCACAGGGGTGATTTCCCCAGTGCTGTTCTCGTGATAGTGAGTGAGTTCTCACGAGATCTGATAGTTTTATAAGCGTTTGGCTTTTCCCCTGCTGGCGCTTAGTCTCGCTCTTGCTGCCATGGGAGGTGGTGCCTTCTGCCGTGATTGTAAGTTTCTTGAGGCTTCCCCAGCCATGTGGAACTGTGAGTCAATTAAACCTGTTTTCTTTATAAATTATCCAGTCTAGGGTATTTCTTCATAGCAGTGTGAAAACAGACTCATAAACATCTTTGCCATTATCTTTTTTCTTTTTTTGAAACAGAGTCTCACTCTGTCACCCAGGCTAGAGTGCAGTGGCACAATCGCAGCTCACTGCAACTTCTCTCTCTGGGGTTCAAGCGATTCTTGCCTCTCAGTCTCCTGAGTAGATGGGATTACAGGTATGCACCACCATGCCCAGCTCATTTTTGTATTTTTAGTAGAGACGGGGTTTTGTCATATTAGCCAGGCTGGTCTTGAACTAGCCTCAAGTGATCTGCACCCCCGCCCCACCTTGGCCTCCCAAAGTGCTGGGATTGCAGGTGTGAGCCACCGTGCCCGGCCCCCTTTGCTATTATCTTGATTAGAGGTTATGAACAGTTGGAGCAGGAGGTAGAGAGCTGACGCTGTTCCTTTCTGCAGCATAGGAAGAAGTAGCTTTGGATTTCAGGTGAGGGTGGGTGCAGCCCCTATAACACTGGTGAAGGGTGGGTGGGGCCCAGGGCAGTGGGGCAAGAGTGGAGGAGAGTGCTGAGGTCAAAGCACATACCACAAACGGAAGTGTAATGTAAATTATTTTTTTCCTTTTGGAAGAAAAAAGAAGTTGAGTGAAGAGAAAATTCTGGTGTAGCATTGGATGATTTTTAAAGGGTTAAACAGCTCAGCTTTGAGAAGGAAAATCAACATTTTGTTCTTACCCTTTGCAAATGCTGCTTTAGTGGCTGGTGATGGATAGCAGGTTTCGATGACCTGGTTTATGAACTCTTTAATCTAGTAGCTGCAAGTTCATGGTAAGATGTAAAATGTTAAGATGAGTTCCGCATAGGTGGTACTTTGCAAAACATAGGACGCTGGTGTTCTCCTTGAACTCAGCTTGGCATATTTTGTTCCTCAAGCATTTCACAGTCTATTAGAGTAAACGTCATTTAAAAAAATTATAGGAGCCAAGGGTTCTGGAGCAGACAGCTCTGAGTTCAAATCCTGGTGCTTCCCTAATTACTAGGTGACTGCTGTGGTCTGAATCTTTGTGTCCCGTCTAAAATTCGTATGTTGAAACCTGATCACCAATGTAATGGTATTTTGAGGTGGGGACCTTTGGGAGGTGATCAGTTATGACAGATCTGCCCTTATAAAAGAGGCGCAAGGGAACTGCCTTACCTCTTCCACTGTGTGAGGACACAGGAAAGGTGCCATCTCTGAACCAGAAAAGTGGGACCTCACCAGATACCGAATCTGCTGACACCCAGCCTCCAGAACTGTGAGCAATAAATTTCTGTTGTTTCTGGGCCATCCAGTATGTTAAGGTACTTTTGTGGCAACAGCCCCGAGTCAGCGATCTTGGCAGTGTAACCTCCCAGTGCTTTGGTGACTTTATCTGTAAACTGGGATTCACAATACACCGTCATCAATTCAGTGAAACAGTGTACCTGATGTCATTAGCACAGGCCTGGCCTGCGGAAAGGCTTAATTTCAAAGTGTCTCACATGCACAGAAAGGAGAACAGCCACCCAGCTCAGGAACAGAGACGGCTTCACATAGGGCCACATTCTCTAGTGGTTCTTGGGGATGTTTGGGAAGTGGCCCATGGAGAAGTGGGGTAATGGCACCCCCGCCAGGGAACAGGTGTTTCAGGCATGTGAAGTGTGGATGCTAGCAAGAAGTTCAAGTTCTCAGCCCTGATTCCTAACGGCTTCTACTGGATGATTTTGCATTTTTTACATCTTCCTAGGTCACATGTAAGAGAGAATTGTCCTGCCTCCTTAAAATAATTATTCTTCTAAGAGTCAAAAATGATTAGATCTTAAGGAACTGTTTCTAGGCAAACAATAAGAGGAACATATCTTCCTCTATTCTTCTTTGATGTTGAATTTAGTATTGTTTAAGTAGTCTGGCATAGACTGGTACACTGTTGGTGGATTTCACTGTCTCTTATGTACTTTAAATACCATCTGTCTGGTGCTAGCCCAGTGTCTACTGTCTTTCTGCCTGTGAATATGTAATAGGCATCGCAAACACATCTCATCCAAAACAGAGCTCCCGGTTTGCTACTCCAGACTATTTCTCCCATAGTCTTTTTCATCACAAAAATGTCACCATTATCCACTCATTTGCCCTGCCCTAAATCCCAGGGATCATCCTGGATTCCTTTTTCCCTCCCTACTCTGACTCTGCACAGCCAATTCATTGACAAGTCTGTTTCTTTTTTCTTTTCTTTTTTTTTTTTCAAGACGAAGTCTTGCTCTGTCACCCAGGCTGGAGTGCAGCGGCATGGTCTTGGCTCACTGCAGTCTCCACCTCCTGGGTTCAAGCAGTTCTCCTGCCTCAGCCTCCCAAGTAGCTGATTACAGGCACCCGGGCCACCTCATGCCTGGCTAATTTTTGTATTTTTTAGTAGAGACAGGGAGCTTCCACATGTTGGTCAGGGCTGGTCTTGAACCTCCTGACCTCAGGTGATCCGCCCCACTGCCTCCCAACTGTTGGGATTCCCATGAGCCACCCATCCAGCCTCGCTTTTTTTGTGACATATCCCAGCCATCCGTTCATCTCCCCGCAGCCTCCTGTGGGCCACCATCATCTCATTTGCACTTCTGTAGGAGGGTCCATTATGCACTCACAGCCATCTATTTCCCCACTGTGAGCTAATATTTTAGTGCATTATCAACAGATTCCTATGAAGCCCCAGTGGCCTTGCATCATTTTAGAAGACAACCCAGACTCCTCATCAGGGCCCCTGTGGTCCTATGTGATCTGTCCACCTCCCAGCCATGGGCTTTAGCCCTCTTGCCCTCACTCCACCCTCTGGCCCCAGGATTCTCAGCCTCAGCATCAGGCACATTTCAGTCCAGATCATTCTTTGGTTGGGTGCTGTCCTGCGTATTGTGAGAGAGTTAGTGCCATCTCTAGCTGCTACCTGCTAGCTGCCACTAGCAGCCTCCCACACTGCCGACAGCAACAGTGTGTCCAGACATTGCCAGATATCCCCTGGGAGGCAAAGTCACCCCCGGTTACAGTCACTGGTCTAGTCACATCGGCTTCCTTCCTGCGGCGCGAGCCTGGCTGGTCTCCATTTAGACCCATCGTAGTCGCTCTTCTGGTTTGGGTCTGCTGTGCTTCCTTCGAGAGTCTTGTGTCAGCTCCTTCTCTGTTCTGACCTCAGCTCAGATGTTGCCTCCCCACAGGGTAACCCAAGGGTCTTCTTTGACCACCCTGACTTGGAAGGCACTCCCTTCCCAGTGTCCCGAATATGACCAGCGGTGCCAGGCAGAGAGCGGGCGCGTGGGAGACAACGGCTGTGGAGTGGAGACATCAATAACATATTTCTCCTTTACTGAGGTTCCTAGAAGGTTGGGGAGTGGTGGCATGGGGGTGCTTGGGATCATTCCAGGGTGAGATGACCCAAGAAAGTTGTGGGAGTCGGGGGCTCGTTTTGTTTTTTGTTTTGTCCGCACCTTCTAGGCTCAGCCATCTTCTTCTGGTGAGCTAAGTGCCAGGGGTCTCTGGTGAGTGACCCCACAGATCTTACCCAGAGGTGCCACGCAGCCTTCTTGGCTCTGATAGAGGGGTCGCTTCTGGGATAGCCCAAGCAGACGTGCAGCAGGCCGAGAAGAGCCTGGTCTTGGAGAGGTTTTTGACTAAAAGGGGTCGTTGAGGGTTGTGCCTGGTCCAGGAAGCTAATCCAGGAACAGGAAGGTGCTGTACTGGGAGCCAAGGCATGGAGGCCGGAGCCTCCCTCCCTCCCGCAGAGCATGGCACCCAGCCCGTCCTCCTGACTGTCCCGTGCTCTCTGCCTCCTCCCTCTCCAGGTCTCATGTGATGCGTTTCTGTGCGGCTGCAGGCCCAACCTCTTGATTCTCCTCTCTGCCAAATACCAAGGCCAGCTCGGTCTCCTTTTGACCTCCGAAGCTGTGGATACAGTGAATCACTTTTTCTCCTAATTGTCTCCTCTGCTCTTGGCTGACTTCCTTAAAAGAAAAAAAAAAATCAATTGCAAGATTAATATTAACCACAAAGGACCTGTTTTTCCACTTTCTTTTTACATCTGATTTTTCAATCTCAATTGATTCCATTTGCTGCAACTACAGTAGAAGATGGTTAACTATTAGAGGCAGGAGCTTAGTGGCAAAGGCATATTGATAGAATTTATATCAAATACTGAAGTTGCAACATAAAAATGAATCACTTTATTGTTTCCTACAGACATGCAGCTGCTCAAAACAGCATGCTCCCAGGTCACAAATGTGTATCAATTAGCATATAACACATGCCCGTTGGCCTTGAGCTAAGCATCCAGGACTCTTGGCCTTTGTTCCCCAGGAGGAGGAAATTCAAGCAAGAGTCTGTGGTTCTCACTGCAACAACATCCATGTGTGTGCCCAGCCTGGGATAGCTGGTGTCTTTGGACTCCCGAGAGTTCATCATGTTTATAGCTCTGTGGTATGCTCATGAGGACAGATGCCGTCATTCCAGCTGCTTCTCCACCTGGACAGACAGATCTCGGTGACAATGCTGAAGAAATATATTGAAAAAGGAATTGGAGGCCAGATACAGTGGCTCATGCCTGTAATCCCAGCACTTTGGGAGGCGGAGGTGGTTGGATCACGAGGTCAGGAGTTTGAGACCAGCCTGGCCAACATGGTGAAACCTTGTCTGTAGTAAAAATACAAAAATTAGCTGGGTGTGGTGGCGCACACCTGTAGTCCCAGCTACTTGGGAGGTTGAGGCCGGAGAATCGCTTGAACTGGGGAGGTGGAGGTTGCAGTGAGCCAAGATCACGCTACTGCACTCTAGCCTAGCGACAGAGACTCTGTCTCAAAAAAAAAAAAAAGAAAAAAAGAAATTGGAGAATGACAGTTTGAAGGCATGATTCTGGACTATTTACCAAGGACTTCTTAAACGGCCACACACATATACATGCTGGGTGTCCTGGCTAAAACTCAGTTCTAAGAGTTTTGAAATCTTGGCTGGGCATGGTGACTTACACCTGTAATCCCAGCACTTTGGGAGGCCAAGGCAGGTGGATCACTTGAGGCCAGGAGTTTGAGAGCAGCCTGACCAACATGGGGAAACCCCACCTCTACGAAAACTACAAGGATTAGCCAGGCGTGGTGGTGGGCATCTGTAATCACAGCCTGGGCGACACAGCCAGACTCCATCTAAAAAAATAAAAATAAAAAATAAAAAAAAGAGTTTTGAAATCTTGGTAGAATACACTGGTTCCGTGGGAAACTGTTTGTCTCAAAAAAGACGCTAAACCTTGTATGTCCTCTTTGGGGCTGACTCCAGCACATAACTCCCTTCCAGTTCACAGATGCGAAGAGCCGTTTTGTTCCAGGAAAGCCGTGAAGGAAGGTGAATGTACACGTTTAGGCTGAAAGGCAGAGTCTTCTGTCTGATTCTCTACAGCTCTCCTCTCCCCCATCCAGGTAATCACTGCTGACATCTGACATGTACCACTGTACTGCCTGGGCCCCCCACATCTCCCCGTGTTCATGGACACTCATCATTGTTACCTGCATGCATATGTATTTTCATCAAGTGGTTCGAGGTGTAGGATAAATCCTTTGTTGCCTAACCCACTTGAGTCGGGTGGGTTGTGTGCGTGTGAAAGCATCCTAACCCACAGAAGCTGACTCGGGAGGAAAGCTGTGAAAGGGACAGCCCTGGCTTACCGACTTGTGCCTGAGTCTCCCAGAGCGTCCGTAGCAACGCCCCACAAATCAGACTTAGAGCAACATGGATTCCTTCTTTCCCAATGCTGGAGTTTGGAATCCATGCTCCAGGAGTCGGCAGGGCCGTACTCCCTCGGAAGGCTGGAGGAGAACCTTTCCTGGCCTCTCCAGCTGCTGGCGGCTCCCAGCAGTCCTTGGTGTTCCTTGGCTTACAGATGTAACCCCTGTCTTTGTTGTCCCATGGCCTTCCCAATGTGTTTGAGTCTCTATGTCCAAAGTGTCCTCTTCTTACAAGGACACCAGTCACGTTGGATTTTGGGCCCACCCTAACCAGGAATTCATGAGTATGACTTCATCTTACCTTGATGACATCTGCAAAATCCCTGTTCCCGAATAAGGTCACATTCACAGGAACTAGGTAGACAAGAACCTTTTGGGTTTGTTGTTGTTTTGAAAGAGTCTCGCTCTGTCACCCAGGCTGGAGTGCAGTGGCGTGATCTCAACTCCCTGCAACCTCTGCCTCCTGGGTGCAAGTCGTTCTCCTGCCTCAGCCTTCTGAGTAGCTGGGATAACAGGCACCCACCATCATGCCTGGCTAATTTTTGTGTTTTTAGTAGAGATGGGGTTTTGCTATGTTGTCCAGGCTGGTCTTGAATTCCTAACCTCAGGTGATCTGCCTGCCTCAGCCTCCCAAAGTGCTAGGATTACAGGCGTGAGCCACTGCGCTGGGCCTCAACTTGAACTTTTTGGGGACACTGTTCAACCTCCTTTCAGACTGGTGTGGACTGGCAATGCCCTACCTTGTATCGTTCACACACAGTGGTTGAGACCGCAGGAGAGGACAGAGTTGGACTATTGTTTCGGACATGAGTTCCCTGGCACTCACAGGGAAGCGCACCCAGCCTTCCTGAAGAGAGGCTGGGCCTGGTGGGGGAAAGCAGATCAGGAGGCCTGAGACGGGCTGTGGGAAACCCTGTCCTCTTGTGGGACTCATGGGCTTGGGCTGAATTCTAAAGGGTGTGGACATGCACCATGGGAGGGGTGGTCCCTGCCCCACGGGGCAGGCAGGGGCATCCAGGAGGTGACGTGTTTGGCTGTGAGAGGAGCCGCAGTTGTTTGGGGAGTGGCTGTCTGGGTCAGGCTTCCCTCCTCACACACCCCTGCAGTTCCAGTCAAGTCCTGTGAGGTCAAGCTCAGTCTCCAGGTGGCGGGAGTTAAAGGCCTGTTTGCTCAGGATCAGGGGCAAAGGGGAACCTAGTGGTGGGGTCAGAGGAAGGCCGTGCCCAGTGAGCGAGGGTCTCCTGAGAACCATGTGGCAGGAGGAGTGGAGGGGGTGGCTGGGCAGAGACTGGAAGGGAGCGGCATGGGGGCCAGCATTCTTCTGTTCAGGCTGCCCTAACAGAACCACAGACTACAGGCTCCATATGGTTTGGATCTGTGTCCCCACCCAAATCCCACTTGGAACTGTGATCCCCAGTATCAGAGGAGAGGCCTGGCAGGAGGTGATAGATCACGGGTGTGGTTTTCCCCCCGGTGCTGTTCTTGTGATAGTGAGGGAGTTCTCACAAGATTTGGTTGTTGAAAAGTGTATGGCACCTGCCCCTTCACTCTCTTCCTCCTGCTCTGGCCACATGAGAGAGACATGCCTGCTTCCCCTTCGCCTTCCGCCATGATTAAAAGGTTCCTGAGGCCTCCCTGCCATGCTTCCTGTACGGCCTGTGGAACTGTGAACCAATTAAACCTCTTTTCTTTGTAAATTACCCAGTCTCAAGTAGTTCTTTATAGCAGTGTGAGAACAGACGAATACAGGGCTTAAACAACAGAAATGGGTGGTCTTGTGGTTCTGGAGCTAGAAGTCCAAGGGCAAGGTATCGGCAGGGTTGGCGCCTTCTGATGCTTCGAGGAAGCATCTGTTCCATGCTCTCCTCCAGCTTGGGGGTTGCTGGCCATCTCTGGCATCCTGTGCCTTATAGAAGCATCATCCTGACCTCTCCCTTCATCTTCACATGGCATTCCCCCATGTGCTTGTCTCTGTCCCAGTTTCCCCTTTGGTCATGGTTAATATTGAATATCAACTTGATTGGATCGAAGGATGCAAAGTATTGTTCCTGGGTGTGTCTGTGAGGGTGTCGCCAAAGGAGAGTAACATTTGAGTCAGTGGGCTGGGAAAGGCAGATCCACCCTCATTGTGGGTGGACACCATCTAATCAGCTGCCAGCACAGTTAGAATAAAGCAGGCAGGAGAGGATGGTAGAGCAGGCCTGCTGAGGCTTCCGGCCTTCGTCTTTCTCCCATGCAGGATGCTTTCTGCCCTCGAACCCCAGACTCCAAGTTCTTCAGCTTTTGGACTCTTGGACTTATCCCAGTGCTTTACCAGGGGCTCTCGGGCCTTTGACCACAGACTGAAGGCTTCCCTACTCTTGAGGTTTTGAGGACTGATCCACCACTGGCTTCCTGGCTTCTCAGCTTGCAGACAGCCTATTGTGGGACTTTACCTTGTGACCGTGCGAGTCAAATCTCCTTGATAAACTCCCTTTCATATGTACATCTATCCTATTAGTTCTGTCCCTCTGGAGAACCCCGACTAATATACCTTTAAATAAGGAAACTAGTTGTATTGGACGAGAGGCCCACCCTGCCTCAGTGTGACCTCATCTTAACTAACTACATCTGCAGCAACTCTGTTTCCAAATAAAATCACATTCTGAGGTCCTAGGGGTTAGGACTTCAACATAAGGATTGGTGGAAGACACAATTCAACCCATAGCAGGACCTGTCCGAGGAACTCCTGGGACAATGCCGTGAGTGTTCTCAGAAATAACTACAGGGAGCTCTGTGGGGCGCTCAGAGGCCCAGCCATTGCAGTGACCTCATGGTACGCTTGGATCGGTGATTCCCAAGTTGATCAGGTACATCTTAGGGGCTCACCTGGGATTAGTCCACATCACGAACTGACTTGATCCTGGGACTTGGGCTGATTCGTGAGTGTCAATGGCGGTGACACACCAGAGCCGTGGAGCCCAGGGATGAAGCAGCCCTGCAGACAGTTCTGGGGTCAGCAAGGAAGCTGGGCAGGAAGTACCCCAGCCAACAGCTCTAATCCTCTTGGACAGGTATGAAGTATTTGCAGGGAAGATGATGGAAAAAAAGGGGGAGTCTCAGAGTGCAGCACGGCTAGGGCTTGCTGAAGATGTCACTCTGATCCCCAGGGAGATGCTTGGGCCTGGCATAAAACTCCTTAATACCTGAACCTTTCCCTGGAGAAGGCCAGTGTGGCCAGAGTTTGTGCAGCCCCCCAGCACCCCCTGGCATGGCCCAGCCCCCAGACACTCAGGAGATTTGGAAGGAAGACAGTGAATGAGGCTTCTCAGATTTTAGAAAGAACAGAGGTGCATGAAACGTCGGGTGTCCTGGGGAAGCACACGTGGACACCAGCATGCGTAGCAGTGCTGGGCACCGATGGGCCAGAGGGAGTGAGGCAGGGCCCGCCCTTGAGAGCCTTTGTGTTCCTCCAGCCAGCACTGCTGAAGACACTTGGAAGCCGGGCAATCCAAGTTATTTGAGAGAGGGGAAGGTACACATTTCCAAGTTAAGGTGGAGACCCGGGGCCAGGAGGGTGAGGCCCAGGGAAGAGCCAAGGAGAGGAGCAGGGCTCAGCTGTGTCTTGACTGCACCAGTGTCTGCTGAGGCTCCAGGACCACAGCACAGGAGGGACAGAAGGTGGGGCCGGGGCGACGCTGGGTCTAGAGCTGGGGTGGGAGCTCTCTTTCCCCAGTGGAGAGGGGGCTGAATCACGGGCTAGGAGGGACCGATCAGGGCTGATAAGGCAGCATGAGGAAGTGACTGTGACTGGAGTGGGCCCTCTGGGACCTACAGGCTGCCCCCAAGTCCCGGGGCACTGAGGGGCTAGGCATGGTTAGGGCTGCTGGCTTTCCCCAGCTGCACCTTAGAATCTGCTGATGCAGAATTCTGAAGAATGCTGCTGCCAGGGCCTTACCCGAGACCCCAGTTTCATGGCGTGGGGTGGGGCCAATGTGAGTATTTCCTCAGGTCCCTGGTGAGTCTGTTGTCCTGCCAGGGTAGAAGATGACAGTGGGTAAAGGACCAGAGGAGAAACGGAGAGTCCTTTTTGCCAGCTCTTGCTGAAGAAAGGACCCAAGGACTCTGTTTAACACAAAGCTGAAACCAGGGCACTGGCGGTTCGCAGAAGAGCAGGTTCTGACCAATGCCGCCACCTCTACAGCCTGCGGAGAGGAGGACAGGGCCCTGCACGGCTCTGTGTCACAGTGTCACCGAGGCGCTGGCCTTAGTGTAGGCCTCGCTCCTGCACAGGAGCTGCTCCCTCTCAGAATTTCTGCATCTATGGACAAAGGCAGCAACAGGACGGGACAGCAGCCCCTGAGGCACCCACTGTGGCCGCCAGCAGGAGTGGGGGTGGCCAGGGCTGGGCCCAGCATGTGCTTCTGGCAGGACACCAAGCGGGGGCATTGGGGGACCCTGTGGGTGACTTAGGGGATGAGGCAGGGGTTGGGGGAGCTCCAGGTGCCCCCCACTGCCAGCACACCCCCCCTCCCCAATCCCTCAGCAGACAGCGTCTCCCTCACCGGCCTGGCTCTTCCACAGGTGGCAAACTTATTAACCTCAGCAGTGTGGTCAAATACCAAGTCACCCTGCAGACTATCCAAAGGTCAATCACTTCCCATTTCAGTGTCTCGGAGGAACACGGAGGTCCCTTGCCGTGGTCTTGTCTCCCCATGCACTGTTCCCCTTCAGGCTTGATTTCCTATTCATTTAAATCCAGTTTCAGAGCGAGAACTATCTAAAATGACAGCGTTTTGAGTTTAGAGATTGACATGTTAGGAAAGCACCAGATTCTGAGTCACACTAATTTCTTTCATCAAGTTAAAAGTTAAAGGCATTTTATAATAGAGGTGCCAGTATTTGTAGAGTGCCCTGCAGTTTATGAAGCTCTTACCTATTTATCATCTCACCAAATCATTAAGTTCTGAAGGCAGGTGTAAGTAGATCTGAACCTTGTACCATCTCTGCATGATGGGATACCCGAAGCTTTTCGTCTCTAGCCCTCCTTACAATGAGAGAGTTTTGGTGCACTCAACAGCTGACAGCAAGTGTGATAAGAATGCACCTTTATATCATGGATAGTTTCCAGTAGACCCTGAAGAGGCATTTGTGGTTGACCTCGGCTGGGCTGACACAGTGGGAATCCCATCCCATTTTCCTATCTGGCTTCCTCTGCGATGGGTCTGTCTGGGATTACCTTCTCTGCAAGGCCTATGCGTGGTGCCAGGTCCCAGTGAACCAGGGTGTGTAGCACAATCCTGCACACACCTACTGCACCAAGCCCTCATGTGTATTGGCGTCCTGTCCTCCTACGGTAAGACCACCTCATGATTCAGCACGGCCAAGGGGCGTGAGCTCTGTGCTGGAGAGCATGGGAGGGGAGGCTTCTCAGGGGTGGAACTATCTGAGCAAAGACGACCCTAACAGCTTCGGTGACCCTCCTTTCTCGCCTCTGTTTCAGCACACATAAACACATGTAGCCTTACACAAACAGGATTGAACCATCCAAACTCCCACTCCCAGTGATCTACATTAACCAAGTGTTGTATTGTACACTTCTACACTTTCCAATATTCACATATTCCCATGGCCTGTATGTTCATATAGGTAATTAGCACATGCACATCTGGGGAATCCTAAATATTGGTCAGCAGCTTCAGAGTATGTCAGTCTGATCAGTCCAAGATAAAATTCCTATCAACCTTTCACCGGGTGCTCTCACCTTCCGCTCATAATGCAGCCTAGGTCCATTATTCCGAGGGACGTTATACAATGGCGGTTTCTAGCTCTGCCATTCCTTCTGAAATTATTAGCTGGAATTCTTGATAAAAGCAAACTTTATGAACTGCTTGGTTGCCCTGAAATATGATTTGTTCAGGAAAGGCAGAATAAATGTTGGCTTCTTTTTCTTTATCAATTTTCAGAATAATGAACTGATGCCCTAGTGTTCTCCAATGGTGACCAATTTTTTTTAGTATAATTAATTCATGGATTTGTGTATTTTATGTATTTCAATACATTGCCTTCATTATTTTTTTTTAACATACTCAAATTGGTCCAGCTCACATCAGTGGGAGCCCTCTTAAGTTTTGGCTCCTGTGGCCAGTTTTAAATTATTTTGCTGTTCTTTCTTGTCCTGAGGGCATATTCCGCCAAGTAGGTACAGTCAAGATACTGCCTCTAAAGGCCACAAAAGTCATTCTTTCTCTGTGGGACTCTGCCAGCTGATTAATATACATTAGGTTCATTATACATTTCCTTCTATTTCTGCATGCTTGACAATTTCCATAATTAAAGAAAAATGCATGACTTCTTTAACTATTCCTCTCTTAGGGTTCCATCCTGTAGAAATGAAAGCCCCAGCATTTGAGGACATACGTGTAAGGAGGTTTCTTGCAGCCTTGTGCAGTGACCTAGAACCAGGAAAAAGGGATGCTTGTTAATAATTTTTTTAGCTATGTAAACAGTTATACGGCCCAAAGTTAAACCTGTAAGAAGGTAATCTCAAGCAGTCTAGTTTCTGTTCTTGCTAACCATTGTTATTAGTTTTCTTTAATTCTTTTTTTTCTTTTTTTTTTGAGGCAGGGTCTCCCCCTGTTGCCCAGGCTGGAGTGCAGTGGCACAGTCATGGCTCACTGCAGCCTGGAGCTCCTGGGCTCAAGGGAACCTCCCACCTCAGCCTCCCGAGTAGCTGGGACTACAGGTATGTGCCACCACGCCGAGCTAAATTTTAAATTTTTATAGAGACAGGGTCTCAATATGTTGCCCAGGCTGGTCTTGAACTCCTGGGGTCCAGCAGTCCTCCCACCTTGGCTTCCCAAAGTGCTGGGATTACAGGCGTGAGTCACTGCATCTGGACGTTTTGCTTTTTTTTTTTTTTTTTTCCCTGGTATTTCCTTGGGATGAATTTCTAGAAGTGAATTTACCGAGTCAAAGGGTAAAGCATATGCAATTTTTGTAGATATTGCCAAATTCCCTTTCACAAAGGTCGTGCTGTTTTACATTCTTAACGGCAATATACGAAGGTGCCTGTTCCCTCCACCCTGATCACAGAATGCTTATCACAGTTGTGAATATTTGCCAATCTGATAGGTGAGAATGGCACCTCAGTACGGCTTTAATTTGCATTTCTCTTATGAGTGGAATTTCGTATTTGTTCACACCTTTAAGGGTCATTTGCATTCTTTTTTGGTGAATTATCTGTTGTGTCTTTTATCGTTTTTTTCATTCAAGTTGTTGGCTCTTCAATTTTCTGGCTCTTTATACATTCAGGAAATTAGTCTTTTGTCTGTAATACAAATTGCAGATATTTTTTCCAGTCTTTTGACTTCGCTATGTTGTCGTTCTTTTTAATTAATAGACTCTTTTTAAGAACAGTTTTAGGTTTACAGAAAAAATTGCCCAGAAAGTACAGAGTTCCCAAATACCCCCTCTTCTCCCTATACACAGCTTCCCTTATTATCAGCATCTTACAAATTGTACATATGTTACAGCTGAGGAACCAATATTGACATTATGATCAACTGACGTCCATAGTTTACATTAGGGTTCACTCTTTGTCTTGAACAATTCTATGCATTTTGACAAATGCATAATGTCATGTATCCACCGTTACCGTGTCGTGTGGAATCGTTTCATTGTCCTAAACCTCTCCTGGGCTCCAACTGTTCATCGCTCTCTTCCTCCCTCCCTTGCCCCAACCCTCTGGAAACCACTGATATTTTTACAGTCTCTATAGTTTTGCGTTTTCCAGGATGTCATATAGATGACATTTGTTGGAAATATTTTCTGACTGGTTTCCTTCCCTCAACAATATGCAATTAAGCTTCCTGCATGTCTTTTCGTAGCTTGATAGCTCATTATTTTTATTTCTGAATAATATTCCATTATATGTAATGTATGACATTTACTTATCTGTTCACCTACTGAGGGATATCTACGCTGCTTCCACATTCTGGCCATTATGAATAAAACTTCTATAAACATCCACGTGCAGGTTTTTGTGTGGATGTAAGTTTTAAACTCATTTGGATAAACACCAAGGAGCATGATTGCCAGATCATATTGTAAGAATATGTTTAGCTTTGTAAGAAACTGTGGAACTGTCTTCCAAAGTGGCTGGACCCTTTTGCATCGTCACCAGCAGTGAATGAGAGCTCCTGTTGCTCCACATTCTCATCAGCATTTGATGCTGTCAGTGTTTTTGTTTTTAGCTATTCTAATAGATACGTAGTAGTATCCCATTTTATTTTGCTATTTTCTAATTCCATATGATATTATGCATATTTTCATATGTTTATTTGCCATCTATATCTTCTTTGGTGAGGTGCCCACTTATTTCGTTGTTTTCCTATTGTTGAGTTTTAAGGAGGTTTTTTTTTCTATATTTTGGGTATAAGTTCTATATTTATTTATTTTACAAATATTTTCTACCAGGCTGTGGCTTATCTTCCCATTCTCTTGACGTGTCTTTCACAGAAGTTTTAAATTTTAATAAAGTCCACCTTATCAAATTTTTCTCCTATAGATTGGCTTTTAGTGTTGAAGCTAAAAGGTAATCGCCAAGCCCAAGTTTACCTAGGTTTTCTCCTATTTAATCTGTAAGAAGCTTTATATTTTTGCATTTTATATTTAGGTCTATGATCCATTTTGAATTAGTTTTAGTGAAAGGTGTAAAGTCAATGTCTAAATTTTTTTTTTTTTTTTTTTTTGCACATGAATAACCACTTGTTCTAGTATTATTTGTTGAAAAGGCTATTTTTATCCCATTGAATTTCTCTTACTCCTTTGTCAAAGATTAGTTGACTAGATTTATGTAGGTCTATTTCTAGACTCTCCATTCTTTTCCATTGATTGATTTGTCTGTTCTTTTACCAATACCACCTTGTAGTGATTACTGTAGCTTTGTTGTAAGTCTTGAAGCTGGGTAGTGTCCTCTGACTTTGTTCTTCTTCAATATTCTGTTGGCTATTCGAGGTCTTTCGCCTTTCCATATAAACTTTAGAATCAGTTTGTTGATAGCCATAACATAATTTTCTGTAATTTTGATTGGAATTGCATTGGATCTATAAATAACGGTGCAAATAATTGACATTTTGATAATACTAAGTCTTTGTATTTATGCACATGGAATATATCTCCATTTATTTAGCTATCCTTTGATTTATTTCATTGGAGTTTTGGAGTGTTTCTCTTACAGGTTTTGTGCATACTTTGTTACATCTATACCTAAGTATTTAATTTTGGGGGTGCTAATGTAAATGGTATTGTGTTTTTAATTTCAGATTTCACTTGTTAATTGCTGGTATATAGGAAAGCAATAGACTTTTGTATACGAACCTTGTATCCTGAAAACTTGCTGTAATCACTTATTCGTTCCTGTTCTTTGGGATTTTCTACATAGATGAACATGTCATTTGCAAGCAAAGATGGTTTTATTTCTTCCTTTCCAATCTGCATATCTTGTATATCCTTTTCTTGTCTTATTGCATTATTTAGGACTTCCAGTATGTTGGTTAGAGGTAGGGAAAGCAGAAATCCTTGCCTTGTTGCTGATCTTAGTGGGAGAGCTTCTAGTTTCTCATCAAATATGATTTTAACTATAGGTTTTTGTAGATGTTCTTTATCAAATGGAGGAAGTTTCCCTCTATTTCTAGTTTCTTGTGAGTTTTTATCATGAATGGATGTTGGATTTGTCAAATGGCTTTTCTGCATCTATTGATGTGATTATGTGATTTTTTTCTTTAGGCTCTTAATGTGATATATTAATTGATTTTCAAATGTTAAACCAGATTTGCATACCTAGAATAAATTCCACTTAGTTGTGGTGTATTATTCTTTTTATACATTGTTGGATTTGATTTGTTATTTTGCTAAGAATTATTGCATCTATATTCATGGAAAACATTGGTTTATAGTTTTCTCTTCTTGTAATATTTGTCTAGCTATAGTATGCTGGTAGTGCTGGCCTCAGAATGAATTAGGAAGTGTTCCCTCTGCTTGTGTTTTCTGGAAGAGATTGCAAGGAATTGGTGTAATTTCTTCCTTAAATATCTGGTAGAATTCACCAGCAAATCCATCTGGGCTTGGTGCTTTTTGTTTTGGAACATCCTTAATTACTATACAATTTCTTTAATAGATATAGGCCTATTAAGATTATCTGTTTCTCTTTGTATGAGTTTTGGTAGATTGTGTCTTTCAAGGAATTGGTCTGTTGCATCCAAGTTATCAAATTTGGGGCATAGAGTTGTTTATATTCTTTCATTATTCTGTGAATGTCCATGCTTATGTTGTTTATTGCCATGTAAAAGTTTTTTTTTAATACAGTCAAGTTTATAAATATCTTTCTTTCACTGATTCTGGATTTTGAGACATGTTGCTGCTTCCTGGTAATAGAGTAACCTACCCATGTTTTCCTCTGGGATTTGTGTGGCTCACTCTGGTATTTATCCTGTAGTATAGTGTGATAAGCAGATTCAATTGTATCTTTTCCCATATAGTTATTCAATTGTTCAAACATCATTTATTAAAAATTGTTTTCTTTCTTTACTGATTTGAGACATTACCTTCATAGTATGACATATGAATATGTATATGTATACATATGCATATGTATAGTTTGGTCTATTTCTGGATTTTTTATTTTATTTAATTGGACTATTCATATGCCAATACAACATTGTTTTAATTATAAGGATTTTACCTTATGTTTTAATATCTGGTAACCTCCCCCTTCCAACATACACATATTACTCTCTTTTTCCCACAGGGTTTTCCTAGGTATTCTTCCTTGATATTTCTTCCATATGATCTTTATAATTAGCTTGGCTAGCTCTAGGAAAAAACAAAAATAAAAAGAAACCCCAATACCACATTTATTTTATACATAAATTAGGGAGAGTCAACATTTTTAAGATAGTGAGTCTACTAAAAAAAATACATGTCTTTTCATCAAATGTACTTTGGTGTCTTCAGGAGTATATTATAATTTTCTCATATGGGTTTTACGCATTTCATATTATGTTTATGTCTAGCTATTTTATTTAAAATATTTTTGATATTATAAATCTGTTGTCATATCTCCTAATTGATCATTGTTTAAATATATAAAAGCTATTGTTTTCTGGATGCTAAGTTTCTGTTATTTGTAATGAATTCCTTTATTGCTTGTAGTAGTTTTCCCATTAATTTTTTGTTTCCCAGATATATAGTCATGTCGTCAATAAACAGAGATACTTTTACCTTTTAGTTTCCAGTTATTATTCCTCTGATTACTTTCTCTTGTTTGATTTATTGATGGATATCTCCAATACAGTGTTGAATATGGACATATGGGCTACCTTGTCTTTCTTCTATTATTATTAGTGAGACTATGTATAGTGTTTCTCCATTAAGTAATATGTGGTCTTTGGGTTGAATTATATAGAATATATACCTTTTAAAAGTAAACTTTTTGTTGAAAATTAGCACACATAAGGAACAGTGCACAAATTATTCGTTTGCTAGTAAGATTTTTCATGAAGTTCACACACTTGTGTAGCCTGCACCGTGGTGAAGAAGGTTACTATATGTCCAGAAGCCTCCTTCATGTGTCCTCTAGTCACCACCCCTACAAGGGACCACTATCCTCCTCACCGCCTACACTACAGACTACTCTTGCCTGTTTTCGACTATATAAATGGGATCATCTTCTTTTTTTATTTGTCTTTCTTTTATTTAACATTTTTTGTGAGATCCACCCATATGTAATGTGTTAGTTTGTGTTTTTCATTGCTGTATAGTATTTCATTCTGTGGATATACAACCATTTATTTATCCATTCTACTGTTAATGGACATTTGGGTAATTTCTGCTTTGGGGTTTTTATGAATACCATTGCTATTCACATTCATACTGAATTTCTGTTGGATTGTTACCCAGGAGTGGAATTTCTAGGCCATAAGGTATGCATATTCTCAGCTATAGGAGACATAGATAAACACTTTTCTGGACTATCGGTACCAAGTTATGCTCTCAACAATACATTAGAGTTTTAGTTGCTCCAAAATCTCATCAACCTGTGGTATTGTGTGTTATGTTTTGTTGCCATGTCTTTTTGTAGTTTAATTTTGAGATTGACCATCTTTGGATGTGTTTATTGATCACTGGAGTATATTCTCATGTGCAGTCCCTGTTCAAGTCTTTTGACCACTTTTCTGTTGAGTTGTCTTTGTTTTTTTCTTTTTTGAGATGGAGTCTCACTCTGTCGCCCAGGCTGGAGTGCAGTGGCACGATCTTGGCTCACTGCAACCTCCGCCTCCTGGGTCCAAGCGATTCTCCTGCCTCAGCCTCCCGAGTAGCTGGGACTACAGGCATGCGCCACCACGCCCAGCTAATTTTTCTATTTTTAGTAGAGATGGTGTTTCACCATGTTGGCCAGGATGGTCTCAATCTCTTGAGAGTTTTCTTTTTCTTACTGATTTGCAGGGCATTTTATACATGTTGAGTGTGTGCAGTACATGTATCTTCTCTGGCTCTGAAGCTTGCCCTTTCATCTTAATGTGATCTTCTGATAAACAAAATTTTTTATTTCAGTTAAGTCTAGTTTACTAATCTGTTTTCTTAAGGTTAGTGCTTTTGAGATATTGCCCTATGTTTTCTTCTAGATGGCTTAGTATTTGATCTTTTCCATTTAAATCTACAACACAGAATTGATTTCTGTGTGTGGTGTGCATTAGGTGTTAAGACATATTTTGTCTGCACAAGGTTAACCAATTGATCTAGCATCATTTGTTTAAATGACCAGATTTTCCTCATTCTACTGCATTGTCACTACTGTCATCAATTAGATGACCTTGTGTGTAAGCCTGTGTCTAGACTTTCTATGTTCCATTGGTTTATTCTTATGCCTATATTACACTGTCTTAATTGCTGTAGTTTTACAACAAGTCCTTTTTTAAAAAATTGTGGTAGAACGCATACAGCAAAATTAACCATTGTTACCATTTTTACCTATAGAGTTCAGTGGCAGTAAGTGCATTTGCATCATTGGGCAACCATCACCACCCTCCATCTCCAGAACACTTTTCATCATTCCAAACTGAAACTCTGTATCCATTAAACAAACGCTGTCCAGTATCTCTCCCCTAAGCCTCTGGCAATCACCATCCTACTTTCTGTCTTGATAAACTTCACTAGTCTAGGTTCCTCATATAAGGAGAATCATGACATTTGTCGTTTTGTGACTGGCATATTTCAATTACCATAATGTGTTCAAGATTCATCCGTGTGGTAGCAGGTGTCCGAATTTCTTCGCTTCGAAGGCTGGATGATATTTCACTGCATGTGTACACCACATTTGTCTACAGACACTTGGGTCGCTTCCACCTCTTGCTATTGCAAATAATGCTGGTGTGAACATGGGTGTACAAGTATCTGTTTAAGTCCTTGCTTTCAGTGTTGTGGGGTATATACCCAGACATGGAGTTATGTAATAAACTTTGATATCTGATAGCGTAACTCCTTTAGCATTGTTCTTTAAGTAATTTTTTTTAAAAAAAATCCCATGAATTTTTAGAATCAACTTGCCAATTTAAAAAAATTCTGGCATTTTGATGGGGATCACTTTAAATCTATAAATATATTTTGGAATCATTGACATTTTTATACTTTTGAGGCTTTCATTCCATGAATGTTGCAAATTCCTGTTTACTTAGATCTTTAATTTCTTTCAATGATGTTTTGTAGTTTTCAGGGTAGGGGGCTTAAACATCTTTTGTGAGATTTATTCCCAGGTATTTGTATTTGATGTTTTCTTGATGCAGTTGTAAAGGTGTCATTTTAAAAACTCATTTTCTAGTTATGCTTGCTGGTGCAGAGAAACTCAATAGATCATATATTTTGAATTCTTAGCAACTTGGTTCATGGGGCGGTTGTACCTGATCTTCCAGGGCACAAGTTTAAATCTCAGAATGACTGTAATCTCTGTTAATTTATCTGCTTATTGAAGTTTGTGAAGTATGTTAAGTGGCCCAAATAAAGACAGGATTTGCCTGGTCTGTGCTTCACCAGAAATCACTGGTGTTGGTGTTAGTGTTGGTCACACACTGTGAACAAATGCTGGGTTCACGTCTAGGATCCAGTTCTAGTGGGTTATTCTAGTCCACAGGTGTTTATGCAGAGAGCACAGGCAGGAGGTGGGAGCCAGGAGCCAAGGCACATGGAAGAAAGGGGCTGTTCTTGGCTGGGACAGGAGGCTGGGGCTGAGAATGATGTGAAGGCTGGCGCAGGTCTAATTTGGGAGGTGCTAGGTAGCAGAATGCGCCTGGGAAAGGTGTGGACGTTTCATGTTGGGTCAGCTGGAGCCATAGAGCAAGAGCTTCCAGGGTGGTGGCCAGTATGAAGGGACATGTCTATGATGGCCACAGATGGGGAATGAGAGGGAACTGCTTCCTAACTCCTGTGTTCTCTATGTCTAGGACGGTGCCTCTGACTGTACACATATTTCCTTTTCCTTTTTCTTTTCTTTTCTTTTTCTTTTCTTTTCTTTTCTTTTTTTCTTTTTTTTTTTCTTGAGATGAGTCTTGCTCTGTTGCCCAGGCTGGAGTACAGTGGCGTGATCTCGGCTCACTGCAACCTCCGCCTCCCAGATTCCGATTCTCCTGCCTCAGCCTCCTGAGTAGCTGGGATTGCAGGCACACACCACCACACCCAGCCACTTTTTGTATTTTTAGTAGAGACGGGATTTCACCATGTTGGCCAGGCTGGTCTCAAACTCCTAACCTCAAGTGATGCCCCTGACTTGGTCTCCCAAAGTGCTGGGATTACAGGTGTGAGCCACCGCGCCCGGCCCTGCACACATATTTTCTAGAAAAAGGACAGAAATTTATTTCATGTTAAGCATGGGGAACTTTTAGGTTGTGTAATTTTAAGAAAGTCTTTTTCACAAGCAATAATAAAAACAGTAAGAATATGAGTAAAACGAAGAAAATTGTCTTTGAGAAGAAGCAATGTGAAGGTTCTCACAGTTTGTCATGAAGCCACTAGGGGGCAGGGGAAGACAGCTATTTGAAGCCACTGAAACCCATAGCAAACCCCATCCTTTTTTTCCCCACCAAAGAAAAGCTTGAGTTAAGAGAGAGAGAGAGAAAAAAAAAAAGTATAGCCCCAACCACAAACGGCTTTACCATTATCAAGAATTTCTAGTTTTGTGAGGTAGCATATATTTTTTATTTAGAGTACTGAGCATCAAATGCAACTCTAGCTTTAACTTGAAATTAAGGCTGGGCATAGTGGCTCACGCCTGTAATCCCAACACTTTGGGAGGCCGAGGAGGGCAGATCACTTGAGGTCAGGAGTTCAAGACCAGCCTGGCCAACATGGTGAAACCCCATTTCCACTAAAAATACAAAAAATAGCTGGGCGTGGTGGGCGCCTGTATTCCCAGTTTCTTGGGAGGCTGAGGCACAAGAATCACTTGAACCCAGGAGGTGGAGGTTGCAGTGAACTGAGATTGCACCACTGCAGACCAGCCTGGGCAACAGAGTGAGGATCCATCTCAAAAAAAAAATAAAAAAGAAAAAGAAAAGAAAAGAAATTCAATGGGTTAGACAAAATTCAGTCAAACTTACTGTTTAGCACCGTGCTTCCCACTTGACCGTAGAAATATGCAAATACGTATACATTGTGGTCACTCTCCTCAAAGAGTGTTTGGTCAAGTTTAGAAAACGAGGACCAGATAGTGGACATTTAAAATGGACACAGGTGCTTTCTTGGTCACTGCCATTTGATTTTGAAGGATCCTAAACCCAAAGTATGCCCAAGGGAATCATCAGGTGTAGCCTTGTTCTGGTCTCAGAAAAGTTTGAAATTGTTGCTACATGATAGATCTTTTCCATTGGAACTATTCCCGGCTCACAGAGCACAAAGACAGACAATAATGTTATAGTGAACCAGCTGCCAGGTGCAGTGGAGAAGCACAGTTACCTCTGCTGGTCCTTCACAGCTTGTGAGGGTTTTTTAGTTAATTATCTTATGCAGGGAATTAAGCATTTAATGCGGCCCTCCTATGGGTTGAATTACAGCACCTTTTGACCCTGAGAGTCTATGATATCCCAACAATCTTATGAGGTAAGGATGAAAGATAACATCCCATTCAAAGAAGGTGAGGCTCTGAGGGCTGACTTCTCCAACTTCATTCATGCAACAAATATTTATGAGCTCTGTGATAGACCTGAGGAATATTAAGGAGCTCTCAGAATAATAGAGGAAAGGGACACATGAGCTTCAGAACAGAGTGTGATGTGAGGTGCCATGGAGATGTATGCAAGGTGCCATGCAAGCAGTGAGGAAAGGTTCCAAGACTCAGCTGATGGAAAGGGACCTGAGGCAGCACAGAAGTGTGACTTCTTAGTTCACACTTGACTATCTTCAAGGCACCTGGCAAGAGCGAAATTGAAACCACTGTGAGGGGATGTGTCTGTGATCTAAGCTGCACAGAATTCCTAGAGAAGACAAAACAGAATAAAACAAGACCATCTCTAAAAGAATTTTATAATAAAAAATTATGAAATACTAAAGAATGCATTCTGTCGTGAGTGAAAGTAAGCATTCATTCCAAACATGGTAGCTTTCAGATAACAAAATGCTCAATTGAAAGATTATAATATGTTTAAAATAAAAACCATAGAAGAGAGGCTAACCAAAGACGACAACTATGACCAGATGGATTTGAAGAAAAACAAAATAGAACCTCTATAAATGAAAAATAGGACCTCTAGAAATGAAAAATAGGACCATTTAAACACTCAGTGGATGAGGTTAAGCAGCTGCTTAGACACAGCTAAAGAAAGAGTTTGTAAATTGGAAGATGGAGCCAAGGGGAAATAGGGAATATTAAGAGAAACTTAAGAGACATGAGGGTAGAATAACAAGAGCTATCATATCCCTAATAAGAATTTTAAAAGAGAATAGAAAAAAATAAGATGATGGCAATTCTCAAAGAGACAGTGGCTGAAATTTTTAAAAGAATTGATAGGAAATATTATTCCTCAGGTTGAAGCAACAAAGAACCCTGAAATAAAAATAAAGGCACAGCTAGACACATGAAAATAAAACTATAGAATACCAGATAGGAAAAAGGGGGATTAAATTTATCTGGATCAAGAAATGAGAGAGAGAGAGAGAGAGAGAGCGAGCGCGCAAGAGAGCGAGAGCAAGCTTATCTACAAAAGAATGACATTGCTAGATTAACAACAGCCTCCTCAGTATCCACAAGAGAAGTCAGAAGACAAGGCACAAGCTAACAGAAAATAACTACTAGTATAGACTTCAAAACCTAGTTAAACTATTTTTCAAGTTTAAGGGCAAAGTACAGTCCATCCTCTGTATTTGCAGGTTCCACATCCATAGATTCAATCAACCGTGGATTGAAAATATTAAGGAAAAAAAAGCCACAATGATACAACAGAAAAAAAAGTACTGATTAAAAACAATACGTATAAAAACAATTTACATAGCATTTATATTGTATTAGGTATTATAAGTAATGAAGAGATTATTTAAAGTATAAGGAAGATATGCATAGGTTATATGCAAATACAATGCCATTTTATATAATGCATTTTAACATCTGTAGATTTTGGTATCTGCAGGGAGTTTTGGAATATCCTGCGGATACCAAGGGAGAACTGTAAAGAAATCTCTCTTTTTTTTTTTTTTTTTTTGAGATGGAGTTTCACTCTGTCACCCAGGCTGGAGTGCAGTGGTGCGATCTTGGCTCACTGCAGCCTCCACCTCCCACGTTCAAGGGATTCTCCTGCCTCAGCCTCCTGAGTAGCTGGAATTAGTCACAGGCCACCGTGCTTGGCTAATTTTTGTATTTTCAGTGGAGATGGGGTTTCACCATGTTGGCCAGACAGGTCTTGAACTCCTGACCTCAGATCTGCTCTCCTCAGCTTCACGAAGTGTTAGGATTACAGGCGTGAGCCACCGTGCTTGGCCTGTAAATAAATCTGTAATTAAATAAAAATTGTGAGTTTACTCCTAGCAGGTCCTCCCTGAAAGAAACACTAAAAAATGTACTTTAGAGAACAAAAATAAGTTGAGTATAAAAGGAATGAGTAGAATGCGGGAAGGCCTCTGTTTTCCTAGTCATTTTTCTCCCTTCACCTCCTATCTGACAGTTAAAAGGGACTGGTGAGGAGAATGTACACCAGATGGAGATGGCAGGAGAACACAGTGGGTCCTTCTGTCATCCAACTGTCCCGACACTCCCTGATCTTTGTCTACGGTGCTAATTGTGTTCTGAACTCTTCTGTCTAGGGTCCACCTCAGCCCACCCTCCCAGGGCTGAAGGTGTGCATGGCATCCACAGGGTCCCTAAACTGCCTCAGAAGAACTCTAAACTGCATAGACTGCTCAGGCTCAAGAGATAGCCATAATTTCTGCTTTTGCAAGGGAATCTCCCAGATGTCTTCTGCTATCTCCCCAGCAATATCCCATTCATAGAGCATGCTTGACTTTGGGTTCCCTTTGAATCAGACACTAAGACAAGATTCCAGATCACGCAGTTTGTTTGAAAGATAATAACCCAGGAGATGCTGGCAGGGGAGTGGGGAAGTGAGACAGGAAGAGAAGGCAGCCAGTAAAGCCTGTGTTATCTATTCAGCTACCACTGTGGGTGACTGAAGCTTAATTCCACTTGGGAAACTCTGGAAGCCAATGTAGAACACATACATTGGAGTTTTTACCTGAGGAGCAAGGGAGCTGGGGTATATATATACCAACTGTCAATCATTGTTGGGTGGCTGTTCCCAGGGGCATCAACTCCCTAGCACTTCAGGCAGTGGCACAGGTAGCAAAGGGAGCTCCAGGGCAAGAGAAAGTCCTCAGGCCATGAAATGGGTGCTGGCAGCTAGCATGGGAGCCTGTCAGCACTGAAGAAGAAGGACAAGGGGAGGCATATGGGGATCTGGCAGCATCTACTATACCCCCTAATTCAACACATTTTGGGCAAATGCACTTTTTTACAGGTGAAGAGAGAAAGACCCCAATAAACTCAGGGCAATAATTGGTTGTCTTCCTCATAGATAATAAGTACTTTAGCTTCCTATTTCTTACTGATATTTTCCAAATGAACCCTTGTCCCCAGCTCCCAGTTCTCTGGCAAACATTGGGAGGGGGTGCAGGCAGCCTGGAGCTTTTCACAATCACTAAAGTGACAGAATCTAAAAACACCCAAGTGTGTGATTTGGCCACTGGCTTTGCTAATGGCCTAGCAGGCAGTCCAGCAGGTGGACTTGTGCTCCGAAAACCACACAGGTGCAGCTGACTCTGAAAACAGCAGGTGATGAATTCCAAAGAAGCAGGAAATCCAGGGTACTTCAACTTATCACTGACTTAAAATACAAAAACGAGGACACACGTTTATGTTACTGATATTTGCCCAGACTTGAGTACTATAAAAAGAACTAGAGAGAAATAGAATTAGAAACATACCTTTTGGCACTCTTAAAATAAATTGGAATAAAAAGCCTTTGAGAGTGACAGGAAGAGAACACTGGGGCAGATGGCATTGCACTCTGTAATTTAGCCTTGGCCATAACCACAGTTGGGGGTGACCTGTCCTAGCTCATAGAATAACTTTAATGACCCTGTTCTTTCCCTTCTTTTGTTCATTTCTATGGCCTACAATCTTATTTTAAATGCATGGTATTTTATAAAGTCTGTAATAGCTTGGGCATTTATTATTCAAAAGGAGGGTTGAGTTAGTTACCTCACCTGTAAAATAAAGATGCTAACCCTTGCACCTCATTTCACCTTCCTCTTGCTCAAGAGGCAGGATCTCAGTTGAGAGCCCTGCATGTCTTGGCAGCTGTAAATGAAACTAGTTAAAAACATTTATGACATTTCCCATTTTTACTAGAAGATAATTATATCATCAATGCTTCTGTCCCTAAACCGAGATAAGCCACATTACTTGATGAGAGTCTTGTTATATTTCATTATCAATCTTTCTGCTTTCCATCATTCATTCCACCCATTAATCTATCCTTTCATCCACCTATTCATTATTCCATCACATCCAGCAGCCAGTCAGTCAACCAACCATCCTTTCTTCCATCCCAACCCTCCTTCCATTTATCCATCCAACCAACCCAAGCATTCCCCTGTGTTCTTTCTGTCCGTTGTCTTCCCTTTTTCTTTTCTCCCTCCCTCCCTTCTTTTCCACTTTTTTTTCATTAGTGCATCACAATCTATCTGTCTGTCTATCTGTCTATCCATCCATCCATCCCTTTATCACAAACATCCAAAATTAATTAATATCGCTGGTCTAAGTACTAAGCTAAATAAGCATTGAAATACAGAGGTAAAATGGTCTTACCGTCAAAGAGTTTATCCTTTAATAACATTTTTAAAAATCTAGGAATGGGATATATTTTTTTACCTGTTTATTTCAATGGAAATAATTTTCTCTAGAAATATTTGTGAATCTCCACATTTAGCAGTAACGACATTTGTGGGGAAAGTAAAAAGTGAATTCTTGAGAATTGTACCACGATTCAAGGTGGGGGCCATCAAGCAGTGGCTTCCACGAGCTGCTTCCCTGTTTCACCTTTTCCTTTTGTGGGTTTTTAAAAGTCACCCAATTTTGTGGGTGAAAGTAATATTTCAGTGTGTGCTTTTTGTGAATGTGGCCCAGATTTTCTTTTGGGTTCTTTCTTTTTCTTTTCTTTTCTTCCTTTTTCTGGGAGCTCTTTACATATTAGGAAGATTAGGCCTTGTTTTTCATATGAATTACAAAAATTTTTTTTTCCATTTGACATTTAAAAATTTAGCATATAGTAGTCTTTTCATTTTCATGCAAAGGTTTAAAAATGTAGTAGGACATGTTAGTCTCTTTCTGTATGCTCCTGGATTTCGAAAAGGGTTGTCTGGAGAGAGTATACCCTGTGCCTCTGCAAACCCGTTGGCTCTGGGAGCCCAGAACTGTGCTGTGTGCGGTCCTGACCATGCACCTGCTCCAGGTCACGGAGGGCACTGCAGCTCCGTGTTGGGTTGGCTGCCTTCTCCTTTTCTTTTTGTTGAGCTTTGTTTCATCGGAACAGAAGCACTGTAAATATCTCACAAATCTATTTCAGAGGGAACGGAATTAGGAGTGGGCTTATGTCGGGAAAACAATACTACCAGGCCTTAGAATTCTGCACCCTCTCTGCCCCCTCCTGCCTAACCCCCGGGAAGGTTCGCTTCGGGCTGCAGTGTGCAGACCAGCCACAGTGGGCAGCACGGCCCAGTGGCAAGTGGTATATCCCAAGCACGAGGGGGTCTTGAGCACACTGCACATGCTTTTGACTGCACTGACTGCAGCTCAGTAACTTACAAACGACGTCCTATGGAAGCAGATCCAGTCGACCTCCCTCAGAAAGGAAGAATGCATGTGGACAACGTGTCTCACTCTTCTACTCAAGCGATCCCCACTCCTCGGCCTCCCAAAGTGCTGGGATTACAGGCACGAGCCACCGCGCCCGGCCTCAGAATTTCATTCCTTTTGAAAGCTCAGCAATATTCCACGAAATGTGTATACCACATTTTGTTTATCCTTTCAGCTGCTGATGGGCATCTGGGTTATTTCCACCTTTGGGCCCTTGTAAATAGCTGCTGTGACTGCTGCTGTGAATGCTGATATCCACGTATCTACTTGAGTCCCTCCCTCCAGCCACTGGAGTGCACACCTTATAGTGGAATTGTTGGGTCTTATGGTAATCCTTGTTTCACTTCCTGAGAAACTGCCAAACTTCTTTTATTTTTAAACAGGAGATTTGTTTTTCCTCACTCAGGATCCTGGGCACACATCAGCTTCCTCATTATTTCCCTGGGCCAATGAGCAGGATTTTTCCAGCCTCTTCTCCCTGGTGCATCACCTTTCCAGGGTCTGGTACCTCACACAAACTCAAAGCCACACCCCATGAAGGAGAGGACGTGTGGCATTTGCTCATGGATCTGTCTTCTCCTTATGTTGACTTTGCAACAGTCTTTGACCCAGCAGCCTGCCTCTTCCTTCTAGAACCACTTTCCACTTTTGTGTCCTTCATCATTTCTCCATCTCTAACAATATAAGTTATGTGAGGACAGGGACATTTTCTTTCTTGTTTTCTATTGCAGCCTCTCAGCACAAAATGGTACCTGGCACACAGTAGGTGCCTAGAAATACTTGGTGAATAAGAGAAAGTGCTAAATCCTTTCTATACATTGTCTCATTTAATGCTCATAACAACTCTGTGAATGGATAATTATCCTATTTTATACTCAAAAACAGGACTAGACAGTTCAAGTAACTTCCCTAAGGTAACATAGCTAGTGAAATTCCTATGCTCTATGTGTTATCCAAGCTATAATAGAGCAAGCCTGCACCATCATCCCTGAAGAAAGCTGTTACTCCTCCAACTGCCCACTGGCTGTTCTGGAAAACCCCAGGAATGCTGCCCCTGTGATGGGTGGGATCCTCCCTGCGTCCTGGGTCTGTACTCAAAGGTTCCCATCCTGTCCCAAAGCTGTCCTCCTCTGTGCCCAGAGGAAGGGACCTGGTTCTTCCTTGACTACTCTATCCTCAGCAAGGACCTTCTCCTTTTTAACTTTTTTTTCTTTTCTTTTCTTTTTTTTTTGAGATGGAGTCTCACTCTGTCACCCAGCCTGGAGTGTAGTGGCACGCTCTCAGCTCACTGCAACCTCCACCTCCAAAGTTCAACCAATTATTATGCCTCAGCCTCCCAGGTAGCTGGGATTACAGCCCCCCACCACCATACCCGGCTATATTTTGTATTTTTAGTGGAGACCGGGTTTCACCATGTTGGCCAGGCTAGTCTCGAACTCCTGATCTCAGGTGATTCACCTGCCTTGGCCTCCCAAAGTGCTAGAATTACAAGCATGAGCCACCATGCCCAGCCAAGGACCCTCTCCTTTATGTCCCACAGCAGTGCAGAGGTCAGGCAGTGACATTTAATAGAACATTATTCATAGTTTGAGTCTAATGAAAGCACAAAACTGAAAAAAAAAATTAAAAAATGACAAACATCCTTGGGCTCAGATCCATCACAGGGCTCCTGGTTGGGCCACCCTGGCCTCAAAACCAGCCTGGCCCCTAGTGCTCTCACAAGCCAAGCAGCTCACCCACCTCCCCAACACACCCCAAGCATCCCCCTCGTGTTAGTCCACTCGGCCTGTCATAACAAATTACTACAGACTGGCCGCTTAAGCAATGGAAATGTATTTCGCGGAGGCTGGTTCTGGAGGCTAGATGTCTGAGATCAAAGTGCTGGCAGGAATGGGTTCTTCTCAGGCCCCTCTCCACAGCATGTAGATGCCGCCTCTGCCTGTCTTTGCGTGGTCGCCTCTGTGTGTGTATCTATGTCCTGTCTCGTCTGCTTATAAGGACATAGTCACATTAGATCAGGGCCCACTCTGACAACCTCATTTTAACTTAACTGACTCTTTAAAATCTCCACTTCCAAATGCAGTTACATCACAAGGTACTGCCAGCTAGAACTTCGGTATATGAATCTGGGGGGCAGGGGGACTAGCCAGCCCATAGCGACTCAGCGGAGAAGTACATTTCCCCTTTCCCAGGAGTGTAGGGGAGTCCGCCCCCCTGTCGCGGCAATCTTGTTGGCCTCTTCCAAAGATGACCGCCAGTGGCTCTATTCGTTTGTTTCTCCTTAGCCAGTGGGGGAAACTCTCGAGTCACATGGCTCTGTGTGAAACAATGGGTGTGTGGTGGGGGATGATGGGCTAAAAAGCCCACCAAACTGTAAAGCTGCACAATTCTGTATTTCTAAACTATTTCCAGAGAATATCAATTAGGAGATGATGTGGGAAGCGGGGAAGGGTCAAGAGACAGGTAGCTGAAAATAGAAGCCCATCCTTAGTCCGGAATTCTGCTTGTCCTCAAGGCTAAGCCTCGCACGTCAGCCCTGTGGATGGAGCTGTTGCCCATCCTGTGCGAACAGAGTACCTGGCTTCGTGGGTATCAATCCAGGACCACAAAGCATAGCTTTCTTTCTCTCCTGGAACCATAAATTGAGGTCTGTTCTGTACTCGTCTGTGCGCCAGGTCTTGGCAGCCTTCTCCGGACCTTGGGGCTCTTTGAGTACTTACAGTCTTTGTTCAAATAAGCAGTCTCCTGATGGCTGGCCCAGATGTGGAGCCCACATCTGGAAGCTATCCCTTGTCTTGGCTCAGGCGTTCAGGCTTAGGCGATGTGTGTTTCAGGTACAACCACACCCTGCCTGTTGGTCTAAACATAAGGGCCTGTGCAGGGCAGAGGTCTTGGAGGCTGGCGGCTGGCTTGGAGACAATGCGTTAGGTTAAATCCTAATGGGCAGTCATTTGGAAATATACAGGGACCCCCTGCCAATGGCATCATGCTGTGTTCCTGTCTTACCATCCTTCCCTGTTTTTTCTTGGCAGGGCTCAAAGTGCCAGGCCTGCCATAAGCACCCAGCAAGCAACTTCCCTTATCTCTCTGCAGCTTGCTGGTGGGGCATCTTGACTTGGCCTAGGGTGGGGAGTGGTTATCCGAACCTCGGACTGGGTCTTCCAGTTGGAGTTTATAGCTGAGATGTATGGTGCAGGCATGAGGGAGAAATAGCCCTGCATCACAAAGTGCTGAGTTCAGGGGGGTTCCTATACCTAAGAAAAACCATGCCACAAAGCCCCAAATGCAGCACAGCCTACTTCAGACCCACAGCATTTTTCCGAGAAAGGAAATACCCTGTTCACCATCACCAGGAAGAGCAAGGACCGAGAGGGGTTTACGTGCAGGAAGGAGGGCGGCTTTGTCTGCACCTTTCGTCTGAGTAAATGCTTGTTTCAGGAGCTTGTGTCAAGCAGTTAGTGCCTGGTGATAGATTTTGAATATGACAGGTCCAAGGATCCAGGATCCTCACTGATCCTGTCTGACCTGACCTAGGAGAGATTTTTTTTTTCCCTTGAATCAACTTAAAAGTTTCTCAAGTAGAAAATTTTAAAAATACAAATAAAGGGAAGAAAATAATTCCTCAAATCTCTACATCATAGATGGCCACTGTTCACACTTCGGCTTATATACTACTGCAATGGACTGAATGTTTATGCTCCCCCCAAATCCATATGTTGACATCCTAACCCCCAGGTGATGTTATATGGGAGGCGATCAGGTCGTGAGGCGGAGTCTACACAATTGGCATTCATGCCCTTACAAAAGAGACCCCCCGAGAGAGCTGTCTTGGCCCTTCTACCACGTGAGACAGAGTGAGAAGAGCTGTCTGTGGACCAGGAAAAGGGCCCTCACCAGACACCAAATCTTCTGGCACCTTGATCTGGGACTTCTCAGCTTCTTAAACGATGAGAAATACATTTCTGTTGTTTATAAGTCACCTAGTGTATGGGATTTTCTTATAGCGACCAGAATGGACTAAGACAACTGCCAACCTTTCTCTTATATGTATGAATAAACACTTCAAAATAATGACACAGAATTACTCTGAAATATTATTTCCTAACCTGCTTTTCACTTCACAGATGGTAATAATTTTCTTTTCTTTTTTTTTTTTGAGACAGAGTCTAGCTCTGTCGCCCAGGCTGGAGTTCAGTGGCGTGATCTTGGCTCACTGCAACTTCCGCCTCCCGGGTTTAAGTGATTCTCTTGCCTCAGCCTCCCGAATTGCTGGGATTACAGACATCCACCACCACACCCAGGTAATTATTGTATTTTTAATAGAGACTGGGTTTCACTATGTTGGCCAGGCTGGTCTAGAACTTCTGACCTCAGGTGACCCACCTGTCTCGGCTTCCCAAAGTGCTGGGATTACAGGAGTGAACCACCACGCCCAGCCACGATAATAATTTTTCATGTGTAAAGTGGTCTTGTCAGAATCACTGCTGCCTCTTTTTTTGGGAACTGAAAATCTGTGGAGACAATTTTAGTTGTCATAATAATGAGGGGTGGGAGTGGTGGCAATGTGCAAATGCTATTTAGAAGGCAAGGGAATGAAAAATTAGATGTCCTCCAAAGCTCGAGTCCAGCCCCAGTTTTGAACATCCTAATGGACATTCATACAGGTAAAAAAAAATTATAATGATTTGAACCCCAAACCTAACTTCATTTTGCATATATGCACGAAGTTTTTTTGGTGTGGTTTTAGTATACACTGAATTTTCCAGCAATGCAACTAATAGTGTGTTTAGACCTTTTCCTGTGAAATGTTGACCACCTGGAGAATCTCATCAGCAATGGCAATATCAGTGACAGCAGCTCAATCAACATCTCAGCATGACACCACTTGTATCTACCTGTGTGGTGGTCACTTTATCTGTGATGGCTATACATACAGGTGAATATACTTATTTAGCCTTCTGTTTCCAAACATCATATAAATAAAGCGTCTACATTTAATGGAACATTGTCTTATTCCCACTAAATCTCAACTTATTTAAAAGTAGATTCAAGCATCTGAGTTCTTCATTGTATCTTCAAATGTAGTTGTGCCTAAAAATTGCAAATTGACACTGATCTCTTGGCAATGCACACTTCTTCTAAGCTCTGCCTTCTGCCTCTGGGGCTGGAAACCTCCAAGTTCCAGCTCCTATGTTCGCTCCCATCTTGCCTCACTTGAAGGTCTGCCAGTAGGAGACACTGGCTTCTGGTTCCTCATGGATCTTATGGTATGAAGGATGGCAGCCACAGCCTGGCTACCAGCGACTCTAAGTAACACCATTTCTGTTTTTGCTTCTCCAGTTCTCAGGGGGCAGTCATTCTCTGTAGTTACTAATCCTGGAAAACCCTACCTTCATCAATTTCCTCTTCCAGCCTTTCCAAAGCCTTTGTAACCAATTCTCTATATTAACTTTCCTCTGAAATACCTAGAGTAGTTGTTTTTGTGATTGGACATATGTGGATAAAAAATACCTAGGTTTTATTCTATTTGAATTGTGTGTATTATAGTCAGGCCATTATGTACATTCTTTTAAAAATTATGCACCTGAGTAAATATATTATCTGTGAATTTAATTTCGTAACAAAAGAGGGGTATTACAAAATATTTATTACTATTAAAAAGAGGTGTTGAGCTTGACAGAGTTGAAAGCCACTATGTCATCCTTTTTAGTGACTTCCTTTATCTTCTTCCTTGTTAGTGACTTCCTTTATCTTCTTCCACCTTCCCTGCTCACATGTCATGCCCCCATTTATACCGTATTAGTTACTTGTAGCCTTCCTCCACCAAAAGATAAGCTTTATGAGGGCAGCCATTTAATCTGTTGTGTTCACCCTAGACTACTAGTATCTGAATATGTTAGCTACTCAATAGATACCAAATCAGTACTTGCATATGTTAATTACTCAATAAATATTTTTAAAACAGATGGATGAATCTTTCAGATCTTGGCTTTGACATTATTTCCTCCTGTAAGTCTTTCCTGACATGCCTTGGTCAGATGAAGTGTCCATCCTTGTGAATAAAATGATAACAGAATTGTGGATGAGAACCAAATAACAAACAAACAGTTAACACATAGTATCCAATCAGATTGTAGAGAGGTTATTAGAGTCCAAACAAATGATGAAGGAAATTGATTACAATATGGCAATATTGTAACAATAATCAAACCCCTTTCACCTCTTTATTACCTGAGTTGGGTAGGGGCACATCTACCCAACTCAGGTAATAAAGAGGTGAAAGGGGTTTGATTAAAAAGTGGATAAAATAGAAACATGATGCACTGGTTGAAGACTAAATCCCAGTTGAAAAGCGTGGCTTTGGGTTTCTGGTTGATGGAATTGGTTCAGTATATTCACCCATGCTTGGGTAGGGTCAATCTAAGAGTGCCCATGCCCATATCCCACTCAATCTCTGACCAATAAGCAATTTCACTGTAGTCCTGAAACTTCATGCCAGTCTTATCAGTGCTGTCCCAAGTGATAAGAATCTGTCTTCTCTACTTAAGTAGCTTTACAGTTCTAAGATTATATTAATATAAGTAGAGAAAAGGTGAAGGAGAACAAACCTGTGGTATTAATATTTTGCATTAAGTTTATTAATAAGTTTTATAATCAGGATAATCTACATAATAAGGGGTAGAAACAATATACATATGAAGCTCTGATATATCAATTTTGGGACTTCAATCTGAAATACATCATTGGTATTAGAACTGCAATTTTAATTCATAAAGTATAAGAGAATTTGATTAAATTTTAAAGCGGTATTTGAATGTTTAAGAAAAACTGACCTGAAATAAGTATAGTGTGTGTGAACCAATTTCCCATCTACTCAGGAGGCTGAGGCAGCAGGATCACTTGAGCCCAGGAGTTTGAGGTCAGCCTGGGAAACATAGCAAGACCCTGTCTATAGAAAAATTAAAAAAAGAAAAAGAAAGTAAAAACTGGCTCACTATGTTTATAAGTTTGATTTGCAAGAGTTTCTTAAGAGTTTAGAAGATTTCATTTTGTAAATCTGTCCAGTCAGGCATTAAAAATGTTTAAAAGAACATAATTATGTTTGTAAGTTGTATTTAATTTTTTAGAAGACTTTAACTATTAAGCTTAAGTTAATTTAAGATTAATCAAAGAATAAGTGAATATCATATTTCTTATTTTTGTACAAAAATTACTAGATTTATAACTAGGATACAATTTGTAAATTAAACTTAAGAGTGTAAGAATATTTACATTTAAAATTTTATTACTTTAATAAATTTGTTATTAATTTTAATACTTATAATAAATAGACCTATCTGTTTACAAACTCTCTGCAATATAAAAATAACTCAGAAGATACTCCCCAAAGAACATTAGAATTTTTTGTTTAATTTTCCATCCCCCCAGTTTGTCTCTAAATTCTTTAATTTTCCTAGAAAAAGTAATTCTCTTTGTGTCAAACGTATTTTTAGGTTCTTTGTGTAATTGATCCTCTCCATTAATACACAATAATCCAGTTTTTACCACTGATATGGTTTGGCTGTGTCCCCACCCAAATCTCATCTTGAATTGTAGTTCCTATAATCCCCACATGTCATGGGAAGGACCCAGTGGGAGATAATTGAATAATGGAGTGGTTACCCTCACACTGTTCTTGTGATAGTGAGTTCTCATGAGATCTGATGTTTTTATAAGAGGCTTTTCCCCCTTTGCTTGGCCCTTCTCCTTCCTGCCACCATGTGAAGAAGGACATGTTTGTTTCCCCTTCCACCATGATTGTAAGTTTCCTGTGGCCTCCTGAGTCCTGCAGAACTGTGAGTCAATTAAACCTCTTCCCTTTATCAATTACCCAGTCTCAGGCAGTTCTTCACAGCATGTGAAAGTGGACTAATACACCTACTTATCGTACCATTGGTCTTCTATGATCTTGAATTAACAATAACATTGCCTTAAGCCTGCAACAATTAGATGTATATAGGCAGTCTTCACAGCTTCCCTTAAATTCTGTTTTCCTCCAAGAATACCTGGTAACTTCTTCTAGCAATATGGCAGTCAGGTACACAATGACTATCCTGACTGGAACAACTAAAATGGTTTTTAAAAAATTTTAAACCAAATTTTCTAAATGATTATAAGTGAGGAATAGACCAAGTCTAAAAATAAAATAAAAGCAAGACCTCTGGGAGGTTAATAAGTTTCAAAGCTAGCTTTTCCTCTAAGGGTTTCACCAGGTCTTGAGATTTCACTTTGCAAGTACATTGGTTGTAGGGGGATGGAGATAAAGCCCAGATTCTGCCCAAGGAGGGAATATAATAGGAGACCCCCATATAGAGCTTGGACTTATACTACATATGAGTGAGACATAAACCCCACTGCACAGATATTTTATAGCAAAAAAGTTGCTTCTCTCAGCCTTGCTGACAGGTGGAGAAGGAAAAAAATATATCCCTTGATAATTTGCAACCATATGCCAGCCTTCATGCAATATTTTATCTTAACTAACCACTTGTGTGATCTGGATAATATCAAGCAGACTTTAAATTAAAATCTTTTTTTTGTAGCATCTCCAGATGATTCATAGAAATAAGCAATCTTTCTAAAAAAAAAATTTAATTCATTTCTGCAAGAATTCCCACAGATAAAGTTGCAAAGAATATAAGTGGTTTAAAAAATTATGAAATTTATGAGGAATCAAGATACTATGAATGAGAAGAGGCAGAAACAACAGATAGTAGAAATAGATCTTTTAAAAGTTCACATACTTATTTTCAGATAAAGAATACTTATTATCTACATCTAATGTGTTCTTTCAAAATTAAAGATTTATAATCCCATGTAGATTTCAGGAAAAAAATTAAATAGAAGCTTGGAAATTTGAACAGGAACATGTGGATTTAAAAACAAATTAAATCTAGTAGATCTTCAATAAATGAAATTTATAGCAATTATATATATATTACGTTATAGCAATTTTATATATATTATATAATATATATATACACACACACACTTTTTTTTTTGAGACTGAGTCTTGCTCTGTCACCCAGGCTGAAGTGCAGCGACATGATCTCGACTCACCGCAAACTTCACCTCCTGGATTCACGCGATTCTTTTGCCTCAGCCTCCCCAGTAACTGGGATTACAGGTACCCGTCACCACGTTTGGCTACTTTTTGTATTTTTAGTAGAGACGGGGATTCACCATGTTGGTCAGGCTTGTCTTGAACTCCTGACATCAAGTGATCTGCCTGCCTAGGCCTTCCAAAGTGCTGGGATTACAGGTGTGGGGCATGGCGCCTGCCTGCAATTATATTTTTTAGAAAGATCAGCAGACTAACTAATTAGGTACAGCTAACACACGTGTTTCTTAACTGGAAGATGGCTGTGCAACAATTTAGAATACAGTCTAGGGAAATAAAGATCAATGGATGAATGGATAAAGAAAATGTGGTAGCTGGGCATAATGCAAGCACTTTGGGAGGCCAAGGCGGGTGGATCACCTGAGGTCAAGAGTTCAAGACCAGCCTGGCCAACATGGTGAAACCCCATCTCTACCAAAAATACAAAAATTAGCCAGGCACGGTGGCACGCGCCTGTAATCCCAGGTACTTGGGAGGCTGAGGCAGGAGAACCACTTGAACCTGGGAGGTGGAGGTTGCGGTGAGCCAAGATCGCGCCATTGTTCTCCAGCCTGGGCAACAAGAGCAAAACTCTGTCTCAAAAAGAAAACAAGAAAGAAAAAAAAAAAGAAAATGTGGTATTAATATAAATACACAATGGAACACTATTTGGCCATAAAACAATAATGAAATCCTTTCATTTGCAGCAACATGGATGGAACTGGAGGCCATTACGTTAAGTGAAATAAGCCAGGCACAGAAAGACAAATATTGCATATTCTCACTCATATGTGGGACCTAAAAAAGTTGATCTCATGGAGGTAGAGAGTAGAATGATAGTTATGAAAGGCTGGGAAGGATGTGTGTGGGGGAGGAAGGAGGGAGGAAGAGAGGTTGGTTAATGGGTTCAAATACACAGTGAAATAGAAGGAATAAGTTCTAATATTTGATAGGAGAGTAAGGTGACTATAAGTAACAATCATATATTATATATTTCAAAATAACTAGAAGAGAGAAAGGTGTTCCCAACACATAGAAATGATAAATACTCAAGGTGAGAAATACCCCCAAAACCCTGACTTGATAATTACACATTCTATGCATGTAACAAAATACCACTTGTACTCTATAAATATGTATAAATATGTATCAATTTTATTTTTTAAATTTTTTAAATTTAAATTTAATTTCTTTTTTTGAGACAATCTTGCTCTGTCACCCAGCCTGGAGTGCAGTGGTGCCATCTCGGCTCACTGCAATCTCTGCCTCCCGGATCCAAGAGATTCTCCTGCCTCAGCCTCCTGAGTAGCTGGGACTACAGGCGCCTGCCACCATGCCCAGCTAATATTTATATTTTTAGTAGAGATGGGGTTTCACCGTGTTGGCCAGGCTGGCTTCAAACTCCTGACCTCAGGTGATCCACCCGCCTTGGCCTCCCAAAGTGCTGGGATTACAGGCGTGAGCCACTGTACCCAGCCTAATTTTTTTTTTTTTTTTTAATCAGGCAACATACAGAAGATTGAGTATGTATTCTCTTCACAGTAATAATACACTGTAAATGCATAACAGAAATATAACTAGAAAAATCCCAAATGTTGGAAAATTAAGCAACATGTTTCTATAACCTGTGGTTTAAAGAAGAAATTACAAGGGAAATTACAAAAAATGATATAGAAAATATAAAGCAAAGGTTAAGAAAGATGGTGTACAACATGAGAATGTTTAATATGTGTCTAATCTGAGTCCTTAAGTAGAAAACAAGAAGAATGAAGAATAGATAGCATTCAAAAAAATTGCTGAAAAATTTCCAGAAGTTTTTGAAATATACAAATCCTATATCCATCATAACAGAGTTAAAGAGTAGCAAAGGAAAGGAGAAAATCTTAAAAGCAGCTAGAGAGACAAAAGAAAGATCACCCATAGCAAAATGATCATTTGACTTACTACTGATTTCTTAGTCACAATAATAGAAGCCAGAAGACAGCAGAATAAATAGTCAATATGTGAAATAATTAAAATATCTTATAAGAAGACGACCAAAACAAAGACATTTTAATATAAATAGAAACATACAGAGTTTATCATAAAACAACAACAAATCTCTGACTAAAGGAAATTCTAAAGGATTTATTTCAAGCCAAAGGAAAGTGACTTCACTTGATCGATAATAATATCTACCTTTTGTTGTTGTTGTTGTTGTTGTTGTTGTTTTGAGATGGAGTCTCGCTCTGCCACCCAGGCTCACTGCAAGCTCCGCCTCCTGTGTTCATGCCATTCTCCTGCCTCAGCCTCCCTAGCAGCTGGGACTACAGGTGCCCACCACGCCCGGCTAATTTTTTTGTATTTTTAGTAGAGACAGGGTTTCACCGTGTTAGCCAGGATGGTCTCGATCTCCTGACCTTGTGATCCACCTGCCTCGGCCTCTCAAAGTGCTGGGATTACAGGCATGAACCACCACGCCTGGCCTAATAATATCTAATTTGTAGGGAAAGGTAAGGATTAAATAATGGGCAAGAATAAAATATAAGTGGGGAGGAGCATGACTGTAGTTAAAGCTTTCTAAAGTCCTCAACAGGAGCATAAAGTTATTAATTAACTTTAAATTTTGTTGGCATGCTTGTTCGTACTGGAGTAACCACTATACTAAAGGACATATTGCATCATAATTTCCAAGTAAGTGGAGGTGGGAGGAATGAAATAACCAAAAGAAAAAAAAAGAAACATTTTAAAGAAGGAAAGAATGAAAAAACTACAAAATAGTAGAACAAATAGTACATAATAAGATGTGGATAAAAATCCAGTAATCACTATAAATCTAAAAGAACTAAACCTCCTGGTAAAAAGGAAAAATTGTGTGGCTGGATTTTTTTTCAGTCCAGGTGTATGCTGTTTAAGAGACATATGTCTTAAGCATAAGAGTACAGGAATATTAAAAGTCAAGAATGAAAAAAATCATATGCCAAGGTAATGCTAACCAAAAGAGAAATTAAGTAGTGACATCAATATTAACATGAGACTAAGTAAACTTTAAGGCAAAAAGCGTTACTAGCACTAAAGGTTGTGACATAATGAATGATAAAAGGTACAATTTTCCAGAAATATGTAACAGTTCTCAATTTGAATGGAACTAATAGCAGACTCTCAAACACACATAAATCAAAAATTGACAGCTCTACAAAAGAAGCTACCACATTCGCCATCTCTGTGGGAAACCTTAACATACCAATTTTGGTAAATATTCCATAGACTGTACTCTTTAATCACAATTCAATAACTTAAAAACCTTGTGCATTTGGAAACTTACATAAAACACTTTAAATCTGTTAATGTATTAAAAACAAAATCACGATGGAAATTAGAAAATATTGGAGCTAAACTGTAACTGAAAGTTACACATCAAAATTTGTCAGGTGCCGCTAACATGATACTCAGAGAACAATTTATAGTTCTAGATGTTTGTATTAGGAAAGAAGAAAATCTAAAATGTAATAAGCCTAAGAGGCAACTGAAGAATTCCCAACCACCCCCTCCCCCCCAAAAAAAACCAGCAGAATAAGCCTAAAAAGGGAAGAAATACAATAAAGGTTAAAGTAGACATTAATGAAATAGGAAATATATATAGTGAGGTTCAACGAAGCCAAAAGTTTTTTTCCAGGGGCCAAAACTCCAAAATAAACATCTAGCAATATTAGTCAAGAAGAAAAGAAAACAAACACAAATAAATACTAATAGGAATTTAAATAAGGATTATAACTACAGATGCCGTGGAGGTTGAACAGGTAGTGCAGATTATGGAACAACAGTAATTGGTTGTGTTGTCAGTGACCTTGAGTAAGTCTATTTTCTCCTTTATAAAATGTTTGAATTAGCTCTGATCTCAAATGTGTCTGAAAGCAGTGCTTCTCACAATTCAATGGGGATTTCATTAAAATGCAGATTCCGACTCAGTGAATCTGGAGTGGGACCTGAGAATCTGCATTTCTAACAAGGGCCACCCCACCCCCATCCCTGGTGATGTAGATATTGCTGGTCCATATTTGAGTCGCAAGGCCTTTAGGCGCCATCATCCTTTACATTGGTATCACTGTCTTTTTAGACAGGTTCCCCCCTGTATTTTGTGTTGCATTTTTGCAACATTCACTCCCAACTTCCCAAATTTCTTCCCATGCCATCCAGATCTAGTAAAGCTAAGATTCATCAGAGTCAAAACCTTAAATAACCTTTAAGAAGCAGAACAAAAAATAATATAAAACAACCCCAGGACCCTCTAATTTTACTACAAGCTGTAATTAGAAGGACATCATTGCTAAAAAAGGACACCTACCATTAAGTCCCCTTCTTTCTTTTGTTTTGTTCTGTTTAGATGAGCTGATTTACTCTCTGTTATGGGAAATGGGTGAATTGAAAACTGTCATATAGACACAATAGGTACCAATACTTGACTTACAATGATATACAATTGCATAATGCATTCATTGATGAAAACACTGTGACAATTTTCTTTTTAACTATATAAGTGGAATTTCTATTTGTCTCCACGCAGTGTTTCTGAGGCTTATCTTAATTATCCCGACATCATTAGCAGTTGAATAAAAAGTCAGTTTGATGTGCAGTGTGGGAGAAAAAGTCTCCACAATAAAGCCTTCTAAAGCATGAACTTTAACTTCAGACTCCCTTTGTGTAAGTCAAGGAGAAATTGATTAAGTCATTTTGCTTGAGTGCACAAAATGAGAATTTTCTCTTACTCACAATCCCTAACAATAATAAGGGTTGTCATCTTTAATATTGAAGCCCAAGGCTAGAGGAGAAAAGGTATTTATGTACACATATGTACAAGCTGGCAAATATTAGCCATCTGTTCCCACATATCTGGAACCAAGCAGAAAAATAAAATAGATTGCTTTGGCTATCCCAGAAAATGGGTAAGGAGAATTTTTAAATGAAACATGACATAGTCACAGGCATGGCAGTCACCTGAGTGTCTCTTTCCTTGCTGCTGCTGCTGCTGCTGCTGATGCTGTTTGCCATGTCCCCCTCCAGCCTGGGCTGGGGATGGATGAGCAAGAGGAGATATTTGATGGAGGTTAGGACTGTCATTGGAACATTAAAGGCAAGAGGCCTGTGGAAGTACCCAGTTATTTATGCCATCTTCAGATGGATTCTAATTAGCTGTGCCTCAACACGAAATTCAACCCAAAACCAAGTAAGCCATTTACCAAGTCCAAAGTGCCAGCGTTCTTGCTGGTGTGCACCATGAATCAAATGCACTGTGAAATCTGAGTGCGAGACCCGGGGCTGGGACCACAGAGCACTCAGCTATTGAGAGCACAGTTTTCTGGTACTCTCCTTTCTGGTCATGGAATCCCAGCAGAGACACAGTTATGAAGGGCTGGACAGTATCACCAATAATATCTATATCCCAGGGTAGGTGGGAAACCGCCATCAAAACAGAGAAATAGACAAGTCATTTCTTCAACCTGTGTTTTCAAAAACCTAGCACCTCTCTATAAGCTTTTCCAAGGAAATCTAATCTCATATTGAATATTGGGGACTTTTTCGATATCTGGTTAAGAAACAGTCATGCGAGCACATTCCCTCATCAGACTCTCCTGGCTCTCTGTGAGGTAGGATTGCTCCCACCTTTTCACAGGTGAGCCATGAGATCAAGACAGGTTCAATAAGAGAGCCGAGGCCCCAGGAATTGGGTCAGCCTGTTCATTCAAACCCAGGTCTCTCAAACTCCACAGCTCCACACGGCTGCCCAACACGGCCACGCAGAGATGGCTCTGCTCTTACAAGTGCCAGGGGTCTTGGAGCACAAGTGAAAAAAATCGTACTTTCAACAAATTGCTCTACTCAATCACGCCTAGGGAGTAAACCTGTTCTTTCCCAGAGGTGTGGATTTTGTGTGAAACAATCTAATCACTGAAAGCTGTTGGACATAATCATCTGTGACTCTTTCCAGGGTTCATGAGAGGACAGAAGCTGTCTGTCTTGCTCACAGTTACATCACATGGCCAGAACAATTCCTAACACTTAGTTTGCACTCAACAGATATCTGTGACTATTGGCTCAAGAGCTACGTGTTCAAAGATTTCGTTAATTCTTGGATGAATAAATGAGAGTTCAGGAAAGAACCAGAAAGTGTGATGTCATCCCAAGGGTCTGGATTATGATGTAAACCTCATTCTTGGAAGATCCATTCTGGGACAGATGGGTTACCCTCATGTACACGGTAGGCCCGGGGGTACGAGGTTGTTCTCTAGCGCATTCAAGTAGACAACAAAATTAGGAACATGTGAAAGTCAATTGTTCAGTATTTTTACCTCTTTTTTTTGTTGTTGTTTTGTTTTGTTTTGTTTTGTTTTTTTAATGGAGTCTCACTCTGCCACCCAGGCTGGAGGGCAGTGGGGTGATCTCGGCTCACTGCAACCTCCACCTACCGGGTTCAAGCGATTCTCGTGGTTCAAGTGATTCTCGTGCCTCAGCCTCCCAAGTAGCTGGGACTATAGGCGTGCCCCACCACACCTGGCTAATTTTTATAGTTTTAGTAGAGACAGGGTTTTACTATGTTGGCCAGGCTGGTCTCGAACTCCTGACCTCAAGTGATCTGCCTGCCTTGGCCTTCCAAAGTGCTGGGATTACAGGCATGAGCCACTGTGCCCAGCCTATTTTTACCTCTTTTGAGAAGTGTTCCCTGAATAACCATACATCAAATTGATTGGTCCCTCACCTTCTCAACCTATTAACCGACTCACAAAGCATTTCTTGAGCACTTTTAAGAGACCAGGCATTGTGGTTACAGAGGGGAATTAAAACCTCTGGACTCAGAGTGCCTCATGGTGAGCAGATAAGGAAACCAGGTAATATGATAGATTTCTGGTCAGGGTGGTAGAGGAATACATGTGAAACCTCCCCCTTCTAATGCCAAATATATATTTAACATATTTATACATGGAAATGATAGAGTATGTATTTGAAGGATTAAAATATACAGTCACTAACTTAGCTTCCTGGGGATGGCAGGACAAGAGACCACAAATAGGGCAGCTTAAACAATACAAATGTATTGTCTCACAGTTCTCAAGGCTGGAAATCCAAGATCAAGGTGTCGGCAGGGTTGGTTCCTTCTGGGGGCAGTGAGGAAGGCCTGTTCCGAGCTCTCCCCTGGTGTCTGGTGGTTTGCTGGAATCTTCAGCACTCCTTGATTTGTGGATGCACCACCCCGGTGGTGCGCCCCTGTGTCTCCTCACATTGTCTTCTCTCTGGGCATCTCTGTTTCCACAATTCCCCTTTCGGCAAGGACACCAGTCAAATCCTAGGGTCTATACCCATGACCTCATCACCTCGCTGACCTCATTTTAACTTGATTACCTCTGTAGACTCTCTTTCCAAATAGGTCACATTCTGAAGTTGTCCTGGGAGTTATGACTTCAACATATCATTTTAAGGGACATCCAACACATCAATTCAGCCCATAACAGTCACAGTAAAAACACAACAAAACAAAAACTAGATGCACACCTCTGTGGACCAGGAGTGGAGACCCTTGTGGTGAGCAGGGGCTGAAGCTGTGGGTGAGCAGCCTGGAAGCCAGCAGTGGTGTGAGAAGCCAACCCTATGGAGGAAGGGGGCTGGACCGCCTCCTTGGACAGTGAGAGTCAATGCCAGGTGCTCTGCCTGCTGGAAACCCCAACCTGTGAGCGTTCTCTGCCTGTGAAAAAGGCTTGAAAAGCTCCCCTCCCCCACTGCAAGGTTGCAGTAAGAAACAAGCAATTTGCTGGGGTGGATGGAGGCTCTAGACATGAGCACGTGTCTGCTGGAGCCCTGATGCACCCCAGAGAAGACTGCGCTGAGCTATTGTGGGCATGAATCCCAGATCTGACCTGTCCTCCTAGAAGGCTGCATGGGAGCACTCAGAAACTTCCAGATACAAAAGGGTAAATGGAGAAGGGCAAGGAAAGGCCCATGCAAGCAGAGTGTGCAAACAAAACTTACCATACAACAGGTGGGAAAATCCAACAGCAGAACAAAAGAAAAAACCAACAAAGCCAATAGCGGAGGGGAAATCATGCCTCCCAAAATAGAAACCAGAGAGCAACCAGGAAGGGACTTTCCTGAAGAGAAAGGAGGGGATGTCATTCATAAATAAGAACAAGTATTTACATCAGCAAATCAAAAGCCCAAAGATGTTATGTGAAATACATATGCATCGCCTCTTCCTTCTGGCACTTCTGATAAAATAATAGTAAGGAAGTAAAAAGGAATAAATCCCTAAGGACAAAGAATATAGAAGAAGACATCAGTAGAGAAGAGAGTTTAATGAAATTTTTCAGGACAAAAATTAGATGGACAGTTGTCATTGACTTAGCAGAACTGAGAAAGACACAACCCAAAGTACACTTAGAGAATGGTTTCTATAGTAAGAAGGTCCTGGCAAACCCCAGGAGGTCAGAGTATGGGGGTACCAGGAATGTCAGAGGGGCTGGGATACCCAGTTGAAAGCAGAGGCTTGCATGGGGAGTCAGAGAATCTTTAACCCTCTTCTGCTGTCTCAGACAGGGTGCCAGCTGCCAGCCACTGCTTCCTGGCAGGAGGCTTGAGATCTATTTTCTGAAGGAACTGAATTGGAGGAGCTTAGCTTAAAGCCATTCAAAAAGTGGAGATGGGGATGAGGCTGAAAAGAGGGAGAGAATACTCAATGTTTGCCAATGGAATGGTCTCTTAGCCTGAGGGCAGGTCACAAGTAACCCACACCTTCTCTACTCTCCACTTTCAGGAGATGGGAAGATTTCTCCTTGTTGGATTCCCTGGATAGCTCTAGAGAAAACATCATTTAGGGGACCCTCAAGGAACCATTAACAGATTGCACCTTGCACACAGAGCTTCCGTTTAGTCTTTGATGGTCTTCAATGCCAGACAACTGAGGTTTTCCAAACACACCAAGAGAACCCTCAACACAAGGAGGCCCCAAGTAAACAACTGCAAAATGGAACTCATGCCGGGAAGAGAGAACATTTGAAAAATAAAACCCCAAATGCTATCCTTAGAAGCAGGAAAGCACTGCGGTTCTAAAACAAGGATAAAATGCTAAAAAATTGTAACAATCAGAGATGAAGAATGTACCCTTAAAATTTAAAACAAATACAACACCAGATTTTTAAAAATTCACTGTAGGTATTGGTAGACAAAGCTGAGTAAATTAGTATAAATGATAAAAAGATAGAAAATATGAAAGAAAAAATTAGAGACATGGGAGATTTCTGAAAGTCTGATTCACAGGGGTTTCAGAATGAAAGAACAGAGAAAGTGGTCAGAAAAAATGATTACTGGGCACTTTCTAACACTGAGACATAAATCTCTAGACTGAAAGACCTGACTGAGTATCAACACAGCAGAGGCAAAAGACCCATCAAGGCACATTGCTGTGAACAATGGAGATAAATAAATGTCCCCAAAAGCTTTCCAAGGAGGGAAAAAAGCAGAGCATGGCATCAGACTTCTTGACACAGACTCTAGAAGATGAGGGAGCAATGTCTTCTAAATCTGGACAAAACAGGGGAATCTAGAATTTGGCTCTGTGCTAAGCTCACTCACATGTGAGGGCAAAATAGATTTTCAGGCACGCTAGACTCAGATCTCTCTCTTCCTTTCCTTCTGTCATCAGAAGTGGATGATCAAGGAGCAAACCTGGTAAGGTGAAGCCCTGGGAGCAGGCAAGACTGGTGGTGAACCAGGAACACGGGGAGGAGGATGGAGGAGCAGCGGGCCAACCTGGAGCAGGAGGATGAGGGTTTAGAGAGACGGGGTTCTGGAAAAAATGGGGGGCTCCCTAGATATCTGAGGCTGTTCACCGCCAGGGTGAGAAAAGAGCAGGTAGATGGCACAGCCGACAGGGTATTTGAAACAAAGTAAGTCATAGATAGTCATAAGAATATGATTTAATTTAAAATAGTGATCCATCATTACAGATGATAGATGCCATCTGAAATGGCTAGATCAAGAACTTTAGCATTGAAGCGTATTACATAGTGCTGTGCTGTGCAGGTAATTTCCAGAGCTGCAGCTGAAAGGGTTCAAAGTGGTTGCCTCGAGGTATGAGAACTGGAGTGTGGGAGGGGGCAAGGAAGGGGAAAGAATCACTGTGATTTATTTCCAGCCTTTGGGCACTATTTGATTTTTATTTTAACTCCATGCATGTATGACTTTGATGAAAAATTTCAAACTAAAGGAAAACAACCCCAGTGTGGTACATGCTACAGAAACGGGCGTGGAAAGACAGAAGTTCTGACTCCTATGTGGTGAATGGGAGGGTTGGTCACAATTGTGTGACCCCATACTTCAACCCACTTGTGGTGTCATTCATTCATTCACTCTTCTACAGTGCACCAGACACTGTTGGAAGTGCTGGGACTACATCAGTGCATAAAGAGACCTGGATAGTATATCTATTTCTCTTGCCATTTCCCCCTTCTGGGAACAACTTGTGCTTATGTGTCCTTCCTCTTGAATCTCCACATAGCACTTTGAACAGTGCTCTACTGACATAGCCGGGAAATGCTGATGCAATTAGTCAATGAATGAATGAATGATGCCACCTGTGGAATCCATGTGAACAGGCAAGCAGCCATGAGAATAAAGAGAATTTTCTGTATTTGAAGTATAAGAAATTTCCCCTCTAATCAAATGACCATAAATTTAGGGAAAATTTAGAAATCCAGTATCCCAGACAGAAAGATCCTGGATTTCTTCTTAGCTCAGGAACTATATATTCTTGGTTGTCACTTTATCAATATGGCAAAAGTCTTATCCATAATGGAACTAATGATAACATCTCATAGCATGGGTTTTCTTTTTTTTTTTTTTTTTTTGAGATGGAGTCTCGCTCTGTCGCCCAGGCTGGAGTGCAGTGGCGCGATCTCGGCTCACTGCAAGCTCCGCCTCCCGGGTTCAGGCCATTCTCCTGCCTCAGCCTCCCAAGTAGCTGGAACTACAGGCGCCCGCCACCTGGCCCGGCTAGTTTTTTGTATTTTTTTTTTAGTAGAGACGGGGTTTCACCGTGTTCGCCAGGATGGTTCATCTCCCTTGACCTCAAGTGATCCACCTGGCCTCTCGCCTCCCAAGGTGCTGGGATTACAGGCTTGAGCCACCGCCCCCGGCCAAGCATTGTTATAGGAATCATTTGGAGACAGTACTTTGTAAACTATAGAGCTCTATAAACATTTTAATTACTTTATCCTTGGAATTAGTCAATTTTGCCTATTTCTTTTAGAATAGTGGGAGCTTAGAATCATGGCGCTCATGGAGTCCATCCTCTCATTTGGTAGAAGATGAGACTGAGGCCCAGAGAGGGGCAGTGGGTTACCCAAGATCACACAGCCAGGCTGCAGCAGTGTTGAGACTGGGATCCACACTACTGAGTTTGGCGTACCTTCGTGTAAGACAGCTCAACCCAATTTGTCTGCTTTGGGTTCAGAGATTTCAATTCAGAATTTTTTGTAAGTTCTCTAATTTAAAAGTGAAATTGTGTAATTTAAAAGTGAGAAAAGAACTAGTCAAGTATTAAAGAATTCAAGGTTTTGCATATCAGAAAGTCCTAAGACTCAAATGAGCAAATTATAACAAGCTAGCTCCTGAGTCCAACAGTCTTCTGTCTTATTTCTAGTGAAGTGTTGATCCCTTCTTTCTTGAGTGCAGAGCAGATACCAACAATGTGACTGCTTTATGAGTGAGCAGCAGTGCTGTGGAACTGCTGTTCTGGTTTCAGGATACTGTATACAGGTGTGTGTTGATGGTACTATGCTGCATTCTGGAAGGACCTGGGAAGAAATTAAGTTATAGAAAATGAATTACATCTAATAAAGTCTTTGGAAATCTCATTCGAGGAACTTAATTCCCAAAGTTGTATGTGAATTGATGTATTTTAGGAGGCAATGACAGAAAAACAGCTGTTATTTATTGAGCTCTTTGTGATGCCAGGCGTTATGATTAAAAACCTGATCAGTATTAGTTCACCCAGTCCTTCCAACAACCATTTTTAAAATGAGAAAACTAAGGCTCAGAAGTGTTAAGTGACCTTCCCAAGTCAGAGAACAAGTAAGTTGCAAGAGTGAGATTTAAACCAAGGTAATGTAGTTTTAAAGCCTGTGTGTTGAGTTATTAGACTATCAGGCACAGAAGAAAGCTTGTTGCTGACTTAGCGATGTGACTTAGAATTTGATAATGCAAAACTCCGTCTCAAAAAAAAAAAATGCAAAAATTAGCCCGGCGTGGTGGTGGACACCTGTAATCCCAGCCACTTGGGAGGCTGACGCAAGAGAATTACTTGAACCCGGGATGTGGAGGCTGCAGTGAGCCGATCGCACCATTGCACTCCAGCCTGGCAACAAGAGTGAGACTCCATCTCAACCCAGAAGGTGATAATGTCTCTGGAAGAAAACTAAGAGTGCCAGAATGTTACAGTCTCAAAATATACTAAGTGCTAAAAAATTATAGGAAAGACGTGACTTTATTTTTAAAAGTGTGGGTTACATTTAGCCTCTCCGTTGGGATTAGATGGCATCGTATGTTTTTAAGAGAAAATCGTCTGCAGAAAAGGAAAATATGTATTACTCAAAAGCTTGGGGTAAGGTTGGAGAAAGGCTGGGGAGTCAATGCTGAGAACGCCTTTCTCCATGGCAGACTCAGACAGCACTTAGAATAACAAACAACACATCCAGTGATTTAGGTTCCCACCAGGGCTTAGCAATAGTGGCCCCAGCTTCCAATAGCTCCCTTCAGATATGCTCCATGGAGACACACAATGGAAGTGTACTTGCCAAACCAGAGAGGCTTTGAGATGAGTCTACCAGAGCCTCACCCCATCCCAGCCTCTATAATATATGTCATATGATCTATGAGTTATAATTTTATATATTATGTAACACATATTATTTATAACTGATGTATAGTATATATTTTTACTTCACTGTAATTAATATAATATATTTAATATAATTTTAATGTATCTATGTTAAATATACTATATAATATATATGAAATATATATGAATATATAATATGTTGTTATATATAAATATATAGGAGGAGCTTAGGATTATACATAATATAATAATAAACCCAGGTAAATTATTTTTGGGATATTTAGAAACAAAGCCAATCATCAGGGACCCAGCCTGGGTGACTTAATAACTTGAATCTTCTATTCAAATCACTTTAACAGCTTGTACTCCCAGCACTTTGGGAGGCCAAGGTAGGAGGATCACCTGAGGTCAGGAGTTCGAGACCAGCCTGGCCAACATGGTGAAACCCCCATCTCTACTAAAAGTACAAAAATTGGCCGGGCGTGGTGGCTCATGCCTGTAATCCCAGCACTTTGGGAGGCTGAGGCAGGCAGATCGCCTGAGGTTGGGAGTTCAAGACCAGCCTGACCAACCTGGAGAAACCCTGTTTCTACTAAAAATACAAAATTAGCCAGGTGTAGTGGTGCATGCCTGTAATCCCAGCTACTCGGGAGGCTGAGGCAGGAGAATCGCTTGAACCCAGAAGGCGGAGGTTGCGGTGAGCCGAGATTGCACCATTGTACTCCAGCCTAGGCAACAAAAGCAAAACTCCGTCTCAAGAAAAAAAAAAAAAAAAAATTAACCCGGTGTGGTGGTGGATGCCTGTAATCCCAGCCACTTGGGAGGCTGAAGCAAGAGAATTACTTGAACCTGGGATGTGGAGGCTACAGTGAGCCAAATCGTGCCATTGCACTCCAGCCTGGCAACAAGAGTGAGATTCCATCTCAAAAACAAATCACTTTAACAAACAAACTATAAAGTACTTACCACAAATGCCAGGCACTCTGCCAGGCACCGTGGGCAATTCAGAGATGCTTCGCCTCTGGGCTGCTTAGAATGGATTAGATGGAAAATTCCATTTCATGACCTCTCTTTCCTCCATGTCTTCTCAGACTTGTCTAGACTGGTAAGCATTGCACCCATTCAGGTTATGGGTAATAGCTGAGATTGCAGTGTGGGTCCCACATTGGCATCTATAGGACTGCAAGTGTCTGAGGATGTGATGGGGGCCACGAGTTCCGTATAATACATACTTTTTGATGCTAATTTTTTTAAAGATCTTAATAGAAGTGAATTCAGCGTCATTTGATGAAAACTCTAAATCCCTGCCCAGGAGTGAGGTGCCTGCATTTGTATTTACAATCTTTTTGTCACCAAGGAACACATAATTGTCCTGGGCTACTGCCAGAATAGTGGGGTCTGAAAAGGAGAGATCTTGCCAGATGAAACTGTGATACCACCTTGTGCCAATTGAACACAAAGATTTCATACTAGTTGGACAGAGAAGAGGCAAGGAAATCATTGAGCCATTAGATGCCCCCCAAGAATATAGGGATGTCAAAATTAAACAAAACAACAAAACTGGTGCCACAGCAATGAGTGCTATTTCATAGACAGCAGCAATTTAGCTTCAGCAAAGAAGATCAACAGTCCCGTGAGATAACATTTAATTTTGTTGGCTTTGTGATTTGTTTTGTTTGTTGGTTTGTTTCTTGAGACAAAGTCTCGCTCTATTGCCCAGGCTGGAGTGCAGTTGGTGTGATCTCGGCTCACTGCAACCTCCGCCTCCCAGGTTCAAGAGATTCTCCTGCCTTAGCCTCCTGAGTAGCTGGGATTATAGGCGCCCGCCACCATGCCCTGCTAATTTTTGTATTTTTAGTACAGAGAGGGTTTCACTATGTTGGCCAGGCTGGTCTTGAACTCCTGACCTCAGGTGATCGGCTCATCTCAGCCCCCCAAAGTGTTGGGATTACAGGCGTGAGTCACCGTGCCCAGCTTGTGATTTGTTTTCAACTTGTAAATTTGTTGTTATAAATCAATGCATAAGAGCTATGAGTATAAAGGATTAAATATGGAGTTTTGTATTTGTAAGTAGCATTACTATAGAAAAAAGTTTAAGGCAATAATAGGGGTCCACAATATATTTTCCCCTGAAAGAGGGTCCTGGCCAGGCGTGGTGGCTCACATCTGGAGTTCCGGACTCTTGGAGGCCAAGGTGGGAGAATTGCTTGAGCCCAGGAGTTTAAGAGCAGCCTGGGCAATATAGTAAGGCTCCATCTCTGAAAAAGTTTTAAAAATTAGCCAGGTGTGGTGGCATGCATCTGTAGTCCTACTCAGGAGGCTGAGGCAGGAGGATTGCTTGAGCCGAGGAGTTCAAAGCTACCATGAGCCATGATCGCACCACAGCACTCCCGCCTGGGCAACAGAGCGAGACCCTGTATCCAAAAATAAAAAATAAATTTAAACGTGTTCATATGTTGCTGAAGCTTAAAAACACTCAGGTGACAAGAAAGAGAACATTTAGCCACACCAGGCATTGGAGGCCGGTTACCTGTTCACAGAAGCACAGGGAAGGAGGAGGAAAAACCATTCTGTCTTATATCAAGAAACCCAAGTTTCCTGAAGAATGGACTTCAGACTCTTCTCCTGTAGCTTCTATAATAACTGAAACAAAGCTAGATATCCCTTGCACACATGTTTTGACTGACTTTTAATTTTTTCATCATATATTAATATAGTCACAAAAGACATACTTTACAGTATGTTGTAAAAATTGGATTTAAAAAACTGTTGGAGAACTCTTTTACATATAAATAACAGAATCTACCATGAGAGTTGAAAACCACCATCATTGACTTAAAAAGGATAAGGACCTCTGTTGCTTAACTTTCAGAACTTTTTATCATTTCTTTCTCTTCTTGAACCCACATTTCCATTGTACTTCTCCCACGAAATTTGATCCCATTGTAATATCTTTATGCTTCAAGGCATTAATCAATCACTCAGTCCTGATTCTTTGCCACAGAAATATGCCCATAAATTGGAATTTTAAGCTTTTTAAACTTTCAGTAGCCATAGGGTACTAGGCATTAATTTTTATCTGGACTGATGTATTGCTGTAATTATTATTAGTTTACAATTGATCAAAACAACATAAATATATTTCAAATGTTGACATATAATTATTACATATAAAAGTAAAATGCTGTTGAAAATGTCTCTCTAGAGATGGATTTATCCATAGGTGAATATTACTTATTGCTGGAGTAAGACAAGGTTCAGCTTCAATTCTATTCCGTTTTCATTTTTATACATGTAAGCTCTAAAAAAATTTCGTTCCCATAAATAAATGGAAGGCACTTTGTTACAGCAGTGACATCCAACTCTTTGAACTCCTTCCAAGGGATAGTCCAAAAATCACCTAATAATCCATCATCAGCCGGGTGCAGTGGCTCACACCTATAATCCCAGCACTTTGGGAGGCTGAGGTGGGCAGATCACGAGGTCAGGAGATCGAGACCATCCTGGCTAACATGGTGAAACCCCGTCTCTACTAAAAATACAAAAAATTAGCCGGGTGTGGTGGTGGGCGCCAGTAGTCCCAGCTACTTGGGAGGCTGAGGCAGGAGAATGGCATGAACCTGGGAGGCAGAGCTTGCAGTGAGCCAAGATTGCGCCACTGCACTCCAGCCTGGGCGACAGAGTGAGACGCCGTGTCAAAAAAAAAAAAAAAAAAATCGATCATCAAAAATTATTTTTAGTAATCTTTCAGGTGAGAACTCAATTAGCTTCTCCTTTAATTATAATAAAAGCCAAAACCCTCCCCCCAAAAAGGAAACCATCTGATTTACAAAAGATTCAAAAGATTCGTTATTCAATCATTGGAGGCATTTAGTTTTCCAACTTTGGGAAAATATAACCAAAAATGATGATTAATTATATCTATTTATTCTCACATTTAGGCATTTTATTTCACCTACTGTTACCAGAAAGGGTTAGGAAAATCTAAATACTGTTAATTTCAGTATGCCTTTGCCAACAGACTATTTTTGATAAAATGCTTTTACCTTATCAAGGGCTTTACGTCTATTTTATTTGAGACATTGGAGCTGCTAATTTAGTTCATTTAGTTTACGGAAAATATCTGTTATCGTATGAACAAATTGATAAAGTCAATCTTCATTGTCTAACCAATCAGCGAAATTACTGAGACTTTCTGTTAGAAACAATCCACCCTCATTCCTCAATTCAAGTGAATGTGTTAAGATGTGTCTCTGAGACAGTATCTCACTTCAAAGAGTGCTGTGGGATAAAGCATACAGACTTGCCACCACTGCATGTGAGTTTCTCTCCTTGCTTGCTTTCTCTCTGGTGGCAAGTTCTCTGTCAATAGTTAGGAGATAAAAGAGGAGAAATCTTTTAAAATAGTCTGAACATCTAACTTGGATTAAAAACCTCCATCTCTGAAGCTGTGTTTTCCTTTAACAGAAATATGTGTGACTGCGAGTTTATGGTGTTTTGATTAAACACCGATATGTCAAATTGCCCTTGGCTTGACACTCTAGTCTTTATGTTCTGGGACCCCACCAGAGGGGCACTTTTCTTTTGTGAGGAGGGAGAAGAGCAGTTGTGAATGGGAGGTTGGCAAAGGAGACCTGGTTCATTCTCAGCAGGTCAGTATCAGACAAAATTCTCAAGGAAGTTGCAGATCTGGAAATCTGTTTGCATTAACCCAACTCTGGAGTGCCTACCCCTGTGGAGGCCCAGAGACTTTTGAGGAGAGGTACAAAGAGTTAGATTAACAAAAATATACTCCCAGATCCCCAGCTTCCCTGGGAATCTTGCCTGATACTGATGTACCTGAAAGAGTTCCTACCACCACCCAGAAGGTTAGCAAAGCAACATTCCTTTCTATTCTATAGAGTTTATGCATGAGGACCAGAGGCTTCCAGACCCTGCCCTCCATGCCCAGCCCAGACCTGCACCCTCTCCAACCGCATGTTCGGTGTTGGGAAGAGTCAGGAGCATGGTGCCTTTAAATATGAAACTTAGAATGCAAGTTAGGACCAACATGATTAAAATATTCTGTTTTTCTTTTTGAGACAGGGTCTTGCTCTGTTGCCCAGACTGGAGTGCAGTGGTACAATCATAGCTCACTGCAGCCTCGACCTCCTGGGCTCAAGTGATCCTCCCACCTCAGCTTCCCAAGTAGCCGGGACCACAGGTATGTGCCGCTACCCTGGCTAATTTTTTTATTTTTATTTTTTGTAGAGATGAGGTCTTGTCATATTGCCCAGGCTGGTCTTGAACTCCTAGGCTCAAGCAATCCTCCCACTTCAACGTCTTAAAGTGCTGGGATTACTGGTGTGAGCTGCTGCACCCAGCCTAAAATATGATTCTGATTCTAGTAGACAGTGAATTTTCTGGAATAGTAGTGCAAATTTTAATCCAGCCTAAAAAAATTCAAAGTAATTATTAGTCAAGATTCTAATTCACATTGTGGAGAAAAACTTTTTGCTAGATTCACACATCAGTGGTTTTATAAGCAGGCGTGAAAACACAGTAGTCAAGAAAAGGAAACCTCAATCAAGTAACAGCAGGAAGCCTTCACTCACTCCACCTCCAGTAGCCTTTAAAAACAGAAACAAGGGTCCGGGCATGGTGGCTCACGCCTGTAATCCCAGCACTTTCGGAGGCTGAGGCAGGTGGATTACTTGAGGTCAGGAGTTTGAAACCAGCCTGGTCAATATGATGAAACCCCCGTCTCTACTAAAACACAAAAATTAGCTGAGCATGGTGGTATGCACCTGTAATCCCAGCTACTCGGGAGGCTGAAGCAGGTGAATCGCTTGAACCCAGGGAGCAGAGGTTGCAGTGAGCCAAGACTGTACCGCTGCACTCCAGCCTGGGTGGCAGAGCAAGACTCATCTCCAAAAATAAAATTTAAAAAATTAAAAAAACAGAAACAAGCAATATATGACACACAAAATACAACTCTCCTGGAGCAAAGGCTAGAGCATTTTTCCAAGACGGGTTTTTCCTGAAGTTTGTTTCAGAGGGAGTAGAAAGGCCAGGAACCACTGCAGATACACTTGCGCCCCATCGGGAAGGGAGACGGCCTTATCTTGAGCACTGGCTTGGAGGATAGGGGCTGGGAATATGTAGGAGGGGAAAGAATGAGCTTGTCAAGTTTTGGTGTCTCAGTGCTTCTGAAATAGGTGGAAATTATAGCTCAAGTCCCTTCACCATGGGAACATCTGGAATATAAGTACTTCTGTGCACATTAAGAGGACTATTTATAGTTTTCTACGAATGTTAGGGAAGGCAATTATGTAAAATACTACTATATTATTAGGTATCTGAAAAATACCAGGCTTGCAATAACTGTTTGCAAAGATCTAAAAGCGATTCAGACTTTCACAGATCTGTCTTCTCCGAGTCGGTAAGTACTGGTTTATTTTCCTGATGCAGCAACACCACTCAATTTGAGCTCAAGTCTCTGCTGACACCAACAAAGTGATGTCATCAGGCGTGTTCATCCTGCTGGAGTCCTGTTGGTGCTGGTTATACCACTTGCACTGAGCCAAATGGAAATGTGAGCCCACCTCTGGGATTATCTGGAAAATCCTCCAGCACAGAACTGTGGCTGTTTCATGACTAACTGGAAGAGGCTACAGATTCCCACAAAGAACTACAGGCATGAGGAGCTTGCTCTTTTTTTTTTTTTTTTGAGACGGAGTCTTGCTCTGTCACCCGGGCTGGAGTGCAGTGGCCGGATCTGAGGAGCTTGCTCTTTAGACACTGAGGTATCTTGATTATGAAGACCTTCTGAGGGTGCCTGGCACCTTTTAAATATCTGTACCTCCTCAACACTGGCAGCTTTTCAATTTTACGAGGTTGTCACGTTAGGTTTCAAAGCGTATTTCTGTGGTTGTTACAGCCTGTGAGCCTGGGGCACTGGTGGTCAAGACACTGGTCGACACTTGGGAAAAGCCATCGAGATTTGGCCCTTTGATTGCTTTACTGGTTTTGGACAACTTTTGTTTTAGTGTCTTCCAAGAATTAATGGGAGGTGAGAGGAAAGGCAGGTGAGTGCTTTGATGCCTGGGCTTTAGGTGTCTCCATAGCACTTAACACTGGACGGCTGTGTGCGTGCACTCAGCACTTGGAGACGTGGGGTTTTGGAGACTGACAGGTGCTCTCCTGTCTCTATCTCATCTGGAAACTTTTCAGGGACATGAATAATAAGCCTAGGATTATTTCATGCTATCTTATTGTAGGGAAATCTGTATAATATTGTAGTGAGTTTTTTTTTTAAGTAACTAACAATGTAATTATAAATTACATTTTACTCTAAGTTAGAGTTATATGTATATATGTGTTTGTCTAGACACATAGATAGATAGATGACAGATAGATGGCTGTTTTGCTTTTGCATGGCTCTGAAAGTTTTATTTTTCAGGCATTTTGGGAAGTGACCTAGTATGGTGGAAAGAACACGGAATGGAGATCCAGGAATCCCGGGTTTCAGTTTATGCTTTGAACTCATTCACTAGGAGAATTTTCTTAAATTTCTTGGTTTCTCTAGGCCTTGACTGCATCTGTAAAATAAGTGACTTTGATGCTTGGGGATTCCTGGGATCACTCCTAAGCCTAAGTTGTTTGTTGGTGAGATAAACCATGCCGTCGGTTCATTCATCAACACCCCTGACCAGTGAAGGGCTTCAACCCACAATATGGACAAAGAAATTAGAAGGCCAGGAAGCATGGGAACAGAGATAGACATAAGTACATACATCATGGTTTTGTTGAAAAAAATAGGAAAAAAACTGGAAACACTGCCATAGTTAAATAAATGATGAACTGTCATAAGATGAAATAATATGTAATCATAAAAAGTATTATAAAGCATTTAATTATACAGAAAAAATCATAATATGCATTAAGTTGTTAGAAAGCAGTCTATAAATAGTCTATCCAGCATATTCTCATTTTTGAAGAACAAAGGGGTTGGGGTGGGACAGTGTATCCAGGTATTACTAGGCAAAAGAATATTTTGGCAAATTTACAACTCAGAGTTGATTTACACACGGTTTTGCCATCCTATACTGGAGCTTTTTCTCCTATGAAATGTCTCCACTGTAATTAAGCCCAAGTTTTTAAAGCAACACAAGACAATTAACAGTTCCTACCAACTCTCCACCCCACTGTTGCTTTAGGAAGCATTTCCCAGGCCTATTAAACAAGAACATGAGCGCTGCTCTCACACAGAATAGGCGTGTGCGATACTGAGGGGTCCTCTTTTATTGCCCCTTATTCTTTGAATCACATAATGAGAAACTGCTAGCAAAGAAGAAATTAAATTCCAAAGTAAACCAGTAGAGCCGTGAGAAGAGAAAAAGAGGCATAGGAGAAAAGTTGTCTAAATCCTGTTCACTTAATAATGAAATAGAAAAGCGTAGGTGTGGAAGAAGGATTACGGAGCTATTAGGGAGCTGGTCATCAGAGTGGCAGTGAAACCACTGGTTGCCAATGGAGGGGAGGAGGAGCACCATGCTTAGAAGGAAACCAGAAACTAGAAAATCCAAGAATGTAGTTTGGAGGCCGCTCATAATGCAGCCTCCTCAAGCATGTGATTTAATTTCATCTTGAACCACCCAAATCCTCTCTTGAATATTAAATTCCACTGAATGGTATTGTTTGCGGAACTCTCGTCTTCATCCACAAAAGAGGAACAAAATTACAAAGGCTGAAAGTAATTACATTTTCAATAACCTGAAGCTACTAATTCTTAAATGGGTCTTCTTAATTTCAGGGCACAGTTTTAGAAATATTTAACTATTATCTCTCCAAATTATATTTCATTTTAGCAGTTGAGGATTGAGCAACTGATAGGTTATTATTGTTTCTGCAAATCAAAAATAGGAGAATGTTTAAAATACAGTACCCCCATGCCCTAAATCAAACACAAATGCAAGTTAAATGTCTTAGGGAAACTATGTTTCATATTCACAACGTCATGACAGACCTGAGTGCCATGTCCTGGCAGTTTAAGGAAAGGTGTGAAGGCCTTTCCTCAAACACCAGTGAAGCCGGGATGGTTGAAGGGTGCCAGTCCTGCTGGATCCCATGCTAAGACGTGCATGTCCCCCACGTGGTGTCACCTCGTCATTCCTGAGAATCGATGATACCGTCCCTGTGTCAGACACACAAGAACTGACCTTCCACTTTCTCAACTGGAGCCTGAACTTTCTGCTTTTGGACGTATAAGCACAGTGAGACACGAGCAGACAAGAAAGAGGGAGGCTTCCTTCATGTAGCGTAATGAATCAGTCTCCCAACGAGAAGACAATTCCCTAAGAAAAAGTCACCCCAAGGGGCCCACTTAATAGTAAATTATTGTTTTAGTGCATCAAATTGTACCCTAGAGGCCTGAAGGAATGACGATTTTACTTTTACAAAGTGATTTACACAGTGGAGTGTAATCTGTCTCCATAAATCTGAAGCCTCTACAAAACAAGCCACTCCTAAGATAACACAAAGCAAGGCGATTTCAGTTATATAGTTATTTACCACCACTCAGCTCAGCTTCCCTCAGAGTCAAAGATGAAGAAAATAAACACAGGCCTTTTCTTCATTTGGCCACATGAGAGACCATTTTCTCATGTAATGCAAAAAAAGGAAAGGGAGTTGCTGTAAGAGAACTCTCCTCTCTTTCTTTCTCCCTCTTCTCTTTCTTTCCCCCTCTTCTCTTTCTTTCTCTCTCTTCTCTTTCTTTCTCCCTTCTCTCTCTCTTTTTTTTTTCTCTCTCTCTCTCTTCTCTGTTTCTTTCTCTCTCTCCCTCCCTCCAGCTCTCCCTCCTTTTTTTCTTCTCTCTCTCCCTAGGCACAGTCTTGAGATGCTTTGAGATTGGTATATTCTCAGACACTGCCAGGAAGATTTGCAAAGAGCATGAGTTATTGTGCCCACAAATGATGGAACAAAGCATGTCTTACTTACATGACTGCTCATTTCACATCTATCTGCCTGTCCTTTGGTTCTGCAATTTGATGCATAATTGAAAGGTGAATCTCAGGTTCGATTAGGAGGAGAGCTCATTACTTTGAACACAGAATTGGTAGCTGAAAACAGATTTTAAATAAGGTCAATCTTCTGTGAATTCATGTACTGTCTTGAGTTCATAAAACTCTTTTCAAATTGAATATTTATTGCGGGTATTTCCCCAAAGAACATTTGTGAAAGTTGCTGCTGCCAAAAGCTGAAAATATAGTTCACTTAAAAGCAGCTTTATTTATGCAACTTGAGAATATTTTTGTAAGTATTGTTATTGACTGAATGTTCAGTCCATTTTCTTGTTAGTCATGTACCACCCCCAAAATGAAGAGGGGGAATAAGACGCTGTGTGCGTGGAAGTATCTATCAAGTTGGACAGAACTGTATTTAGAAAGAGATGCTGGAAGTCTGGAAAGGGCTGCCCATCTGTATAGTTGACCATAATATATGGTTATCTATATATCTATAAAATATGGTTGACCACAATATATGGTGGTCATTTATACAGTTGACCACAATAAAGCACTGATTAAATTCCAAATCATAAGATACACACACAGATTTATTCAGACAAATTGCTCCTCTTCCTGAAAAATGTTTTTTTAAGTATGAAATTTCAACAGGAAAAGGATTCTAATCACTTCAAAGTCCTTTTTTAAAAAAACCTTCCTCCCCCTTCCTATCCCCCAATCCTTCTTAGTATTTAGAGGAAAATTCCAGCCACCCAGCCCCAGCCTGACAGGTTCATTTTGTCTCCACCTAGATTGTGCAATATGGTAACTTCTGTCCCTATGTGGTTATTAACCACTTGGAATGTGATTAGTCCCAATAAAGAAGCTCTGTGCACACCAGATTTCTAAGACTTGTACAACAAAAGGAATGGAAAACATCGCATTAGATTTTAATATTGATTATGCATTAAAATGTTTTTTGATATATTGGATTAACAAAAATAGATTATTAAAATCAATTTCTCTGTTTCTTTTCCTTTTTAAAACATGGCTACTGGAAAATTTTAAATTACACCTAGGGCTGGCGCTGCATCTATATTACACTGTGAGAAAATATATGGGCTTCTTAAAGGGAAACATCCTGAACATTGTCACCTACTTCTCCCCATCTCCTTCCACTGATGTCCCTCCCTTCCCAGAACGCTGCCCTCTTCCCATCCTCATCCTTCCCTTCCCATCCTGCCCTAAGACCATCAAAGGCATGGTTAAAATGGCTAAGTCCTGGGGGTGGGGAGCTGGGGTGAGGGCTCTTAGAACCTGGAACCCAGGCCAGGGTTGGTGGCTCACACCTGTAATCCCAGCACTTTGGGAGGCCCGGGCTGGAGGATTGCTTGAGCCCAGGAGTTCAAGATCAGCCTGGTCATCATGGAAAAACCCACCTCTACAGAAAATTTAAAAATTAGCCAGACACAGTCGCTCGGGCCTATAATCCCAGCTATTTGGAAGACTGAGGCACGAGAATCACTAGCGCCTGGGAGTTTGAAGTTGCAGTGAGTTGATATCGTGCCATTGCACCCCAGCCTGGGTGGCAGAATGAGAGCCTGTCAAAAAAAACCAAAAACCAAACAAACAAAAAAACCAAGAGCCCAATGGATCCACGCAAAAGGGGACCAAGGTTAGGAAATTAACTCAAGGTGCCCGCCCACCCCACAGCATCTTAACCTGCCACCTTCCTTCTTTCCAGCCAGCCTCCTGGCTCCCACGGCCCCCAGAGGTCCACCTTCAACCTCCCTCAGCCTGTGCCCAGGAGAGCTCAGGAGGTTCCCCAATTCTGCCCCCCTACCCTATTGCAAGACCTTGCCTCAGCCGCCAGGGACCCGAGTCTGGCCCCATTCTCTGTGCTCCTTCTTGGCGCAGCTCCAGGACTCCAGGACTCTCTGCAAGCTTCTTAGTGCTGAGTTGCTGCCCATGAGGATGGCATGCCTGGGATCAGCCCTGCTGGTTCCTGCCCACAGGGCCCAGTGCCCAAGATCCCCACCTGGCACCCTCCAGCCGCAATGGATGCCTGGGGAGGGGGTGGGAGGGGAGACTCCTGCTGTGGGCGAAGGTACCAGGGCAGCCTTTTCCCAGGACAGTGGAGCTGGACCACAGTAACAGGCAGGCGGAATCCTGCTGGTGGATTTGGGGGTACCAGGGTTACAAAGTGCCTGGCATAGAGGAGTAGGCGCTTAATAAGCAGGTATTTGGCACGGGTACATCAGTGTGTCCAGGGAGTCAGCTAAAGCCCCATAAACCAGCCCTAGTGGCTTTGCAGGATGCACCCAGGCTCTGCTCGAGGCCCGAGCACTCCGCTTCAATTCTCCGGCCTCGCTTATGAAGGCAAATGGCGGGGGACAGCTGTATTGTAACAGGGCTCTCGAACTAACAGGACAAAACTGAGGTTTTTGGCAGCTCCAGCAGACAGGAAAGATCTTGGGGACATAGATGTTGGGAGGACACACGTTTCTGGGCCATTTCCAGGCCCAGAAATCAGATCACGAGGACGAGGGGCAAGTGGTGGTGATCAACGAGGCACAACCTGCCTGTCTTAGCCCCTGCTGAGTGGCAGGGGCCTGGCCATGGGCTGGGGATCTTGAGATGAAGAGAACTCAGTCCCAGCCTGCACCTTCTTCCCGCTGGAGTTGCCCGTGTCTCAACGGGCATTACTTGCTGTCAGCCCGCGAATTCTGATGTGTGTTTATGTGGTTTCCAAAATATAAGCAGCAGCTCAGCTCTGGGTCTCCTGAGACACCCCTCCCGTGAGTGATGTGTGCCTGCACCAGTGACCATTCCCAGACCAGGACGGAGGCCACAGGGGCAACCACGTGGCCCACTGCCCTCAGCCATCTGTCTCAGTTTGGAATTCAGCTTGTAAATTCCCAGCTTGTGAAGACTGTTTTTTCCTGTGTGCAAGGTGGTGGTTGGTTTTAAAGGAAGTTTTTAAAATATCCCCTTCACAGTGATAGAGAAGGCTCGCGGCTTAGAGCTGTATTAAAAATCACAAAAGTTGCTGCTCATGAAAATGGTAATGACAGATACACTGGGCTTTCATCACGCTATTAGAAAATTAGGAAATAGAAATGTGTTCACTGGGTGATTTGTTAATTTTATTTTTAATTTATTCTTCTTATTTTTATTTTTTAGAGATGAGGTCTCACTCTGTCACTCAGGCTGGAGTGGAGTGCAGGGGTGCCATTATAGCTCAATGTGGCCTCAAACTCCTGGTCTCAAGCCTCCTGCCTTTCCCTCCCTAGTAGCGAGGACTATAGGAGCGAGCTACTGCACCCAGCTAATTTTATTTTTTTTTAAATATGGGCCGGGCGCGGTGGCTCAAGCCTGTAATCCCAGCACTTTGGGAGGCCGAGACAGGCGGATCACAAGGTCAGGAGATCGAGACCATCCTGGCTAACACGGTGAAACCCCGTCTCTACTAAAAAACACAAAAAAAACCTAGCCGGGCGAGGTGGCGGGCGCCTGTAGTCCCAGCTACTTGGGAGGCTGAGGCAGGAGAATGGCATGAACCCGGGAGGCGGAGCTTGCAGTGAGCTGAGATCCGGCCACTGCACTCCAGCCTGGGCGGCAGAGCGAGACTCCGTCTCAAAAAAAAAAAAAAAAAATCCGTTGGCTGCTGAGTGCCAAACACAGCATCTGGACAGCCAGCTTTACCACCCACTTTCTAATATGATGCTGTGAGGATGCCCTGCTGTCTATCCAGCATTCTTGCTTAAAATGTTTAACCAGAATCTGGTCATCAGGGAACAATCAGACAAATCTAGAACATAGGAGATGGTACAAGACAACTGGTGTGGACTTGAAAAAAAAAATCTGAGTAATGTAAAACAGAAAAACGAGGCAAACCAAAAAGGCAAGGGGATCATTCGATGTTAAAAAACCCTAAAAGAGACATGGAAACCAAAGGTAATATATGACCTCAACTGTATAATAAAATTATTTTTAAGTTATAAAAGACATTTTGAAGAGTCTTGTGGAAATTGGAACATGGACCCTACATTAGATATTATGTAATTAATGTTGATTTCTTTTGGTGTGGTCATGGTTGGTTGAATGGGAGAACGTTGGTTGTGGTGGATGTTTGCTGAAGTGCTTCGGGGTGAAGGGTCACGATGTCTGAAATTCACTTTCAAATGGTTCAGCCAAAGTATACGCTGCACATAAAAGAAAAATAATGTGCTGTCTAAGAGAGAGATAAAACTGGCTGCAGTTTTCTTATAGGACAGCATATGTTCTAAGCAGCTCACCTGGGCTGGGTTCTCATATTTGTCCCTGGCAGAAGAGATGAAGATGGTTTTATTGCTACCTGGGAATGAATGTAACGCCGCAACGCTAAAGAACAAGATGAGCAACTCTAGTGCCAGGAGTGGATTTGCTTTCCTTGGAAATGATGATTCTAATGTGGCTTCATGACAAATATCCTGCTAGCTCTTATTTTTAGTTCTGTCTGAAACAAGCATCGATCGTGCTTCGGAGGACTGGAAGCAGATGGGTTGAGGCTGATCAAAGTAAAGACTAACATGGTAAATGCTTTGACAAAGTCAGTGTGACCCATCTGCATTTGAAAAAAAAAAAATGCAGAGCTGTTTTACTATTTGCGGGATGGGGTTGGAGTGGGCGGGAACAAATTATGTTTGGAGTGGCTCTCCACTTCTGTTATGTGCCAGACACGTTTGGGTTGCTGGAGCCCAGACATCTTCCTGTCCTTCTGTTTCTGTGCAGGCCACTGTGGGGATCAACGTGGAGAAGAAGGTGCTGAACTCACTCCCTCAGGACTGGGAATGAGACCCAGTCAGATGTTGAACTTGAAGTGATGCCCTTTTGTGGCATTGCTGGTGAACTATGTCAGCCACAGATCAGTGCCACTACCAGATTTGAGAGAAAAGTACTGGATTTTAGAAAGCAATCTTGCAAATATTAAGATAAGCACTCTTTCAGTTTATACCACCAAACGCATACACACTATGGTAGCACAACTCCCCAAGTGGCCACATAAACATTGGACTGGGGGCAGGGGGTCATGAACATGATTTTGTGAATAACAACTTAGTTGAGTAATCAATAATTTCTAAAAAGAAAAGTAATAACTTGATTGAAAGTTAACCTCTAATCACTGAATTTTTTGCAAATATTGACAAATTTTGTGCACTAAAGGATTTATTTTTTAAAAAACTTTTATTTCTTTAAGAACTTTTGTATGTTTTCCCAGAATTTCTCCAGTTGTTTTATGTCTCCTTCTTTTTCTCTCTCCTTTATTTGTTATTTATTTTCATCCAATTATTCTGGCTCGGGTGGTTTGTTTCATCCAATTATTGGTTTCATCCAGTTATTCTGCTGATGGTTTGTTAGGCTCACATTGGAAGCAACCAAAATGTCTAACAATAGGACTTTAGTTGGCAACAACTCAATTGTCTAACAATAAGGGATTGGTGAAATAAATTACAAAAGGTGTTTTGTATTATGCAAAAAAACTTTAAAAATATGAACTGGTAATTCATAATCTTTAACTTTGCCTAATTCTAAAATTTCATGAACACATTGGCAGATAGATATGCAAAGCAGATTCAAAGTAAAACAGAAAAAAATGTAAACCCTGAAAAATTCCAGATACTTTTCTCTGTTTTATTGTATATGGCTTAAGATTTTATTTTTATAAAAGAGGCTGCATATTTATTACATTAAGAGGTACAGTCAAGCAAAAATAAGATAATAATGATTTCAGCAGTTCTGGCCACCCAAAGACAACCACTGTCATTGTCTTGATATGTTTCCAACCAGTTGATTTTCTGTGCATTTGACCAGCTTTCACCTCTAAAATGTCATCAAAATGGCTTTTGTCAGTGTCACCAATGACTTCCATGTGGCTAAATTCTCAGCCCTCATTCCACTTGACGTCAAGTCATGGCCAATGCTCTCTCTTCTTAGAAACACTTTGAGTTTCCAAAACAGCAAATGTCCTGGCTCCTGGCTCTCCTCCCCCTTCCCAGGCTGGCCCTTCTCATTCTCCTCTGCAGCTCCCTCCTCATCTCCCGCAATTCTCCACGCTGGGACACTCTGGAGCTCAGTCCTGGGAAATCCCAGTCTTCATTCACTCCCCTGAGGCCCTCATGCCATGTTTTGTCTTCAAATACCTTTTTTTTTTTTTTTTTTTGAGATGGAGTTTCGCTCTTATTGCCCAGGCTGGAGTGCAATGGCGTGATCTTGACTGACTGCAACCTCTGCCTCCCCCGTTCAAGCGATTCTCCTACCTCAGCCTCCCGAGTAGCTGGGATTACAGGCATGTGCTGCCACGCCCAGCTAATTTTGTATTTTTAGTAGAGACAGGATTTCTCCATGTTGGTCAGGCCGGTCTCGAACTCCCGACTTCAGGTGATCCGCCTGCCTTAGTCTCCCAAAGTGCTGAGATTACAGGCATAAGCCACCATGCCTGGCCCAAATACCATTTATTCTGTTACACATACATTTATGGATTCAACAAATATCCATTGAGAATCTGTTAAGTGCTGGCCACTGTTCTAGTCACTGATGATTTTAAAAAGGAACAAAAAGGGGGCAATTCCCTGTCTTCATGGAGCTTAGCAAGAACATTTGCATGAGGAAGGGGCCTAGAAAATAAGCAAGAGATATTCAAAATATTGCCTGATAAACGGTCATGTATTGGGTTAAATAGTGTCCCCTTCCCTACTCCCCACTCAATTCATGCCCACCCAGAACCACAGAATGTGACCTTGTTTGAAAATAGGATTTTTGTAGATGTGATTAGTCAAGATGAGGTCACACTGGATTTGAGAAGGCACTAAATTCAATTACTGGTATCTTGACAAGAAGGCCATGCGAGGACGCAGGGAGCCACAGAGGGAAGGTGGCCGTGGGAAGGAGGAGGTGAAGATGGGAGTGACACAACTACGAGCCCAGAGACACCCAGGAGTGCTGGGAGTTAGGAGAGCGGCATAGGAGCTTTCTCCCCAAGTCTTCAGAAGGAATCAGCTCTGCCAACACCTTGATTTTGGACTTCTGACCTCCAGCACTGAAAGTGATTAAATTTATGTGGCTTTAAGCTCCCTGGTCTGTGGTCATTTATTACAACTCCAGGAATCTCATCCAGGTGAGAAGTGCTGTGAAGGTAGGAACAGAGGATTGGCCAGGTGTGGTGGCGCACGCCTGTAATCCCAGCACTTTGGGGGGCCGAGGTAGGCGGATCACTTGAGGCCAGGAGTTCAAGACCAGCCTGGCCAACATGGTGAAACCCCATCTCTACTAAAAATACGAAAATTAGCTGGGCGTGGTGGCACATGCCTATAATCTCAGCTACTCAGGAGGCTGAGACAGGAGAACGCTTGAGCCTCAGAGGCAGAGGTTGCAGTGAGCCAAGATCACGCTGCTGCCCTCTAGCTGGGTGACAGAGTGGCCATCTGGGAGAAAAGCGTTCTATGTGTCTGTCTACAGCAGCAGTTCTCAAAGCATGGGCTTGGACCAGCAGCGACAGCAGCACCCGGGAACTCCTTAGGAATGCAAACATCTTGGCCCCACCCCAGACCTACTGAAACAGAAGCTCTGGAGAGGGGAATCCTGGGAGTTCTGATACATCTCCAAGTTTGAGACCCACCATCTATATAACCTGGGCCCACCGAGCCTCCACCCCCACCTCCACCACTTTCTCCTGCCCATTCTGCTGCAGCACCAGGCTCTCCCCTCCGGGGCTTTGTTCTTGCTGTGGCCTCGCTCTGCACAGCTTCCCTCTTGCTGTCCCCACGTCTTGCTTCCTTACCTCCACCAGATCTTTGTTTCAGCACTGCATTCTCACTGAGGCTTCTCCCAGACCACCCTCATTAAAACCACCACCCACAGCCTGCATGCCCCTTCCTGTGTTCTGCTTTTCTCTTCTCTCCTTTTCTTTCTTTCCTTTTTTAATTTTTTTATTTTTTGGTTGGAGACAGGGTTTCACTCTGTTCCCTAGGTTGGAGTGCAATGGCAATCACGGATCACTGCAGCCTTGACCTCCTGGGCTCAAGTGATCCTCCCGCCTCAGCCTCCCAAGTAGCGAGGTCTATATATGCATGCTTCCACACCTGGCTAGTGTTGTTTATTTTTTTGTAGAGACAGGGTCTCACTCTGTTACCCAGGCTGATCTGGAACCCCCAGGCTCCAGCCATCTTCCCGCCTCTGCCTCCCAAAGTATTGGGATTACGGGTGTGAGCCACCGCCCCCAGCTTGTCCTGCTGTATTTTTCTCAGTAGCACTTAACTCTATTTAACAAATCCAAGTTTGTCAGAAATCTGGTTTCTGAGTCCTGGTGAACAACAACAGGTAGGGAACCCAGAGAGGGAGTGTGAGACACGTGATTCGCAAATCAAAGTCAGGGGGGTGGAGGAGTAAGTAGACTGGGCTTAGGAGAAGGAAAAATGATGTTAGCACTGCAAGGGAAATGCGAGGTCATCTCATCCTTGGGTGTCCAAACTTACTTAGATATTTGCTTTTTAAAAAATTGTATGACTAATTACAACTAGTAAAGCAGGTAAGAGCCCAGTTTCTCTGGCTGGCAGACCGGAAGGGCGTTGCAGGAGTCCCTAACGCCGGCATATTGTGGGAACTACTGACTTTGTTATCTCATTTGTTAATGGTGAAATTGAGGCTTACAGTTTGATTTAATTTTACTTAAAAGAAATAAAAGGAGCTATCCATGTCTGATCAGATCATCCCTATGGCATTATTTAACACAAACATTCTATAATTTAATGGACTCTCAAGTCTCCTTCAGAGTCCTGTGCGCTCAGATCCTGCCATCTGATCCCCCCTGTTATCTAAGCTGCTCTTTAGGGATTCTCCAGCCCCTCCTCTTGCCTGAGGGACTCGCTCAGTGGTGTCATCAGTTTCTCCAAATTAGAAATGTTGACTTTTTCCTGCTTTTTTTCCCCCTGAATCCACATTCCCTCAGTCACTCTCCCCTGGTTTCAAATTCCTCTTTATTTACACCTGAGCCTTCCAAGGGGAGAGACTGTTTTATAATTCCAGGCATACTGGACACAAGGTAAGTGATCCATGCATCAAACTGGCTTAAAAACAAGGCAATCCAGGCCGGGCATGGTGGTGTATGCCTGCAATTACAGCACTTTGGGAGGCTAAGGCAGGCGGATCACTTTGAGGCCAGGAGTTTGAGACCAGCCTGGCCCCAACATGGTGAAACCCCATCTCTGCTAAAAATACAAAAATTAGCCGGGCATGGTGGTGCGCACCTGTAGTCCCAGCTACTCTAGAGGCTGAGGCAGGAGAATCGGTTGAACCCGGGAGGCAGAGGTTGCGGTGAGCTGAGGTCGTGCCACTGCACTCCAGCCTGGACGACAGAGCGAGTCAGTCTCAAAAAAAAAAAAAAAAAAAAAAGAGGGCAGCAAATGGATGGGGAGAATATTGATCAATTCTAAGAAAGCAGCACAGGAGAAGGTCCACTGGCAGCTGGCTGCACTGAGATCTTGTGTTTGTGCTGAGATCTCGTGCTTGTCCTGAGATCTTGTGTTTGTGCTGAGATCTCGTGCTTGTGATGAGATCTCGTGTTTGTGCTGAGATCTCGTGTTTGTGCTGAGATCTCGTGTTTGTGCTGAGATCTCGTGTTTGCGATGAGATCTCGTGTTTGTGATGAGATCTCGTGTTTGTCCTGAGATCTCGTGTTTGTGCTGAGATCTTGTGTTTGTCCTGAGATCTCGGTTTGTGCTGAGATCTCGTGTTTGTGCTGAGATCTCGTGTGCTTCTGCTGATATCTCCTGTTTATCATGAGATCTCGTGTTTGTCCTGAGATCTCGTGTTTGTGACGAGATCTCGTGTTGGTGCTGAGATCTCGTGTTGGTGCTGAGATCTCGTGTTGGTGCTGAGATCTCGTGTTGGTGCTGAGATCTCGTGTTGGTGCTGAGATCTCGTGTTGGTGCTGAGATCTCGTGTTTGTCCTGAGATCTCGTGTTTGTGCTGAGATCTCGTGTTTGTCCTGAGATCTGGTGTTTGTGATGAGATATTGTATTTGTGCTCGCCATGACTTTTTCTTACCCATTCCAAGCAGGAAGGCAGCATGGCAGGTGAAAAGGTGAGGACTCCTAGGCAGTGCCCTTCCTGGCTCTGTTCTTCCTGACAGGCTGGTGCTGGGAACGAGGTATGGAAGTAGAAGTTCTAAGGAAAGGAAGAGGACTCTCCCTAGATTGGGAAGGGCTGAGGGTGTTGGGCTGCCCAGTTTGTGAAATATTAGTCAGGACTCTTCATGTAGAACCCAACTTCAGGGCGCTGAAGGTTAAAGAGAATTTAATGACTTAGGCGACTGTGAACTTAGCTCAGACATGGCTGAATTTTGCTTCTCAGAAGGAATTGGTGCCTTTCTCCCTCTCTTGTGCCTGTGCGCCCACCACGCTGGCTTCATTCTCCATCAGATTCTGTCCCTATGGAATAGTCCCAGTATGGAGGCTGCAGCCCACCAAATTGAAGTCCAACGACGAAACCTCCTGGAGAGGAATCCCAGGGCCTGACTTTCATTCACTGCTTCGAATTGGCCTAACTTGGGTCTGGAGCTTGATCAATCACTTTCCTTCAGGACAGGGGGTAGAATAACACCTTCCCCCATCTGGGGGAACATAGTCTGGGGTGGGGAAGGTGGCTTCCCAAAGAGAAATTGAAGTTCTGTTTCTAGGAAAAGGGAAGCTTTATTGGGCAGAGACAAACATCAGATGTCCATTGCTGTACTCCATGGACACTGATAATGTCCAAGCAGTTGACCATGGACATCTGATGTTTGTCTCTGGATTCCCATAAAAAATGAACCTCGACTTCTGTCTCACTCCAACTGAAGGGAATATTTATTTATTTATTTATATCTATTTTTAGATAGGACCTCACTTCACTCTTGTTGCCTAGGCTGGAGTGCAGTGGTACAATCACTGCTCACTGCAGCCTCGACCTCCCTGGCTCAAGCAGTCCTCCCACCTCAGCCTTCTGAGTAGCTGGGACTACAGGCACATGCCACTATACTTGGCTAATTTTTTTTTTTTTTTTGTAGAGACGAGGTTTCGCCGTTTTACTCAGGCTGGTCTCAAACTCCTGGGCTCAAGGGTTCTGGCTGCCTCGGCCTCCCGAAGTGCTGGGATTACAAGCATGAACCACCGCATCTGGCCTTGAAGGGAATATTTAGGCTTGATCCTTAAGGACATCAGCTCTTTCCTTAATGGACTAGAAAACAGAGGTGCCCTCTTCCTTCTGACCCTTCCCTCCCCCAGCGATTTTTCAATCTCCTGGAAAAAGATTCTTCAGCAACCACAAGGAAGGAAAAGTTTAAGGAATATCTTACCTATTTTCCTGTCAGCGTTTAAGGAAAATCTTAGACTCATTTTCCTATCAGCATGGAGGTATGGGAGCTTAAAGGTAGATTGAATTTTAATTCAAGAAAATGACACCGATGTGTCATTCATTTTGTTTGTGGAGATTTCATATTGTTTATGGTGCCTGAAAATATTGCCCCTTGTACTATGTACTATGATTTAATACATATAGGCTTTGTTCTCTAAAAAATCAAGGGTTCTCTATCAATCCCTTTAAAGACAAGACCAAAGTTGAGGAGTCTCGAGGACCCACTCTCCAGGTGAATGTGATGCTTAAAAATAAAAGGTTAGTAACTCTAGAAATAGACCCATCCATATATAGCCTGTTGATGTTTTACCAAGATGCCAAGGCAGCCCAACGGGGAAAGGAAAGTCTTCTTAACAAATTGTGTTGAAAAAATTTGATATTCATATGGGAAAAAGTGATCTTCAACTTCCACGTCATTTCATGCATAAAAATTAATTTGAGCTGAATTATAGATTTAAATATAAGATCCAGAACCATAAGCTTCTGGAAAAAAATATAGGACTTTATCTTCATGATCCCATGGTGGGCAATGATTTCTTGGACAGAACCCCAAAACTGTTAACCATCAAGTAAGAAAATAGATAACTTAGACTTTATTAAAATTAAAATTTTCTGCTCATCAAAAGATACTGCTAAGAAAATCAGCAGATAAGCCTGGACAGATTGGCAAAAACATTTGCAGCATATATATTTGACAAAAGACTTTAATCCAGAATACACAAGACTTTTACAAATCAATAATAAAGAGAAAAACATTTGCAGCATATATATTTGACAAAAGACTTTAATCCAGAATACACAAGACTTTTACAAATCAATAATAAAGAGATGAACAGTCCCATTGTAAAATGGGCAAAAGCTGAGGCAGGAGGATTTGCTTGAGTCCAGGAGTTTGAGGCCAGCTTGGACAATATATTGAGATCCTGTCTCTAAAAAATAAAAATTAAAAATTTAGCCAGACATGGTGGCGTGTGCCTGTTGTCCCAGACACTTGGGAGGCAGAAGTGGGAGGATCGGTTCACCCCAGGAGTGCGAGGCTGCAGTGAGCTATGATTGCACCACAGCACTCCAGCCTGGGAGACAGAGTGAGACTCTGCCTCAAAAAAAAAAAAAAAGCCAGGCGCGGTGGCTCACGCCTGTAATCCCAACACTTTGGGAGGCCGAGGCGGGCAGATCACGAGGTCAGGAGATCGAGACCATCCTGGCTAACGTGGTGAAACTCCATCTCAACTAAAAATACAAAAAATTAGCCGGGAGTGGTGGTGGGCGCCTGTAGTCCCAGCTACTCAGGAGGCTGAGGCAGGAGAATGGTGTGAACCCGGGAGGCAGAGTTTGCAGTGAGCCGAGATCGCGGCACTGCACTCCAGCCTGGGCGACAGAGTGAGAGTCTAAATAAATAAATAAATAAATAAATAAAACAATTTTTAAAACTTTCAAATATGAGCAAAGAGTTGAACAGATGCTTCACAAAAGAAGATACGTTAATGGCAGTAAGCCATGAAAAGGTGCTCAGCATCTCTTGCCATCAATCATCATGCAAGTCAAAACCACAGTGAGTCACCATGTCATACCTGCTAGAAGGACTTAAAGCAAGGAGCACAATAGGACAAAACAACTCTCCCTTCCCCTGCGAAACTGACAACACCAAATTTGGGGAAGAATCCAGAGCAACTGGAATTCTCGTTTATTGCTGGTGGGAATGTGAAATGGTACAACAGTTTTGGGGAACTACTGTAGTTGACAGTTTTGTATAAAGGAAAACATATGTTTAATCTTACGATGCAAATATTGCATTCCTACATGATACGGTTTGGCTGTGTCCCCACCCAAATCTCAGCTTGGATTGTAATTCTCGTAATCCCCACGTGTCGTGGCAGGGACCTGCTGGGAGGTAATTTAATCATGGAGGCTGTTACCTAATGCTGTTCTCATGACAGTGAATGAGTTCTCACAAGATCTGATGGTTTTATAAGGGGCTTACCCCCTTTTGCTTGGCACTTCTCCTTGCTGTCACTATGTGAAGAAGAACGTGTTTCTTTCCCCTTCTGCCATGATTGTAAGTTTCCTGAGACCTCTCAAGCCATGCTGAACTGTGAGTCAATTAAACTTCTTTCCTTTATAAATTACCCAGTCTCAGGTATGTCTTTATTAGCAGCATGAGAACAGACTAATACACTACATATTTACCCAAGATAACTGAAAACACATGTACCCATAAGGATTTGTACATGACCACAACAACAGCTCTTTTCATAATGGACACAATTGGAGATAACCCTAATGTTTATCAACAAGAGAATAGGTAAATTGTGACACATTCATATAATGGAATTCCACTCAGTAATAATAATTTTAAAAAACTACTGATTCATGCAACAATGTGGATGAACATTATGCTGAACTCAAAAAGCCAGAACCAAATGAATGCAAATTATGATTCCTTTTATATGAAATGCAAAAATAGGCAAAAATTCACCGTGGTGATGTAAATCACAGCGATTGCTCTGTGGGGTGAGAGTGGGATTGCCCAGGAGGGAGCAGAAGGAAATTTCCCAGAACGATGGAAATGTTCTATGTTTTGATTGAAGTGGTGGTTACATGGTATATAATTGTCAAAACTCATTAGACTAAACACTTAAGATCTGCGCATTTTACTGTTTTTATTATACCTGTATAAAAATAAAATGTTGGCAAATGAGAATATTCAGCCTTGAGGATTATTAATATGGATTTGACTTCTCTCAATGGTGTCCTGGGAGGCAGAGACGAATGCATAATTCACAAAGGCAAAATGCAGGAAGGACAAGAAGTCACATTTCCTCCTGTCTAAAAGCCCTCCGCATGTGGCGTGTGCTGTGTGTGGACTTGCTGGTGGAACACACAGGTTATACGTGTTGTTCTTTGAATACTCACTGCATTGGGATAGGAGGAAGAATGAAATCAGTCATTCAAATATATGTCTATTCATATATTCAGCTGACTGAATATGTCATTCAGATGGCGTATATTCCTCTGTGCCATGTCTCCCTTTCAATGGAGCTTACACCTGTAGATGTGGGTCTTCTCTACACCTGTCTCTGTCCTCCATGTCTGTCAGAATTGCAGAAGGGAAGAAATGGCAGCCGCACCAGCTTCCCTCTTCATCCGACTTAGGATCCCCACCAGCAGCCCACTGCTCACTCCACACTTGATAAATACCCTATACTTGTATGTTCCTAAGTTCCTCCAGATGAAAGAAAGTGGCCCCTTCTTCTAGGACTGTTTGGGGAGCAGCACTGTGTGAAGCTCTGTGGGGCCTCTCCAAGGTATAAGAGCTCATAGTCATGTATGTCTTCTTGCCCTCCTCCCCATCTTCAGACAACTCCTGCCCACTTGCACAAGGTTGAATCCCAGGTAGTGTAGACTGAAGAGTAGTAAGCAAGGTCCTTCCCGGTCCTTTCGCAGAGAACTTGAAGTCTACTTGAAGGCACAAAGAGCAAAGTAACAACAGCAAAGAGCACAAAGAGCGAGGTAACACAAAGAGCAAGGTAACAAGAGCACAACACTCCGTTTGGTGAGTGTAGCATATATGGGGTAGACATTACTGGGTGGCTGATGCTCTGACCTGGGTCTTCAAGGAGAAAAGGACAATGAGGATTGCATATGGGGCAGAAAAATCAGTCTGGATGGAGAGGGAACTCCTATGTGCACAAAGTAACACAGGGTAAGCAAGGCACTGAATGAATGACAGAGACATTTGGACAGAGGCGGTGTGGTGTGCTAGAAAAATTAATCAGACATTGGTATAAGACTAAGAAAGATGACTATACCACTGCAAGTCTTCGCCTAGGACCTTGCAAAAATGTTTAACTTAGCCAGAACTCCAGTGTCTCTGAAGGTCAAGTATGATCGTTAACAAAAAATGATTTTTAAAAGTTGTTATAGATACGGTTTCTTTGTTCAGACAATTTCACTCATCTGAACTTCTGGCTGATAGGTATTTCCTATTAAAATATGATCGCTTTATTGTTGCTTTTACTCAACTAACACTGTTTTTCATCTTTTAGAGATAGCAGTACCTCTTTTTGCAAAGCGTCTCACTGCTTTTTGAGTGTTTCCATGAATGTGAGTTCGTGGGAGCCTTACAACATCTCTCGTTAGAGAGGACAGTCTGAGGTTCACAGAGATAAGGCGGGCAGCCCAGTGAGGCCACACTGTGAGTGAAGGCCAGGGCAGAGATTCAGAGGCAGATCTGCTTTCCAGACTGTCTGATATTAGGACCTCAGTGTTTCTGGACCTTGTACCTGGGTCGTGGTTTTCTGTTTTCCTTTGATACGGACTTGATCATTTCTCCATACTGAATTGTGTTTGACAACCAGGGTGCCAGGACCCTGTTGTAAACCTGTAGGAGCTCTATTTTGATAAGACTAGCCATAATTTATTGCTGCTTTAACCTCTCTGTTGCTTAGGCAACCAATATCCTGAATTAAGACTTGGGTTATTTTAGTTAAGTTTAAGAATTTATTACCTTCTAACCACTCAGCCCACCACTTTGCTCATGCTCCATGCCTGTGAGTCACACTGACCCCCAAAGAGTTGCCCCAAACTCTAAGACCTGTGCTTAGGGGCACGAGAAGAGCCAGGACACGTGCCTTGTGACTCAAACTGACAGCACTTGCTCATGTCCTTGCTAAGTGCACCAAAGGGAATGGGCCGAGGAACGCTCCATGTTGATTTTTCAGCTGCCTGCCCTTTATTGCTGGATTACTATCTACCGCAGAATAGGCCAGCTTATTTCACAATAATGAAGCTGGCACTGGGTTAATTCTGTAACATAGAAAGATTGCCAGTGCCAAGGTGTCAGTCTGTTCCGGCTGCTATAACAAAATAGACTGGGTGGCTTATCAACAATAGAAATTTATTTCTCATGGTTCTGGAGGCTGGCAGGTTCAAGATCCAGGCAGATTGGGTGTCTAGTGAGAACCCACTTTCTGGCTTATAGATGGCACTTTCTTGCTGTGTCCTCATGTGGTTGAAGGAGAAGGCAGCGCTCGAGGGTGTCTTTTATAAGGGCACTAATTCCATCCGACCTAATCACCTGCAAAAGGACCCCCTTCCTATTGCCTTAGGGGTTAGAATTTCAACATATAAATCTTGTGGGTTTAGTGAGGAAAACAAACACACGATCAAAACTTTCCCGGACTCCTTGCAGCAGCATCAAGTCCTCTTGCTCTTCCATCTTGTTTAAACGTCCCTTCTTTCCCAACACCACTCTGCCACTCTGTCCTGAGCTCCCAGCACTGCTTGGCTGGACGACTGTGCTCATTTCTGGACTTCCTGCCTTCACCTCTTCCCAGCACATCGTTCACCAAAGCAACATTTCTTTGCAGTCTGCTCTGCCCGGCATTCTGGGGATACTGAATAGCTCACAGTCCTATAGAAGAGAAAGATGAGTAAGCAGTAATTGCAATGCATTTATTAGACCATAACCTCCTAGGACAGGTCATGTTGGTCTTGCTCTCTGTACCTAGTATTTGTTGAATAAGGAAATGAATAAACAAATGAACAATTTCTGTAGGTTATAACTAAACACATATCCAAAGAGCTATGAAAATCTCCAGAAGACAGAAACTGACTGAGTTGGCAGAGGAAAGAAAGGGATGTGCTTAATTAGGATGCAGTCCTTTTGAGAGACTACAATTTATGTATTTCACCAATGCATAGACCAGGCGAAACACTTAAATATATGGTCACTTTTTAATAGAAATATGTTATATTTTGGAAACATCTTCCTATACATTTTATTTACTCATGGGACAAAAGTAATGCTCTCCTTTAAATAGCAACTTTTTGGGGACCTGTAATGGTTAATTTTTTTTTTTTTTTGAGGCAGTCTTGCTCTGTCACCCAGGCTGGAGTGCAGTGGCCAGATCTGGCTCACTGCAACTCCGCCCCTCCGGGTTCCGCCATTCTCCTGCCTCCAGCCTCCCCAGTAGCTGGGACTACAGGCACCGCCACCTCACTTCCCGGCTAGTTTTTTTTGTATTTTTTTTTAGTAGAGAGCCGGGGTTTCCGGTGTTAGCCAGGATGGTCTTGATCTCCTGGCCTCGTGATCCGCCCGATCTCGGCCTCAAAGAGATGCTGGGATTACAGGCTTGAGCCACCGCGCCCGGCTAATTTATAAACGCTTTACTTACTTGCTAGAAGTCTCAGACAGGGTCAGAAAGAAATTGGAAAGAGCCGCCTGTAATCCCAGCACTTTGGGAGGCCGAGGCAGGCGGATCACCTGAGGTCAGGAGTTCAAGATGAGCCTGGCCAACTGGTGAGACCCCTTCTCTTCTAAAAATACAAAAAAAATTAGCCAGGTGTGGTGGCAGGCACCTGTAATCCCAGCTACTTTGGAGGCTGAGCCAGGAGAATCCCTTGAACCCAGGAGGCGGAGGTTGCAGTGAGCAGAGATTGTGCCATTGCACTCCAGCCTGGGCAACAAGAGTGAAACTGCATCACAAAAACAAACAAAAAAGAAATTGGAAAGTGCCAAGTATAACTATCAGTTGTGGTTCAATCAGAATGCAAATAAGTATCTTTGGGTAAGTCAAAGGAAAACTATACTTTGATTTACCCAACACTTTGATTTCAAAAATACATTGACCCATTAACAAACAATTTTAGAGAGGCTTAAATACTAGTGGATATGTTATTTTAAGCCAGTAATATATTAAGAAATGTCATGAGTCTATAAATGTAGCAATTGCACATGGCTGGCGTAGAAATCTCAACTTCAATATGTGATGTTCAAAGTCCAATTTAAAGGGATTTTAATAATTAACCATAATTAATAACTAAGGTAAGGTTTGTTGTATCTTGAATCTTAAATGGTTGCCATGTGTCTGTTTATTAAAAATAGAGTTTCCTTTTTTTCTTTCTTCATTCACCTTAGGTTAAGTAAAAATCTATTATAGCAAAAATGCAACAGTGGCATCCTGTGGCTTGGCCTATGAATGACAGGTGCGTGTCACCGTTATGATCTTGGAGGCTTGGTGTCATGGCTACACAGAGGTACAGGATCATTGTGAAGAACATGGCATGTCAGAAGGAAAAACTCCATTAGTTTTTTTAAGACCTAAAATTATTACAAATGACTCATTATGGTCTTTTATCTTTATTTCATGGGAGTAAATTACATGTGTAATTAAAAATTGAATTGAGAATAAAGCCACAGAAATGTACTTGTTTTTTCAAAAGCTTATTTTTCAGGATTCCTTGATGAAGTTTCCCTCTGTCATTTTTATACATAGAATATACCATTATTTCTCTCACGTAATTCTTATGTAAGTGTAGGAAATGGAGTAAAAGAATCCATATTAGACCATTAATAACTGTATACTCCCCACCCCTCCTCCCACCCCAGAAATAAATACAACTAAATCTCAGAAGCCCTTTGATTGTGACGCTTGGCTACAGAGCCCTCTAGGCTGGAAAGATGGCACTATCCTATTTAGCAGTGCATACTTCCAGCTTCAAACTTTAAAAAGTAGTTTAAAAAATCTTCATAAACAACATACAGTTATACTTTTTCTTATTTAAAATGTTTACATAAGTAGAATTACGATATTCACATTCCATGACGTTTTGCACTCAAGATGTAGTTGAGGTCTCACGTACGCTTATCTTGTGTGAAAGAATGTATGGAATATGAATGCCATAATTCTACTTATATAAATTGTAAAAATAAGAACAAATATCTATAATAAAAGACCTTTGGATTTCTGCTTCCGAGGACTTCCTGTTCTCCTTCCCTCCACTTTCCTATGGGCTTGCTTCTGTTACTTATCTGAGTTCTCTCTCCATTAAAGATAAATTCTCTGATAAGATATAGTAAGTATATCTTTATTAATTCCTTTGTTATCGATCCTGCAAATACCTTCTCGAGGCCTGTTTTTTGCCTGTTTTTTCCTCTCTCACGTTGATGGGATATGTTTTGTTATAAAGATGTTTTCTGTTCTGCAGGTTGCGTGTCAGTTACAGTTGTCATTTGCAAGCAGTAGAATCCGGTCTGACCAGTTTAAGCAGAAAAGAACTTAGGAGAGACAGAGAGACAGTAGGGAGTTCACACAGCGTTTGGGACAGATGGGAAAAGAGGCCTGAGACAATTAAAGGGACACTCCCATAACTAACTGACCCTTTCTGGAATCTGCTGTCCACCCCAGGACCACACCGCCTTTGCCCAGGATGCGCCAGTGAAATGACAGCGGCTCCGGGAGGCGCGCAGCCCGCCGGCTCCCTCCCGCTGCCCGAGGCCGCCGTGTCTGATTGGCAGGCCTGGTCACGTGCCCGCTTTGACTGTGAAAGAGTCAGGGAAGGCACCGATTCAGATTTTCCCTTGAGGAAACAACCAAAATTCACACAAGGTGGCCTAAAAAACTTGGCAGATTCACTTTGGGCCATAAAGATATTCTTCAAACTTAAAAACAAAAACAAAAACACTAAAAAGTATCTTCATGAACAACGTACAGTTATGCTTTGTCTTATTTAAAAATTTTACATACATAAAATTATGATATTCACATTCAATGAAATTTTGCACTCAAGGTGTGGTTGAGGTCTCACATCTCGGTAGTGTGTAGTTGCGATTTTTCATGCTGAGGTCTTTAATTCTTCTGGAATTGTTGTATAATTAGTGTAGGAGTCTAGTTATAGTTTTTATATGAAAAGCCAATGCTTCCATCATCATTGATGACACAAGCTCATCTTTCCCTGCTGATCTGTGGTGCCGCCGCTATCATATTCCACATCCCACGTAGCCCCTACGTATGAATCCTGCATGAACACGGATTTGCACCAGGCTCTCTATTCCGTCCACTGCCTCTTCCTCTGCCCAGACAACTGTATTTTAATTTCTGTAACTATCTAGAATGTTTCAGAATCTGCAGGCCAACCGCTCCTGCCCACCCATTGTTCTTATTTTTCAAAATTATCTTGGCAATGATAATTCACTTTTCCATATGAATTTTAGAATCACGTTAGAAATGAGCAGAAAAGTTCTGCTGGGATTTTGTTTGGAATTTAGTTAAATTTATAGATAATTTGAGCAGAATTGACATGTTCATGCTTTTGAGACCTCTTACCCATTATTCAGATCTTCTTTTATATCCTTTAATAAAACTATAATTTTTTCCCATAAAGCTCTTAAAAATTGTATGTAATGTATATTCTTTAGGTCCTTTATAGTTTTTGCTGCTATTGTGAGCTGGCTTTTTTGGTTTGTTTTTTTTTTTTTCAATTTTTTCCCATTTGTCATTGTTCACATATAGGCCAAAAGTTACTGAATTTAGCATGTTGATCTTGTAATCAGTAGCCTTGCTGAATCCTTTGGTTAGTTCTAACAGATTTTCTGTTGATATCTATGCATTTTCTTTTTTCTTTTCTTTCTTTCTTTCTTTCTTTTTTTTTTTTTTTTTTTTGAGACGGAGTTTTGCTCTTATTGCCCAGGCTGGAGTGCAATGGTTCGATCTTGGCTCACTGCAACCTCTGCCTCCCGGTTCAAGTGATTCTCCTGCCTCAGCTTCCTGAGTAGCTGGGGTTACAGGCACACGCCACCACGCCTGGCTATTTTTTTGTATTTTTAGTAGAGATGGGGTTTCACCATGTTGGTCAGGCTGGTCTCAAACTCCTGACCTCAGGTGATCCACCTGCCTCGCCCTCTCAAAGTGCTGGGATTACAGGCATAAGCCACCACGCCCCACCCATCTATACATTTTCTATGCCTAAACATAATAAGTTTCACTTCCTTTCCAAACCTCATGCATTTTATTTATTTGTTGCTTACTGCATTCGCTAGTATTTTCTGTGTAAATTTGACTGGGGTGGTGATGCCTGCCCTGCTTGCCTTTTCTTGGTTTTAATGGGGATAATCCAGAAAGATGTGATATGATTGCTTTAGGTTTTTAGTAAAAACCCTTCATCAAATTAAGGAAGTTCTCTTCTGTTTCAAGCTTCCTAAGAGTTTTTCTTTTAGATAAGAGAAGGTGTTGAATTTATGGAATAAAATATGTCATTTTATTTCTTTTTGATCTATAAATGTGGTAAAGTTCTCCTGATGGATATTTCTGACATTCTTACATTACTGGGAAACATCAAAATTAGTTATGATCATTAAAAAAAAATACTCTGTTTGGATTCAATTTGCTAATATTTATTCAGGAATTTTAATCTACATTATAAGTGAGATCACCCTATAGTTTCTGTCTCTTGTGCTGTCCTTGTTTCATTTTGCTGTTAATTCTACACTGTCTAAACTCAGTGGCCTGCTGTCCTTTTCTATTGTATGTGAAGCTTATATAAGGTAGCAATGATCTTTTCCTTAAAGTTTTGATGGAATTCACTGCTGAAATCAGCTAAAACTAGTGTCTTTTTGGGGAGGTGGCTTGAGGGCAGGTATATTTGACTGTCAAATCAATTTATTTAATGCTAATTGTTTTATTCAGTTTTTCTTTTTTAAAATTCAGCCCATTTCAGATAGACATAAAATTGTGCCACAGATTCCCTTATGATTTTCTTGTTTCTGCTGCATATGTGGTTACATTATATTTTTCTATTCCTGATGTTTATTTGTTCATTTTTCTTTATTTATCAGCCTTAATGGGGATTTATTTTATTAGTGTTATTTTTCTTTTCTAAGACTCATTCTGTCATTTCTATTTTACTTTTGTTTCCTTTTCTTATTTTTTTGTTTTTATTTTTAATATTTCTTTCCATCACATTTTTTTTTTTTGCCTAAACTCTGTTGTTCTTTTTCTGTCTTCTTGAATTGACATGAGTTCATTTATTTCATCTTTCTTATGCTTCTAAAAATATTTTTAGCTGTATAACTATTTCCTTTATTGCTGTACCCTAAGTCTTTGTATTTTTTCTGTGCTTTCATTAATAATGAGTTTTAAAATATTTTATTTTTAACAGCTTCATTGAGGTATATTTCACACCCTATACAACTCATCCATTTAAAGTGTATAATTCAATGGCTTCTAATATATTCACAGAGTTGTTGATATGGTTTGGCTGTCCCCACTCAAATCTCATCTTGAATTGTAGCTCCCATAATTCTCACGTGTTGTGGGAGGGACCCAGTAGGAGCTAACTGAATCATAGGGGTGGTTTCCCCCATACTGTTCTCGTGGTAGTGAGTAAGTTTCATGAGATCTGATGGTTTGATAAGGGATTTCTCTTTCTGCTTGACTCTCATTCTTTCTCTTGCCTGCCACCATGGAAGATGTGGCTTTGCTACTCCTTGACTTCTGCCATGATTGTGAGGCCTCCCCAGCTACGTTGAATTTTGAGTCAATTAAACTTCTTTTTTTAAATAAGTTACCCTGTCTCAGGTGTGTCTTTATCAGCAGTGTGAAAACGGACTAATAAAGTTGTACAACCTATCATCACAATCAGCTTTACTTACTCAGTTATCAGTTGATGGATACTTAGGTCGTTTCCAGTTTGGGCTATTAGAAATAATGCTGCTATGAACATTTGTGTGCAAGTTTTTGTGGACATGTGATTCATTTGGCATGAGTATATATGAGGAGTAGAATTGCTAGGTCATGTGGTAACTCTGTGTTTAAGCTCTTCAGGAACTGAAGACTGTTTCCAAATGACTGTACCATGTCAGTGTAAGAGGGTTCTAATTTTTTCAACATCTTCACCAATGCTTGCTATACCTGTCTGTTTTACTATAATCATCTTAGTGGCTGTGAAACAATATTTTGTTGTGATTTAGTTTGCATTCCCCTGATGAATATTTAAGGGTACTCCGTGATACTGGGTTGATCATTCTATTTCTAGGTGACTTCATTTCTAGGTATTTTTTCAGTGGACAGAGCTTCCTAAGAAGTATATTTCCTAAAAAATTAGTTTTTAAAGAGAAAAATCATCATAGGATACTCAAATTTCCATTTTAAATTTAAGATCACAGGGTTTTATTCTTTGGTTTGTATTTGGATCTCTTTTTCTCTCACATTGAAAATCTGGTTTCTAATGACATTAGCATAATTACATATTTGTTTCATTCTACAAAATACATATAATAGTTTCACAAGAACAAAACCAATATTTAAAAATTTTGTTCTATTCTTTTTGTCCTTATTGTATGCCAAACTGGATGTACAATTAGATTACTGCAATGCACCAAATTGGTGGTTCTTAACAGGAAACAGCTGCAATCCTAAAAATCTCTGAGAAGCGTCCATCAGCTGTCTAAGCATGCAGCAATGAAGCAGGTGGTTCTCAAGTATTCACTGGGCATATCAGGTCTGCCCAAACACCTGGTTACATCCTTATTTGGAGACTGATAGCCTCAACTCTTCCTCTACCTATCAGATTTCTTGGGACTGCAAGTAATACAGAGAAGGGGATTCTGGGAAATGCAGTTTCAGGCTTCTACTTTACACAATTCAGAGAAGACTGTAGGAGGAAGTGGTGCTGATGCCAAGCTGATACAGACACAGACACATCCATTCAGTGTGTCAATCTTTATATGTCTTCTCTTGTCTTACTAGCCTCCAGGAAAATGTTGAATGGAAGTACTGAGAGTGAACATCTTTGTCCTGTTCTTGATTTTATAGGGCATGCTTCCAACAATTCTTTTGTAAGGATGTGTTTTGTACATACTTTCTCAGGTTAAGGAGGTTTATTCACTTCTAATCCTAGTTTACTATGATTTTTTTTTTTAATCATGAGTTAGTGTTGAATTTATCAAATGCTTTATCTGTAACCTTGAAGCAATCATATGTTTTTCTTCCTTAATCTTTTAAAGTAGTAAATATCATTTGATTATCTTTTCATCCTGAACCATCCTTGCATTCTTGGGATAAATCCAAAATGATTTTTAAAAAATGGATCTCTGGATTTAGTTTGTTAATATTATGTTAAGACTTTGATAATGTCTGTGATTGAGATTGGCTTGTGATTTTCCTTTATCTTCCCCTTGTTTGGTTTTGGCATCCAGGTTTTACTAGTTTTATGGAATCCTTACTACAGCCACAGGCCCTGCATGAGAGAGGCCATCACTACTTCTCTGATCTCATTTCCTACCACCCTCTCTGTTACACACTCTACTCAGTCTTACAAGTTCCATGCTGTTCCTCAGACAAACGAGTGCACATCCCTGCCTGACCACCCTCTCTTAAAGCTCTGTCTCTTCAATCTCTTTCATTGTTCTGCTTAGCTCTTATCATTACCTGACATATGATCAACTTACTGTGTTCTGTCTCCCTCCCTCTTCTAAAAGGCAGTGTCTATGAGGGCAAGGACTTTGCCTGTTTTGTTACCTGCCATTCCCTCAGCACAGTGGACCATATTTATCGAATAATAAATATTTGTTCATCAGTGAATGAATATGATGAATATATTTTTCCCTGTTTGAAGAAAAGAGGAAAGTTTCTGTACATGATCCACTCAGAAGTCAGATTTTTCATTTGAAAAAATTGTAACTTCTATTTAAACTAGAAAAGGGAGGATATTCTTACACATAAGTAGCCTGCAGAGAAATACTGCTGAAGATGTCAGTCTGCTCTGCTGCAGCTGGTCACAGGAATAAGACTGATTGGCCAACTGTCCATTCTATTCTAAACTTTCCTTGCCTTTTTCCAGCATCTCAGTAGATTGAAATTCTTTGCTTGAGAAAGAGACCTACATTTTCAGTCCTGAGGAGTTAGAGTCCTTGGTGATGCTGCCCATGTGGGGTTGATGTGTAGTGCTTTGTTAACCTTGACCATGAAGCAGGCAGTACAGACATCCTAAGGGGTACCCCCAGGCATCCATGAGTACTGCTCTGGCTCCCACTGTGTAGCTCTCCCAGCTCCCTTGATAGTGCCAATCTCTCCAGAAGTCACTGGGACCTCCCTTCTTGCTTATCCCCTCCATGGCCTGAGGACATTGAAATGCCAGGTAGCAGTTTCAATATCTACTCAATGAAACTGGTGATGGGTCCACAGCTGTGGGGATTGTTATTTAACTTCCTATGTGTGTGTTTTGGTGTTGGGGAAAAACAGGCATGCAGAGTATAGCTAGAGCTCTTTCTATCATCAAATGGCCCTGTAGCAATTCCCCTCCTAGGTATATATCCAAAGGAATTGAAAACAGCCAGGAGCGTGTAGCCTGTGCTTATAGTCCCAGTTGTGCAGGAGGCTGGGGTGGGAGGATCACTTAAGCTAGGAGTTTGAGGCTCAGTGTGCAATGATGATTCCTCTGATAAACACCCCCACCCCCCCAGCCGGAAAAAAAAAAAACCCCCTTTTTAAAAAAAAAAAAAAAAAAAAAGAATTGAAAACTGGTGACCAAACAAATCCAAGTACCCACATGTTTATAGCTGCACTATTCACAGTAGCCAAAAGGCAGAAACAGCCCAGATGCCCATCAATAGATGAATGGATAAACAAATTGTGGCATATACATATAACAGAATATTATTAAGCTATAAAAAGGAATGAAGTACTGATTCATGTTACAATATGTATAAATCTCAAAAACATAATGCTAAGTGAAAGAAGCTATGCACAAAGGTCACATACTATAGGATTCCATTTATTTATTTATTTATTTATTTATTTATTTTGAGATGGAGTCTCTCTCTGTCGCCCAGACTAGTGTGCAGTGGCACGATCTCGGCTCAGTGCAACCTCCACCTCCCCAGTTCAAGCTATTCTCCTTCCTCAGCCTCCTGAGTAGCCGGGATTACAGGAGCGTGCCACTATGCCCGGCTAATTGTTGTATTTTTAGTGAAGATGGGGTTTCACCATGTTGGCCAGGCTGGTCTCGGACTCCTGACCTTAGGTCATCTGCCCACCTCAGCCTCCCAAAGTGCTGGGATTACAGGCATGAGCCACCATGCCCAGCTGGGATTCCATTTATATGCTATGTCCAGAAGAGGTGAATCCATGGAAACAGAAAGCAGGTTAGTAGTTGCTAGATGCTGAGGAGAGGAAAGATTGAGGAACAACTGCTTGATAGGTATAGGGTTATTTTTTAAGGTGATGGAAATGATTTGCAAATAGGCAGAGGTGGTGGTTGCACAATATTGTGAACATATAAAATGCCACGGAATTGTTCACTTTAGAATGGTTAGTTTTATGGGTTTTTTTTTTTTTTTTTTCTTGAGACAATTTTGTTCTTGTTGTCCAGGCTGGAGTGCAATGGCACAATCTCAGCTCACTACAAGCTCCGCCTCCCTGGTTCATGTGCTTCTCCTGCCTCAGCCTCTCAAGTAGCTGGGATTACAGGCATGCGCCACCACACCCAGCTAGTTTTGTATTTTTAGTAGAGGCGGCATTTCACCATGTTGATCAGGCTGGTCTCGAACTCCTGACCTCAAGTAACCCACCCACCTCAGCCTCCCAAAATGCTGGGATTACAGCTGTGAGACACTGTGCCCGGCACTTTTATGTTAAGTGAATTTCACCTCAATAAAAACAAATGAAACCCTCTAGATTCTTACATGCAGAGATAGTCATTGCACATTTAAGAGACAGATTGAATGAGCATTTGTCTTTGATTGCGTATGTGCTATAGAAACTCCTTTGAGAGAGCTGTGTTTTTAGTGAAAAATTAACACATAAACAGGATCATTTTTACTTATAAGCCTGGAGCCCCGTGAGACATCATTTATGTAGTGAGTGTTTTAAAGCTAAAGTAGCAACCTACATTTTTGATGGTTACAATTCTCCCTTTGAAGAGATGATGCCCTGTGGATGGAAGCAGCACAGTCCTCGCCCCCACCCCCACCTGCCAGGACAGCACCGGTGCCCTTTCCATGACACGACCCTTTTTGGGATCATGATACAGACCAATTAGGGAGAGGCAAACCCAGATGTGTCTCAATTTGTCAAAAGCCTTGCTCTGTTTTCCCTGCGTGGTTGGGGTCTGATAAAATCCCATATAGGGTTTGGCTGGGGGGCATTCTTCTCAGTATTTACATCCCAAAAGGAGTTTTAAGGGACATTTGATTTTCATGTTTCTGGTTCATTTCCCTTTAACTCATCTAAATGAGATTATGAAAGATTGCTTTGATCTTTAACAGGACTTGTTCACAGGAGACATGAGGCCATTACCTTCTAAAAGGAAAGCTGTGCATTGCCAAGAGTTTGGAGAGTTAACAGCATGAAGTTTGAACTTCATTTGGGGCTCCAGACCCTTGATACCCAACTGGGTCCTAAACTTGGCTTAGCGAGGCCTCTCGACCCCCAGCCTAATAAAGCCCATTAATTAACTGTCAGGCTGGCTGTGTAACAAGTGAACTTTTAGTGACTGTGCCATTTTCTTGGTTCCAGGCCAGAAACTGTCAGTATAAAACTCACACCACTAGTGAGACATTTCAGAGGAAAACTGGTACTTGCATAAGTGTTCCCTTATGAATCAAATGTGCATCGCTGGATGTGTATTTTTTTTTTAAATTAAAATGTAAATAACTCTGTTCCAGCAGCCTTTTTTTGGTTCTTCCAGATACTCTACACTTGAGCATGAGTGACTATGAGGCTAATTGGAATCTCTCCGATTGCTTTAATGTACATGGACTTCGGCACTCAGGGTGTAAGGACGGGAAATAAGAATATTATAAAATGATGACCCAAATCCGTGCTTAAATGAACTTGAACTATCTTCTGGTGAGATGATATTTAAAAGGCACGAGACTGGGGTTGCAGTTACAGTTCTTTAGTTTGTCAGTAGTAAGAACTGAGTCAGGTCAGTTTGAATATAGAGAGGAATTTGTTGGAAAGCTATCAAGGTGTTTTGCAATGTTAAAGCATGAGTTGGACACAGTCCCTAGGAGGGGCCCAGGAGCAGGCGCTGGAGCAGCTCAGAGGCCTCCACAGCTGCAGCTCCTGTTGCTCCCTCACTTTCAGATGGTACTGAGGACTAAAAGCAGAAATGTTACAGAGAATTAGGCATAGGAGAAGATTCTGCAGAAGGTTGAGAGGACAGGCTGGGTAATCCATGACCATCCTCCCAAATGAGGTGGCTACACAGCAGTTAAAATATTTAAACAACCAGGGAGAATCCTTGATGTCATCCCTTCTTCCACAGCCCCAGCACTTGGGCATTCAGCATCTGTTTGAACATCATCCATGATGGGGAGCATATACTACTTGTGAGGACAACCTATCCCCACTATTGGACCATATGACATAGGAAAAAGTCATTATATTGAAGGGAAACTTGACTTATACCCTTTGGCCTGCCATCTAGACTTTGAGCACATAGATCAAGCCTTGCTCAGTGTCCACATGATTGTCTTTTGCATATTGAAGATAAATCAACACACAGTCTTCCTAGCCTTTTCTCTTATTCTAGCTCAAGCGTATTTAGTGCCTTCAGACAGTTTTCCTATGATGGTGGCTTTCACTCTGTCCAACCCCTTCTGTACATAATGGCTGTTTTAAAATGCAGTAGCCAGGATTTGATATATACTCCAGACGTGGTCTGGACAATAAGCTTCTAGGCATGTGGCTTCGAATTGCACTAGCATCACTTCATTGGCTTGGGCTGTGCTTGCAGGCCATTCATGAACCATCGCCAAATCAACTCTCTCCTGTTATATTTTTGTGCAGTTAATTTTTAAAACACAAATGCAGGATGGTATACGAGTCAAATAAAAAAGGCACAATGAGTAGTCTTTATTCAGATTATTTTGATTTTGACCCTGCCTTTCATTATACTAACTGTCTTCCTACAGCCAATTAAGAGACATAGATTCTATGCCTAATTCAAAGTCATTGATGGGAAAAAAAAAATTGAGCTGATTAGGGCAAGTGCAAAGCCTTTTGATCTAGACAGAACTAGCAGTGTCTCTACAAATGGACACTGAGCAGTAGTCTCTGAGTATAGTTATTAAACCATTTGTGAATCAGCCCAAATTCAGGCTATCTCAGAATGTGTCTGATAGAGGAACTGCTCCTATAAATATTGATAAGACTTACTTTAAAAAAAGCTCTCGACTGGGTGCGGTGGCTCATGCCTGTAACGTCAGCACTTTGGGAGGCCAAGGTGGGCAGATCACAAGGTCAAGAGATCGAGACCATCATGGCCAACATGGTAAAACCCCATCTCTACTAAACTACAAAAATTAGCTGGGCGTGGTGGCGGGCACCTGTAATCCCAGCTACTCAGGAGGCTGAGGCAGGAGAATCACCTGAACCTGAGAGGCGGAGGTTGCAGTGAGCCAAGATCGCACCACTGCACTCCAGCCTGGCAACAGAGCGAGATTCTGTCTCAAAAAAACAAAAACAAAACAAAACAAAACCCCAGAAAGAAAGCTCTCAGGGTCTTTATTATTTTTGCTCCCAGGGACTTGTTAAGAATGTGGACTACTTTTTTTATGTGTATCTGTATGTGAGGATATCTTCTTATGGAGTCCCATAAAACGCACTCGGGAAACAGTATCTAATTATGTTACCATGCAGCATGCAAATTTCCAGTCTGTTCCATTGGGATTTAAATGAGAGGCTTTATCAAGTGTTCTGCTGTAACTGTGATATGCTATAGGCATAGTGTATATGTCTGTGTTCTTCCCATCTATTAGCTCTATCAAAGCAGGAAATAAGGGGAAAGAATCAAGAACTGAGTCACCGAGTTAATGACTAATAAAGGTCCATGTTGACCAGGAGACTTCAGGGACACAAGATTCTGGGTCTTGTGGCCCAAACGTCAGGTTGAAGAATGAAAGACAAAGGTTGAATCATAGGTTGAGTCATTGACCAGTGAAGATCCAGAAGAAAACCCCAAAAATGGAGGTCAGGACAATCAGCTGGTGCAGTCATGAGCAGTGGCAGCTGGTTTTAAGTCCAAATCCTGTGGCATCAGCTTCACCCAGTGTGGCTGAGGTCCTTCCAGAATGGCCACTGGACCTGTTCCCTGACAGCCGGAGTTAAGAAGCTTCTTTCTCTTTGCTACCTGCTACGATTGTGCTGTCTACCCCCACAGGGTCTAGCATGTCTTAGTCCTTCTAAGCTAGGGATAAAAATAATAAACTCTTTTTGTTGCCTTTAGGATAAACCACAAGCCTTGATTACTTTGAGCTTGAGTTCTCCTTTGACATGCTTCTTTATTCTATCTTCTTTTTAAAATCCCATCTTTTTATCTCAAATACATTTATTTATTTTTGTCTTTTACATGTTCTATATACTCAGTATTAACACCTACATTTGTTCTTGGACTTAAATGGCAATATCTTATAGCTTGATTTATTAATGTTTGTAAAATAGGTGTATTCATGAAACATGTATTTTAGTATATTGAATAGTATTTTTAACATCTGTAGGGAGCTTGAAATTTACAGATACTTCCTAAGGGTCTTTTTCTTTAAAGTTGAAACATGCTTTTGTAGGTCATATAACCTCTAATTTGCCAATTTTGTAAGTCTGTAGATTTAGTTAGTTTTTTTTTTAATCATGGTTAATCTGAATCAGTAAACACTACATTTTGAAGTTTAACAAGTAGCAGAGTGTCTGATCAGTTGACCAGAGTTAATTGGTATGATTTTAGGACTGTGTTCGGCTTTACAGTATGATTTAAGATTGGCACTTAGTAAATTAAATGAGATCATTTTACAACTACTCATAGTACAAGGCTCACTCTTAATGTGTAATATGCATGATGGAATAATAACCCTACAGTAGCCCAGATTGTACTTACTTTCTTTCTTTTTTGTTTTAAATAGAGATGAGCCTCACTATGTTGCCCAGGCTAGTCTTGAATTCCTGGGCTCAAGCAATCCTCCTGCCTTGTCCTCCCAAAGTACTGGGTTTACAGGCATGAGCCACCACACCCCACCCCAGATAGTACTTTCTGTTGTTGCCCTTAACGTTACGTATTCATCCACCAAGTATTGCTGAGTGCCTAGAATATTCTGGAAACTGGGCATACAAATGCCCCTGTGTAATTCACATCACACAATTATTTAGAGTCATTCACTGTTAGGCAGCCAATCCTAAATCCCTGCAAATATGTTAATTACTAACTAGATAGGGATAAGCAAAGTCTAAGGAACTGAGCAGGCCTACAGGCATTCTAGAATCAAGCTGGAAAGATGTACAAATGGGACCTTCACTGATGATGGAACACAAGCAAAGGCCTGTTCCTTGGACGTGGAAGGGCCAAGATTCAATGGTGAGTCTATGGGAAAGTGACACATTTAAGTCCAATTCTAGCCCTGTTTTGGTAGCTAGGGGGATAAGAAGAAGAATAGATAACATCTATTGTGTGCTCCCTGTGAGCCAGGCATTGTTCTAAGCACTTTGCATGTATTGATTCCTTCAGTCCTTATAACACCCTTATGATGCAGATTCTGTTACAATGCCTATCTTATAAATGAGGCTTCTGAGGCACAGAGAGGTTAAATATTTTACCCAAGGTTGCATAACATGTAAACGGCCAGGCTGGAGTCCAATCCAGGCAGTCTGTCCCTAGAGCCTATGCCTTGGTGGTCACAGGGCTAAAGTGAGGAAACAGTTGGTGGACAGCCTCTTGGCTCTGTGAAGATGCACAAGTGGAGATATTATTAGGCGCTGCTGCATATCACTGAGTCGGGATCTCAGCCTCGCTCACCCACACAGATGCTCTTGATTTACCCAGTAATAACTTAATCGGATGATTTATACACACCATGTCCTGTTGGAAAGAGTAAACAGCAACTTAGTTCTGGTGTGTTATGAAATAGAGATTTAAAAAATCCAAATGACTTGTGGCAAAACAGACTTTACCCTGGGAATGGAGAGAGAGAATAGCTCAGGTCCAGGGAACCTCATGGGCTGCCTGTTTAGATTTCTGCCTCCCCAACCCCATTGTACATTTCACTATCTCCCACATCCTCATAAATCTGAGTGCCCTGGGTGTCTGGATAATGAATGAGAGATGGGTATTGATGGATGAGTATGTATGAGATAGGACCTGTAAAAAGTGATTCATTAACCTAGGCAACCCTTTATAGCTAAAAATATCAAAGCTAGGGGTTATCTTTTTAAAACACACATCTAGCCATTTGTCCCCTCTGCTTAAAACTCATTAATGGCCCTCTTCTACCCAGAGGGTAACTTCTTAATGCCATGCCCTGCTCAAGGCCCTCCCAAGGTTGACCCCTTCCCCGCTTCCCCCAGCAGGCCCTGCATACCACAAATTCAGATTAGCTCCTGATAGCCCATGGCCTTTTCTCCCTACCTCTGCACCTCACCCTCCAGCCTCCTGTTACCCAGGGTTCCTGCTGCTTCAGTCCCAGCTCAGATCCGCCTCCCAAGGAACCTCTTGCGTCAGACCTGGTGCTGAGACAGCCAAAGCGTCCGGTCCAGCCTGCCCCAGAGCCAGGAAATCCCTGTGATCCGGCAAATTAGAAATGTGGTCAGGTCAGGACCTGGAACTGAGCAGGCCCTCAGTGGTCTGTCCCAGGGTGGAGACCCAAGGAGAAGGGGAGGCTCAGCCAAGACTTTCACTGGGGCAACGAGGGGCAGCCAGCCCTACGGGGTCACCTGCAGGGCTCAGTGGCTGCAGTTATGATACTGAAGGGATCAGAGGAGGGGAAGAAACCCCGTATCTGGCCAGGCAGAGAGCTCACCGGTTCTGGAGCAAAATCTTTAGGGACCACTGCAACAGGGTTGGGAGAGGTGAGAGCTCAACATCCTCAATGGAGGCAGAGAATCTCACAGCATCACCAGAGGTACAGAGCAGGGATGGCCCCCAAGCTGACATCTCCTGGACTCTGCTTCATTACCAACCTATACTGAGAGCCCATTGGATAGCTCTTAAGAACACAAGAGATGATAGTGAATTAAAGCCCCTCAAGGATGGGCTGGTTGATTTCCAACCAGGCACCTACTTTGCGGTTCATATTATTCTTGCTCACTCATGTGTTCAATCCACAATTTATGTTCGTGGCCATGTGTCCCAGGCACTGTACTATGGGCTGGGTGTGCAAAGTAGGAAACACAGCCCCTGCCCTCCAGGAACTCTGGGACCCCAGGGCAACCAAGCACAAGGAGGCACAAAGGGAATCGTGGTGGTGTTAAGGGAGCCACAGGGTTCATCAGAGAAGTGTGGAGGCTTCTCCCATAGGGGCTCACCCCGGGACTTAGCTTGTCTTCCCCCTCCTGGACCGGTTCTTCTCACCCGACTCCTCTGGTTCAGATTTGACTTCTCTGTCGGGCTCTGCCTCAGCTTCCAGCTCCTCCACAAAGCATCTCCTCCTCCAGCTCTCAGCTGTCTCTCTCTTCCCTGCATTTGCACAGCCATAGTTACCTGTGGCATCAAATTAGGTGCTTGAGTAAATTCTTGTGTTTGGTTCTCTTTGTTCCTGACTAGATTGGAAATGACTTGAGCCGAAAGGTTACATCTTATCTGTTTATTTTAGAGACAGGGTCTCACTCTGTCACCCAGGCTGGAGTGCAATGGTGCGATCACAGCTCACTGCAGCCTTGAACTCCTGGGCTTAAGCAGTCCTCCTGCCTTAGCCTCCCAGGTAGCTACCACACCTGGCTAACATATACATATATATTTGTAGAGACTGGGGAGGGGTCTCACTACGTTACCCAGGCTGGTCTCGAAATCCTGGCCTCAAGAAATCCTCCTACCTTGGCCTCCCAAAATGTTGGGATTACAGGCGTGAGCCATTGCACTCAGCCAAGGAGTTATACATCTTATACTTTGCTTTATCTGCAACAGTGCTTAGGACATAGTTAGTGTCCAACTAATATTTGGGGTGGGTAAAGACAATGTAAAAGAAGCTCTCTTTCTTTCTCCTTCCCTCCCTTCCTTGATCCCTATCTCTCTTCTAACCTCTGCCTCTTTCCCCCTCCTTCCCTCTCCCTTTCCCTCTCCCTTTCCCTCTCCCTCTTTCCGCCTGCTTCCCTCTCCCTTTCCCTCTCCCTTTCCCTCTCCCTCTCTTCTTCTTTCTCTCTCTCCCTTCCATCCCGCTCTCCAGGATTTCAGCAGGAAGATTACACAGACTGAGCTCAGGACCTGTGAGCCCCCTTTCTGGCCTGTACAGAAAGGCCCCGTTGGGGAAGTTCTTTGGATGACGGAAGGAAGGATTTTGCAGCTGGAGGGCAAAATCAGGCTGTGGGCCTTTGGAGGAGGCAAAATTATCATTTGCCTTTCTCTGTGGAGTGAGAACTCTGTAATTTCGGATTTTGCCTAATTGCTGTTTTGAGTTCCCAGGTCGGCCGCTCTTCGGGCAGGCGTGTGTTTGTGGGAGAGGTGCACTATGAATGGCTCTGAGGCTCTGAAGCTCCGTCCAACTATGGCTTAAAGGTAAGATGACTCAGATCGGGAGCAGGTCAATTCCAGAGTTCTGCTTTTCTTCAGGAGCACAGATTTGTTCGGCCACAGGGAGGGGAGGAGAAGCTGGTGCTGCTGAGGAGTCCCAAGCACATGTTATATTTGCAGGCAGCATCTTTGGTCTGTGGCAGCTCCAATTAAAGCTCTGAGCAGCTGGTAGCCAGAAACCAGGCGACGTCAAAGATGGGCACATGCGTGTTCTCTCTTTAGCCATGGGCTCTCCCGGCACATGTGTGCGAGGCCGCAAGACTGTTTCTCATTTGCACTCTGTGGACATTTTGGAGAGTTACCTACTTCCTTTGAAAATTATTTTCAAGTGTTCCTAAGTGCTAGTGAGAATGACACGCAGGCTGCCTGTGCCTGGGGAGGAACTGGGGCTGCGGGCTGCCCTCTCCCTGGGCTTCCCATATGGATTCAGACTCAACCAAACCAAATCAAACCAAGCCTGCTCTGTCTCCCTCCATCTGAGGTTGGGTTATCACCAGCAATTGATTTTTTTTTTTTTTAAAGTAGAGCACATTAAAGCACCAGAAGTTATGGCCATTTTCATCTATCATTGGCAAACACCTTGGCAAGTGTGAAACAAATGCATTTTGCTTTCAACTTTTTTATAACTGGCATCTCCTTGTGCTTTTGAGTTAAGGCCACAGGTGTGAATGCCACAGGGAGTAGTTTCAGTTGGGCAGGGCCCAGCTAGGAGTGGGTGCTTTCCAGAGGTCGCTGTCCAGGGCCATGGCTGGATTTAGACCCCTTCCCCTCTGGCCAGACCTCTACACAGGCCAAGCCTGGCTGAAATGAACATTCTGGAAGTCTTGAAACAGACAAAAGCACATCAGAGTTTGCTGACACACATACAGGGCCACGCACAGAGCAGAGGCTACGGTGTGTGTGTGTGCGCGTGTGTGTGTGTGT